>NC_141696.1:1000629197-1001291697 GCF_964263255.1 Lissotriton vulgaris | reverse complement strand
GTGGCCGGTGGCCTCTCCCTCTCGGGGGACATGGCGTCTTCGCGATACCCTTTTACATAAAAAGTCTGTTGTGAAGCGCATAGGGGAGGTCATACAGGATTATCTGATTCATAATGGCAACTCCGACACGTCCCAAGCAACGCAGTGGGCGGCTTTGAAGGCGGTCCTCCGGGGGGAATTTATTTCCATCTCCTCAGCCGAAAATAAGGAACGGCAACGTAAAAGGGACGAACTGACCGCGCGGGTCTGGGAGCTTGAGCAGGTCCATCGCCGCACAGGGGCTCCGAGAGTTTGGAGGCAGTTGAAAGCGGCGAGGAAGCTCCTGTCGGCACTGGATCTTGATAGGGCGGAGTATGCCGCTTTACGCCTGAAGCATGCCTTCTACTCAGGGGGGACAGGTGTGGTAAGCTCCTAGCCCACCGGCTCCGGGTCGCACAGCAGCGTAGTGTCGTGAAGGAACTGGTGGGCACGGACGGGGTTGTTGTTTCTGGTGACGCAGAGGTGGCGGAATCTTTTCGCAGCTTCTACGAAGCGCTGTATGCTGGGGAGCCCTCCTGGCCGCGAGACGCCGAGGACTATTTGGAGTCAGTGGCCCTCCCGGTGCTGGATCCCACCCAGGCGGAACATCTGGAGAGGGACATCCATGTTGAGGAGGTAATCTCCGCTATAGCGCGACTGAAGCATGGTAAGGCCCCGGGCCCGGATGGCTACACATCCTTGTTTTATAAGACCTTTTGCACCGCTGTGGCCCCTATCCTGGCTCGACTGTTTAATTCGTTCTCCGAGCCTGGCGCCATCCCACCGGACCTCCTGAACGCAACGGTATCGGTCATCCCGAAACCCGGGAAAGACCGGGCCTTGTGTGGTTCGTACAGGCCCATCTCGCTCTTAAATGTTGACCTCAAATTATATACGGGGATTCTAGCGTCCAGGCTTGGTCTACACCTACCAGGACTGGTGGAGGCGGACCAGGCTGGCTTCGTACCCGGTAGGCAGACGGTTGACAACACCAAGAGGGTAACGCATGTACTAGAGAAGGCGCGGATGCTGCTATCAGTTGATGCGGAGAAGGCCTTCGACAGAGTTCATTGGCCGTACCTCGAGCTGGTTCTCAGGAAACTGGGTATCGGTGAGAAGTTCCGCACCATGGTCTTCAACTGTTACAAACGTCCTTCGGCGTCGGTGCGGGTCAATGGGTGTAGGTCCGGAAGTTTTGCCTTCGAACGCGGTACGAGACAGGGTTGCCCCCTCTCGCCGCTTCTGTTTGCCCTCTACATGGAGCCGTTTGCTCAGAGGATTCGCAACAACCCTGACGCTATTGGGGTCAAGATGGGCCAATATGTCCACACGGTCAGCCTCTACGCAGACGATGTCCTGCTGACCCTAGACGACCCCAGGAGATCGCTCCCTGCTTGCGTCCAGGAACTGGACGCCTTTGCGCGTGTGGCCGGCTTCAAAATGAATATGAGCAAGTCGGTGGCGTTGGATGTGTCCCTGGCGGCGGATACCAGGAGGGACCTTCAGCGCCTTTTCCCCATGCAGTGGTCCTCGTCTACGGTGCCATACCTGGGGATCCTACTGGCGCCCACACTGCTTGAGATGGTGACAGCCAATTACACTTCCCTCGGCAGGAAGATCAAGGAGGAACTTGGCCGCTGGAGCAAGGGCCTTCTGTCTTGGCTGGGTCGCATCGCGGCGGTTGAGATGACGGTGCTGCCCCAGATTCTGTACCTCTTTCGCACTTTGCCTCTCCAACCCCCTGTGGGTTGGATAAGACAAACGCAGGCTGACATCTCCCGCTTCGTTTGGCAAGGCCGCAAGCCACGGATGAAGAGGGTCCTCTCCACGCTTGCTCCGGAGGCGGGGGGTCTTGGTATCCCGGACCTCCGTAAATATTTCCAGGCGGCGCAACTGCGATACTTGGTGGAGTGGAGCAGGTGGGAGTCCGACAAACACTGGCTTTTTCAAGACCAGGCGGTGGCGGGCCGCACCCTCCAAGAGGTTCCGTTCTTACGCCGCGCGCATCGCCCTGCTAATCTCTACGCCTCTTTTGTTACGCAGGTCCCCCTGAGGGTGTGGGACGCAGTTTGCGAGACTCATGACCTGACCACCTTCCCCTCGCCGTTCACACCCATAGCGGGTAACCCGGACTTCTCCCCAGGGATGGAGCCGGGGGCCTTCTCCCATTGGGTGAGCGCGGGCTGTAGGGCGCTTTTTCAGATCTACGGGCCGGAAGGCGTGATTCCTTTTCAACAACTTCGGCAGGAATTCGGCCTGACGGAGATGGACAGACTGCGCTATATGCAGGTCCGACACTGGGCTCTCCAACCCCAGGTGCGCGACACCGCTGCTCGCCAAATCACACCGTATGAGCGGTGGTTGGTGACTCGGACCTCGGATGCCAAGCTGATTACCGATTTGTATAAATTCCTTCAGCCCCCAACGTTCCACTATTATAACCCGGGGAGGGAGCGCTGGCACAGAGAATTGGGTAGGACACTCAGCCATAAGGAGTGGGACAAAATTGCATATCGGGCGCGGCACTCGGCATATCACACGGGACTTACGGAGACCTTTACTAAGGTGTCTACTTATTGGTACTACACCCCGGAGAGGCTGTATGAAATGCATAGACACACTGACAAGGGGTGCTGGCGGGGATGCGGACAGGAGGGTACCCTCTCACACATTCTTTGGGCTTGCCCGGTGCTGACCGCTTATTGGAAGGAAGTTTTGGATGAGGTGGATAAGCACTTTGAGATTGAGCTGCCGCGCTTCCCAGCGTATGTTTTGCTAGGCCTTCCCAATGACCTAATGTATCCGTTGAAGTCCCGCAGGGGTAGACAGATTGCAATTGCGCTGGGCTCAGCGGTCCAGAACATTCTTGTCCACTGGCGTACCACCACTGTCCCCTCCATTACGGGTTGGTTGCATAGGCTCTGGCAGGTGTTGGGAATGGAGAAGATGTCGCTCACGGTGGCTGGGGATGTAGATCAATTTGAGGAGCTATGGCAACCCTTCCTAGCACTACTGTCCACGGAATTCCGGGAGCTCACCTGCCCGAGGTACCTTCGACTTCTTAGGCTGACGCCACCGACAACCCCGGTGGATTAGACTGCACGGGGGACAGGATCTTAGGGGATGGGGGGTGGGCTGATTGGGGCGGGTTATCCTAGTACAGGGTCATTGGACGGGGGAGTTGGGGTGTTGTTTTCTTTCTCTTTCTTTTATTGGGGGTGGGGGGATCGGAGGGACTGGGTTGTGCTTTGGTGTATCGCTGATGGCTATCCGCGCTCGGCTTTAGATGGGGTGTTGAGGTGCATGCGGGGGTCACACAGATTGCTTATTTGCCTTACATTTGCTGTATTTTTCTTCTGGACCACCGGACTACTTTTCGCCAACGCTCCCGAGATGCACTTCTTCCTTTATTGTGCTGTATGTAACCTTAACCTCCTATTCCCCTCCCCGATGTTTTTCTATCTTAATAAAATGCTTTAAACCTAAAATTATGGGCAGGGCTTCCACTCCACTTCTAAAATCTCCTCTACTACAATGTGCTTCGCAGAGCGAGCAGCACATGCGCAGTGCAACGCTAGGTCTGCGAGACCTAAAAAGGGACTTCAACGATAAAAAAGAAGCTGTTTCCCATTGTACCTATTTGTGCTCAGATATGATCGGAAGCTAACCATGGCCCGCACTGAGAACACCAAAGGTGTCAGTTGCAAAAGAAGTCAATAAAATAGAAGTATAATAAAGGAGTAATGAGAAACCCCTCGTACATTGAGTACGGAACATAGAGAAATTTCATATTGCAAAAAGATGTACCCCGGCCATATTCCTCAATTTCATCTCTCTGCTATGTGCTACAAATAATCAAAGACAAAAGACGTAAGTTAGGCTGTGTGCCATTTAGTATTAGCGTGCTGTCGTATCCCAAGGGAGGGGACTAACTTTCCCCAAATAAGTGTTCGTACACTCTAGAGTCTGGACAAGTTTGGTTTATTTCTTAGTAACACCAAAACGAAAAACAAAGAGTCCGGTTTAAGGGAGTTGCTTCTGTACTACATCAGTTCCAGGAAATGCTGGAGGGGTTGGGTTCGCACTTAGTACTCCAGAGAAATCCATGAATTTGCGTGAAGGGAGAGGACACAAAACAAACAAACCATGGATCAGTGGACTTCGTTTGATATCCTGAGTAGAGGGAGGGAAGCGTGAGGGATCACTGAGCGTAGCTGACACGTGGAAACCAGAGGAGAGAATTGTGAGCAGTGTCCACCTGACAGTTACCGTTCCCTCCCCGTGATTTTGTGAGCCCCAGTATATGATACCGTATCTGCTCCAGTCACCCTCCTCCAGGAGTGTGGCGGGGCGTAGTGTGGTGCTGATGTCCTCCGGTCGTGTCTCTGCGTCCAAGGACCTTCGGTAAGCTGTCCGGATCGCTGGCAAGTGGGCCGTCTTCCAAGAGCTCCTTCTTCCCCGATCACTCCTGTTGGCTGCTTGATGTGTGCGCCTGCAGTACCGGTCACTTCCTCTTTCTTCACACCGGCTCCTTCCGATAGGCTCCTTGGGGCTGACGTCACACCTCCGTACTCCTCCTCTCACCGCCTCAAGGAATTGTTAAAGGGACCGTCCTCGTCCCGTACCTGTATCAGCAGGACATCGGCGTCAGCGAGAGTCACCAAGTCTTGCTCCCCTGGATCCTCCCGACACACCTTTACCCAGAATTTCCCCGATAGGGGGAAATAGGAAAACGGGACAGAAAGTCAGCCGATACCAGGAACACTGTGACCCGGGAAGTCTGGATGCCGTCGCGCACTTCGTGTCTACTCTTTTCAACTAGTCTTCCATACTACCATTGGGTACTTTTCTTTTTTAAATATGAAATTGGATGGAGATGACTCACGATTTGTGAGAGTGGGTTCACTTTTGCTATTTTCGACATCCCTACCGTCAACATGTAATATTTTTCACCAGTCCTGTTAGATGCAACTTAATCGGAGGTGACCTTCCTCACAGTTTTGCTACCTTTTACATTGGTCAAGAGCCCCACCGGGTCGGAAGTATCACCGGCAGAGCGACATCCTTTGCGTATACAGTAGCGTCCGAGCCCTGAAGATTCGCGTGAGCGATGAAACACGTGTCGGCTGGCTGCTGTTTCTCTGTCATGAAAATAAAGAACTGAAGAATTTAGTCTACACAAGACTTCTTCGCCTCTCTGCCACCTTACCTTTTGTGACTTTGTACTTATCCAATGATACAACTATTATATGTACTTTCTAGTGTGTGTGAATAGGGTATCTGTTCTATTAGTTTGGGTCTCACTGACTTGCTGGTTTGACCACTGAGTGGTTTCAAAGGTTTTCCATTCACCCAGTTGCACCACCAACCTATGATTGCTATTTTGTACACTCATGCGCGTTTGATTTCTAGCAGTGCGCCCATTTTTCACTGACATTTAAACCTTTCCTTGCTTCTAAATCAGAAAGTCAGCATTGCCTTGCATGGAGCCCTTACGGTGACGGACCTCAAATTGGAACGGATGTAGTGCCAAAAACCACTGGAGCACCCAGTCGTTACAGCCTTTATTTCGGTGCACCCAAGTCAGAGGAGCATGGTCGGTGTATAACACAAAGGGTCTACCTTCAAGGTAATATCTCAGATTTTCTATAGCCCATTTCACGGCCAAGCACTCTTTCTCGATGGCAGGATAGACCCATTCTCTAGGGAAGGGCTTGCTACTAATGTAGAGGACTGGTCTTTCTAAGCCCTCGCTGTCATGCTGGTAGGGAACAGTGCTTATACCCACACCAGAGGCATCTGTCTGGAGAATAATAGGTTTTCGGAAATAAGGTGTCAGCAACAAAGGTGAGGTGGTCAGGGCTGTTTTTAGGGTTTGGAAGGCTACCAGCTCAGGGGCCGTGGGGGTGCGGATCTGTGAGGTGGTGGCTGATTTCTCTAAAAGGTCGGTGAGGGGAGCAGTTATGTCCGCAAACTGGGGGATGAAACGCCTGTAATAACTCACTAAGCCCAAAAAGGCTTGGTGGTCACGTTTAGTGGCGGGAAAAGGGGTTTCCTGAATGGCTTTCACTCTTTGCGTTTGTGATTCTATCAAGGGTTTTCCTATCACATATCCAAGGTACTTCACCTTCTGCAAGGCAAACCGTGATTTCTGTGCATTGATATGTAAATGTGAAGTTCTTAGTTCTGAAAAGATAGCCTATAGATGAGCCATATGTTCCTCCCATGTCTTACTGTAGACCACTATATCATCTAGGTAGGCAGATAAGTAGGTCAGATGTCGGGCTAAGAGAGTGTCATCAGTCTCTGGAAACTGGCTGGTGCCCCATGTAACCCGAAAGGCAGGACGGTGAAATGGAATAGACCGTCAGGCATGGAAAAAGCTGTTTTCTCCTGATCCTTGGGATTCAGGGGGATATGCCAATAGCCTTTGGTGAGGTCGATAGTAGAGATGTACTGAGCCTCACCAAGGCGCTATCAGTTCATCCACCCTGGGAAGGGGATAGCGATCCTTTTTGGATATGCAGTTCACTGCTCTGAAATCGATGCAGAACCAGATACTGCCATCCGGCTTCGGTACCAGCACCATAGGGGAGCACCAGTTACTAAGGGAGGGGACTATGATCGCGGACTCCAACATTTGTTTCACCTTCTCCTTGAGGGCCAGACGTCGGGCCTTGAGGACCCTGTAGGGCTGTTGTTTCACAGTGACTTCCTCTTGGGTGGGGATGGAGTGCATTGCCAGATGTGTTCTTCCGAGTTGGTTTGAAAAAATGTCCTGAAAGGAATGAAGCAGGGTATGGGTCCCCTTCTGGTGGTCTCCGGTCAGCTCGTTATTGATTATGGTGGACTCAGCGGTGTGCGATCGGTTTTCCACCGTGGAGACCGTTTGGGCCTTCTATGGTGGAGGCCTCAGCCACTTCTTAATAAGATTTATATGATACATCTGGGTCTTGTTTGATGAAAGGCCTAATATGTAAGAAGTTTTGCCTTCTTTCCGTATCACAGGAAAGGGGCCTTGCCACTCCTTTTTTAATTTGTAAGTGGACGAGGGAAGCTGTACCAACACCCAGTCGCCTATCTTCAGCTCTCTCAACCATGTATCTTTGTCTTAGGACTGTTTCTGCTTTACTTGGGCCTTCTCAAGGGATTCATGGGTGAGGGTTTTCCACTTGTGAAGACGGGCTTTGACTTGGTAGGCGTATTCCAACAAAGCCTGTGCCTCATGGGTACTGTCCTTTTCCAGATTTCTTTAGTGATTTCTAGAAGTTTATGGGGCTTCCTTCCAAAGAGGAGTTCCAACGGGGACACCCCTAGGCTGCTTTGAATTTGGCTTCTGATAACAAACCGGGTCAATGGAAGGGGCTGGTCCCAGTTCTTCTCGTCT
Organism: Lissotriton vulgaris; assembly: GCF_964263255.1. Lineage (NCBI taxonomy): Eukaryota > Metazoa > Chordata > Amphibia > Caudata > Salamandridae > Lissotriton > Lissotriton vulgaris. Next base: position 1,001,284,292 of record NC_141696.1, on the reverse strand, counting down.
CCTGTAAGGAGCTTCTTAAGGCTGAGTGTGAGGTTGCCATTGTACTGTTCCACCAGCCCATCAGTCTGGGGATGGTACACAGATGTCTTTGTGTCTGATGTTTAGTTGCCTACAGACCCGTCTCATTAGTCTTGATACGAAAGGGGTTCCCTGATTTGTAATTATGTCCCAAGGAAAACCCTTCCTAGAGATCACCTCTATGAGTCTCTGAGATATGATGGTGGTGGTTGCAGAGTGTAAGGGGAGGGCTTCGGGATATATGGTTGAATAGTCCACCATCACAGGGAAATATTGATAAACCCTGCTGGACTTTGGGAGGGGTCCTATAATGTCCATACCCACCTGGTCAAAAGGTTTGCAGATAATAAGGAGAGGGTTCAAGGGTGCCTTTTGGGAAATGTAAGGATTTTTTTTTTGCAAATCGTACACTCCTGACAGTACTTCTGTATTTGGGCGTGGACCCCTGGCAAGAAGAAACTGCGGAGTATAGATTGTGAGGTCTTTTCTGCTCCACAATGCCCTGCAAGGAGGTGAGAATGCGCAAAGAACAGGATCTGGTCTCTGAACCCCGTGGGTACTAGCAGCTGGGGTTCTTCACCTTCCTTGCTCAGTTTGTATAGTAGCCCATTCTTCTCAACAAAGCAAGGATATACCCTCTTTGGGGACAAAAGGGCGTCCTTGACCCTTTGCCAGGCGTTGGTGAGACTGTTGTCGTTGAGCTGGGCGGTCCTAAAGTCAGTGTCTATGGCCCACAGTTCGGAGGCCAAAAGACTGTCTGGGGGTTTTGTGTAGCTGAGCTATTTTTAAGGTTCTCAAACAACAGACCAGAAAACCAGGGTTTGTCTATACCTAAAATAAGAGGCTCAGGGAGGTATGGTAGGGCTCCTACATCAGCTGTGACTTCTAGACCCTGCTTGGTTTGGAGTCTTATTCTGGCTAGGGGGTAACTCTTAATGTCACCATGTACACACCTAATGCGGACTAGATGCCCTGGTAAGAAGGACGACGGGGAAACAGATTCATGCCGTATAACTGAGTGTCTACAGCCGGAGTCCAAGAGGGCGGTAATGTGGTGATTATTCAAATACAAACTCATGTAATACACGGGACCAGTCTCCGGGGTGTACATTAAGGACTGGGGCAGGTAACTGACGTCCATGGGTTCCTCTTCTGCTTTTTCTTTCCTATTCCTGCAGAACTTAGTGATGTGTCCCCACTCTCCACACTCGAAACACTGGGGACCAATAGAAGGAAGAGCTTCTGGTCGGCCTGACCGTGGTTTTGGGGGCTCAAAAGAACTTCTGGGTATTTTCTGCCACCTTGTAGGGGTTTCGGGTTTCTCTCAGTCTTTCATAGGACCTCGGTTCTGTGCCCTGGCGTAGGATGTGGCCATTTCCACCGCATGCTCAAAAGTCAGACCTGCATGTTAGCGCAGCCACCTCTGTGTCCCATAGGGTAGTGCCTCTAGATACTGCTCGAGGTAGCTTTTATCCATGATCTCCTCCCGAGTGGAGTCCAGAGGTTTTTAAGTCAACGGTCTGCTGCATCCTTTATTTTATAGAAAAGAGTATTTGGGGTGTCTCCTGTCCAGCCCCTTTCTAGTCTGAACCGAAGGCGGTGTCCCTAGTCATCGACCCCCAGTCGGTCGAGTATGAATTGTTTTACGTGCCCGTAAGCGGCAGTACCATCCCGATTGGCTATTTGATAAGCCACCTGGGCTTCACCCGTTAGTAGGGGTGCCAGGTAGAAAGGCTAACGGTCTGCAGGCCAGGCACTGTCCCTCGCAGCCCATTCAAAGTTCGGGAAGAAAGAAACAGGTCATCCCCGGAGATGTATTTCTGCAGTGGTATCACCGTTCCTGGCAGGGCAGGAGCTCTCCCCTGTCCCAAGACCTGCAGGAGTTGTGTCTGTCCTTTCGCCAGCTTCGTGACGTTCTCCGCCTGTGTTTGTATAGCCTTGGTAAACACTGCCCGATCCATTTCAGCTTGGTTAGCATTCTTTTCCATGGCCCACTCGAGTTTACTCGGGGCCTTTCTCATCTGGGCTATAACTTCTTCCATCTTGTTTCAGATGGGGCTATGCCCACATTCTCCACCACTTTGTCGTATCCCAAGGGAAGAAAGGCGGGAGGGGCTGGGTTCCCACTTGGTATTTCAGAGAAAATCACGAAGTTGCGGGAAGGGAGTGAACACAAAACAAACCAACCATGGATCAGTGGACTTCGTTTGATATCCTGTGTAAAGGGAGGGAAGCGCGAGGGACACGTGGAAACCAGAGGAGAGATTTGTGAGCAGTGTCCACCCGGCAGAGTTACTTGTTCCCTCCCCGTGACTTAGTGACCCCCAGTATACAATGACGTACCTGCTCCAGCCACCCTCCTCCTGGAGTGTGGCGGGGCATAGTGCAGTGCTGTTGTCCTCTGGTCGTGTCTCTGCGTCCAGGGGCCTTCGGTCCGCCGTCCGGATCGCTGGCAAGCGGGCCATCTTCCAAGAAGCTCCTTCCACGTTTTCTTCTCTTCCCTGAAAACTCCTGTTGCCTCCTCGGCATGTGCGCCTGTAGTACCAGTCACTTCCTCTTTCTTCATGCCGACTCCTTCCGATAGGCTCCTCAGGGCTGGCGTCACACCTCCGAACGCCTCCAGGAAATGTTAAAGGGACCGTTCTCATCCCGTACCTGTATCAGCAGGACATTGGCGTCAGCGAGAGTCCCCACGTCTTGCTCCTCTGTATCTATATGACACGTGCCCAATTGTTGGAGAAGGTCCTGTGCTTTTGCTGGATCTTGGTCTTGGCAAGGTAGCGTTTTGCCCTGGTGACAAGTCATCAGGATTGAATTCATCAAAATGAGGGAGGAGGAATGGTTTTCCTATCTGTTCCCCGGAACTAAGTAGAGATTATCAAGATTGGATAGGACACTTGTAACCACTTATACCAAGAGAAGTATTGTGAAACCCTCATAAACGATGTGTATAACGAGAAGCGGTATATCTTGTTCTCCGCCCCACACAAACGTTATGGCAGCAATCATCGGGTTTGACAAAATGTATCTTGCCAGCCTCACCCGAGGCGTTCTCTGGTTTTTTCGTGGCAGTCTCCAGAGAAATTTCTAATCACCCCACAAAAAAAGGCACAAAAAAGAGTAAAATAGTTTCCAGCCGATATGGGTACTCTTTTTATTAGTATCGTTGGACAACTAGGTTAAAAAGATCGGTATGCTCACTGGAAAATTAGGAATCCATAGCATATATTAGTAACATTGACAGAACGTCGACATGTTTCTGCTCTATTGGCCCGTGGGTCTAAGAGCATTCGTCAGGACAAGGACAACAATGAACAAAGAAAAATCTACATATCACTATTTGTGATGTAGGAGGGTAGAAGTGTAATTTTTCAGTCTTACCCTTATGAGGTTCTATGAAGTCACCTATAAATTTGAAGAAAAAGGTGGGGTCACTAATGGCATTTAACCAATGTGCGGTTAAAATGGAAAAAATGGACAAGCATTGTACCATTATCATGCAAGCTCAATTGAGGCTTTTTAGGAAATTGAGAACAAAATGAACATGTAGGCGAGTAAATGGTAGCGACATTTTAACAGACTAGCATATATTGCGACAAGTAAATTACCCATTAAAAGAAGTATGACATACCTCTAAGTCAGGTGAACTTTGAGTAAATGAACCTGATGGAAAAAACGGGAATAGTAAATGTTCTTCCCGCATTCGTGATGGCAAGAAAGTCCATAATACCCCAAGTGAGGTCTTACCTTAAATGTGTTAAAAAAGGTTCCCTCAGGAGGTGTGGACAAGATCGTCCCAGGCTATAACGGTATCAGAGAATCAAGGTATTAGTAACTCTGATACTGTAAAGTTGTGGTGGGCGCGGGCAATGAAGGGACGACTTACCCGCAACGGAAGCGTGTTCCGCGTCTTGTGCTGGCTCTGCCTCCTGGACGCCAGGAGCACGCTTCCAATGGCGTTTTAGCTGCGCTGGTCACAGAAATAGAAATAGGACCTTTGTTTGAAAACGAAGAACAACTTCAATAGGTTAAATAACTATTTATAGATCATTCTGTACGCCTAAAAACTAATTATATGTTATGTACATCATGGTCTCATAATTGTCAAGGCACTAACTCAGAAAAAAAAATGTTGTGTAAAAATTGTTACGGACTCAACCTGTTCACAGGAGGAATACACATTGCAGAAGGAGATTGTCAAACTGCAAGCATCTCATGGTCTTATAATTGTCAAGGCAATAACCCAGAAGACTTATTTGTGTGAAAATTGTTACGGACTCAACCTGTTCACAGGGGAATTCACATTGCAGATGGGGATTATCATACTGTAAGTATCAGCGTGCAAAGTGGTGCCAACAAATGTCATCATTTAGACCATATTTATTGGTCTTGAGGCGGTCCACCCAGCGTTGTTCTTTTTCGTACAGTACCTTTTCAACGTTGGGTGTGTTGTCTTGAACTTTTTCTATAACTGTCCACTTTAAGTCCTCAATGCTGTGTTCTAGTTCGATGAAATGTGCACATAGTTTGGTTGTGTTCTTTTTTAGGCGAATATTGCTTTTATGCTCCCCTATGCGCAGTTTCACCTTTCTACAAGTCATGCCGATGTATTTTTTGTCACATGGACATGTGACCATGTAGATCACATGGGAAGAGTTGCAATTGCTATGTTGCCGCTGGGTCCATATGAATATTGTTGACAGTTGTAATGTTTTGGAAATGGATGTAGATGTACAAGCCGTGCAGGAACCGCACGGGTAGTGGCCTGTCACTGGAGCCATATTTATGTTTCTGATCTGATTTGTTGGATTTCTTTGTTTTGGACGGGTATGTACCAGCATGTCACGTAGGTTTTTTGTACGTCTGTTCGCAAAGCGAGGTTTTGGCCAGTTGAATTTGCCGGTATTTACAATATGCCAATTTTTACTGATCAGTTTGTTGACCTGGTATGATGCTGGACCAAATGTGGTCACGCAGGTTACGAGGTCCTTATTTTCAGTTTTTTCAAAAGATGTTAAAAGATTTTCTCTCGGTTGGTTTTGGGCTCTTTTTTGGCATTTTGATATTGTACTTTTTTAGGTCGCGCCTGCGATTGCAGGGGCGAAAGCCCCTGCTGTCGCAAAGCGATCTATTGCAATCATTTCAGTCCTTTGCCCGTTCAAGGACTAGGCAGAGACAACAGACTGTCACGCGCACGCAGCCGGCCGGAATCGGATCAGGTCACGCGCTCCGATCCCGGCCGGCTGTTCACAACACATGCACACGCAGGCACAGGCAGGCACACACACAGGCAGGCACACACGCAGGCACAGGCAGGCACAGGCAGGCACAGGCAGGCACACACGCAGGCACAGGCAGGCACACAGACAGACGCACGCACGCACACACATCCCCCAAAGTACAGGCTTCTGAGCACACGCCGTTTAAAGGGAGCCCCGAGGTAACAAAATAGAGACCCCGGTACAGAAAAACGAGGCCACAGGAGACACGGGTGAGGTAGAATAAGCAAAGCATAATTACAAAGAATTACCGACCTAGATGACAAATTAAAAATATATTCTCCAGAATTATATAAATTAACCTAACCTGTCAAGTGCTGGTAAGGACGCCTCGAGGCGGTCCGATACTCACTGTGCGCTACACTGCGATCTCACCGCCGTTTAGAAAGCGCCTTTTTCTGTGTTCTTAGTCTTTAGAAACGTTGAGAGTCTGTAATCCTTTGACGAGTGACCCCGTAACTCAAAGGGGGCTCTTTCCCCAACTCTTGTACGATCATCCGCTCCCTCATAGTACCCCTCACGCTCATTCAACGGGGATTCACTGCCAGACCACCACCATTATACTTCTCATTTCAATGTATCCTACGATAGTGTGGTTCGGTGCTGCTGGTGCGTAATTACGTTCTTGTCACGTGATCTAGGTGGCGTCTATCCGGTTTTTTTCCTCAGATGGAAACTGATCGTAAACCACTATGATTGCTAAGCAGCTTCTTGCTATTTTCGAGAGAGGTACATGATGTGTTGGGTGAATGCACTGTCAGTATTAATCAATGCCTGGGGGCGCTCTATACAATCTCTTTACCTTTTCTATGGCGCGAATCCGTCACAGTCGCGGTGATAGTGGGCACACCAGGATTTAACATGGAAACACGAATATTAAGAGTGGCTTCACACTCTGGTACTAGGCACGAGTCATAGGTTAATCTATCTGAAACCCGCACGCCTCATTGACTTAAGGCCCCCGTGTTTGGGTTATCACGCACGAGAGGAGCCCTGAGCCATGCGCATGAAAGTGTCCCCCTGCAATGACGCTCCCTGCGCCGTGTTAATCCTTTCGGGGAAGTCTCTGCCCTGCCTTTATATTTTAATGCCTCTTTTTCTTCCATCACTCCTCAACCAGACGTCTCTCCCCAGTCATTCATTCTTAATCTTCCCCTGCCTCCAGCCTCCTCTCCCATTCTCCCTCCCTCGTTTCTTCGCCTCTCTCAGAAGGGTATGTGCCTTTCTCTCCATCTTTCTACCCCGTCTCGTCTTTAATTTCATGGCACCTCCATTGCCCGCATGTTCTTTTCCACCTCTCTTTTTGAACCACTGCCTCTACCGCATGAGCTCTGCGAGTGTTTCTCTCCCCCCACTCTTTTCTCGCTTCTCTCCCCCCTCCCCGTCCAATCTTCACCACCGCTACGACCTACCAGTCTGACGGCGAGAGACCTGCTGTGAGAAACTGGCCTGAGTGATGCAGTGAAACCCGCGTATGCACCGCGAGGGGTCCCGTTTACTGGGAAGCGCTATATTCAACCCTGTATTATGTGCACACATAGCACATTTTAGAAGCCGCTATTTAGAGACAGTCCGAAGGGGAACTGTATACAGTCCGAAGCATTAAATCTCACCTGGGACCATTGTCGCAAACGTGAAATAAAATTGAAGATAATGTAGCAAACACATTAAAACAAACATTGAAAATGCAACAGGTCTCGCCTTTGATTAAGTTAAACCCATTTGCTTTGCTAATGGTATCTTATAGCAAAGCAAATGGCTTTAACTTAATCAAAGGCGAGACCTATTGCATTTTCAATGCTTGTTTGTAGTGTCTTTGTTGCAGTCTGATACTGAGAGCTCGTGATTGTATTTGATAATCCTTTTTTTGACTGCAGTTCCTTTTGAGACGCAGAAATTGGCTGTAGGGTAAGTTGTCTCTTAGCGGTTGAGGATGATAGCTTTTATAGGACAACAAACTATTTTTAGCAGTCGGTTTTCTGTAGGTTTTTGTCTCAATTTGGTTGTTCTCTGAAAAGATCGTTAGGTCTAGGAAGTCAATACTTTCCTTGTCCGCTGTATACGTGAATCTGAGCCAGGGATCACGTGTATTTAGCCAATCGACAAAAGTTTTCAGATCTTGGTTGTTGAGCCAAATCAAGAAGACGTCATCTATGTAACGTTTCCAGTAGATAATACTGGAAACGTAAGGGTTGGCAGTTGTGAGTACATGATGAGTTTCAAAATTGCTGACGTAGAGTCCAGCCACCGATGGCGCAAATGCACTGCCCATGGAGATCCCGTGGCTCTGTAAAAACAGTTGGTTTTCGAATTCAAAATAGTTTTCGGTAAGTGCCATCCGGCAACATTCCAAAACAAAGTGTCTGGGTGTTCTGAATTCCCAATTTTCCGTGAAAAGTACGTCTTCCAACATTTCCAAAGTCTCTTTTTGTGGCAGACTCGTATATAAGGATTCAACGTCTAATCCCACTAGGAGCATCTTGGTGGGGTCAAAGGGTTGGTCTTTTAGTTGATTCAACAGGTCTCGGGTGTCTTGTAAGTAGGCAGGTGTTTTTTTGACCAGTGGTTGGAGGAATTGGTCCGCAAATTTAGATAGGGGTTCCAGCGCTGATCCTATACACGACACAATTGGGCGGCCTGGTGGAGGTATTCTGTTTTTGTGTGTCTTGGGGAGGGAGTAGAAATAAGGAGTCTTAGGGTTCTCAGTCATTAGGAAATCAGCTTCTTTTTTGCTTATCCAGCCGTTTGTTTCTGCTTCATGGACCATGATGGCAATGGTTGTTTGTAATCTTGGAGTTGGATCCATTGTGATTTTGGTGTAGAATTTCTCGTCCGCCAATAGTTCAAGGCATTGATTCATATAACCTTCTTTTCCCAGGATGACTATTCCACCACCCTTATCCGCGGGTTTTATGACAATATTTTCATTTGTCTGAAGTTCTTCCAATGCGATTCTTTCTGATCTCGTTAAGTTCTGGAAGGGTCTTCGTACATCGGTTGCCATGTTGTCAATTCCCGTTAGGACCGCTTGTTCGAAGGCTAGTATTTCTACTGGTACCATATTAGTCGGTGGGGTATAGTTAGATTTTTTGCGGAGGTTGGTGTCTCCTAGATCAGAAGTTGCTGTTGACTCCCCAAAGTGTGCTTTTAACTTGAGAGAACGACAAAATTCTGATAATTCACACTTAAGTCGAAACAGATCGAGGTTAGGGGTGGGGACATATCCAAGTCCTTTATTCAGGACATTTTCTTGATCTGCCGAAAGAGTCACAGGGCTTAGGTTCACTATCAGTGACTCGTTTTGCTGGTCCCTGGTTTTGTCGAGGTCATGCTCCTTGTTTGGACATTTGGCTGTTGATCTTGCCATGTTATGCCTCTTCTCCTTCCTCTTTGGTTTTGGCCCCTCAATAAAAAAGGATCTTGGTTCTGGTTGTTTGTCCCTTGTTGTGGTATCCCCATGAAGTTTTGCATTTGTTGGGGTCCTTGATTGTAAGGGTTCATCCAGCCCGCATATGGTTGCATATACGGCTGGAAAAATGGCATTGGGGGGCCCAAAAAGTGTCCTCTTGGCCATCTATTGCCTCTTCTTTGTGGTCTGGACCGGTATTGCCCTCTGCCTCGTCGATTGCTAAAATCATCGGACCCTGTGTCGGATCCTCCTGAGGAATCCCAGCCATCTGAATCATTGTCTGTTTTTGAAGCTGATGATTTGTAATCTTTGTTAGTATAGGGATGCATTTTTTAGTGACTGAATTTTTTGATATCTTTACTTAGTTTTTGTAATTTACTTTGCAGCAGGAAGTCCTCGCTTTCAGATATCTCCTTATTCAGCTCTTCAAGTCTTTTTTTGTACACTGCGGGTTGTATGCCTTTCTTTAGTTCTACTTCACAGGCTTCTATCTGGGTTAGCAGTTCATCTGAGAGTCTTTTGGCCGTTTTAACTATTAACACTAGATAGTCAAGGGTGCACTTCCAAGAAATTGCCGACCAGTCACGTCTGAATGCCAGGTCATGTAGAAAAATTCTTGGCGCATTGGTGATCCACAACCCTCGTGGTGCTATTTTAGAGCGTAAGTATTCAGTCATTATTATTCCATGGATGGCAACCCTTATTTGTTCCTGTTTTTTTGCTGTTAGATTATCCCAATCATCAGTCTGAGCTAGTACTTGAACAAAGTCTGGGTTTTGAATTAGCGTCTGGGCCGCTAAAATCTCACTTATGTCGCTCCCCGAAAAACTCAAACCATTCATGTCCTCCATTCTTAATTTCCAAGGAAAGTCTTGTTGTTCATAAACAAGAATCACAAACCAGGTTTCCCGCAGCTGTGCGCTGCTTAATATGAATTCATCAAAATGAGGGAGGAGGAATGGTTGTCCTATCTGTTCCCCGGAACTAAGTAGAGATTATCAAGATTGGATAGGACACTTGTAACCACTTATACCAAGAGAAGTATTGTGAAACCCTCATAAAAGATGTGTATAACGAGAAGCGGTATATCTTGTTCTCCGCCCCACACAAACGTTATGGCAGCAATCATCGGGTTTGACAAAATGCATCTTGCCAGCCTCACCCGAGGCGTTCTCTGGTTTTTTCGTGGCAGTCTCCAGAGAAATTTCTAATCACCCCACAAAAAAAGGCACAAAAAAGAGTAAAATAGTTTCCAGCCGATATGGGTACTCTTTTTATTAGTATCGTTGGACAACTAGGTTAAAAAGATCGGTATGCTCACTGGAAAATTAGGAATCCATAGCATATATTAGTAACATTGACAGAACGTCGACATGTTTCTGCTCTATTGGCCCGTGGGTCTAAGAGCATTCATCAGGACAAGGACAACAATGAACAAAGAAAAATCTACATATCACTATTTGTGATGTAGGAGGGTAGAAGTGTAATTTTTCAGTCTTACCCTTATGAGGTTCTATGAAGTCACCTATAAATTTGAAGAAAAAGGTGGGGTCACTAATGGCATTTAACCAATGTGCGGTTAAAATGGAAAAAATGGACAAGCATTGTACCATTATCATGCAAGCTCAATTGAGGCTTTTTAGGAAATTGAGAACAAAATGAACATGTAGGCGAGTAAATGGTAGCGACATTTTAACAGACTAGCATATATTGCGACAAGTAAATTACCCATTAAAAGAAGTATGACATACCTCTAAGTCAGGTGAACTTTGAGTAAATGAACCTGATGGAAAAAACGGGAATAGTAAATGTTCTTCCCGCATTCGTGATGGCAAGAAAGTCCATAATACCCCAAGTGAGGTCTTACCTTAAATGTGTTAAAAAAGGTTCCCTCAGGAGGTGTGGACAGATCGTCCCAGGCTATAACGGTATCAGAGAATCAAGGTATTAGTAACTCTGATACTGTAAAGTTGTGTGGTGGGCGCGGGCAATGAAGGGACGACTTACCCGCAACGGAAGCGTGTTCCGCGTCTTGTGCTGGCTCTGCCTCCTGGACGCCAGGAGCACGCTTCCAATGGCGTTTTAGCTGCGCTGGTCACAGAAATAGAAATAGGACCTTTGTTTGAAAACGAAGAACAACTTCAATAGGTTAAATAACTATTTATAGATCATTCTGTACGCCTAAAAACTAATTATATGTTATGTACATCATGGTCTCATAATTGTCAAGGCACTAACTCAGAAAACAATTTTTTGTGTAAAAATTGTTACGGACTCAACCTGTTCACAGGGGGAATACACATTGCAGAAGGAGATTGTCAAACTGCAAGCATCTCATGGTCTTATAATTGTCAAGGCAATAACCCAGAAGACGTATTTGTGTGAAAATTGTTACGGACTCAACCTGTTCACAGGGGAATTCACATTGCAGATGGGGATTATCGTACTGTAAGTATCAGCGTGCAAAGTGGTGCCAACAAATGTCATCATTTAGACCATATTTATTGGTCTTGAGGCGGTCCACCCAGCGTTGTTCTTTTTCGTACAGTACCTTTTCAACGTTGGGTGTGTTGTCTTGAACTTTTTCTATAACTGTCCACTTTAAGTCCTCAATGCTGTGTTCTAGTTCGATGAAATGTGCACATAGTTTGGTTGTGTTCTTTTTTAGGCGAATATTGCTTTTATGCTCCCCTATGCGCAGTTTCACCTTTCTACAAGTCATGCCGATGTATTTTTTGTCACATGGACATGTGACCATGTAGATCACATGGGAAGAGTTGCAATTGCTATGTTGCCGCTGGGTCCATATGAATATTGTTGACAGTTGTAATGTTTTGGAAATGGATGTAGATGTACAAGCCGTGCAGGAACCGCACGGGTAGTGGCCTGTCACTGGAGCCATATTTATGTTTCTGATCTGATTTGTTGGATTTCTTTGTTTTGGACGGGTATGTACCAGCATGTCACGTAGGTTTTTTGTACGTCTGTTCGCAAAGCGAGGTTTTGGCCAGTTGAATTTGCCGGTATTTACAATATGCCAATTTTTACTGATGAGTTTGTTGACCTGGTATGATGCTGGACCAAATGTGGTCACGCAGGTTACGAGGTCCTTATTTTCAGTTTTTTCAAAAGATGTTAAAAGATTTTCTCTCGGTTGGTTCTGGGCTCTTTTTTGGCATTTTGATATTGTACTTTTTTTGTAGTGTCTTTGTTGCAGTCTGATACTGAGAGCTCGTGATTGTATTTGATAATCCTTTTTTTGACTGCAGTTCCTTTTGAGACGCAGAAATTGGCTGTAGGGTAAGTTGTCTCTTAGCGGTTGAGGATGATAGCTTTTATAGGACAACAAACTATTTTTAGCAGTCGGTTTTCTGTAGGTTTTTGTCTCAATTTGGTTGTTCTCTGAAAAGATCGTTAGGTCTAGGAAGTCAATACTTTCCTTGTCCGCTGTATACGTGAATCTGGCTCAGATTCACGTATACAGCGGACAAGGAAAGTATTGACTTCCTAGACCTAACGATCTTTTCAGAGAACAACCAAATTGAGACAAAAACCTACAGAAAACCGACTGCTAAAAATAGTTTGTTGTCCTATAAAAGCTATCATCCTCAACCGCTAAGAGACAACTTACCCTACAGCCAATTTCTGCGTCTCAAAAGGAACTGCAGTCAAAAAAAGGATTATCAAATACAATCACGAGCTCTCAGTATCAGACTGCAACAAAGACACTACAAAAAAAGTACAATATCAAAATGCCAAAAAAGAGCCCAGAACCAACCGAGAGAAAATCTTTTAACATCTTTTGAAAAAACTGAAAATAAGGACCTCGTAACCTGCGTGACCACATTTGGCCCAGCATCATACCAGGTCAACAAACTGATCAGTAAAAATTGGCATATTGTAAATACCGGCAATTCAACTGGCCAAAACCTCGCTTTGCGAACAGACGTACAAAAAACCTACGTGACATGCTGGTACATACCCGTCCAAAACAAAGAAATCCAACAAATCAGATCAGAAACATAAATATGGCTCCAGTGACAGGCCACTACCCGTGCGGTTCCTGCACGGCTTGTACATCTACATCCATTTCCAAAACATTACAACTGTCAACAACATTCATATGGACCCAGCGGCAACATAGCAATTGCAACTCTTCCCATGTGATCTACATGGTCACATGTCCATGTGACAAAAAATACATCGGCATGACTTGTAGAAAGGTGAAATTGCGCATAGGGGAGCATAAAAGCAATATTCGCCTAAAAAAGAACACAACCAAACTATGTGCACATTTCATCGAACTAGAACACAGCATTGAGGACTTAAAGTGGACAGTTATAGAAAAAGTTCAAGACAACACACCCAACGTTGAAAAGGTACTGTACGAAAAAGAACAACGCTGGGTGGACCGCCTCAAGACCAATAAATATGGTCTAAATGATGACATTTGTTGGCACCACTTTGCACGCTGATACTTACAGTACGATAATCCCCATCTGCAATGTGAATTCCCCTGTGAACAGGTTGAGTCCGTAACAATTTTCACACAAATAAGTCTTCTGGGTTATTGCCTTGACAATTATAAGACCATGAGATGCTTGCAGTTTGACAATCTCCTTCTGCAATGTGTATTCCCCCTGTGAACAGGTTGAGTCCGTAACAATTTTTACACAAAACTTTTTTTTCCGAGTTAGTGCCTTGACAATTATGAGACCATGATGTACATAACATATAATTAGTTTTTAGGCGTACAGAATGATCTATAAATAGTTATTTAACCTATTGAAGTTGTTCTTCGTTTTCAAACAAAGGTCGTATTTCTATTTCTGTGACCAGCGCAGCTAAAACGCCATTGGAAGCGTGCTCCTGGCGTCCAGGAGGCAGAGCCAGCACAAGACGCGGAACACGCTTCCGTTGCGGGTAAGTCGTCCCTTCATTGCCCGCGCCCACCACAACTTTACAGTATCAGAGTTACTAATACCTTGATTCTCTGATACCGTTATAGCCTGGGACGATCTGTCCACACCTCCTGAGGGAAACTTTTTTAACACATTTAAGGTAAGACCTCACTTGGGGTATTATGGACTTTCTTGCCATCACGAATGCGGGAAGAACATTTACTATTCCCGTTTTTTCCATCAGGTTCATTTACTCAAAGTTCACCTGACTTAGAGGTATGTCATACTTCTTTTGATGGGTAATTTACTTGTCGCAATATATGCTAGTCTGTTAAAATGTCGCTACCATTTACTCGCCTACATGTTCATTTTGTTCTCAATTTCCTAAAAAGCCTCAATTGAGCTTGCATGATAATGGTACAATGCTTGTCCATTTTTTCCATTTTAACCGCACATTGGTTAAATGCCATTAGTGACCCCACCTTTTTCTTCAAATTTATAGGTGACTTCATAGAACCTCATAAGGGTAAGACTGAAAAATTACACTTCTACCCTCCTACATCACAAATAGTGATATGTAGATTTTTCTTTGTTCATTGTTGTCCTTGTCCTGACGAATGCTCTTAGACCCACGGGCCAATAGAGCAGAAACATGTCGACGTTCTGTCAATGTTACTAATATATGCTATGGATTCCTAATTTTCCAGTGAGCATACCGATCTTTTTAACCTAGTTGTCCAACGATACTAATAAAAAGAGTACCCATATCGGCTGGAAACTATTTTACTCTTTTTTGTGCCTTTTTTTGTGGGGTGATTAGAAATTTCTCTGGAGACTGCCACGAAAAAACCAGAGAACGCCTCGGGTGAGGCTGGCAAGATACATTTTGTCAAACCCGATGATTGCTGCCATAACGTTTGTGTGGGGCGGAGAACAAGATATACCGCTTCTCGTTATACACATCGTTTATGAGGGTTTCACAATACTTCTCTTGGTATAAGTGGTTACAAGTGTCCTATCCAATCTTGATAAGTCATCAGGATTGCCAGCTCCAATAGAGAAACTACTGCACCAAGTTTCTGGAAAGATTAAATCATCTTGCGCATACGTCACTGATGTTCTGCTGTCTCATGACAAAAGTCCGAACTAACAAAGTACTCTACCTTGCATGCTTTAATGGGATTTCACAGGTGCACCAGCTGGAAAATAAGCTGCCTAATGATGTAGTTGACTACATAGATCAGTGGGGCATGAGGGTACTGTGATGCTCTGCCCTTGCTTGGCTTTTGAAAGGTGACTCTGTGAGCTCTTTGTCTTTGGTAATCCAAGTCTCAACAGCCCAGCTGAGGAAATGACTGTCTGAATAGATGGACCATGTAAGCTCTTTCATCGCTAGCCTTCATTGCCCTCAGGAATACCTATACCCAGAAGGTTATTGCGCTGCATGCAAATCTGTCTGCCATTTTGTTGCCCATATTCCTCAGTTTGACTTCATGTTGGCCAACCTGCTTTTGAGTTTCTTGTGGCCGAGTCTAAAACACTCAATCATAATTTAGAATCATTGAGGCAACTAAAAAGTATGTCCATGTGTTTAGACCTTTTGTTCAATACCACCTGTGTTTTGAGGTGAGCTGTGTTTAAAGCAAGAGAATCTTTTTTGTGTTCCTCGCTGTGGAATTGGAGTAGCTTGTAAATGGGAGAAGGGGAGCTCCTGCCCCAGTATTCCCCAACAGGTTTAGGAAGAGGCTCATCAGCCATTGTAGAGAGGTTCCAATCTCTCATGGGAAAAGAGAAACGGAACATCTGAATGATGATCATTAGTGGGGGTCCGCTCAATACCTTCCAGGTCCCACAGTAGCTTGCCCTCTTTGGAGACAACAATTTTGCCATATCACCAAATCACCAAAGGCACCAGAACCAACGACACCAAGGCCACCAGCTTGATCCCCGTCAATAAGAGGATTACTTTCCGTCTCCTAACCCACGCACACAAAGCGCTCTACGAAATCGGACCCGAATGCCTCAACACAAGACTGTCCTTCTACACCCCCTCCCGCCAGCTACGATCCGCCAACCTAGCCCTTGCCACTGTACCTCGCATCAACAAAACCACCATGGGAGGTAGATCCTTCTCCTACCTGGCAGCTAAAACCTGGAACTCCCTTCCCACTCACCTTCGCCTTACTCAGAACCACCTAGCATTCAGAAAGCAACTTAAAACGTGGATATTTGACAAGTAATTCCCCACCCTTCTCCAAGCGCCTTGAGACCCTCTGGGTATGTAGCGTGCTATATAAATGTATTGACTTGACTTGACTTGATCTATATTTCTCCAAAAAATCTTCCTTATCTGCCCCAATTTTAACTCTGCCTTTAAGTGTTCTCATGAAGTTCGAGATCCAGAACCTATCACCAATTTACTTGTTTCTTCCTTAATCCAATTTCAATGTCCTATTCAGCATCTTACTCGTGGTGGATATAAAACGACAGGTTTCGGAAGGGATCAGATAAAGAAAAGATGGATTCCAGAGTCTCTTGGATTTTGTGAGCCCCAGTAGTCAAATCATTGTTATCCAAGCATAATTTAATGTTCACAGTGTCAGCTAAAGGAGCTGCAGAGTATGTCCCTGCTTATGTGTTAGGCTCTCCAACTTTGGGTTCTAAAATACTATTACTTGTGTTCCTAGCTGTAATCCTGGATTCTGAAATCTGTGCCAAGGCAGAGGTAGGCTGCAAATTCTCACTGGCCTCCACAAACGAACCATTGTCCATGGTGATCACATTGCTGGATCAAATGTCAATGGTACTAGCAGCAGGGAGGTCAGAGGGAGTGTCAGAAATGGCATCCTTAGTTGTAGCAGTTATTGATTTCCAAGTTAATGTGATAGCATATTGACCAAGGCAGTCTCTTTCGAAGGGGCAATTATTTCTTCAGGCCATGTACTTGAGGGTTTAAAAAAATCGACACATTTTTATTCTGGTGGGCCTATTGAAGAGTCATTTTGCCCAGGATTCCCACTAAGCGTTGTATAAAACAAATTAGTCCCCAGCCATTACCTATGCCACTTCAGCAGTTGCTTGCAATGCGTCCGCTCCTGAAACTGTTGTATATTTCTCAACCGCCGTTATCCCATCTGCTCTAACAGGTCCTGGAGGCTCTTCCCAGCTGTAGGGCGCCTTGTCAGTTTTGGGTGCCTTGGGCACCTTACCAAGAGGTGCTGCTTCGAAATGAGGAGTATATGATCTGGAACCAACTAGATTTGAAGCTGCACCACTGTCTAGGGTGGTCGCAGTTAGGCTCTTGTAGTGGCAGAGGGGCCTCCTCACAAATCCAGAATTCCTGCCTCTGCCGAGTATCTGAACTGATCCCTCATGTGAAGCAAAGGGCTTGGAAGCACTGAACAAAGATGACATGGCACACTGAACGCCACAGAAGGATTGAGATTGGCCTTGAATCATAAGTAGCATCCACACTAAGGAGACCCGAGGCAAACGGCATACTCGTAAGGGGTATGCATTATACTCCGCATTAGCCTGCTACTCAGCCAGACTACCACCAGACATCCCTGACACAGAATTCAGCCTTGCGTCGCCATCTTGTTTTCCTTGATCCACACAATTTAAATTTTGACCCACAAAATTTATGTGCAATGTATTCTTCTTACTCAGCCACTAGAAAATAAGATTTATATAGCTCGGACATGAGACTTTGTTGCGTTTTCTGACTCGCTGATAAAAATCTAGGTCAGACCATCTATATAAAAACATTGCATGAAATAAAAGTGCCTACGTCTTGGATACTTGACTTTGATCATGAAGTGCTTATAAATGCTCAATTCTCGGCACATTTTGGAGAAGAATGGTCACTTTACTTGAAGCGGTGAGAAAAATTGCTTTCTCTATTTAAAACCTGGTTCTCTGGAGTATGGAGGACCACAGCGAGAGTGATGAAAGTGAGCTGGTTTTCCAGCAAAGATTTAGGTAATTGGTTAGAATGTGTTATCATGTCAAACCTGAATCTGCTCTTTTCTGCTCCGGGTGAAAGATGGCATTCCTCTGGATATTAAAGAATTGTTTTCCTCGGAGATGTTACTAGCTGTTCTACCTTTTATCCTTCATTTGCACTGAACTTTTACTTTGCAGCTGTAAGTCAGTTTGGAATCTGGGGTCGTTTAACAAAGATGCTGAATACCTTTTCAGTGCGTTTCAGTTTGAATTCTGGGTTATGTTCTAAAGGTCTTGAGTACCTTTTTGTTGTTTTAAAGTCAGGATTTTTTATTCCATTTCATTTATCTATTTTGTTTATCACGAGAACATACGTTTTTTGGTCAGATATATTTCTTACATATATCAATTGGTTATTTGCATAGTACTATCTGAAAGTATTTTATACATAAAACCTAATTTTAGTTTATAGAATGATGTGCTGAGTGAGTATATGGATGGAACAATGAAGAGAAAAACAGTATGAAAACTAGAGTTTTGCTCAAGGTGATCCAGATGTACATGTAAATAAGCAGCAGTAAAAATTAGAGAGGATTCATATCAAGTTGACATGTGCCCTGTGGATTTCAATCTAAGAGGGTGTCTTCTTTACCAACTTGCACTAGGTTATAGCCCCCAACATTGAAAAGGTGAGCATTCAATTCATGAGGGTCGAGATGATGAAAAGAGCAAAAGTGAGCTTGGGCACAGTAATAGAGGGTTTCAAGTACTGTAAGAAGATACAGGTGAGCAGAATGTATATCTGCAAAGGGGTCTCTACCACTGCGGGAGGCTGAAAAACAATGGATTGATGGATGGGCTTACTACCAGGTGAGAGGTTTGATTTGAACTCTGCTATTAGCTGCCAGCTACCCACAATGCAGGAACATAGGGCGATGGCAGCAGACTGCTACAAAGAATTTGTGGGATGTTAATGGTGATCTTATTGGGCAAAGCAGTGTACTTAAAATGTATTACAAGTAGGCCTTTGAAGTATTCCAATCTGCTCCTCAATAGAAAGTTAATTATGAGCTTGGTGATATTAAACATGGTGCGAGGCAAGAATTGGGTAAGGAATGAATACATGAGGATAGCACCCATGACTTGATACAAGAGTAAAAAAAGGAGCAGGCGTAGCGCTGTAGAAACTGGGCATTTTTGAGGGTAGGAATGAGTTCAGAAGGGAATGTGTTGACGTTAGTGAGGGATCAATCAATCAATCAGACATTTGCAGGGCGCGCTACCACCCGTGAGGGTTTCAAGGCGCTGGGAGGGGGGTTACTGCTCGAAGATCCAGGTCTTGAGGAGTCTTCTGAAGGTGAGCAGGCCTTGTGTTTGCCACAGGTGGGTAGGGAGGGTGTTCTAGGTCTTGGCAGCGAGGAAGGAGAAGGATCTGCCACCGGAGGTTGTTTGTTGGATGCGGGGGACGGTGGCGAGGGCAAGGTTGGCGGAGCGGACCTGGCGGGTTGGGGTGTAGAAGCTGAGTCTGCTGTTCAGATAGGCAGGTCCGGTGTTGTGGAGTGCTTTGTGTGCATGGGTGAGGAGCTTGAAGGTGATCCTCTTGTTGACGGGGAGCCAGTGTAGGTCTCTCAGGTGGGGGTGATGTGGCTGTGGTGAGGGATGTTTAGGATCTGTCGGGCGGAGACGTTTTGGATGCGTTGTAGTCGTCGTAGGTGTTAAGCAGGGATTCCTTGATTTTGGCGTGCTTCCACCTTTCCGGGAATGTTGCTGTGTCGAAGGAGATGTTGATGACCTTCCATAGATGCAGAATATGTCTTTGTGGAGTGAAGGGAAAATAAGTAGGAGAAGGGACTGTAGGCATTGTAGAGAAACTTGTCTTGATGTTGATATTTGTAGAGTGTAAGTAAGCCAAGTCCCAAGATGTGAAGCGGTTTAATATAGTGGTGATGATGATGATGCATAAGTTAGGCATTGAAGTGGGTTTGATGAATATCTTGAAAGAGTTGCATTGGAACACTACCGCCAGGGTCCGTTTTAGCCCAGAGGGGGGGGCGTACTGACCAATTTTTATGCTCAGGAGGAGTAAGGCAAGGGTGCATACTCGCCCCTTTTCTCTTTTCACTCTACATCAATGCCTTAGAGAGTGCCCTTACCGCCCTAGATGTGGATTGCCCCAAAGTAGGACCGCCTCAAATCCCAGTACTATTGTACGCGGATGACGCGGTCCTGCTGGCCCGGACCCCGAGGGCTCTACAACTTTTGGTGGATGGATTTGTTAAATTTATGGCCGACCTGGACCTATCTGTCAATTTAAATAAATCCTTTGTTATGGTGGCTGGCAAAAAACCCGCAAATAAGTGTGTGTTTAAGATAGGGTCACATATTTTGGGTAAAGTAAAGACTTTTCCCTACCTGGGTCTCCTATTTGATGGTGACATTCAATTAAGCCAACTCCTCGAGGAACATTGTACCTACCAAGTTAGTCTCCTCGAATGGTGCCATATTAGGCTTTGCTCGTAGGCTGGGGCTCTGGTCTCCAGAACAAATAATGGCGTTATATGGCTCAATTACCACAGCAAAGGCCTTGTATGGTGCGGAGGTATGGGGTTTCAGGGACTGCAAGCAACTACAACTACAGGAAGATACATTTTTCCGCAGAATCCTGAAAATCCCACATTCCACCTCTGCCGAAATTGCCCATGCTGAACTGGGAATGCCATACATCTCAGACTACGTTAAGCTGAGGCCAATTATAGCATGGATTAGAATCTGGACCAACCCGGAGGCCTCTTTGAGCAGGGAAATTGTGTTAGACTGCTTGCAAAGGGACAAGGGGCTACAAATTCCTTGGCTAAAATATGTGAAAGATTCTTTAGTGAATATAGACCAGTGCCAACTTTTTAATGACCCGTCTTCGATTTCAAACAGTTGTAAATTAAGGGTGAAAAAATTGCTCCTAGAAAAATTTGAATCTGTTAGAAGTGGTCTCGGCCCTGTAAAGAAATCAATAGCAGCTCATGGCCTTGTAAGAAATGGGGCGGGAATGGAACCATATCTGTTTCTGATGTACAGCCAAAATGACCGATTTTAATGTGCTGTTTTAGGCTCAATTTGTTACCTAACATCTTAGCTTATCCCGCTGGTTTTACTGTAACAATTGAGCAGAAGGGTGCCTGCGGCTGCGACAATAGGTCTCCGCAGGACACCCTTCATTTTGTACTTTTATGTTCATTTTATAGAAATCCTAGGCGTCTGTTCTTGGTTGACATTCTTAGGAAACAGAAATTTCGCCACGCAAGAGCTGCACTGTTTTTCTTACAGAAAGCTAGTGATACCCATACTTTATGTGCCATTTTAAGCTTTTTAAAAGTAGCCGTAAGATTGAGGAATACAAGAAATTAATTTATCTTTGTAAATAATCAGACTCTTCTTATGAATTGTACCCTCTCTTTTCTACAGTTTTAATTTACCAAAAGTTCAGAAATGTTATATAATCAAACTTTATTATGTAATGTATTTTTATGAGGATTTTTTATTCTTCGAAATAAAGATTACTGAACTGAACTGAATATAGTGGTGGCACAGGAGTAACAGGGAAGTAAGAAGTGACTGGATAATCTTGGATAGCTTTTATGATGCAGTTAGCACCACCTGATAAATTCTTGGTAGGATGTTGCTTTGACCTTGTAAAGTGCTTGGTATTTTCATTTAATTTCACTAAAAACACTAATGCAGCAGCTCTTATGGCCCACATCCAATCCAAAAACTTGGCTACAGAACATACAGTTGGGAGGCTAAAGTCTGCCATTAAGATTCTCAGTACTACAGTGTATCTACTTGCCCCAAATATTCTGCATATAGGTGAGAGACATTTTCTTCGGAGGCTTATGTAGGCTGGTCGACAAACAAGACCTGGGATATGGTTTCCTCACTAGATGGACAATGAGAACATTTATCATCCCTATCAAAATTCCAGTTTTTAGTAAAAGATTTAATTGGGAGAGATCACACCCTGAATTCGAAATATAATTTCCTATTAAGGGGGACATATATGACATCCCAATATGGTTCCAAAAAACAACTGGATTTAAATTCAATAAACCTTCCTGTCAAGGATGAACTGTTCAATGCACGTGCCTCAGCAGCAGATTTACTGGCCAGTACTGATCTTTCAAGATAGCAGCAGGGAGATCCTGAAGGGTCATCCCATAACTCTTTCATACCAATGTCTAGTAGGGATTTTTTTACTTTTTGGAACCAACTTATCTTTTTGGAGCGATTTGCTACAATAACATATCTAAAGGTCACTGCATAATCAGTCAATTCTGGGGTGGACCATAGTCTGCGCTAGTAGAGTAAGGGACAAAGTCTTACTCTGCTGGCCATTGCCTTCCTGCCCAATTCTAACAGAAAAGGTTTTAAAGAAGTGCTTTGTGGGGTACATGTTACTGACCTCCGAAACTTATTTTCTGCGTTGGTGAGCACTGTCATGTCAAAGTATCTTCATAGTTCAGCACCATAAACGACCGAGCCCAGAACCTTTGCGTCCTAGATTTGGAGGAGTGGGCTAATTGGTTTGGTGTAAGAGTTGCTAAGCTCCCTTAATAAAAATCCAACAATCTGAAAGATACAGTTAGTTATATATTCCTTACCCTAGAATTACCCCCAGGCGTCAAGACTGGATCCAGAAATTTTTTTCTTAGCAGTACCCCTGATCATCGGTAGGTGGCGTTGGTCGACTCCACGTCCGTCGTCTGCACCGCGTCACCGGGATGATGCCGCGGTATATACTTAGACGCCACCCCTGCATGTTGATGTTAGTTCTTTCTTTTTTCGTGCCAGCCTAGCGCAGATCCGGTGAGAGAGCTACCCCTTTAGTCACTTTTTGACTAAATGTTTTCGATGTTTTGTCAACTGCTTTTTCGAGTCTTCAACTCCTGGTGCACGAGGCATGTCCCACCACCGCACCCTTGCGAGGCCAGTCACAGGCTGATGTCTGTGATGGACCTGCACCTCATGTGCCTTTGGTGTCTGGAGCACGAACATGACACAAAGACGTGCTCTGCCTGCCTGCTAATGAATGCAAAGTCTTTGCAGGAGTGGTCCCGAAAGCTCTTGGAGGCTAGGCAGTCTCGTTCTAGAGGAAGTTCTCGAGGCCGCTTGCAGAGCCCACACACCATGTCGCACTAAAAAGTCTTTGAAATCTTCAGGTAAGCCAAAGCACAAGAAGGCGAAGAAGCACCGGCGAGGTCACCTTCTCCCTGTCGGTCAGCTGATGCAACGCGGGACCCGGAGCGTCGTCTCTCTAAGTCTCCGTCTCCGGTGCCTCCTTCAGGTAATACTCCACGCCTCCCCACATTTCCAGGTGCATCAGCGTCCCCTACCCAACTTCATAGGTTCTAAGAGGCCCTCCACCTCGTCTTTTGGCTCTGTGGAGCCGGTGGGGGTTCCTGGGCCTTCGATGCCGGCAGCTCTGGCCCCGGTGCTGGCGGGCTCCCGCTGATCCAGGCCTGGATCCGAACCAACACCTGTCAATCTTACCTGACCTTCCCTGGCGTCAATCCTGGTGACGAGGCCCCGTGCACCGACCATGCCTCCGGTCGACGCCGTCTCCATCCTCTCCCCTGAGATGGACCTAGAGCAGGACGACGTCGGCCGACGTCTGATTCTATGCCAGAGAGTACTTCTGTTCCCCTGTTCATCCCTGGTGTTTACTTTTGCCCAGAAGATGGTGTTGAGGATGGAGAGGGTTCGCTGGACCATTTAGCAGTTCAGCTAGAAGAGCCGGACTGGAGAGAGGAGCTGGGTAATGCCAGTGGTCTGGACACTTCTCCAGACCTTGGCATGCTTTCTCCCCCTACCGTGGCTATGGAGGAGGGGGCGTCCTACACTGTGGTGGAGAGAAGGGCAGCTGAGGTCTTGGACCTTGAGCTCCCTTCAGTGGCTGTCAGGACTAACCCCCTGACCAAGGTGCTTCAACCTGCGGCATCCACTTCCGAACCCCAATTGCCCTTCAATGAAACCCTCACTGACGTCCTTCTGGGCACCTGGTCCACGTCCAGCACAGGGGCTCCTGTGGAAAGGACGATCGCCCGCTGCAGTCAACCGGCCAGAGTGACCGGGTTTTCCTCACCAAACACCCTGCCCCCGAGAGCTAGGTGGTCCAAGCCTCTTCCTCCAAGTGCGCATTCCCTTCTGCTCCCCAGATAGGGAATCCAAGAAGCTGGATCACCTTGGGAAGATTATGTTTTCTTTCTCCAGCTGAGCACTGCGGTCTGTGAATACCTCCTGCCTCTTGGGCTGATGCTTCCATACCATCTGAGACTTTGTTGCACAAATGCTGTCTACGCACCCTTGCAAGGAGGAGGAGAGACTGCCTGGACCCTAAACATGTACTATCTTTCTACCTTGACCGCACAAAGGCCTACTGAGTGGATGATCAACTTTTTGTTGGCTATGTAAGTGCCAAAAAAGGCCGGCTGTTTAAAAGTGTACCATCTCTTTAGCAAAAAAGGAACCTCCATTGGGGCTACGTGCTCATTCCACTAGAGCTACAACAGCAACCACTGCATTGGCAGGTGGATTCACACAGCCATGTGGGCATCCTTGCACACATTCACCAGACATTACTGCCTGGACAGGCAAGTCCTGAAGGATGACTATTTTGCCCATTCAGTCCTCCAGGACTTTCTGGTGCGAACTTGGTTCGCAGGCCTTCCTCCGGGGTTGGTATTGCTGGGGTAAGGTAAGGAATCTATAACGGTCTCTTCCAGATGATTACGTTATTTACCTTCAGTAACGATGTATCTGTAAGAGATATATGTTAGTTATAGATTACTTACCGTCCCACCCATCCTCCCTGCTCTGCGAACTGATTTCTAGGGTTAGGGACTCTCTCGCAGGGCCCAGGTTGTTGCGCACCAGTTGTCAGTGTTTATCATGGCTCTGCGCTTCTAGCATGGAAAGTCGTGTCAGAAATGATGTCAGCGCGCAGGGGCGGCGTCTAAGTATACACCGCAATGTCATCCCGGCGACCACGATGCCGACGACGGACGTGGAATCGACCGACGCCACGTACCGACGCGCAGGGGTATTGCTAAGAAAACATTCTCTGGATCCAGTCTGACACCTGAGGGCAATTCTAAGGTAAGGGATCTATAACTAACATATGTCTCATACAGCTACATTGTTACCGAATGTAAGTAACTTGTTCATTTAGCAATGTTTAAGAGGCATTACATCTATTTGTGGGCACCATGACTGATTTGAAGCCAAATGTTACACCCAGATAGCTGAAAACGTTAGTACACTCCAAAATGTTTCCCCTCAGTTTTACAATACCCTTAATTGATTTATGTTGTTTAAAAGACATATACTTTGTTTTATCTATATTGATTTCAAAGCCCCCTTGGTCTGCAAAATTCCTCAAAACTGGACACAGCACGCTGAAGCCCACTCAGGGTTTTAGATTTTAGCAGCGTGTTGTAAGCAAACATTAAAAATTTAATTTTTGTGCCTGCCAATGACTGGGCATCAGTGTGGAGAGAGGAAAGAACTTTAGCAATGCCATTTAAAAGCAAAAAAAACTAAGTCAGGGCCGAAACGCACCCTTGTCGTACCCCTTTGTCAACAGCAAAGATATCTGTGAGTTCGCCTTGGGAAGCCCAGTAGATCCTACTAGTGTTGTTATCTTGAAGTCGTACTAGCAATGCTAACCAAGCATGGGGCATGCCCATCTAATGCAAAACCGACCACAATTTGTGGCGTGGGACCAGGTCGAAGGTGGATTTAAAGTTGAAAAAGGGAGCATATAAACTGCACTTGCTAATAGTTACTATCCGCCAATAAA
Organism: Lissotriton vulgaris; assembly: GCF_964263255.1. Taxonomy (NCBI): domain Eukaryota; kingdom Metazoa; phylum Chordata; class Amphibia; order Caudata; family Salamandridae; genus Lissotriton; species Lissotriton vulgaris. The sequence goes on along the minus strand of NC_141696.1, from coordinate 1,001,258,891 downwards.
GCAGCTGGAAACAAAAGACCTTATCGATAGTACTTACACTCTCACGGAACCCAGCCTGATGTGTTGAAAGTATATTGTTTACCAATATCCACTCCTAGATCTTGGATAAGATAAGACGAGCAAATATTTTCTGAATTGAGTCTATAAGGCGTGTTATTTTATCTTGCTACTGAGGTGGCATTTATGGCTGCCATTTGAAAAATTGCTGCTGCATTAGTGTTTTTAGTGAACAAAAATAAGATGGATAGTGAAGGGAGAGGGAATTAAACTGTGTATGGTAGAGTGTGGCTCTGTGCAGATCAGAAGGTACAATTAGTATAAGTAAGCTGAGAATGTGTGAGATTGGTGTAGTCTTGATGGTGAGTCACCCTAAGGGCAGTTGAGCTAAATTGTTACCTTGAGTTGCAGCCACAAGTCGGAAGTGAGGTGAAAGGTTCAAAAGGATGAAGACACTAAAGTTTGACTATGATTCTGATCATCTACAATGTACCTTGTGTAAAGTAGCCTGCTCTTTACTAATATGTGAACATATTTTAAATCTTCTGTGTTTACCCTCTTTTGTATTCACGTACATTCTGCAGGTGTTAACTAAGGAAATTTATAGTCTGCAAGCATCCACTGAGAAGCGAGTAACAGAACTCCAGGCTCAAAATTCAGAGTATCAAGCAAGACTACAAACATATGAAAAACTGGAACAGGAACTTGATAGTGTAATAATGCAAGCTGCAGAAAGTATGTATGGTTCATTTCAATTTGTGCACATTGTAAAGCATAAATGTATACGAATACATAATTATTTTTTGCTTAATTCAAAATGTCCACATGTGTTTAGTAGCTGTTCATCCATGCCTTATCATTGTGTTACAAACTTCTGAGTTCATGTTATGTGATGATTTTCCTTGGAATATTTAGTGCACCATAGTACACTATAAAACAATGTTGAGTTCACATTCTAATCATTGTACTCTGTGTAGAGATTTAATTAACTGAGGTAGATAACATCGCCTTTCCCCTCCACCCAATGGATTCCAATGTTTTTTATATATTTTTAGATTTTTCTGAAGATAATACAATGTAACGTTAATACCATCTTCACATTCTCAGGTTATCATCACATTCTCCCAAAACACCAAACTTCTAATTAAACGATCTATTCAGTTGTTGCTGTTAGGATGTCTCAGTGAGATCAAATGCCTGCTGTTCAGAAACGCAGTCATTTCCACATCCCAGTTTCTGTTCTCACCAAGGTCAACGCATGCGTTTATTCTTCCAAGGTCCCTAATTGGAGGGTCTTTAGCTTGAGTAATAGTAATATATGCTATTTACAAGCAAAGCGTAGCCAAATTAGATTGGTACTGCCGCTTTTTTAGTGATTCATGATCTAAAGAGACTCTAACTCATTGAAGCAGTAAGGGCACAGATAGCAGGAGAACTGCCTTTAGTACAATAAAATAACATTTTAAAAAAGTAATTCTCTTTGGAAAACAAGGAGATCACCCACTTGGCAGTTGTTTCAGTGCACAGACACCTGGAATGGAATAAAGGCATGGAGAATTAATGAAAGTATCCTCTTTAAATCTTGTCCCTGAACTATTGCTTGTTTTCACCACTCAAGTAGACTAAATGTACCTATAAGATCCCCATTTTGACTCTGTCTTTACTCTGAATAGTTTGGGTGAAACCAACATTTTTAATTGTTTTAAAGCCACTGTTGTTTGCAAAATGTCCAGCGTTTTTTTTACTGTGTTACTTATTTGCAGGTAAAATACCTTCTTCTACAGCAAGTCAATAGGAAAATGTAGTGTTTCTTTGTTCTGTTGTGCTCATTCATTAAACAAGGAACAGACCCATCCTACTTTTAGCATAATATTCAAAACCAAGAGTTCAGAGTTCAACTTGGTGTTCCTGCTTGCCTCTTTGAATTTTCTTTGTTAGCTTTCTCAAGTTTCAGGGCCACAAAATCCCACAGTCTAAAATATATGTATATTGCTTGGTTGGAGGCATAAGCCGAAACGCGTCGGCATGCTGTGTGGGGTGTTGCGGCATGCAGAAACATAAATAAAAAAGAAAATGTGGTACTCTGACTAACCTGTGTCTTCAGTGTTGCAATATAATATATATATAATATATTCAAACATGAATAACGCCGCACTCCGAAAAGAATGTTAACTTCATTTTATTCACCAGGTACATCTATCACCACCACCAATGCGTTTCGACAGGTGTTGCTCACGGTATTGTGAGTCCAACGTCACTTTTCACCTTATATACACATCTCCGTTTATAAGGCATTATGGGATTAGTAGTCACACATATCATGCAAGTTGTTAAAAAATGATTTCAATGTATAGTGTTAGTCGAAAATGTTTGTCCAGTTTTGTAAAACTTTTTTCAATGTCAATTGGGAATTGAATTCACGTTACTTGATAATATTTTGCTACTAAATTATAGTCTTATTATCCCAATTCTTTTGTGGCTAGTATGGGATGTGCCGCAAAACATATTTCACCTTTTGCTTCTTATTTTTAATGTCACACGGTTCTCGTTATTGTGTGTATCATGCATAGGGTGTGTCTTAAATCGCCTCTACTTAGTGTGTGGCAACAGGATCGTCATGACACCTCCCTTTATGCCCAAGTATTGTCGTCATTCCTATCATAATGGGTGTGTCCACTAAAACCCTGTATTCATGTGTTAAGGAATATCATTTCTCCTATCTAAATGCATATCAGGCAAAGTGCCTATACATTTTGTACGCCCCCGTGAACCACACTATACATGTGTAAGTAATCCAAATGCCTGGAAGATTTTAGGGTTTCTGTGTGATATTTTGCTACATCCAGTTATGTTAGTAGCGTTAGATCATAGTATGCACCTGAACTTTCACTTAGTGTTTTAAAAGTGAATCATGTTTATGTGATCTTTACTAGTTGTTTATCCTAACTAGCACAGTTCTTCTATATTCTTCAGTTTTTAATATTCAACTCTTGGACTCTCTACATTTCATCCATATCAGCAGTCATACTAAGGATGTGTAAATTAATATACAGTTCTTCATCGCCATTCAAACCTTGGGGGATCTTCATTTTAAACCTTATAATGAGTCGTGACTCTAATCATCTCAGTTTGAGCGTCCTGTTTCCTCCCTCTTATTTCTGCTATTTCAAAGTACTTTATATTTAAGCAGTTCTTATCAAGATGTGTAGTCAAATGTTTTGCAATTGCATAATTCATGTCTTTGTTTTGAACAACTCTAATATGTTCTAGGATCTGTTTGTTTGAGGGGCAAATCATACTCCCTTAGTATCTTAGTCCACAGAAGCACTCAATCATATACACTCCATGCACAGAGTCACAAGTGATTCTCTCATTGATGGTAAATATCTTGCCCTTGAAGTCTTGGAGCTCTTTCATATTTCTACCAATCCTGCATGCTTTGCATTTCTCGCAATTAATGAATCCGACTTGTTGTTTTTGAAGCCAATTGCTCGATTCGTTCATCGTGCAGTGACTCCTCACCAGATTGTCCCTCATTGATGGCACTTTTCAATAAGTTACATTGGGTCTGGCCCCTAGTTTTCCTTCAATGTCCTGATCCTTTTTTAAGATTTTCAAATATTTGTTCAGAATGTTTATGATCTTATGATTTTCCTTACAATAGGTAAGTATCATTCTGATGGTTGTGGCATCCTTCCTTATGTTTTTTCTCTCTTTCTTAACTAATGTTTGAGCTTGTGTCATGGATCTCACTTGTTCCTGTCCTTGTTTGATATCTCTGTATTTGTAACCTCTGTGTAAAAATCTCATTTCGGTATCTCTAAATTTTTGATTCAATGTTGTCATTACTTGAGCAGCTTTGTTTCCTCCTTATAAACTCCCGTTATGGAATACTCTTTATAAGTGAGTTGGGGTGGAAGCTGGAGCCGTGAATGATACTGTTAGTTTATGTTGGTTTCCGGTATACAGTGGTTTGTATTGGTTTGTCTTTTATATACACTGTTAAATCCAGAAATTGTATCTCTTTTGTACGCTTATTACATGTAAATTTCAGGCCCACTGCATTGTTGTTTAGTTCCTCAAAATACTCCAAGAAATCTTTTTCCGTTCCATTCCATATCAGAAATAGATAGTCTATGAATCTCAGCCAAGGTGCTATTTTTGCTGTATGTCTCTGGTCTTATTCTCTCCAAGCTATGATCTTCTCCCACCAACCCATGGTCAGGTTGGATTGGCTTGCAGAGGAGGAAACTCCCATAGCTGTCCCACATACCTGGGAGTAACGTTGATGGTTAAAAAGAAAGATGTTATTTCTCTGACATAGTTGACGATGGTAATTGGTATGATGACTTTCAGAAGGTTAGTGGTCTTGATACCTCCCCTGAAACGGGTCTTCTCTAACCCCCGGACCAGCCTCAGAGGTGTATACTTCCTACGCAAAAGCAATGCACACAACGGCTGAAGTTCTTGACCTCAAAGTTCTCACCTTGGAGGTCAAGTCTAACATATTGACAGTAGTTCTCCAGATGGTGACCAATATCTTCAGAGCCTCTCCTGGGTTTTAACAAGGCCTTGACAGACACCCTATTGGGGGAATGAGCCAAATCATGCTCCGGTCCACCAGTCAACAGCCAGATTTTGCGGCACCATCGCCCTGCCCCATTGATCCTGCTTTTTCATCTCAGCTCCCCTCCCCTGAATGTTTGTTGACGGAAACGTCTGCAAGTAACACCAATCCCAGCATGTTCCCAACTACTCCTACAGACAGTGTCAAAACATGTTGAAACCTTTGGCAAACAAGTATTTTCATCTACCATCATTGGGCTTAGATCCGTGAGTGCCAGCTGTTTACTGGGGTGCTATTCCCATGCCCTTCGGCACTTGATGGCTCAGAGCCTCTCAGGTGTCCCCAAAGATCTCCAACATTTTATTCCCTAAGCCATGTAGGACAGCCTGGATGATGCCAAGTTCAAAATTCATTGTAGCTTGGAGACTCCCGCTTTCATCAGGCAGGCCAATGGCACCGTTGTTGCCATTCACCACCACTCCTGGCTGTCGCCCACTATTTTTTCAGGCGATGTTCAGTCGTTCCGCATGCACATTCTTTGTGGTTTGGACCCACCTATTTGTAGACAAGGCAGGTTACGCCCTTTTTTGCGATTCAAGGAGAGCAACATACGCCACACTCTTTAGGCTTATCTGGACAATCTTGCCAGTTGCATAAACACTTCCGTTCCTTTTGCGGTCTCCACAGAGGTGCTGCATACCTACAGCCAATTCAACCCCATCATGGCACCGGCAGTTTCACAGTAACAGCTGTGGGCCAACTGCCACCTGCGACCAACGTTAACAGGCTGACCAGTCCACATCTTTTCATTTGGGATTGGAAGTGCAAGCCCTTTTGGCCAAAGGGGCTTTTGAGTTTCCCACCGCCAGAAATAGGATGCTATTCCTGCTACTTCCTGGTGCCCAAAAATGACCAGATCTCTAGCCTATTTTACACCTGCAAGATCTCTATGCCTTTGTCTGGAAGGAAAAACTCAGAATGTTCACAGTATCAAAACTCTTGTCTGACCTAGTCCTTGGGGACTGGATGGTTGCGTTGGACCCTCAGGACTCCTTTTTCCATATTCCCTCCTTGCGGCCCTCGGTATTACATATGGTTTGTGGTGGGATAGGGGCATTTTCAGTTTGCTCTGCTTCCTTTTGGGCTCACTAGTGTCCCTCTGACTATTACAAAAGGGATGGCAGTGGTGGTAGCACATCTCCAGAGGTCAGAGTTGCCCGCCTTCCCTTACCTCAATGAATGTTGAAGGCGGGTTTGCCAAAGGCAGTAGTCAACCACCTTTCAGACCGCTGAGAACCTCTGGCCCTCACTATCAATGTGTCAAATTCACAACTGACTCCTTCTCAGACGCTCACCTTCATTGGATCCATTCTTGACAGGGTTTGGTTTTGTGCCTTTACACCGAGAGAGTTTTTGGGGGGGTTGTGGGAGCACTCCGAATTATTCCGTGATTAATCGCGGAATAATTCGGAGTGCTCCCACAACCCCCCCAAAAACTCTATAATACAGTCACTAGCTGGGAGGCACCCTAAGCAATCAAGATGCAATTCGAAACAATCACAGCAATCACGGATAACAGAGCCAACACACTGGCATACACTAATGATCAAGCTGATCAAATCTACTCGTTAATAAAGGAAGTCAGAAACATGGATGCTCACGGGGGTCCGTAAGCCAGCAATTGAAACAATTGGAATACATTACACGCAGACAGGTCAACCAAAGGATGCACGCATCGACCCTTATTCAATACCACAGAGCTAAACGGATCCCAAGGGGTTTACGATTGTCAATAAAACCAATGCTGTTTCGATTCAACCTCAATACAAAGTTCATGGATAAGTGGTACAGCATCCTAAATAAATGTTCACTGGATCTTATACTGCTCATAATAGAGGAACTAGCCAAGACCATACGGGAATTAGAAGATGAAATATATATTTTGAAAACAGAACTAGAGAACAGGATGGAAGCAGATACATGGAAAATAAGTCTAGAGGGAATTAATCTCAAACTTGATGCATACGAAAAGGAATTACAAGAGGGGAAGCTACGCAAGTACAAACGCGACACAATAGACTATAAATTAAATGAGGTTTATACATGGGCAGACATCTATGCCCGTCGCAAATTCGTCCCACCCAAAAGAACTTCACCGGCTCAACATTCATCTGAAGAAAGTTTAGTCACTGACAAAGAAACATCCATACAGAGAGGACCAGTCAGAGTGACACAGGAAGGAGAGATATTATCCACAGAAAGCAGTCTACATGCAACAACAAGTAGACAAACAGCTTTTTTGTCACAGGACCAGGATCAAGGACAACCACCAACGATGCAAACTACAACACCCACAACAAGCGCAAAACAAGGCGAGGAAGTGGCAGGCAAAGCTCTGCGAAGCGGTCGGACAGTGGTCTAATCATAAATATTTCATCAACAACACTGACAAAGCAACAAATAACTACGCTTAATAAAGGTCTAACATTCGTGCCTACAACCCAAACAAATGAATTGGAAACACAAGGTGCATTTTTCAGGTTCATGAGAACATTGAAATTAAAACATTAATTTGGAAATGTGGTCGAACCAGCAGACGTCCAGACTGAACAAACAGACAAGCAATTCAGACCAAAAAGTGTATTCCAAGCCCCAACGTCGCACAAAATGCTTGACACCTTTGAAATCATGGTGAAGAATGATCTAAAGATGTTAGATTACAAGAGGAAGAGACACAATAATTTGACAAAAAGTGAACAGCACACAATCAACAACCTGGCTAACGATGAAACATTAACTATCCAACCAGCCGACAAGGGAGGAGCACTAGTACTTATGGACACACAATATTACGAATATAAAGTACATGAACATGTCTCTAATCAAGATACATACCTTCAGTTACCGTCGGATCCAACCACATCACTTCAGAGTATGCTGGAAAAAATACTACAAATAGCCAAACTCAACGATACTGTTGATGAACAGACAGCGGCATTTCTAACTGTCAAAAATCCTAGAAGACCAAGTATATACATGATCCCGAAGATTCACAAGCACCCAACCAATCCACCGTTTAGACCTATAGTGTCAGGGTGCGGGTCTATTTTCGATCCCATAGGCCAATATATTGATCATCATCTGCAAAAATTTGTTCAGCAGTGGGGCTCATACATTCGAGACACAACGGATTTTTTGAACAAATTATCTTGGATACAAGAGGGTTATCAAGACCACTGGATATTGTGCACCATTGATGTGGTGGCACTATATACATCTATACCACACGCAGCCGGTCTTGAAGCTGCGGAGTGGGCACTACTCAGATTGAATGACATACCAACTGACAAAAAAAATTTTTGGTTGCAATTATTAAAGTTTTGTCTTCACAACAGTTATTTTATATGGAAAGACACATTTTTTGCCCAACTTACCGGAACTTCCATGGGCTTTGCTGGGGCCCCAGCATACGCTAACACCTTCATGGCTCAATTTGAGTCCCAAAGCTTGATGAGTTGGCAAGAATGGTCACATGTAAAGTTCTACTGTCGTTTCATAGACGACATCTTTTTAATTTGGGATGACACACAAGAAAGATTAGAACATCTAATAAGAACACTTAATCAGGTGGAATCAAGAATACAATTTACACACAAAATAAGCAACGAAACAATTGATTTCCTTGATGTCAGAATTACCAAAACCTCAGATGGATTCGAGACGGAATTGTACACAAAGCCCACGGATCGAAACAGTGCCCTCAGTTACACCAGTTTCCACCCGAGGAGTTTGATAAAAAATTTACCGTTATCACAATTCATCCGAATAAAGCGGATATGTTCAAACACGCAAACATGTGAAAGAACTCTGGAAAGACAGATACAGAAGTATGAGGACAGAGGATATCCTAACAACATATTACAAGAACAAATTGTGAAGGTAACCGCAATGGAGAGAACAAAATTATTACAACCACGACCCAAAACAGAACAAAACAGAATGGTATTTGTGACAAAATACACCACTCAATCATACAAAATCAGGAACATCATCAACAAAAGATGGGAGTTACTATCTCTGGAACCAGATTTTAATGGCTTATTCCAAGAGCTGCCAGTACATGCATACACCAGAGGATTAAACTTAAAAGAGAAACTGAAACTCAAACATCAACCAGAAACAATCATTAATAACAAAGGAACAATCAAGTGCCATAATTGCATCAATTGCAATAATGTAATAACAGGGAATACATGTACTCATCCGACTACTGGCAAACAGATTCGTTTACGTCACACAAGTGACTGCAACACGCAAAACGTGGTGTATGGAATTAAGTGTCCATGCGGCAGGATGTACATTGGCAAGACTGAACGCAAAATAAAAGTGCGGATATCAGAACACAAAAGTCGAATTCGCAACAACTCCTTGACCGCACCACTGGTACAACATTGGATTCAAGAGAAACATAGTATTTCTCAATTAAGATTTCAAATTTTGGAACGAGTACCGTTGAAACAAGGCATAGACAATCACCAGAGATTACTACAACGTGAACTGTTCTGGATCAAATATTTGAATACTATGACACCCACAGGTCTTAACGACAAGTATGATTTAGCATGTTTTCTATAGAGACAACCAGGAACAATATTAAAACAAGTAGGGAGAGGTACTTTTTAACTAAGAACTCAGCCAATGTTTGTAATCGTAAAGAATAGCAATTATTTAATACGAGGGTGATGTTCCTTTATCGGTGTGTAGCATGTATCACTTGTATTGATATTATTTGTGTCCGAAAAAAGTATCTTGAATCATGAATTCACATATCACATATTTTTAGAATACGCATTTGTGCAGACTTAACTTAAATGTGGTTCTCCTCTATCACACCACTTTGTATAATACGTGACTGATCAACCTACAATACAACACAGAAACATTTATAGCACTATCAGCCCAGTGGACTGTTAGCACAACTTAGTATGTTAGTACCCATACCAATAGAATCGCCCAATTTTATAAATGTTTCAACATCTTTTACACTCGATGTTTGGCAGCATTACTATACCACGAGAGCAATTATTAAGTTTCACCCATTTATGTAGATGCGAGCGACAGAAATATTAACATTGAACAGAATTGGTATACACTCGTAGTAACAGAACATGACTACAATTAGTCCCATTATACCACACCAAGAGGATTGTGCACCCATTCAAGATGGCGCCCACGGACAATAAGAAGGATTAGGTGTATGAGCTAGTCCCACGTTAGGGTTTAACTTCGCGGAGTTATGTCACGGGAGTAATCATTAATAACATCCATTTATTCAGAGCCGAGTAACCTAAATACACAATACCGAACAGATCAGGAATTCATTCGTAGGTTTAGAACCAGGTTACAACCAGCTTCCTCATACCACATTAACAGGAATATGCACTTTTCTAAGATGGCGTCCACGGATAGTGTGAAGGTAGAAGGTGTATGAACTAGTCCGTTTTCAGTGTTCAACTACGCGGAGTTGTCCCGGAGAGTAGCGGAGTCATTTAAAATCAGCAACCAGCGTAGGGACTGGACCTAGCGCCTTGCGGATATCGTTCAAGACGTTCGACGGAACAGTTAAAGGTATGTTGACTACGCGATGTTTAAAGTCGGATTGGATAACTCAGGAGTGGCGGCGAGGCACACTGACGTTATTGTTGTATTTCGGTTTTTTAGATTTAGAACGCCCGGAGCAAGATAAGGTAAACACGGCGAGCTACCGCGACCCGTCTTCTATTTTTTACCAGTTCTCAAGTTGGATCTAAAGGATAGGTTTGATTTGTTTTTCAGAAACTCGAGACACTTTTGGAAAAGGTATGTTGCCATAGCGTGATTTATAGTCGTCAATACAGTGGATAAGTTCAAGGAGTTTAGACATTTTTTTGTTTATTACCTTTTCAGAAATCAGCGATACTATCATTGAAGGTATGAAGGGTATTTAGTGGTACACCACAATTAATCTCATATGAATATGAGGATCAGTTACAAATGGGTTTATATTTGTGTTTTATACAGAAGTGAAGTTGCCAAATTGGAGGACAGAATTCAAATAATACACTACACCAACAATCAGGTATGCACAGACCAAGGACACACGTTTAGACAACCCCCCACAAACATAACATACTTACACCATGTTTTCTTATTTTCTTTTCGTAGATTCTTCCCCTGATGAAGGCACACATGAGTGCAGAAATGCATTGGGCTCACTCAAGAAATGTTGTTTAAATGTATATTTACATAAGTGCTAGGCAAAAGTTGATGAACATGAAGTGAAATAGCACTGTGTATATGTGTTTGTTATCATACAATAATGCAAATGTAGAATGAAGAAACTATAGCCTATATGAAAAAAATATAAGCATCAAATAAAAAGATATACTAATGGCAAGAAACACAAGTGTGGTTTAAATAAAATACAAAGAGAGAAAATCACTGAAAGCGCCAAGGCGCCAAGTGAACAGTGCGCGATTAGGTGGAAACTCAATTTCACCATAACCATCTTTACACCGAGAGAGTCTGGGACATTCAGTTTACTATCCCAATCTATCTGCGTCTGTCCTGGATTTCTGCGAGGTAGACTCCGAGGCTCCTCCCAGATAAACACGCCAGGTGGCATGGTCCTCGCCTATCTAACATGTATTCCATTTAAGCTATTTCACAACTGTTTCTTGCGGTTCCTCACCGACAAGACAGTGTTACTCATTGCTATAATGTTGCATGTGTGAGTGAGCTGCAAGCGCTCTGTGTCAACTCTGCATACACCTCCTTCTACTCCGGCAAACCAGTTCTGTGTACTCTGCCAAGCGTTTTGACACCAATTCACTTCGGTCAAACCATCAAACTGCTGGTGTTTTATGTTCTGCTTCACCCCTCTAAGGAGGATGAGAAATTCCATTGTTTATACCCCAAGAGAGCACTGAGCTTCTACATAGACTGCACCAAAGAACACCGGGTCGACAATCAGTTCTTTGTACACTTTGCTGGAGCGAAAAAAGGCAATGCTGTACAGAGAAGAACACTCTCTCGTTAGATCGAGCTCTGCATTAAGATCAGCTTTGAACTAGCTAAAAAGCAGCTTCCACATTCACCAGGGCCAAAGCTGCTACCACGCGGAGTCCCTGTTCTAGAAATTTGTCAGGCTACTACGTGGGCATCCCTCCATACGTTCAGAAAGCACTATTGCCTGGAAAGTTGGGTCCACCAAGAGGGTCACTTTGCCCACTTGGTTCTACAGGACTTTCTGGTTTGAGTCCATTCACAGCGTACCTCTGCTTAGGTGCTGCTTTGACATCTATTCAAAAGTAGAGGAATCTGTGGCTAGAAGTCTGTACCGGAAGAACAAGTAATGCTCTCTCTTCTAGAGACTCTGTTTTGCCACAGATTCCTCACCGACCCTCCCATCTTCCCCATTCTGTAATTGGACCCTAACCACTAATAACATCCCAAGTGCAGGAATCAGCATGCTGTACCAAATTACTTTTGGTGCTCTGCGTCTGTTGTTGGGGCAGTCTCAAGTGCAATCAAAAAACGGGGGGAGGTAGACGTTAAAGTTATGTTCACCCTCCTTACTTAATGCAGTTCCACACCATCTGGAATACCTGAATTAAAAACCTAACCATTGGAAGAATAGGGACTCCACTGAACATGTGTGAAAAACCGTCTTTCCAGAAAGAAAAATTATTTTCTAGAGCCCCCAACCCACCAGGGTTACCCCTAGGTGGCATGTTTCATCATTGGGGTTCTCTCAATCCGCTGCGGATTGAGGCGTGCTGCGACTTGCGAAGTACGTAGGAGCACTTAGTTTTTGGAAAATATTTGTGGTGCAGTGATGTGGAGTGGGAAAATAGGTTAAAAATACCTAGCTAGTGAGCTAATATTTTATTCCTGCTCCTGGTTGGTATGTTTTAAAATCAGGTTTAATACAAGGGAAAGACCTACCTGTAATCGCTCAGATTAACTCAAGGCCATACAGCATTGTGAAGCGAAGCTTTGCGTTGCTAAACACTGCAGGATTTCTCCATGGCCTGTCAATGTGGAAAAAGGGTCCTGTCCCATTGGAGATCTTGGTCAGGGTCATAGTCCTCTGGTAAGTCAAAGAAGAAATCCAAGTAGGAATCAGCCTATTCCTGCCATTCTTGTTCTCCTGAGACAGTGCGTGGCCTTCCCTATGTGCCACCTGGTTTTGCTCCCAAACTCCTGAGGAGCTGAATTAGTCTGGTCCTGATGCATCCTGACTTTCCAAGTCTGTCAGCGATGTCTCATAAAGTATAGAGGCCTTTAGGGAGGACATGCTGTGCATTATCTGCATACTTCTGCCTTCCTCTGGTGCGTCTTTTGGCCCCATGGATCTGCAAGGTCCTCCATTTGGATTTCTACTGATGGGTTTGCCCTCAGTGCAGTCATTGTGTTCTGTGCCGACTTCGGCCATGGCATCATACTCTGTTGGTTCTTTTTACATCAACGGCATAGCCATACCCTATATTGGTCTCAGAATTTGAGCCAAACTTGTCTCTGCTGAGGCCATGCTCCAAACCCACAGCCCTTTGGTAATCCAACGGATTCTGACACACTACCTTTATTGAGCGGCTGCTCAAATACACTACACCAACTTTTTGACTGTGATGAGTTAACGTCAGAATTACAGTGGTGACTGGGGTGAATTTGTATCCCAGTATGATGAAGGTAATTGGTATGAGAAATGACAGGAAGCCGGTGGCTTAGACATCTCCCAGACATTAGATTAGTCCCTCTCCCTGATCCTGCCACTGGAGCGAGAGCATCTTTTGCTGTTGTGATTATAATGGCTGCAGAAGTCCTTGAGCTGCAACTGCCACTACTGAGGTTAAAACCAACGTTCTTAAGGAGATCTTTCAGCCTGGTCAGTATCCCACAGAACCTTTCCTGCCATTTAATGAGGCCCTTGCAGATGTGCTCTTGAGAAAAACTATAATGTTGTGCTTCGGGCAACAGGCAGGTCACTCATAGCCATTTGCCAGTTCCAGGTGACCCTGAATTCCTCAAGCAACATCCAAACTATTTATTTATTTTATTTGAAAGGTTTTATATAGCGCTGGCTAGATCCAAAGGTATCAGAGAGCTTTACATAAGTATCAAACCATAGTTGCAGGTTACTTCATTACAAGATTGCACAATTTCGGAGCATAGTTACATAGTTAAATGTTAGGTCGAGAAAAACAATAAGGACATATACGTAAGGAAAAGAGCAGGCATGGGGAGATTCAGTGTAGAGGGGGTATGAGCAGGGGAAGCAGATAAAGAATGAAGTAGGGAAAGAGGTGGGGGAGGGAGAGAGACAGAGTATGAAAGAGGAGGGAAGGGTGATGGGGGCACAAACCGGAGGACGAGTAACAGCTGCGTCCTAAGTCTGGTAAGCTGTGATCCCAGGGGAAGTGAAATAATTCCCACATCTCCGTTGCATGAGGCTCCCTTGACGCAGTGGACTCTCTCAGAGGGGTCTCTGAGACTCCAAGGTCTAACCATTGGATCCTTTCCCAACAAGGGGAGAGGGAGTGATTCGGCAAGGGGGGGGTGTTAGAAGGGGCGGCCCAAGAGGTCAGGTTATGTCTACCCAACGGCTCCGTGACCCACCTCTCCTGCCAATACTGCAGAGCCTTGACGAGAGGTCCCCACTCGGGAGGACATCGGGTAATGAATTGCACACACTGAGATCACACCACGCTTACGAACGGACACCACACTGTAGGCTTTCAGTAACACGTTCTTTATGAACAGGAAAAGGAGTCAACACTCTTATTTACAGACGATCGAGGGATCGTAAAGTCTCAGAGATTCGGGTAACGAGGAAGCGGGACAGTCTTAGTTTTTTGGCCAGTACGATGCGTACCCTGCGCGCAGCTCTCAATCCTCGAGCCGGGGGGATACGGGAGATGATAGTCGTACTGGATGTCCTACTCAGTTACGGTCAACTCCGTTCGTGTTGGTAGCGTTGATGGTCTAGCCAGACCAGAGTACTCCTCGAGTCATGACGAAGTCAGCAGGGCTCGATCCGGTGGATAGTTCTTGAGGAGCCGCGACCACGTCAGCAGGGCTCGGGGTGTTCGATGAAGATCTTTGAGGTTCAAGATCGAGCCGCGACGAGGTCAGCAGGGCTCCGATGTTCCGGTTCTGTAGGTGCGAGGAAGAGCCGCGTCAGCGTCAGCAGGGCTCGAAGAGTTCCAATGTTCAGTTTCCCCAAGGGTCAGCCGCGATCAGATCAGCAGGGCTTTCTTGTCCAGGATACAACTGCCCGCTAGTTCTTGGGCGGGCCTTGATATAGTCCAGTGGCCCTTTGATGTCCGGACCCTCGCATGCGGAGGTCTTAGGCCTTGGGGGCTGGTCGTTGGTGAGGTCCGGCGGTTGGCCCTTTGATATCTTTGAGGATGCGTCCGGGAATTCTCAGAAGCCCAGCAGGGTTTAGAGCCAGCACTCGGGGAGGCCAGAGGTGCGATCGAAACCGGCTCCCAGAGGATGGCCAGAGGTGTGACAGAAACCAGTCTCTCAGGGGAGGCCGGAGGTGCAATCGAAACTCCCTGTCTTCTCTCACTCGGGGAGCCCTCACCCTCCCAGCGGGGGCTGGCATGTCTGGAGCCTGAGTGTCGCTGGGGCTGGGGGTCATGCTAGGCCCAGGGAGTCAGGGATCTCGGGAAGGGAAAATGGCTGCCGGTGGGCCTATGGGGCCATGCAGGGTCTGGTGCGCAGGGCCGGGGAGGAGTACGGGGGTATGCTGGGGCTGGTCGTCGGCGTTTGGGCGGACATGGACAGGACGACCAGGGATTTCTGGCACGGGGCTAAGCTAACGGGGCGCTGAGGATCGCGGGGGAACCACGCCACGAGGCCAGGTCCAACAGGGGGCCATACCATAAACTCAACTGTGAGTGGCTCCCTTGATGCTGTGGACTCTCTCAGAGGTGTAACTGAGACTCCAGAGTATGAATATTGGATCTTTCCCCAACAAGGGGAGAAGGAGTGCTTAGAAAAAGGGCACACTGGATAGTAGGCTAGGCGGCTTAGATACCGGTTATGTCAAGAAAAAAATAAAGACATATAAGTAGGAAAAAAAGCAGGCAAGGGGAGAGATTCAGGGGAGAGGGGCTAGGAGCAAGCAGGGGAAGTGGACAAAGAATGAAAGAGGGAAAGAGGTAGGGGAGGATGAGAGACAAAGCATGAAAAAGGAGGAGGAGGGTGGAGGGGGCACAAACCGGTGTACGAGTAAAATCCGCGACCAAGGTCCGGTAAGCTGTGATCCCAGGGGAAATGGTATCAATCCCACATCTCCGTTGCGAGAGGCTCCCTTTACGCAGTTGACGCTCTCAGAGGGGTCTCTGAGACTCCAAGGCCTACCTACTGGATCCTTCCCCAACAAGGGGAGAGGGAGTGCTTCGGCAAGGGGTGCCATACCAAACCTCAACTGTGAGTGGCACCCTTGGCGCTGTGGACTCTCTGAGGGGTCACTGAGACTCCAGGGTATGAATATTGGATCTATCCACAACAAGGGGAGAAGGAGTGCTTAGTCTAAGGGCACAGGGAACAGGGGGTTAGGAGGAGTGTTGGAACTGGCAGGTCAACAGAGGGGGAACATAAGACAGAAAAAGACAGGGTCCTCGAAAGGCAAGGGTCAGGGAGAACCGGGAGACAAAGGAAGGGAGTCAGCGAGTTGTAGAGTCCCACAAGGAAGAGATACAGATTGAAGAAAAGGAAATGTTTTCGTTGTGGAGTAACTCTGGGGAGAGATGCAAACGGCTAAGCTCAAAATCGCAAAATAGTGATATTAAGTACAACATACTACTACATATATTGGTGGTTAGAGTTCTGTCTCTGCACCTACAAAATTCACTCAGGATTCCATTATCACAACGATTAGTCTAAAAACGATTATATAATATTTATCTACAGAGTGAACAGAGAAACAAGACATCCAAGGGGGTAGAAAAAGGGAGGGAGAGGGAGATTCGATAGGTGATAGGAGAGACGATATCTACGGAGTGAACGGAGAAACCAGACATCCAAGGGGGTACAGAGAGGGAGGGAGGGGGAGATGAGATAGGTGATAGGAGAGACGGGGCCTGGGGGGGGGGGAGGGGGAACAAGATAAGGCAATCCAGCCGAGGAGCAATGTCTGAGGGGCGGCAGGGTGAGGTCCAATGGACCGAGGGAGAGGAAAAGAAACAACAAAATGGTGGCTCCATGCCGAGGATATTGAAGGACAGCCATGATAGGATGCACGATGCAGAATATCACCAGTACAATCTTGTTCTCAATGCAAGTGGGAGGTGGCCATTCCGGTCGCTTGGAAGAGTCTTTTGGCAGCTCATCACACAGAGCAGCTGTTTACTGCTCCTCTAAAGCTTCTCTCCGTTTGTCCTCTACTTCTTCCTTTGGGTTTGTATATTCTCGGAGTTGCTCCTCATACCAGGGAGTCTATTGGGGCAGCAGCCCTCTTGCAATCTGGCATATGGCCATGGCTCTGTAGCAGGTCCACTTTGTTGCTTAGAAAGCGTCCTGTATACGATCTTGGCACTAATGGAAAAATTGGTGAACAATGCTGTTCATATCCTCGCCTTGCTTTTGTCTTTGACAAAGTTTATGATATTGGACAAAAGGACCTTAGCAGAAAAGGCCACATCCCCTTTTGCCAACGTTTGTGATGTGGTGAATCAAGGTCAATCTGAGCTTGATCCTCCCATCCCTTCTCCAAGTGAGAACCATAGAGAGGATGTTGTTCTCATCCACTGTTGTAAGGATTCAACCACACAGGCTGGCCCACCTAAGTGTAGATTAAAAGACGAAGAGAAGAAGCTCTTTATGTCAAGGGATGGTCCATTCTGTAGATGTGAAGAAGGTGCACCAGGGATGGAGTCAGGGTCATCAAATCAGTATAGCAGTTTTCTTTATTGTAGAAAGTGTTAAAAAAATGGACATCAGCCACCGCGTTTCGTTCCCATGGAGGAACTTCATCAGGGCTTCCACCAACGATTGTGCACTGAATCTGCTGTCAATGATGTTCAATGCTCACTTGCTCCGAACGCCTTCCGACTGCAGACAGTGCATAGAGAGAAACTCAAGATTGTGTTTGAGTGGCGCGTTCTGCTGAATCGTTGGGACCAGAATGCGCTCAGTAACAGACTTTTCAGCCTTGCTAATTCTAAGTACTTAAATTAAAGGTCGGTGTTTCTATTCACTGTACATAGGCAAGTTCAAGCATCCGCCGGTAAAGCCAATACGAATGCCTTTCCTATGACTCTATCAGACTGCAAATCTAACTGTATGGAAACCTTTTGGCAAGCACATTTTCTTCTGCAAGCCTTGCCCTATGTTGAGCAAATGCTAGCTGTATTCTTGGTCAATACCTCAGTGCACTATGGAGGATGGTCGGTCAGATCTTACTGGTATTGCCAGACAACCTATGGGTGTCTTAAGCTCATACCATGCTGCATTGCTGGGATGTTTGGACACGACTGATTGCTTGGGTCAGGCTATTGGTACATGTGTGATGATTCGGTGGCACACTTGGATGAGGTCTACGGGCTTCTCAAAGGCTGTCCAAACATCCTTAATAGATATGCCTTTTTAGGACTCTTGCCTTGTTGGTGAGAAGTCAGATGATTTCGCCCGGGAACTATTAGGGGGGGCCAAACCTTGCTACTTGGGTCTCTTCACACCCGTCTGACAATTTCCCCAACTATTTTGCCGATTCCTGAGTTATGACAGGAGATTATCATACCGTCAACCACCAATCTCGCTGCTGGCACAGCAAACTTGCCAGCCCTTTCCAAGTGGAGCCTGCTTCTCCCAAAGGCAATGCTAAGGGCATCAGGGACAACGCACAACTCAGTCCACCTCTCCTCCAGCAACTACACCTTCAAAACCCATTCAGTGTGTCTTTTCTGGCACACAACCACCCTGAAGGAGTGGGTGATTAGCCCTTTTAAGGCTTCTCATGAGCAAAGAAAGGCAAGGCAGTGCAGAGAAGAACCATATCTAGGTGGATAGTATCAAGCATTAAAATCCGCAATATGTTGCTAAGAAACTGCAACCTGAAGGATTGAGGGCTCATTCCACTCAAGCCAAATCGGCTCCTTTGCACTGGCACACCGAGCGCCTGCCTGGATATTCGTCAGGCTGCAGCATGGGCTTCAGTGCACACGTTCCAGAAGCACTATTTCCTTGATAATTAAGTCTGTCGGAATGGGCATTTTGCCTGATTAGTCTTGCAGGACTCTCTAATCTGAGCCATTCCACAGAACCACAACCTGCGAAGATACTGCTTTGGTATTTATTCACAAGGTGTGAAGTCTGTGGTTAGAAGTATCCATCAGAAGAGAAAGTTACTAACCTTCGGTAACGCTCTTTCTGGTGCAGATTCCTGCCACACTCTCTTCTTCCTGTTCTGTGAAAAGGGCTTTATTTTTGCACACTGGTCATACCAATTTGCAGATGAGCTCTGCGCCTGAAGGCTCGAACAAGCCTATGAAAAAACTGACCTCAGCACCCATGAGGGGCATCTAAATGTGGCTCCAGTCGTAAGTTCAAAATAGAACAACATCTAGGCAGAGCCTCACAATGCCACCTTCTGCCGCACAAGAGTACTGCTTTTGAGTTTTCCAGATTTAGTCAAACACTTGGGGAATATTTAGAAAAGGCAAAGAGTCTGTGGTTCTATATAGTATTCACCAGAAAGAGGGTTACGGCTTATTATTAGCGAACTAGAAATATATGTATGATGGCCAACTCTCTGTAATTAGAGCTGTTTTACGCAAAATAATGACTGAAAATAGAATCTCCCCAATTATCTCAACTGGTCTGACCACTAAAGTATTTCCTTATGCAGATGATGTAGCAATTGTTTCTTCTAGATGCAGCAAAAGCGATTTGGGAAATAGAAAGGCATGCAACTGATTTGGAGGCTATATTTGGTTACCAATTAAAAAAAACATAAAGCTGAAACCCTAGCTAATATATATTCTGTAACAAGAATGATCAGTGTAATACCGATAATGTAAAATGCTTTGGGGGGGTTAACCTTGCACGCGTACTGTAATAACATAGTTGAAACTAGCAATTACCTATTGTTGTAAAAAGTCGAATCCAAAATTGTAGGACCATTTGCGTTTTAGTTCTGTAGGAATTTGTAATCTTATTTAGAAGGTGGTATTTCCTAAAACAAATATGTATATTTGTTTAGGTCTATACTGGCTATTTGTGAAAAGCGTTTGGTCTCCCGGAACTGATTTAGCCCTATCTAGTTTCATCCGGAGCTATAAACTCCCAAAGAGAACATTGACATTGTTGAACCTTCCTAGCAAAAGAAGAAGGTCGGGTTTACCCAATTGTAAATATTTTTGGGGCCATGATCAGACTTGTGGGCATGCTTGTCGAGGGTAACTTGAAAACACCATCAATGAGTGCCTGGATAGCAAAGCCAAGGCATTATTTGTATCCTTGTTCTAATATAGCTTTTACAAAACGTCAGGTTCAAGACAGTAAAATTCACAATCCATCTTTGCGAATGATGGGTGCAATTATTTCGTACAACGCCTTACAATTCTCACTCCACTATGGTGCACAGCATCTGTCATGACAAGTAAAGTAAGTTGTGACCATGTTCTGAGGTTAATCTATTTGGGCAGTTAGTTAAAGATCGCTCTATTGTTACATTTACATCACAAGAAGAATTAAAGTTGCCATGACAATTGCTGTTTCTTTTTTTTAAATGATTAAATATCTTCTGATAGATTTTTTATTAAATTGAAAGGACTCAAATGAACTTTGAACAAAACCCATTGTTAGTCTTATTTTTTGCTAATTCAGAACAAACTCTGAGGGTGTATTATGCAATCGTTTGTGATATCAAAGTAGATCACTTTATGTACCGACCATATCAGCTGTTGGCAGGTTAAATTAAATGTTGATATCCACCTCGCCTCTGTTTACAGCTGATTTAAAAAATGTAGAACTCTAAAACATTGTTTTGTTTTTATTACACTCTGAGAATACACAGATTGAGGCAGAGGGTCTGACTCGTACCTCTTTCTGTCCCAAGATGTCACCAGGTAGAAGCTAATGTTTTGCACATGTTTAGTCCGCCCTCGTTTAGTAGGCTATTGACCGTCTATTTTTCATAAGCCTTTATTATTATGCTGCCAAATCAAATTCGCTTTTCTCACCCACTTGTTATATAAGGTATTAATAATAATCAGCTTGGTCTCAGATAAAATCAGAACGTCTAATCGTTGCAATATTTAATGCTAGAATTACTATTACCTTGCTTAGGTGAATCTCGATCCGCCATCTCTAGGTCAGTGGTGGACAAGGTACAGAGCATGTTTCTATACGAAGGATTCTCTGTATAAACTAAAAGATGCAAGAAGTAAGAAAAGAGGCCAAGAGATGTGGAACTGTTTGAGAAACGGGCTCTGCAGTATTGCACATAGATTGATATTTAACTTTAAAGGATAGACTCAGTGCACAAGTCCTAAAAAAAGAAGTGGGGGGACGCTGATGTCACAACTGGAAGTGACGTCAAGAAAGGTGGCTTGGACCATCAGACTCATTGCCTTCCCGCGCTTACCCCTTAGATGCAATTGCATCAGAGAATCCAGCGCGTGAGCAGCGTTCTAAATGGGCTCTGATCTCGCCCCAGAGAGGCCAAAGAGTGAATGTGTGGCTCCATTTGCTCCAGTTATCAAGCTCCCGGTAAAATAAGTGGGGGGACACCGTCCATCCGCGTGGTATCCTGACTAGAGCCCTGGATGGACTTAATACTAGCGTTATAATTGCCGATAGTGAACATAGTCCCTGACTTCGTTTTCTGCACACATTATCTATCTATCTATCTATCTATCTATCTATCTATCTATCTATCTATCTATCTATCTATCTATCTATCTATCTATCTATCTATCTGTGTGTATCAATCATGGTATCAGAATCACTCTATAGACATGACACAATATGTATGTATTTTATATTTGCAACTATTAATTATAATGTAGATCGTTGGCTCTCACTTTCGTAATCAAAAATATAAAAAAGTATTGCCTTTTGATAAATGAAAGACACAAGCCGGGATAGATCTATGACCGGGGCATCTGGTCGGGGGCAAAGCCCAGTGTGCTCGCTTATGAGTTGCGCCTGGAAGTTAGCCTGTTTGAAGTGCTCCCAGTTACTGGGCAGATTGTAGAAGTGTATATGTCATTGTCTCCCAGTACTAGAGATACAAATATTGTGAACGAGAGAACCTATGATTGGATCTCAAAGTTATAAGGTACATAGCTGATACTTTACCTGCTAGTCAAGGATTCACCGGCTGGTAGTGTTAAAAGCTTAGGGTGTGTGAGGAGTGCCCGTGGAACAATAAGTATTTAGTGCTAATTTATACATCCTTGGAATTTACTTCTTGAAAACACAGGAGTGCGTAAGTCACCTCATTCCATCTCCCTTGGTTCCTGAACTCCAGGTCCCATGCTTGGCCTCCAGTCACCAGTGCTGGATAGAGAAAATGCTTGCGGAAGGTTAAACACTTGATTATCAATTTGATATTTCTAAAAGCAAGTGTGACGTTTCGTTTCACCGAATGATCAATAAGTGCTCGAAAGTGCGTTGCTTCTTTTGTGGTCACAGAATGGTTTTATTCAATATAAACTGGTTGCAATGCTGCTTGTCTGGTAGAATTAGAGTAAGATATCAAAACAATCTTGACCCACACGAAAGGAAGTGATGAACAGGGAGTGTAAAGCAAGGTAACATAATTCTATTCATCCCACCTCATTATATTATTTATTGTCATCTTAAGGAAGGGTGAATGAAATGTAGATGAATCCTCATTGTGTTCCGGAGCAGCGGGCTACTCGTGGAAAAACCCTTTGATGCCTTGTCCGGGCTCTACAATGGCATGGGACCAAAGTAATAGTTTTGAGCGTGACCATTGGAGGGAAATCAGATTTGGACCACAAAGGAGTGCAAGTTGGAGCCTCCAAATGGGGGCCACTTGAGAGCAGTGTAAAGAGAAACTACACAGTTCACTTATTTTGACAATGTAATCTTAGTTAAAGTATATTTATAAAGCCCCAGTTTACAGTATTTATTTGAAGATCCAAATCTTGTAATGGGGATTTTAAGAGAGAATTTAAAAATGTGTATGCCCCAAAAAAAAGCTTCTTGAAATGTTACAACAGGCAATAGAAGGGCACCAAAGGATTAGTCATTCTACATGTTTCCACATACATGTAGCCCATGATCCTGCTACCACACTGAACACTGTAATACCATTAATCCACGACCTGTTTTCATTGTGTTCTGGACTCTTCCTGGGCTGATCTGTATGCCATACTATCCTGATCTAAAAACTCGTATCATTTAGCAGGCTGACCAAGGCGGGACTTCAAAGCTCCAAACCACTTTTTGCAGGCATGGTCTGAGGCTACGCAACTTTAGACGCTCGTCTAAGAAGGGGCACTTTTTAGGTCGAGCCTGGGCAGCGCATGCTCTGCTCTGCGAGCCATGCCGTATTGGAGTATGGAATAGAAGCCCCACTCACTCTCCGCATACATTTGTCATTGGCTTGTGTCATTGTCATTCATAAAATGCTGGCTTCTGATGTTAGTCCCTCCTTAGTACTGCCTTCTCTTCATTCGTAACCTCCCATGAGGACTGGCCCTTTTACTTAGGCTGTTACACTGTGAGACTTTTTTAGTCTGTAAGTACTATTTTCTTTACATAGTTTCTGCCAACTGCAGGCATGACATTCCTGCAACATTCCGCGCACCATGCACGCTTTTACTTTCTAAGCAGCCCTGGACAATGGGGGGCCGCTTCTTTGAATAGGTCTCGCATTTACAAGAGTTTGAGCCATTGGCATTATTCATGACAATGCCTTTTATTTATGTGTTAATTATGAAAACATACAAATAAAAGGCATTGTCATTTACAATGCCAATATCGTAAACTCTCGCAAATGCGAGCCCTATTCATTGCAAATGCTTGTTTCAATTACTCGTGAAGTACTCAAGGGGACAAAGGAGGGGAAAAGACCAATATCGACAATTCCATATGAAGGGCATTCACTGTATCCCCCAAAAATATGACGTATGCACTACGGGTTACCTCCTCACGCCAGCCCGAGAAAAATAAATGTCCAACTTTTTCTTCTTTAACTAGTGCTGTGGCCATGAGCATGGAGGGACTGTTTTAAGTTGACAGTGTGGTGATACAAAGGAAAGGCAGACCCATCTTGAAATTGGTCAAAGGCGGGGAGATGCACTGTGCACTTTCCGCCTCGAGTAGCAACTTGACAGAATGCTGATTCTCAGTTGATTATTTATGGTATAGCATGATGGCAGATGCATAGAAAAAAATAAAAACATGCTAACTTGCCGGCTACTGTATCATGAAAACATAATGCATTCTGGAGATCAAGATTCTAATGTCGTTGGCACCTGCTTCAGTTGAATTAATATGCTGTAGAGCATTTAGGCATTGAGCTCGTCCAAGCTAGCATATAGTAAGGGAGGATACCATAGGGGTACTTTGATTAATATCTGCAGGGCTTTGAGTGGGCCGGGTCTCACCGGTGCTGCCAGCAATTTTTTAAAGGGGGCCTCGAAACGAGTCTCTATAGGGCTCTGTTTTGTGCCCTGGCACAGGCGGTCTGTTTTTTTGCTGAACTCCAGTGGCAGCAGGCACATCGATGGGCGCGTTCTCACACTTCTCAGTAGTGGAGAAGTTACGGCATGACGTCATGCCGAGTGAGCGTTTTAGGGGAAGGGATATCCTTTAAAGAGAATCACTTTCTCTCTGGATTTCCCTTCTCTGTCACCAGGGCTTTAAGTGGAAGATGTTTTAATATTATATTCAACCCGTAGTTGCTGCTTATTTATCTCATGCAACTGACAACCATTGACAAAACTAACAGTCCTGACTTGTTGTGGGTATGATGTTACTTGTATCATATATCTGGATGCAATGATAGCAACAGAAAAATACAAATCAGGCGGCATATGCTAAGAACAGATTTTTAGCTTATGTGTTTTTAAGCCACACCCTTAGTTAAATTGGCCACGCCCCTTTGAGAGACCCCCAGTTTTTTCATCCCACTTAAAGCCCTGAATATCTGCCTTTGCTAAGCTGTGTTCTGTGTTGTAAGAAGCGTTTATTCACCCACCGAAGATTTTACTCTCTTCCACCGATCAGTCCTGTTACTTCCTTTCCTAAAACATCTATGAAGTTGCCACTACTACACGTTGTTTTGCGTTAGACGGTGACAGCTTCGGTGCTTCAAACGATGGGTCTGTAATTAGCTGTCTTGTGAGAAAACTGAGGAAGTAGTCCTTTCCAGATGCCGTCTGGCATACATTTCTGGTATGAACTTTATTGCATGCCTGTTTGCAATTCCTTGAGATGCACAGTCTAAGGCAAGAAAGATTGGACAGTGTGTATTCTGATAACCTATGATAATGCGGCTCTTTTCTTTATTTTATTTTATGAGCAATTGCCTCAATGCGTATGATGAGATTGAGCCAAGCTTTGCAGTACACAAAACTTAAATAAATACATTGAATGCGAACTACTACTGAAATCACTGTGGATATAAACAACATGTGCAGTACCGTGTACCTATCTATCTCAAACATGCATTTAAAATAAATTGTCACTGTAAACACACAAGGCGTAGATAATCCTAAAGTTGTTGAGAACTTCCTATAAACTACTTTTGCGTCTAGTGGCATAAATACTCCGGGGGATGTAGGTCACAGTATTTTTGATGGTTTAAACCGTGTTACCGTTTGTTTGTTTTTTATGTTGTTCTACCCTTACTATAAAAAGTCCATGTACTTACTTATAGAACGAAGTTGTAGCCCACGGTTTTGTTACATGTACTGAACATTATTAGTGTTACTCTGCCAAACTCTTGTGTTTTTCTTTTAAGTCTGAGTTACTAACAGAAATGGCTGTCTACCCAAAGTTTTGTTTAAAGGTTCATTATAATAACGAAAATAATTATTCATGTGCATATACATACAGGGGTTTTCCGTCAGCCCACTTCATCCTTTGGTTTGTTAAGCTGTCATTCACATTTTGAATCCGCCCTCCTCCGCATCACACAGTTGCTTTATCCATGGACTGCCTTCACTGTGAGTGACTTCATTTTGCTGGTACACATCTAGTTAAAAACATTGAAGTGCCAGAGCTAGTAGGTTAATCTTTGCTTTTGTTTCTTCTTTTGTTAAATGTTTTTTTAAGTGAACTTCTTTTTGTGATCAGGCATTTATTTATTTTTAAAAAATAGACTTGCTCTTGAGCTGGCAGCATTTTTACTTTTTATAACTTTAAAACTTTGAATGCCTGTTGCATATATTTGTAAGGAAAAAAATGCAGGCTGACGAGGTCAAATGTGTTTGCTCCGCAAATGCTTGTTTTTATTTGAGAAAATGGCTACTTGTGCTTATTAATGATATTGTGGAAACTACCTGACGTTATTAGAGCAGGTCAATGATAACACAGTCTGTTCTCGGAATTCTTTTGGGTAATTTTTCAGTATGTACATTGCTCATAAATCGTTGGAATTGTTTTCTGCACATCACAGTGAAGACTTGAGTCCCGAGGGGACATACACCTTTTTGTTGTTTACCAAAAGTCGCACTCTTTTTCTCTGTGTTCTTTTGGGTAATTTAGGCCTGCTAATTTTCAGTATGTGCATTGCTCATAAATCGATACAAGTATTTTCTGCACTTTCCATTGAAGACAGGAGTCTGGAGGGGACAAACACTTTTTTGCTGTTTACCAACTGTTACACAGCTGTATTTCTAGGTGTGTCTGAGAAAGATGGGCTAGAACGAAATGAAATCGCAGGGGCATAAGGAGCTTCATTTGCATTTGGTTTCTAGCACCTTTGCAGAGCCACCTTTCTTTCAAGTATCCATTTTTCAGTTTTTCCATAGAACGAGTTTGGTGAAATAAGGCTTCAATTGGCCATAATAGTTTCAACGACGGTGACACAATTGGTTGTTGGAAGGGGGCGTTGAACCCTTTTCAACAAACAGCCATAATCCTTGTCCGTGACAAAAGTCACTAAATTAACCTGTGTTCAACCCTCTGGTAGCTTGGCACAAAAACAATCAGGTTTAACTTAGAGGCAATTTATAATGTATTTATGCAGCATACAAACAGTGATAAGGTAAAAACAGAACACAACAAAAATCCCACAATATTTTAGAAAAATAGATTTCATTTTAGTAGAGTATTTGACACCGAAACAATAACAATCCAACCAGTAGAACCGGAGTTATGATTTTTTTTTAGTTTAGGGTAAAAACTAGCACCTAAAAGATCAAAGCACCAATCGTGGGCACATTGACCGGGGCTAGTTGAAATTATGGGAAACCGGGGTTCATATACACAAAGTGTATTTCCTGGTCTCTTTTTCCCTTCGAACGTGGAAGAAAGTTCATGAAAGAATGTGTCTACAAAGGTAATTTTCAAGAGTGGTTTGGCAGCTGGCGGTGTCGAATGAGGAGACGTTGTTGATGGGGCGCTGCTAGACGAAGCTGCAGTGAAGATTTCTATGTTTGAGCTTAGTCTCTTTTATGGAAGTTGAAAATCTCCAGCGGGACGAAGCTTCAGACTAGCCAATGAGGGCTCCACAAGGCCAGATTCCCTAATGGACAGGAGTCCCTGAACTGGATTTGATGCTGCAGAGAAGAACATCGCCGGAGCTACTGTGAAGTCAGGCCAACCGGCAATGCACCTTAGCCCGATCAACAAGCAAGTAGGTCCAGGTCACCTTTAGCTTCTTAAGGCATTTTAAGGCTGAAAATGTAAGTCCCAAGTTTGGTATTTGGGCCCCTTTAGTGCCGCTTCCAAGGGTCCTGGGCTGGAGGGGCAACTTTTGGAGGGTCAAGATTCACTCAGGTGAAATCTAGGTGCGAGTTCAACATGGCGAAGCCTTTTCTATCCCTGATGATTTTAACAGGAGGATTGCCATCTACACTATAGAGCAGTTCTGGGTTCAAGTAGAAAAGCAAGACTCAAACAGCAGGGCAGTCTTTTGAGGACACAAGGCAGCCTTAGGCAGCAGGGCAGAGTTCTTGGTGTTCAACAGGTCAGACCTCTGAAGTACTCGGCAGGTCCATAAGTGAACTTGAAGAGTGGGCCTGAGGGTTCCTAGTTTTCTACATACCTGGTGCCAGCTTTGAAATGGGCGACATTTCTGGAGTAGATCCGCCCGCACACACCACACACCACACAGACCGCAAACACAACACACACAAAACACACACCACACACGTCTGGAATTCCCTGCCCTGGTCCCAGGATGCCTGGAGCCATAAAAGGCTAGTGTGAAGTTTAGTGTATGCCGAGGCAGCACCTTTGAAGTGCAAGTGGGGCTGTGCAGAGCTCTACCCCCATCCTGCTGGGATGGCCCATCCTGCCAACACACAGTGCCCCTATTGTATGGTGGTCTGGGAGTAATACACAAAGGGCATCTTCCAATTACATCTAGTCATGTGACCCTGGAAATTGGCTGCAGGCACCAAATGGTTAGAGCATAAAATTGCTAACCATCTAAAAGTGATGATCAATCAACAGGAACTAGTTCTGTTTGGTGTTTGCTGTGTGTCTCTGTGGAAAACCCATTTGGTTTTTATGAAGGCCCTCACCCACCAACCTAGTTGGTGGCATGCTTCATCATCTGGCCCCACCCAAGGCACATAGTGTGCCTTAGGTGTGCTGCGACGCCAGATTAGTGCGGAGCGGGTTTTGTTGAGTTTGCGAGTGCGCTGTGCGTGTGCGCTGCGTGGGGTTTTAAAATACTGTCCTTGGAGTCCCAAAGGTTACTTTATTGGTGGGCTCCAGGCAGTAACTAAAAACAAAGGCTTGGGACGTGCATGGTAGACTTATGGTCTCCAACGTCCAGTGCGGTCGACTAGTTTCAGCCAGGCCTTTTCTTCTACTGGCTTTCTTCAGGACCAAATGTACGTGTGGGTGTTACAGGGATCTATGTGGTTGTCAGAGCCCTGTGTGTAAAGCACACGCTAAGGTGCTTATATATGTAAGAGGGGTTTCCTCTCAGACTGTACCCGTTAGGGATTAAAAAGAGACAGACAAAAAAGGACAAAAGAAACACACATATTGTAAAGGCACATAGTATGTGACTATATACATAAAGTGAACTAGCGCAAAGTGCCTAAACGTGTTGGCGGTTTAGGCGGTAGTGTTGGCGCTAGTGGCGAATCGTGGGAAAGGCCGTTCTCATGGTATATGCTGTATAGGTGCCAGTTCCAAGCTATAGCGGTGTTAGAATCTTAAGAACACTGCTTACACCTATGTACAGTGGACAATGTTCCAGGGACCTCTGCCGGGGGCCGGGACTGGTTGCACTCTGAGTAGAAAAAGAGAACTCTTTGTAGGGGGGGGGGGGGGGGGGGGGTAAGAAGGGAGGCTGTGGCCCGGTGTTTAGAACGGTAAACAAATGCTCGCTCAGTCACGGCCGGGGGCAGCATGACTGGCTGCTGTACCGTGAGCGGGGCGGCCTCTGTTACTTACTGCGCAATGTCTCCGGACTCGCTGGAAACCTGTTGTCCGGTCCAGAGCTCCGGTGGAAGTGAGCTCTGAGTGGCAGCGTATATATACCTGCATGGGATGCCAGGTGTGGCTGGTTGCAGGTAATTAGGGTTCTGCTCGGTCTCGCGTTGTGCGCGGGACGTGTCAGTCTCAAGGTGGCGTGAGTAGCGTCTTCTTGGCTCTCGCGCTAATCGCATGGGCGTGGCTGCCTGCAGAAAGAGAAATGGAAAAAAGATACACACGCTCATGTCCTGATTGGTGTTCCCAGTAAATACTAAGTGAGACAATAGTAAATACTGGGCTGAGGGAACCAGTAGGTTATTGTAAGCAAGTATCTCTAGAGTGATTTGCAGAGTCTAAATCACGGATTGTTTAAATCACGCTTTTCAGTGTGTGTGGAGCAGCACCTAGCTGTGTCTCAGTGGGTATTGCCCAATACATGGCGTCAGCTCAAACACACCAATTGTAACTCAACATGGCGCAATAGGTGCTGCAGTCCCACTAGCAGCATTTAATTTACCAGCCCTGGGTATAGGGCATACCGTTTTACTGGAGAATTAAAATTAATTCAGATATGACAATCAGGTGTAAGCCAATTTTACCATGTATTAAGGAGTGAGCAAATGCATTTTAGTACTGGTTAGAAGTGGTAAAGTGCACAGAGTCCTAAGGCTAATAAAAACAAATTCAGCAAAGCAGGAGTGGAAAAGTGCTTGGGAGAAGACCACCCTAAGGCTGACTGGTCTAGCAAAGACTAAATGTGTGCAGTGAATACTCTTGTCCCTCTGAATTTATGAGACTATGGATTCATACGAGTGATTTGAATGGAGGCACATCAAGAGTGAAATTAACTTTAGTGGTAGCAGGAAATATTTCCGCTGCCCCAGGTAGATACTAAGATTGTGGTGCTGTGAGCCCTTCACACCTCTGAGGGTAGATGCCGCTGCATCGCCCTATGCTGCACTAATGATGTGTACACTCATGAATTTGAAGGATACTTGCGGATTGAATGGAAGCCTGTGTTATTAGTTTAATTGTGCTCTTTACCTCAGAGTCCTGCTGCTCTTGGGAATGTATTCATCCTTAAAATGTGCCAGAGAATTGGTTCAGTTCCATGGTGGCAGGGTGGGGTTCTTTAAAGGAGAGGTGGGAGGAGGGTTAAAAGTTGCTGTAGTCCCTGGACATCCGGGGTTGGTGGCTCAGAACAGGATGTATGTAATGTAATGTAAAAGAAATGTATAAAGCGCACTGCAAGCCATCGGGCATCCTGGCGCTAAAGAGGGAAAACAGTAAAAGACAGCTGTGATCTAAATCAGCTAGAGGTTAGGTTATAGGAAAGAGCCAGGTTTTTATTTGTTTACGAAAAGGCAAAAGATCATGCGTCTGTCGCAGCTCCAGGGGTAGCTTGTTCCAGAGTCTTGCAGCAGCAACACTAAAAGCTTGACCCCCCAACTTAGCTCTTCTGGTCAGGGTACTTTCACCCAATTAGCTGCGGAGGAGCGAAGACAGTGGGAAGGGGCATACTAGTGGAATTTACTCTGCAAACGTATAGGACACAAACCATGCAGTGCCTTAAACACAACGCAGAGGTATTTAAAATAAACCCTCTGCACTATAGGGAGCCAATGCAGCTCCGCAAGGGCTTGGGAAGAAGAAGAATGACAGGGATGTGACTGAGCCAGCTTGGCTGCCATATTCTGAATTCTCTGCAATCTGCCAGTTAAATACTTGGGAGACTCCAACAAAAGAGAATTACAGTAGTCTAACCTGCTCAAAATAACTCTGCTAACTACCATGGTTTGAGCAGGGGAAGAATTTTCCTCAGACACTAATGAGGGAGAAACAATTCCCACAGTTTTATTAACATGTGTCTCCAAGGTCAATTCCTCATTAAATGAAACTCCCAGATTGTGACCAACTTAGATGGTATCAGTGGGGGTCCCCAGGAATAGGCCAGAAGTCGGTCGTGAGGAGATAAGGCACTCTCCCACTCTTAGAACATAGAATTTTTAGTTTTATCTGCCTTAAATTTTTTTTAATGTTATAATTATAATCTTTTCTGCTGAGCGAGCAATTCAGTAAAAATATATTTTTTAAATTCTGCAAAATTAGCAAACCAGGGCCAATATAGATATTTCTATTGAGTGTATGTTACTTTTGAGTTGGTGCTTTCATCGTTTTTATTTGTTAGTTTTAAAACATTAAGGTAACCTACTATTTCTTTTACAGTGGAAAGTGAAGATGAAGCGGAAAGAGTTCTGTTTTCATATGGCTACGGAGCTAACGTGCCCACAACAGCTAAAAGACGATTAAAACAAAGGTAAGGCAATGAAAACAGATTTCCTATGCTAAATCGTCATAAAGTAAATTGCACTGTGGGGTATAAGACTTCTGCCTTCGGGATAACAGGAACATTGATTCGTAAAAATATTATTTTCCCCTGCTTTCTTTAGGGAAATCAGAAGGCTGGGAATTAAATCAGCTTATAAGTGGTGCAAGCGTGCCACGCTCTCCCTTTTCTTTTCCAATTACTAAAAGTTCCAAATCTAAGACAGAGATTGTCCTTTACAACTAAATACTAAGATGGTGTAATCATGAATCTGCTGTACTTATTCTATATTTCTATGTTCGCTATTTCTATATTTCTCAAGGAAATTCCTCAAAGCCGGTGCTTTCTTACATAATTAAGAGTTTTGAGGTCCATGGGTAACCTGGAATGGTCCTACCCAAGGTCTCAGTTCTGCTCTCCACTCACCCAGCGGCCACACCAATTATAAATCCGATGCATGAACAACCCGCTTTCCCCCTCTCCCATTTATTACTGATTCTTGATACAGTGTACAAAGTTCTTAAGTGAACTACGTAGCTGTACTAGCAGCCCGCCCCGACGTTGTCCGGGTATGAATTGCTGCCGGCCAGTAGTATATTGTTTTGTAGGATTTTGTTTTTATAGCATTTCTTATCTGTGACAGGCCTGTGAAACGCTCCGATTCACAGTGCACTGCTGATGCAGTTAAGAGTGCGCGTTCAGTAGTGTGTGAACTCTAGTTTCCCTACTTTATTTTTCCTTGCAATATTATATAGCGCGAACTCGACAACATGGCATGAGCACAATTTACTTTACCGAAGAACACATTCATTTGTGGTAGGCGCAGGGAGACAAAGCGATATGCCAGGAATCACAGGATGTTGAGCTGATGCCGAGATTTGAACGTAGCTCCCCAGTCAGTGCTGGCCATCAATGAGAGACCTGTGCATTTTTCAAATGGGTGGTGAAAAAATATGAGTATGTTGCTGGAGATGTGGGCCGACGTGCCACCAATGTACTTACCGGGGGAGGGTAAACACCCATTATTCCGCAACTTTCTTTCTGCATACCATCACTCCGCATACTTTCATAACGAAAGTACCATGACTCCGCAATGCCATTATAACGCATGGCATTACATTTTATATGCTTTTACCACGCATACATTTACAACGAAATTCGTTGTAAATGCATGAATGGTAAAAGCATGTTTTTTTTAATGTTTGGATAAGGTAAGTATGGGTATAGGGGTATATGTTTTGGGGTACTGAGGTATAAGTATTGGGGTGTTTGGGTATTTTAAGGGTTCAGATATAGTATTGGGTTATGGGGTACAGGGGTAGGTTTAGGGATAGGTGTGTTTTGGGGTACAGGGGTATATTTAGGGTTCAGGGTTAGGTTTGGGTTTTGGGGTATAGGGTTATTTTTAGGGTTCAGGGGTACGTTTGGGTTTTGGGGTACAGGAGTATTTTAAGGGTTCAGGGCTAAATTTGGGTTTTGGGGTACAGGGGTATTTTTAGGGTTCAGGGCTAGGTTTGGGTTTTGGGGTACAGGGGTATTTTAGGGTTCAGGGGTAGGTTTGGGTTTTGGGGTACAGGGTTATTTTTAGGGTCCAGGGCTAGGTTTGGGTTTTGGGGTACAGGGGTATTTTAGGGTCCAGGGGTAAGTTTGGGGGTACAGTGGTATTTTTAGGGTTCAGGGCTAGGTTTGGGTTTTGGGGTACAGTGGTATTTTTAGGGTTCAG
The DNA here is from genome assembly GCF_964263255.1 of Lissotriton vulgaris. NCBI lineage: Eukaryota > Metazoa > Chordata > Amphibia > Caudata > Salamandridae > Lissotriton > Lissotriton vulgaris. Next base: position 1,001,225,648 of record NC_141696.1, on the reverse strand, counting down.
GGCTAGGTTTGGGTTTTGGGGTACAGGGGTATTTCTAGGGTTCAGGGCTAGGTTTGGGTTTTGGGGTACAGGGGTATTTTTAGGGTTTAGGGATAGGTTTGGGTTTTGGGGTACAGGGTATATTTATAGGGTTAAGATGGGTTAGTGTTTAAGGGTGTTGGGGTATTTTAAGGAGTAAGGGTGGGTTATGATTATGGGGTGCAGGGGTATTTAAAGGGAGCAGGGTGGGATTAGCACACGATATGAGACATGGCATGAAGGGCGGAACGTACCACACACCCCCAGCGTTTGTCACGCCCCCAGCACACGCCCCCAGCACAACGCAGACACGCCCACAAGGGACTACTTTGCTGGCATGGTTCTTTTACCTTTTAACTGTATATGGTGTGCGTCTGCATAGCCTATGTCCTTTTGCTGCAACTGCCCTTTCCAACGCTGTATTGGGTGTTGTGATTGGTGCTGTGGTTCCTGAGATTACCCGCCTCAAAGGTTTGGGCTCTCTCTTTATTATATTACTAGCAGCTCGCCCCAGCGTTGCCTGGGGCAGAAGGGGGCTGCATTTGTAGCCGGGGCCAGAAGGTGGCTGGGGCAGCATGTTGTCTTGTGGTGCACCCGCCGACTCCCTCCCGCTGTCCCCCGCCTCCCGGCCTCCCGCCCCCCCGGCCTCCAGCCTCCCACCCCCCTGCCTCCAGCCTCCCGACTCCCTCCTGCCCCGACTATTTACTCTTGTTACCTGACTCGCCGCTCCTCCTCTTCATGTCGCCACCACTGCACCGCCGCCTCTTCATGTGGTTGCCGCCGCCGCTACTCACTGCACCACTGCACCACCGCCCCGCCACGACGCCGCCGCTCCTCCATGACGCCGCCGGTCCTCCTTCGTCATGACGCACGTCGCGTCCAGCGCTAGGTCCCGGCCGGCGCTACTTTCAAGGGACTACTTTGTTTTGTAAATTATTTTTTTTATTTTGCTTTTTTTTAAAATTTATATAGCCTATGTCCATCTACACGCCCTGACATTTTCAAAAATGTATCGGGTGTGTAGATTGGCGCTGTGGTTCCCGAGATTACCTTGCCAAAAGGTGCAAGTTCTCTCTTTATAATAGTAGTAAAGATTATGGATTGAGGTGAGAGTCTAAACATTATGAAATATACACTCCCATAGAGTTTTACTTTCACTGGCTAACCAGATTTAAGCTATGCTACAATTGAAGCCAATGGTTTGGCCCCTTACTGTATTAACTGTATTTCATCGGGTCTGCTATATTGAGCATGGTTGGATGAATCCTATAGTTTTAGCATTGTGTGGTGTGCATGTATGTGTATATATATATATATATATATATATATATATATATATATATATATATATATATATATATATATGTATGTGTGTGTACATATATATCTCAAAACCACATTTCTGATACCAAAACGTCCTCTTAAAAACGGAAAAGCAGGTACGGAACACTCAGCAGTTGAAGTTATATTGTGCTTCATTTTTCCTCCAGCAACATGACTCGTTTCGACCGGGTTTCCCCGGTCTTGATCACATGGCATGTCGAAACCCAATAATGTTTCTATACAGTTGCAGCTTAAATTGGCTCCTCTGATATCATTCGTGGAGCTAGACAACAGACTAATATTTCATAATGTTAAAAAGGCTAAACATTTAAAAACCTGCTTTGTCTAATTTATAAACTTTCCAAATGGTATTCGCTTTTCTGTTAAGACAATTGCATGTTTTATCTACCAAATATCAATAAATGTGACATAAATATATATATAATATTCCGGAAATCAAACAGGCAAGCACTCCAAAAGAAATCCAAATAGGCGGGTTTATGGATGCAAGGTAAGGTTTATTGCCCCATAGGTAATGCAGACAAGTGTCCGCTCCAGACGCGTTTCGATGTCCTCCGCGATCTTGTTCACTTAACGCGCTGATACCGGACCATATATATATATATATGTAGTAAAAATACCTATATCATTTTATTACAAGACCACATTAAAAGATCCCAGGAAGTGATGGGGCGTAAATCTCTATTTGTAGTGAAGGCACAATTAGGGACTTGGCCAATCAAGGAGTAGTCCTCTAGTGGCAAGTGGCCACAGCAATGAACATAAATTGCTCACAAAATCAGACCTAGGTTATAATAAATAATGGTACAAATGTGATTGCTTGTTTGAGAAAGCTTTAATCCTACCCGTCATTAGGATCTCTGATCATGAGCTTTCCATAGTTAAAACCCTCAGTCGTGGATAGTGTTAGTTACAGTAAGATTTGAGCCTACAGGTGTGATGGGACTGGGGGAGTCCCTTCATGACGGCGGTGCCATCACACAATCTCAACAGTGCCTCTGTAATGCGGGAAACAGAGGCTTGTTGGCCTTCATTTCTTTTCCGACGACATGACTGGCCACAAAGAGCTTCCAGCTATAATATGATCAGTGAAGCTCTGTGTGACACCAATTAACCAGGAAGCGAAGCTAGCTGACTGGAAGAAAGCGGAGATAAGTGGCAGCACCAGTCTTCCCTCGTGGTGATGTGCTTAAAGATTAGTGCTGGAACTGAGACTAAAATAGTCTCAGAAACGTACTAGAGTTTATGGAACCTTCTCATGGATAAATATTTAGAAGTAGGTTGAATGCTGTCATCTCGCTAACAATCTGGCATTATTGGAGAACAAACACAAGCGTAATCCTTTGTAGTGTGTCTAGAGGCAGATTCTGGTATCAAGAACAAAAGTCAAGGTTCTGCAGTGGGGCAAAGCTAAGTTTGTGTCTATGCAAATTAAACAGAAATACTATGTAGAAGGCAGCAAGGCCTGGAGTGTGCTCACAGCTGAACTGCAAACCAAGACTGTTAGTTATAGGGTCTCTGTGCTGCAAGGCAAATTAAATGGAGGAGGGTAAGAGCAGTATATTCTGATCTTACTATCAGGAACTGCATACCAGTTACACCTCTGCAGATCTGGCGATAGCAGTTTGCTTAAAATCCCCAGACTGACCATACAGATGACCTTCCAAACTGAGGACTTGATAAAGACTATTGAAATATCAGGGATAATGTGAAGCCTCTTAAGCCTTAAGCTGGTTAAGGGACCTGAACCAGAAACCTACACAGGCCTTTTATTATATAAAGGTTTGTGGCCGCCTGGTCCCACTCCGCACTGATCTTTACAGTTCATTCCTGGTAATGGTGTCTGTCACAGATACTGTGCAAAACACCATCATTACAATTCTCCCCAAACCATTAGGGACCCAACTTAAAGTGATTTATACAGGCCCATAACTCTGCGCAACCACAAAGTGGAAATCTTTACAGGCATATTCGTGTTTTGTTTAAAACTCTATATGGGACTTCCTAAAGACCCTGAACTAGTCTGCTTTTTATTGGGCAGACAATGAGGTAATAAGCAAATAAGAATGTGGCTATCCTCACTCTTGATGTCGCAAAGCCATTTTATTGGGTCTACTGGGCCTTTTTCAGAGCATGTGAACAGTAGTTGGTATTGGCCCCCAACCCCACTTGTGACATATGACCGAAGTATCAGGATTAATGGAAGTAATTAGTGCCCTTTTTTACTTGGATGCGGAGCACAACAGGGTTGCCCCTGTCTCCTCTCTGATTTCACGAGGAAGCGGCACAGTGGGGATATTACTTGAGTGAACATTGGTCAAGACATACTTAAGTTAACGGTACATGCAAAAATGTCCTGCTAAGTCTTTCTAATCCTCTGTCCTTTCTATCTTCCATTATATGTGAGATTAGCCTTGCTCAATAAGTGTCAGGATTCAAGGCAAATTTTAAGAAATCATTGGTGCCGAATCTGGCTGCCTGGTCTGAGCAAGTGTCCTCAGTGCTTGAAATGGAAAAATAGAAGTGCAGGTACTCTGTAGCAGAGTACCTGCTTGTTTATGAGAAGTGCCGTAATCTCCAATTAAAAGTATAGCATTTCTCTTGAAGTGCCGGTACTTTCCCTCTAAAAATAAAAAAGTGCTGGTACTCCGTACCGGACAGTACCGGCCCATTTAAAGCACTGAGTGTCCTCATTAAAGATGCTGTTCATCTTAGATGGGCCACAGCTATTCTATCACTTACCTCAGTATTCATCTTACTTAAAATATGTTTTAAACTATACCAGTCCAGTCCAATATTTCTTTATTTCGGTTATTCGCCATAAAAGAACTGGCACAGATATAGACAAACAGGTTACAAATAATTAAAAACAGTTAAAAAGAGATAAAACAATTCATCTGAGACAATAGTTTTTAAGTTAAAAAGATGGTAAGAAAGTCCGCCACAATCAGGTCCTTGGTTATGCATATTGGGGAAGTTTCTCCTGGCCCACCACATGGAATTTAAAAAACGTGAAACTGCGAAGACTATATGAGAATCTGTATTATATTTTAAAATTCTAAATGCTTCCATGCAATGCGTTGTGCCTAGGTTTTTGCATAACTGTACCAACCATCTTTGTCTTATTGAGTGATATCCTGGGCAAAAAAGAACACATGAAGTTCAGACTCAACACACATGTTACAGGCTGGACACCCACTTGGATTACCACCGACCATTTACACGTAAAGGCACGCAGGGGGAGACAGGCGTGACTAAACTGTACATATAATTTCCTGCCTGATGCTAGGTGGATTACGTCAAGACATGCCTCCAACCTGCAAGTGTCTTTTACTTCCAGGAAGAGTGATGTGAGGGAGCCGTGATCGGGATCTGCATGGAGTTTTGTAGATAATCCACCCCAATAGCTGGTGTTTAATAATTTACATGATGTTCTCAAGCAAGTTATGTCAGGGTTGTCCCATAGTTCTTTTAGGCCTATTTCATAAAGGCCCTCCCTGATAAATAAAAGCCATAGCAACTGTAATGAACCAGTACGTCTCTGGATTTCCAATAGCTCTGATCTATACTCTGACCGTTCCGGTGTTACCCAGAGGCGCCGTCAAAAGAGTAATGACCTGCAGCCAATTTCCTCAGCAATAAATCTCACCCCAAGGTCCATATGCAATGGAACCAAAGGGGAGCTTATCGGTAATCCGAAATATTGACTAAGGAAGTTGTTTTCAGTAGTGACCAGAGGCCTATGTTTAGAGTGCCCCCAAAGTTCGGCCCCATATAGGGCAGCACTCTTGACCTGGGTTTTATATATCTCCATGACCGGGCTCACTGGTCTGTTGAATATTTTTCTGAATAACTTAGCCAGGCTACCTGTAGCTTGTGTCAGTTTGAGATTAGACTTGCTAACTTGGGCCCCCTGGTCATATTTTCAGTAAGAGTTAGACCCAAGTAATCGAATACAGAGACCTGCTCCAGTGGGATACCATTCATGTGCGTGTTGGGGAGTGTAGATTTACTAGGGTTGAAGATCATGATTTTTGTTTTGTTAATATTGATCTCTAATCCCCTGGTCCTACAAAACTCACGCACCCCATCTAAGATTCTTTGGATACCCATTGGAGACTTAGAGAGGAGGAGGGCATTATCTGGAAACATCATGGCAGGAATTCGCTTTTTTGCGATTTTAGGAGCGTCTGTATCCTTACAAGCTCTCAGCGTATCAATCAAACCATTGATGTATATGCAGAACAAGGTGGGGGCAAGCACACATCCCTGTTAGACTCCCCTGTTTACAGGGCAGGGCTGCGTTAGTACCCCATTTTTCCTGTATCTGATTTGGGCTTAATTTCCATTATGTAGCCTTCTCAGTATATTTAGTAAATACTGGGGAAGTCCAAGCTCGCTTAGGACCCTCCATAGAGCATCTCTGGGTACCAAGTCAAATGCACTCTTCAGGTCAACAAAGACCGGATACAGGCTACCCCCTTCTAAATGGACTGTTTGCCAATAGAGAAGCTGGAGCCTGAAGATCTGATCTATTGTTGATGTTTTCTCCCTAAAGCCAGCCTGCAAAGGGGTCAGGATCTTTTGTTCTTCTAGCCAAGATTGCAGATGATCTAAAAGGACTCTGGTAAAGATTTTCAAGCTGATCGGTCTATAATTTGCCGGTGACAAAGGAGATCCCTTCTTATATACCGGGATGATCTCGGCGCCTAACCAAGTTGCGGGAAGATCCATTCCCTGTAAGATGGCGTTGAAAATCACCCAAAAGTAAGGGCCCCAGATCTAAGGTTCAGCCCGATAGAGATCCCCTGGGATCTTATCCAAGCGGGCAGCCTTGCCGGGTACTATTTTTTTTAGGGCTTTACATACTTCTGTCAGGGATATCTCAGGAGTGGCTATCTCAGGCCCCAAGTGAGTCGGGGTTGCTAGGGTCTGGCTTCTCTCTGTAGTATCTTGTGCGGCGTAGAGGGCTAAAAAATGCTCTCTCCAACAGTCAGACGCAATATTTGGCTCGAGGGCCGCTTGCCCATTATTGCTACCAGTGGTTACAATGCTCTACAATAATTTCATGTCCTTGGATTCCAGAGCCGATTTCAGGCTCTCCCACTGATCCGTTTCCCACGAGGATTTAGCAGCTGCAATGGTGGATTTATAAAGATATCTGGCTGCTTTTACTGTGGTATTGCACTTTGTTTTTATGGCCTCTATTAATGCCTTTTTGGCCTCCCGGCAAACTTCATTAAACCAAGATTGCCTTGGTGTCCTCCCACGACCACTGGTACACGTTATCCAAAACGTCTCCTCTAGCTTTGTGGTTGTAGATTCATTGATCATTTCAACCTCATCAAGAGACGCGGCAAGGTCTCCAGACTTCACTATCTCTGATAGTGCCCCAATGTTGGGAATAGTGTTGTTGAATAAAAGAGCCATTTTTCCATGTGATTTTTCCACCATGGCCCACTTAACTTTCTGCCTATTATTTGAAAGGGTCATCCTGTGGTCAGCATCGGTTAGTTTTTGCAGATTTGTTCCCAATAGGTGGGAGATTAAGTGTGAGTATTAAGGCATTATGGTCGCTGTCTTACAGCGGACAGACAATAAAATCTTTGGCCAGGGGCCATAGCCTGGTTTCTAGGAAGATATAATCTAAGATAGAGGATGGCCATCTCTGTTAAAAGTTTGGTTCCCAGGGGAGTCTGAGCCAAAGCGACCATTGCAGACTCGCAAAGAACATTTTACGGTAAGCGCCTTGATTTGGAGTGCTAGTGGTGCCCATGCCCTGATAGGGGTAATATTGGTCTTGGGGATAGCCCACAACTCATTCTCCTCTATTACAGATGGACCCGTTAAGTCTTTCAGTGGTTAAAATTGGCAGTTCATGTTGCCTCCCAGCACTACTTAAGCATTATTCGGGAGGCTAGCTAACAGATTGTCCAGATGTTCTAGGGTTGCTGACTCCTGGCCAATCTTAACCGGCCTAGAATATATGTTAATTAAGGCGATTGTTAACTCTGGTTTGAACGTTAGTACAAGGCACATTATGTCTGGGGAGATGTGCAGCATTAAGGTAATCCTACATCCAAGATGACTCCCAACCCACGTGCAAAGCCCACCCGATGGTCTGCCTCATCCCTTGGTTACAACCGATATGTGGAATAAGGCAAAACCCTTGCGGGTTGAATTCTCCACAGACTAGGTTTCCTGAAACAGGCAGATATCACACATTTCTACAAACGCCCCCAGTCAGGCAGTCAAGCTTGTTTTTGATGCCTGCCACGTTCCAGGATATATTCTTAAGATCATTCGCTACAGTGTTAATGAGTATAGTGTCCCCCTGTGCTTGAGTCTTTGAAAGAATTGCAGTGCCTGGCGTCACTGTAGTACCTATGGTTATAACTTGAGACTTGTTCGGGTAATCAGAAGTAAGCATGGTGTCTACCCCCCTAGCTACGTTGCCAATTTTTTTCCTGTTTCCACATGAGTAGAATGGGGCAAGTGAGTGTGTAATAGTACCGGATAGTGAGTCCTTAATGGTGATGGGAGGTTTAAAGCTAAGGATACCCACCCCCAGGAACCGGAGCAGAAAGCAGAGTGAGCAGCCAGCCGAAAACCCCATCGTGACAGGGCACTACACCTGTTGTCCAGCATGTGGGTCTCCTGCAAAAACACAACATCCGGTGAGTGGCGTTTCAGGAATTGGAGAACCACCCCTCTCTTTAGTCTGTCCCCAAGCACTGGCCCACTACGACAAAAGTCTGACACAATTGACTGAGTCAGCTCCAGCCCCGCAGCCCTCCATCTTAATGGAAACTGTCAACCATCCAAATGAAATTAATACAGACCAATGTTTCGGCACCACCCGCTGCCTCGTTCCTGTCCTGAAGAGGTGAGCAATCACCTGAGGCCCGGGCATCTCCATCCATCCTCACACCCCGAGCCTGGTTGTTATGGCGGCCCGCTGTGCGCCAGCCCTCCAACCAGTCCCTGGTCTCCACCGGACTGGTGAAGAACCAGAATTTCCCCTCCGATTCCACCCTCAACTTGGCAGAAAACATCATAGCATATTTCAAGTCCTTGTCCCAGAGCACTTTCTTCTCTTCCAGGAAGCTCCGTCGCTGTCTCTGCACCTTGAGGGTGAAGTCTGGGAAGAAGGTGATGAGACTGTTTTGGAATTCCACTGGCGGGGCGGACCGGGCACACTGCAGGATGACATCTCTGTCGTGGAAATTGAAGATCCGGGCAAGAAGTGGTCTCGGGGGCTCCAGGCCTCGGTCAGCCCCCTGACATCCGATGTGCTCGCTCCACTGAAAAGATATTGGAAAGTCCATTTGGCTTGAGATGGGTCGTGACCAGCTCCTCCACAAACAGGTCTGCTGAGGGCCCCTCCACACGTTCAGGTACCCCAATTATACAGACATTGTTGCGTCTGGAGCGTCCCTCATAGTCGTCCAGCTGGGCTTCCAGTTTTGTAGCGTGAGTTTGTAGCTCCTCCATCTTCCTCTGCAATTCCAACGTGTCTTCCACAACAGAGGTCGCCTTGATTTCAACGTCCTTCAATCGTGAGTTCATTGAACACATGTCCTCTCTGATAAGGGACACCTCAGTGAACACTGTGTCGATACGCGACTCCAGTGACGTGCGGACTGTGGTGATGGCCTCAAGGATGTCCTGTAACGTTGGTTCTTTCAGCTTCCCACCGGACTCGGATTTGTCGGTCACGGTCAACCCCTCTTTGGGGCCTGTACCCGGGGCCTCCCTCCCAAGCGTACTTCGTCAATTTGGCCTGGAGTGCTGCTTTCGAGCTGCGGCCCCCGGCCATGTCGTATGCGGATCCCACCAACGGGCTGGCTTGCAAAAGGTGTCGGGTATTACATGCGACAGTCAACGGAGAAATCACTAAAGTCTGCCTGTCTGCGCTGTGCAGACCGATCGCGGGAGGAATGCAGCCCCCGATATCCTGTGTCTGGGGTCCCCACTAACACTGGAGTGCGGGCAGGTGCACACCACGCCCATGTCAGAAGCGCGCCTCTGCTCTGCACAGGAGTAAAGGTGAGAGGGGAGAGAGGCCAATACCGCAGGCGTGTTGTGGCGGGCGGCAGTGTTCTCCTGTGGCGCACTTACTTGCTGATGGCGGGGCGGCATTTCCCACAGATGGTTCCATCAGCGGCCCGGCCGGTAAGTCTTTTATCCGATACACAGCAGGTCAAAGCTGCTCCCAACCATTAGTCTCCTCAACCATGCGGCTGTGTAGCAGAGCCAGCGACACTGTGGCACTTTGATTCTGGCCCCGCGCCCCTCTTGGTGTGTAAAGACGCCAAGGGATCTCCTCACCATCCGACGTTCAGCCCAGTACAGATCTGCTCGCCTGGTCCGCGCGGGGTATCCTCCACCCCCCAGGCACTTCAGGTTTTTAGTACGTGCCCAAGGAGTCCAGCGCTATTATCAATGTCATTATGATGTGCCGTACCTGCTGGCCTCCCGGGTCTTCAGTTCACACTCCCCCCCTCCTTTGTTCAACGGAGCAACGGCGGTGAGCGGAGGCTGGCAGTCGCTGCCTGGGTCTGTCCCCCAAACCCGCCGAAGAGCCGTTTCCAGGCGCTCCACTACTCCGTGATCGGAGACGGCCGTCCCGATGATCAAGCGCCGCCGACGATCTCCTCGGTGAACAGACAGCGCGGCCGCGCCCTTGCCTCAATCGGGCGCGATGAAGGAGATCTCGCCAATCGGGTTCCACACCTCCATTTCAGCTGCGGGCGGGCTCAAAATGTGTGGTAGCCCTTCCGATATGCAGTCTGCGTTGTGAGAGCCCCATTCCAGGCAGTTTGATACGGATTTTGAAGTGGATTTGGTACTCGGTCGGCGGAGCCGACTGATCAAGAGCCCATTTCGTCGCTCAGCTTAGCCAAGTCCCCCTCCCTCCCCCCCCCAGTGTGAGCATTTTCCATGGTCATGGTAAGATCAATTTCTAGGGGGCTAGGTGGCTTCTTCTTAGGGTCCATTGCCCTTTCCACGAAGTGGTCCCTCGCATAAGAAGACCGAGATGGCCACTTAGCCGAAAGTCAGTCAACCTCTTCTAGGGTCTCAAATTTGTTCGCCAGAAGCAGGTTGAAAACATGGGATTGCATTTGAGGGGGACCCTGGCCTGTTGTTATCCAAATCTGGCTCCATGTGTTGTGTCTAGGTCTGGGGTCATCCCTGTCATTGTGGGAAAATACTGGGACATGAGGGGTACCTTGCCCTGACATTATCCGAGTCTGGCGCCATGAGTTCTGTCTAAATCTGAGATCATCCCTGTCATTGTGGGAGTTTGCTGGAACATAAAAGTGGATGAGCGGGGAGAGGTTGATAGCAGAACCTATAAATGGAAAGCAGTGGCTGAAATGCAATAGATTTTGCACAATGGTGGGGTTTCTAAAGTTGACTATAACACATTCCCCCCTAACATCTTTAGGTCTGTTACCCACCCAGCCTACTCTGCGTGTCAAGAGTATTTCACCAGCATTAACAAGGATAAATTGGCTAAGTCTAGCAAACAGGTGTGAACATTTGTTCTTTAACTGAAAATGGGTTACCATCTTGCCTTCTTAGAGAGGTGGAACTCCAGTGAGAACAATGACATATGGAATTGAGGCTGGTGGGAGGTTTATTGTTGGCAAGTCCATCCCTACACTGCCTCTCAGACTCTTCATTCCCCCTTTATCAGAAGATGTCCCAGAGGTACCCTCATTTACAAGTGCACTACCCTCTGCTACATGACCCTTCTCATACTGTTTGCTTTGAATCTCCTGGATGGCATTTGTGTCCCCTCTAGGAGTAGTGGACTTCTCTCTGATCTCAGTTGTTCTAGGTTCAGCAGGATCTACAGTCACTTTGGAGATCTCTCTAGCTGAAGTAGAGGGCTTAGATGCTGACCCATCAGTACAGGTTCATGTGGTAAAGATTAGATCCAATCGGGCAGATACCTGGGCAAGTTCCTCTCTCATAATGTCTCGGATTTGGCCTCATAATGATTCCAGCATGAGAGCTACCCATGGTGGTGGTGTCAGAGCCGTGAGCTGAGGTTCCCCCTCCGGCGCGGCCGTGTTTGGCCCTTCTCCTGTGTACACTGGCGAACCATTGTTGGTCTTCTTTCACTTGACCCCAGCCCTAGTAGTCTTGGTAGGCTGCCTTGAGTAGGTGGGCTTAACTGAACCCTTTGTAGCTCCCCTCCTACTGGTGACCACTTTGGGGGTCGAGCCAGTGTCCAACCCTGGAGTCGAGGTCAAGTTAGCTGTTTCAGAGGATCGGTCAATGCCATGTTGCGTGTTAGGGGAATCCATTGTCGTGCTAATCTGTGGGATGTCCGGGGTCAGTGATAGTCTGCGTTCGGTGAGTTCAATCTCATTGGCCACAATGCCTATTGCCCTTTGTGGTACAAAAGGGGGTGGTAATGGACGGAGCATCTGAACCAATCAAACACTCACACCCAGTCAAAAGATCTGGGTTTAATCCATCACCGTTCTTTAGCCCACTCTGCCACCCAGTTCAGACATGGCTATATGCAAATCAGTCTGACCCTGTGCCTCATGGGAACAGTCCAGCCCGAATTACCAAGCCATGCCTTCCCTGGACCGGAAACAAGCTTCCGAGGACCGGTTTCTGGCATTCCAGCCGTCTTCAGCCCGGCTTGCTTGAATCCAGTGGCAAAGTGAGCAAGGGACTCGCGTCTGAGCATACCCTGCCACACTTATGGCGGCCAAAAGCGGTACAAAAGGGGGTGGTAATGGACAGAGCATCTGAACCAATCAAACACTCACACCCAGTCAAAAGATCTGGGTTTAATCCATCACCGTTCTTTAGCCCACTCTGCCACCCCAGTTCAGACATGGCTATATGCAAATCAGTCTGACCCTGTGCCTCATGGGAACAGTCCAGCCCGAACTGCCAAGCCAGGCCTTCCCTGGACCGGAAACAAGCTTCCGAGGACCGGTTTCTGGCATTCCAGCCGTCTTTAGCCCGGCTTGCTTGAATCCAGTGGCAAAGTGAGCAAGGGACTCACGTCTGAGCATACCCTGCCACACTTATGGCGGCCAAAAGCGGTACAAAAGGAGGTGGTAATGGACGGAGCATCTGCACCAATCAAACACTCACACCCAGTCAAAAGATCTGGGTTTAATCCATCACCGTTCTTTAGCCCACTCAGCCACCCCAGTTCAGACATGGCTATATGCAAATCAGTCGGACCCTGTGCCTCATGGGAACAGTCCAGTACGAACTGCCAAGCCATGCCTTCCCTGGACCGGAAACAAGCTTCTGAGGACCGGTTTCTGGCATTCCAGCCGTCTTCAGCCCGGCGTGCTTAAATCCAGTGGCAAAGTGAGCAAGGGACTCACGTCTGAGCATACCCTGCCACACTTATGGCGGCCAAAAGCGGTACAAAAGGGGGTGGTAATGGACGGAGCATCTGAACCAATCAAACACTCACACCCAGTCAAAAGATCTGGGTTTAATCCATCACCGTTCTTTAGCCCACTCTGCCACCCCAGTTCAGACATGGCTATATGCAAATCAGTCTGACCCTGTGCCTCATGGGAACAGTCCAGCCCGAACTGCCAAGCCATCCCTGGACCCAGAAACAAGCTTCCGAGGACCGGTTTCTGGCATTCCAGACGTCTGGATTTAGGCCCAGATCTCTGTACTGGGGTGAATGTATGACATTGTTCTGCATTCTGTTCATCAATTGTGGTTTTTGCATATTACCCTTTGTAGCATTCTGTTGATGGATGTTTGCGGTAAAGAGGGAGGTAGGAGCCGCGGGGGTGCATGACATAAAGCAATTGCTGTCTGCTTCCCCATGCCAGCAGATTTAGCTATGTACAAAGAGGGGAACACTGTAAATATAACTAGGCTTGACAGATGAGTGCCCCACCACGCTTGTGTGCCAGGGTGGTGCGAGAAGAGAATCAGACCATCAAAGTTAAGAACAAATGCGGCTAGAGAAAGAAATAAAAGACTGGAATCACTTACAGATTAGTCCCAGGGTTGACCTCGCTATGGCCATAGGTGTCCCATTCTTAGTTTTCCTTGGCTCTGGATAGATGCAACCACGGCAGAACAGACGGTCCGGAGAGCTTGAGGGTTAAAAATGGGATGGAGCAAAACCAAGGGAGGGAGCCCAACCTCGGACGGGTGCAGACGAACCCGTGCGCATCCTGCGCTGCGGGAGCCAGCCGCACCTCACTCAATCAATCAAACAGTCATTTGTTAAGCGCACTACATACCCGTGAGGGTCTCAAGGCGCTGGAGGGGGGAGGTGGGGGCCCGCTACTGATCAAACATCCAGGTCTTTAGTATCCTCCTGAAGGTCAGCAGGTCTTGGGTCTGTTGTAGGCTCAGTGGGAGGATGTTCCATATCTTGGCGGCTAGATGATAGAAGGATTTCCCGCCGGTGGTTGTTCGGATGCGCGGGACGGTGGCAAGTGAGAGGTTGGATGAGCATAACTGGCGGTTGGGGGTGTAGAAGGAGAGCCGTCTGTTGAGGTAGGCTGGGCCGGTCTTGTGGAGTGCCTTGTGTGCGTGGATGAGAAGCTTGAGGGATATCCTCTTGTTGACGGGGAGCCAGGGCAGGTTTCTCAGGTGGGGGGTGATGTGGCCGTGTCGTGGTACATCGAGGATCAGTCGTGCCGAGGCGTTTTGGATGCATTGTAGTCGATTGATGAGCTTGGTCGGGACTCTCGCGTAGAGAGCTTTTCCGTAGTCAAGTCTGCTGCTGACGAGGGCCTGGGTGACTGTCTTTCTTGTATCTGTCCGGATCCATCTGTAGATCTTGCGGAGCATGCGGAGGGTGTTGAAGCAGGAGGAGGAGACGGCTTTGACTTGCTTGGTCATTGAGAGCTTTGAGTCGAGGATGATTCCCAGGTTGCGTGCGTGGTTGGTGGGGGTCGGGGCTGCTTCCAGTGCTGTTGGCCACCAGGAATCATCCCAGGCTGACTGGTTGGAGCCGAGGATGAGGACCTCCGTCTTGTCAGAGTTCAGCTTCAGACGGCTGATCTTTAGCCAGTCGGTGACGGCCTTCATTCCTTCATGGAGGTTGGCTATGGCGGTGAAGGGGCCCTTGGTGAGGGAGAGGATCAGTTGAGTGTCGTCGGCGTAGGAGATTATGTTGAGGTCGTGCTGTCAGGCAACGTGTGCGAGCGGGGCCATCTAAATGTTGAACAGTGTCGGGCTGAGGGAGGAAATTCTGGGGTACGCCGCAGATGATCTTGGAGGATTCGGAACGGAACGGGGGAGGCGGACGCTCTAGGGTCTGCCGGAGAGGAAGGAGGTGGTCCATTCCAGAGCCTTGTCTCGGATCCCTGCGGCGTGGAGGCGTGCGCGCAGTGTGCGGTGGCAGACCGTGTAGAAGGCGGCGGAGAGGTCTAGGGGGATGAGTGCTGCAGTCTCCCCGTTTTCTAACAGGGTCCTGATGTTGTTGGTGGCGGCGATGCTGTGGTTGCTGCGGAACCCTGGCTGGGAAGGGTCCAGGATTCTGTTCTCTTCGAGGTATCTGGTTAGCTGTCTGTTAACGATTTTATCGACGACCTTGGCTGGGAAGACGGGTGGTGGAGTTGCTGTCATTGTTGTTCTCAAGGTGAAAGTTCAGGTCTCCGAGGAGGATATAGTTGGTTGAGGTCAGGGCGTGCATGCTGATGAAGTCGGCGATGGAGTCGCTGAACTGGGGGCGGGGTCCGGGGGGTTGGTAGACGAGGGTGCCTCTGAGGGTGGAGTTGGGGTCAGTGTGGATCTGGAAATGCATGTGTTCGGCGGTGCTCGGTGCCAGTCGAGACCCTGATGCTGTTCTTGTGGTCGATGGCAATTCCTCCTCCGACTCTGTTGGTGCGGTCTCTGCGGGTGATCTTGTAGCCGTCTGGGATGGCTATGGCGATGTCTGGTGCGGAGGAGTTGTTCAATCAGGTTTCTGTCAGGAAGGCGACATCTGGGGAGGATGTGTTGAGCAGGTCCCAGAGCTCTACGGCGTGTTTGCGTGCGGAGCGGGTGTTCACTAGTATGCATCGGAGGCAGTTGAGGTCTTTCTTGGCAGGTGGTTTGTCGGCTCTTTGACTGGTGTAGCTGCAGTTCTGGCTGGTGAAAGGATCGTGTGTGCGTTTCGGGGCGGCCTTGAAGCAGTTGTGGGTCCGTCCGGGGTTGAGAGCGTACAGAGTGCTGGCGTTGTAGTGGTGGTGGTGGGTGCGGGGGCCAGGAGTTCTGGCGACGGGCGCAGACGGGCTTGCCGTGCGCCAGCGGCGCGACCGCGCAGCGGCAGGCATGTATCGGGAGGTGGGAGTAAGGAGCAGCTGGGAGGCGGGAACAGCAAATGGGCAGTCAGGGGGGCGGAGCCGCAGGGGATGCAGCGGCGTGGGCGGTGAGGGGCGACGAAGGAAACAGAAGGCAAAAGGGCACAACAATTAAGGGGGGAACGAGTGGCACAGGAGGCAAAAAGTCACAAGAAGGGCAAAATGGTCACAAAAAACGGGGGGGAAACGAGTGGCACAGAAGGCAGAAAAGTCTCAGGAAAGGGCAGACAGACAACAGCAGTCACAGACACAACAATGAAAATGCAGTCACTACAGCGGGAGCAATGAAAGAAAATATAGGCAATACAATGCAAACCTACCGCCTACCACTGGCCACCAGGGATGAGGCGCAGGTGGTAGCCTGCGGGTGGAGGAGGGCCTCGAACTTCCTCGGCAGCGGCAGCTGGGGCAGGGACACACAGGCGGTGCTGTTCGGAGGGGGAGTGACCTACCTGGAAGGGTCAATGGTCGCTCCCTCTTATCGCACTTCCGGGTGCGGGATATGCTCGTCAGTGGCGGTGCCGGCAAAAGGGTGTCTGGGGCCGGTGGTCCAGCGGTTCAGCTGTTCCCCTCACGGCTTTGGGGCCAAGGGCGCCTGTTACTGCTTGCTGGCTGTTTCCCTCACAGCGTCTGAATCACGGGCTTCCCGCGCTGCGGGAGCCCGCTGCACCTCTTATCGCGTTTCCGGGCGCAGGATATGCTAGTCAGTGGCGGTGCCGGCGCAGGTGTGTCTGGGGCAGGTGGTCCAGCGGTTCACCCATTCCCCTCACGGCGTTGGGGCTAATGGCGCCTGTTACTGCCTTCTGGCCGTTTCCCTCACAGCGTTTGAATCACGGGCTTCCCGTGCTGAGGGAGTCCGCCCGCACCTCTTATTGCGCTTCCGGTCGGGGGATATGCTTGTCAGTTGGCGGTGCCGGGGCAGGGGTCTCTGGGGCCGGTGGTCCAGCGGTTCAGCGGTTCAGCCGTTCCCACACGGCGTTGGGGCCAAGGGTGCCTGTTACTGCTTGCTAGCCGTTTCCCTCACACCGTCTGAATCACAGTTCAAATCCACTGCTCTCACTAATGACCAACACAATATGCAGTACATTAGAACAATATCATGGCCTGGCATGATAGCAGGGGTATGGCCGTCAACGCATCCCATGCCATGACATGGTCCACCCCTAACTTTTGGTTTTACATACATAGAGTGCAACTTTTTCCCCACATTTTCCTTGTGATTAATCGATCAGCAATAGGATTTTCATTGAGCCTCCAGGGACTTTGATGAATTACTGGGATTGAGATCTACCTCTATTAGGATATGGTTATGGCCAGAAGGGGCAATATGACACAAGAAAGCCAAGAAGACTCAATGTTAGGGAGTCTCCAATTAATCAGTGATCAAGTCTTGTATACTTTCTGTGTGCCAGTGAGTTGTATGTGTAGTCCTTGGCTTCTTTGTGTTGCAGACTCCAAATATTTTGTAGGCCCATGGATTTCAGCCAATCCTTTCCTAACTGTGGTCCTGTGCCAGTCTCCCTTCAGCGGGTGGCTTTTACATTCCCCTGCGAGGACTCACTTTCCCTTGGCAAGCCATAAATTATCTGAAATAGTAGTGTGGATGAAGGTCTCCTTGTTTGTATTGGGAGCGTATATTAGTGTGACATTAAGCCTATGTTCCATTATGCCCATCTCCACAGTTAGAACCCTGTACCCTGCAAGATACATCAGGAATGACCCCCAGGACTGGTCCCACAAACTCAGCGCAAACAGGACTGCTACCTGCCACCAACCCCCACTTCTTGGAAATCTCAGAAGAGAAGCATTGGATGGGGAATCATTTGGAGCAAAATCTATCTGTGTCTTAATTTAACAAGTTGGCTATCTTGAATTCATCAGTTGACCACGTCTTGGAGTACAGCTTTAGGGATAGCATCTACATCTTTAACATCCCTCGTTGCCTTCTTAAGAATCCTGTCCCTTTTTTCTCTTCCCTAACTTTCTTTGGGTGCTGTAGGACACTAGCATAGAGTGGGAATTAGCAGACTCCTTGTTGTACAGTGCACCATTCAGGGTGAAAGTGCTCTAATGTTTTTGGTGTTGTAGGTGTATTGGCATCTTCATTCTCTTCATATAATGGTCCATGCTTTTGGAAATTTGCTAGTCCTCATGTGTCTGCTCTTTCAGGTGCAAATTAGACTAAAGGGGTGACCCAATTGAAACAGTCTTTCATGTTAGCAATAGGCCTGAAGGTGAGAACTTGCATACGGTCAAACCAAGAGGTCCTGGAAGAGCTGCAGGTGGTGGTTCTCACGTCAAATGACCCCTTTCTGACCATGTGATTCTCCTTCTCCTCCTAGAACTGTATCCTTGGAAGAATATCCAGTGGGAGATTTTTTTATTTTCTAAAGGACAAAATCCAATGGGTTCAATAAAGTTGGATGGACAGATCATGTTTGTTTTTAATGACATGCAAGAAACTATGTGGGTCTCCAGCTCTGTTCTCATCTTTTGCTCTCAGCAGAAGGCCTGGAATTCCAATATTACTGTGTCTTCATCTGTTCTCTAAATCTTCTTGGTGTGCCTCATAGCTGATGTGTACTGTTCCTGGGTCTAAAAATTTCCTCCACTTATGTGCCTGTTCCTCCTAGCCCTTGTTCACATCTTTTGAGATTTTTTTGTACACGTTCCTGGCCATCTGCATCTATCTAGTTCACTTGATTTGACCTCATGGAAGAAGGTATCTATGAATTTGGGAAATATTTACCCTCATCTGAGGACCCCGTTTTTGCTGTGCAACCTTTGCTGGTGGTGACAAGAGCCCAGAGCATCCTTCTCAATGCCTTTAAGGCCCACAAAGTCCATAAAAGAAGAATCATCTCTCTTCTTGTTCCCTCCAACATAAGTACAGACTTCCTGCTGACACTGTAATGTCAGCTTATGATCATTTTTTTCCAGGGAGCAAAAAGGTGCGGTCTTAGATTATGTGTTGCTAGTAATCCACTAGATACCTCTAGTAACCCTGGCAAAGTAACTATTGGGCCACCAAAAAGGATGCCTTAGTCAGCAACCTAGTCGATGAAGATGTGTTGCATGCAGCTATATCCAGGCCTTAGAAAACAGGAGTCTGATATTCAGGAGTAAAGGCAGTCTGTTATAGGACCATGGTGACTGCACGCATAGCAATATTTGTAGCCATCAACCTCTCCTCAGTCCATTTGCCTTGGGACAGCTGCACTACAAGAAGCTGTGGGGGGAGAAATATCCCTCAGACCGAAGCCAGAATCCTGATGTGGAGGCAAGCACCATGCAGGACAGATACAGAGTTTGTTGTTAAGGAGCAAGCCCACATCTACGGAACCAATAACTGTGGGCAGACAGGGCCGGACCGGCCATAGCGGGCACCGGGCAATCCCCCGGTGCACCGCACGTTTGGGAGCCGATTTTGGGCCCCTGGGGGACATTTTTGTTACAGGGCCGTTTTGCAGCACAGCTGCAAAATCGGCCCTGTACCAAAATCGTCCGAAAACCGGCCCCGGCAAAGAGCTTGGTGGCACCGCCAACTCCCCGGAGGGGGGGGCACGGCCGAGCACTTTGCCAGGATCAGTTGTGGTTCCCAGTCCGGCCCTGTGGGCAGATGATGGGCTCCACAGCGAATGTGTGACAGTATTCTGCAAGCCGGAATCACGCTGTGCCTTTATAGTGCCGGCAAAAGAACAAATTAGTCTTTAGTATGCATTTGTTAGAGTGCTGCATTGGTGGAATGGTGCTGGATTTAAAGTCTAACACCTTCCCTAATGTTGCCCATACTGGAGTTGGAATAGTAAATTAACCTATCACAAATCCAGTGCTCCCGTAAGGCACGTCGTTATAACGATTTGCGCGCTGAACAAATGCATACTAAAGACGCATTTGTTCTAATGCCGGCGCTGTGAAGGCACAGCGTGATTCCGGCTTGCAAATTACTGTCACACATTCGCTGTGGGGCCCACCATCTGCCCACAGTTGTTGGTTCCGTAGATGTGGGCTTGCTCCTTAACAACACACTCTGTACCTGTCCTGCATGGTGCTTGCGTCCACCTTTAATGATCTCTTTCAGCCACTCACGAGTTACCGGCTCTAAGACAATCTTCCAAGATGGGGACAAGTCAGTTTCACATATAGTCTCACTGCTCCATATGCCCCAGCCCCGCTCCGACTTGTCCTCATCACTTTCCTTTAAGTGTCAGGCCTCCTGTACTTCAGACCTGACCCCCATGCAAAGCTGAACTCTAATCCTATCTCACTTCTTCAAAATCTCTCCCCCCACATACACCACACAACCTTCCACTCTCCCTCATACTCTCCCCAAATGATCAGTCTCCTTTCTCATCTACCACCCCAAACACTGAGCACACCACAACAGTCCATAAACCTACCCATCCACGCCTTTCATCGATCGCAGACTTTAGAGTCCCAAAACTAGACTTTTATGCTTCTCCATCAACTCTTACTCGCACCCAGTGCCTTAAGGCGGTGGTTGCAGGTGGGGCATACAACCTCTTGTTTTTGGAGACCAGCAATTGCTTTTCCTGAACAAACTGATCCAGAGCAAGAGAGAAAAAAAACACAAATAGAAAGGAGGAGGAAGAGACGAATGCAGAAATCTGAAATGGGAGAACTTGCAAGAGTGCGATACAATGGGAGTATGTGTGTGGTGGTGGATTAAAGAGACATAGCATAGGTGGATTCAGGACTATGCAGCCTTGGTATTTGGCGCCCTGACCTTGATAGTGCCAGCTGCGGGCTTCTGAACAAAATCTATTTTTGTAACAAATTGAACACGGCTTACACCCTATCCACTGTCCACAGAAGCAAAAGAAATCCAAAGATCCCAGCACCCACACATTTTGAATCGCTTCGCTACAACTCAACAGGACTCAACTTAATGTAAACACAGCACTGAAGCACAGGCTTACACAAACGCCAATTTTACAAATTCACTCCGAATTATACTCTTCATCCCACAAAGACCCCACCGAACAACTACTATGTTTGTTTGATCAAGACATTGCTATGCACGAAATCCACAATGTTAATTAACACCATCAGTTGTAAGCGGCCAGCAGCGTCAAAGGACTTAAAAAAAAATGATGTAGCTGTTCTGCATAGCTGCATGCTGTGCATGGCTAAAAAAACAATTGGTCTCAAAGGCGAGACCTATTGGCATTGCCAATTCTTGGTGGTTTTTTGGGGTCATTCCTATCAAATCCGATCCGACTAAAACTACTGACACAGTGGCTTAACGTGTTTGCCTAAGGCTTTCGACAACCCATCATCATTCCCCACAGTTCTTGCAATATCGTAATGATGTACTGGTGAGCAGTTGCTGAGGGTGAGTCACCCCTGTGCACGCGGCCGGTGCAGCCAGTGAGTGGGCGGCCTTTCATCTCATTTCACACGTGAACTTTGGCAGATTTCACAGTACTGCCCACCAGGTGGCAATAGTCTCTCATATTTTAAAAGGAGGCACAAAAAAAACAGGTAAGTTACTGCACCGTGGATAGGAATATTTTGTAAGGAACGTGTACCATAATGACCGAATATTTAGTCTTATTTGAAAAAAAACGATGACAGGAGAGCTACGTAAACATTAAAAATACACCCGCTAGTAATCTTGGCGGTCTAAATTTATGGCGCAAGAGCGGAGTAATAGCATAATATCTAAGGTGTTAATTAGTTCCATGTTAACCTGCCTTTCTCTTTCACACCTGGTTTCCACTGTTGAACATTCGATGATCGCAGCATGGGCCTCCTGTTAGTACGTAACGCGTATCCTGTCTGTTTCTTTTTCTATTGCGTAAGCCCTGGCCATGCAAGTATGAGCGCATGTTTACGACTACTCGTTTTGGAATATGTTGCGCTTCACTTCTTTGCTTTCTTCTCTTGGCACAGCGTTCACTTGGCAAGACGGCTGCTGCAGCTAGAAAAGCAGAACTCGCTGCTTGTAAAAGACCTGGAACAACAGAAAGGCCAGGCCGCGCAGATTTCTCAAGAGGTAACCGAGTTGAAGAAAAAAATACATTACAAGTGCCGCGATGACATAAATATACAGGGCAATCCCTGGAAAGATTATTTTCCTTTCTTCCCAAACGCAGCTTAAGTTGTATTTCCTGGCTTTCGCAAAATGACCCATCACTTTGCGAAACGCTTTCATGTTAAACCTCTCCACTGCATTTATATTGTTTTGTAAATCCATGTGAGATCAAAGGGAAGATTGGTTTTCAGACTAAACACAAACATGGGTGAGACGCAAAAACAAGACCAACCAGTCAAACCGGTTTTTTCGTTTTAAGAAATGTGCTTGGCGACCCTCCGGTGTCCCGTGATCTTTTGTATCTAATTACATTTTGTATCTGTTCTCGCTGAAAACAACTTTAGTGCATTGTATTGGAAAGTAAAGTCACAGTAAGGTTTAGTGCGGGTGTACTGAGCAGAAATGATGCTGATGGCGCCCACCTGAAGCAAGAGATGTCCTACGTCAGTGGCGTAACGTTAGTCCTCATGGTGGAGATGGAGGGGGATGGGGATCTCAGCACTGTTCAAGTATGGCGGGCCTGAGAGGTTGACGGGTTCAGGAAGGGGTGGGGGTGTCTATACGCCTTTCTTGGGGGCTTTTTTTTTAGACACCTTGGGATGTAAACGAGCTAACGAAGGGTTCTTCTGTTGAATAGGTTCTCTCTCTCTCTCTCTCTCTCTCTCTCTCTCTCTCTCTCTCTCTCTCTCTTTCTCTTTCTCTCTTTCTCTCTTTCTCTCTTTCTCTCTTTCTCTCTCTCTCTCTCTCTCTCTCTCTCTCTATATATATATATATATATATATCTATATATATATATATATATATATATATATACACTCAATTTTCAGATAGGAGTGTGGATAATAAGGGCAGCTATTGCTGTAGAACTGAGTATGCTGTGTATGTTCTGGCGTGGCTTACGCTATGTGGGTAGCACAAAGCTGCAGGCGCAGTTCAGAATTCTACAGCATCTCAGGGCGATCGTGAATAATGATAACGCTTATCCGGTTGTAAGACCTTCCAAAGAGGTACACAACAACGAACTTAAATATCTCACATACTACGTGATCAATGCAGTGGCCCCCCTCAGAAGGGGAGGCAATAGAGAAAAACTCTTAAGGAAACTGGAGACACGTATTATTCTAGAATTAGCCAGCAAGGCCCCCAATGGACTTAATACCACTGAAGATATGTACAGTTACCTATGAGCATTATGAATTAGAGTGGTTCATTATTATCTAATGGATTGAGTGCATCCAATGATTGAATATCATGCATATTTTAAAACATCAAGTTGAATAGGGGATTGTGGCATGTGTGTGTGTGTATATATATATATATATATATATATATATATATATATATATATATATATATATATATATAATATATAATATAATATTACCTACCGGTGGTCGTCTGTAGGTAGTTATAGTTAGGACCTAGTTTCCATAAGAAATATGCAACATTCTATTGGGAATAACTTTGGCGCCGGTTGTTGAATCTTCGCGAATTTCTCAAAGAAGATGGCCCGCTCCGCTCCTTCCCTGAAAGTCTTGGGAAGATTCGTCAAGCGGGGGCCGAGAAAAATGGGGGGTCCCAAAACGTGTTTTCCCCATGTTAATTTCCATAGGACGATTAGACACGGCTACAGCCCGAACCACTGAACGGAATTACACCAAATTTTGCAAAATGGTAGAGTCTGATTCACAGATCGCCTTTTTGTTTAAATGGTGTAAATCCCTCCAGTAGTTGTTATGAAAATCGAATTTGAAAAAAATGATATATCTATAAGCAAGCACCGTGCACGCACGGGCCGCGTACGTGCGCACACCTCTCCGTGCACGAGCTGCATGCTGATTGGCTGCCACTGTATGTCAACACTTCAAAACATAAATTGTTCGCAGCCATCTCGGTAGACTGAGGCACAGGAAAGCAGAAAAACAAACGTGTAGAACTCAAAAAGGGGGCAGGGTAGAAGCACCCTGACCCCCTAGGCCTGCTCAGGGGGTCCCACAAGGAACCCCAAGGCCCAAAACATTTTTTATTAATTTTTTTAAATTACGGGGTACGCGCACCGTGCGCTTACCTCGCTTAGGTATGCGTACGGTGCGTGCACCCCGTGATTTTTCAAAATTATTTATTTATTTTTTTGGGCCTTGGGGGACCTTGTGGGGCCTCCTGAGCAGGCCTAGGGGGTTAGGGTGCTTCTACCCTGCCCCCTTTGCGTGTTTTCCACATTTGTTTCACTGCTTTCTTGTGCCTTGGTTCTACCGAGGCACAAGATGGCTGCCAACACTTCCTGGTTTGGAGTGTTGACAGACAGTGGCTGCCAATCAGCATGCCTTCCCGTGAAAGCATCATGCTCATTGGCTGTCAACACTTCTAACCAGGAAGTGTTGGCATCCATCTTGTGCTATGTAGACCGAGGCCCAAGAAAGCAGAAAAACAAACGTGTAGAAAAAAAGGGGGCAGGGTAGACCCACCATGACCCCCTAGGCCTGCCCAGGTGGTCCCACAAGGACAAAAAAGCTCAATTTTTTTTTTAAATCCCGGTCTTTTTAAAAAAAAAAATCCCCCGGGGGGATCAAATCGCGAGGGCATAGTGATAAAGAAGTGTGGGGGGTCCCCAATCCCCCCACACTGCCCTGGGACTGCTGCCCTCCCGGAGCAAAGCAATGCACCCCACTGGCGCATACTGGAGGTTCCAGGTGAGCTAGTTGGCCCACAGGGACCCCCAGTATGCAAGGGGAATTAGTTCCCCCTTTGCAAACGCGCCAGGGGGCTGCGTTGCAGAGAGGTGTAAAAAAGGGTGTGGCCTCATTACACCTTTCTGCAACGCAGCCCCCTGGCGCATACTGGAGGTTCCAGGTGGGCCAGTTGCCCCCCAGGGACCCCCAGTATGCAAGAGAATTAGTTCCCCCTCTGCAAACACGCCCCCGGGGCCTGCGTTGCAGAGAGGTGTAAAAAAGAGTGTGGCCTCAATATACCTCTCTGCAATGCAGCCCCCTGGCGCATACTGGAGGTTCCAGGTGGGCTAGTTGACCTCCAGGGCCCCCCAGTATGCAGGGGAATTAGTTCCCCCTCTGCAAACACGCCAGGGGCCTGCGTTGCAGAGAGGTGTACAAACATTTTTTTTACATTTATTTTAAAAATATGTAATGTAATTAAAAAATAATATATCTAAAAATAAATAATTTATAATAATGTAGTAAATCCGTATAAAAAATATAACCATTATTACATTTGAAAATGTTCATTTAAAAAACCTTTGAAATTCACTGAAAAAACCCATAGGTTTCAGACACGTTATAGTTGGGAATTAGCATTTAAAAAACCTTGCAAATTCACTGAAAAAAACATAGGTTTCACACATGTTATAGTTAGGAATTAGCATTTTAAAAACCTTTTGAAATTCACTGAAAAAACCATAGGTTTCACACCAGTTATAGTTAGCTGGTCATTTTACTCATACAAAACCTATGAAATTCCCCTGTTATAGTTAGTTCAGCTAACTATAACTCGCGCGCCCGCAATGCACTGCTGATGACGTCACATATTACATCACTCATGACATGGTCAGTGACATCACTCATGACATCACTGATGACATCTCAAATGACATTCCTGATGACATCATTCTTGTGGCAGACCTCCTCTCACCGTAATATAATCTTTGATACACACGATCAAAAATAGAAAGTAACATTTTCAAAAAAATGGAGATACCAATTCCAGTTAGAACAACCTATTCAGTAATTCCAAAATCTACATACATATCCAGTCATTCACTAACAGTTCTATATAGGCACTCGTACATGTACTCACTCATCATATGTACTCATACACCTATACATCTTATTACACACCGACACTCATCTATAGAGTTACTCACACATGCAAATAAACTATCAAACATCCATTTACTTACATATACAGATATACACCCACCACTACACTAATTTCTACAGAATCATACACATACTTACTCTCTAAAACAATCACTTATAGAAACACATACTTATTTATACAGGAACTCTTACAATCTCTCGCTCTCACATATACTCATTTATATACATCAATACTCACATATACTAGTTTAAAACATATGTAGTTGCTCATAAAGATACTTTTGAGACAGTCATTCACTCACTAACACACCCATACACACACTCATCCACCTATACAGTCCTGCACACATGCTGTCTTCAAAACACATACAAACAGTGAGTCAGTCATTCATGCATCTGTGCGCTAAGTAATACTCCCCACCGAACCATACGGACACTCATTCTGATACTTAAAAAAACAATTAATAACCCATATACACACTTATGTAGCTACTCACCACCCCATGCAGCCACTTATATACAAAGTGAGACACTGATACAGATATTTAAATATTTAAATATTACTCGCTAATACACCTATTCACTAAGATGCACTTAATAAGTCAGTTATACAATCAATTTTACAAAAAAACCCATCCTTTTAGAGACTTATTTACCCACTCAATCTTCCATCGACCTTTAGATATACAGATATAAAAAATATTTTTTTATTTTTCAGAAAGAGACACATTCACTGGATGATGTCATCAGGGATGTCATCAAGGATGTCCTTTGAGATGTCATGAGTGATGTCACTGACCATGTCATGAGTGATGTAATATGTGACGTCATCAGCAGTGCATTGCGGGCGCGCGAGTTATAGTTAGCTGAACTAACTATAACTGGGGAATTTCATGGATGTATGACGTTACAACGCGTTATTTTACAACGCAGACCGTTACATCGTAATTTTACAACGCAGGATCCATTACAATGCATGCCTTTACAACGCATGTCATTACATAGCAGATACTATTACAACGCATGCCATTACAACGTAAGTATAGGTAAGTATATCTTTAAAAAAAAATGTAATTAAGTTAATTTAATTAATTTAATTAAATTAATTTAAATATAATTAATTTTAAAAAGTAAATAATTTAATTTAATTTAATTATTGTAATTTAATTAATATTAAAATTGTAATTAATTTAATTTAATTTCTTTTAATTAATGTAATTTAATTAATTTATAAATTGTAAATAATATAATATAATTTAATTTAATATAATTAATTTAATTTTATTAATTTTAAAATAATAATTAATTTAATTTAATTTAATTAATGTAATTTAATTAATTTATAAATTGTAAATAATATAATTTAATTTAATAAATGTAAGTAATTTAAAAAAAGAAATACATTTAATTAAATTAATGTAATTTAATTAATTTATTAATTGTAAATAATATAATTAATTTAATTTAATTTAATTAATTTAATTTATTTAATTTATTTAAAGTCGTGTTTTTAAAAAAAGTGAACCCTAAAAATACCCCTGTACCCCAAAACACAAAACCAAGCCCTAAAACCTAAAAATACCCCTGTACTCCAAAAACCAAACCCAGCCCTAAAACCTAAAAATACCCCTGTACCCCAAAAACCAAACCCAGCCCTAAAACCTAAAAATACCCCTGTACCTCAAAAACCAAACCCAGCCCTAAAACCTAAAAATACCCCTGTACCCCAAAAACCAAACCCAGCCCTAAAACCTAAAATACCCCTCTACCCCAAAAACCAAACCTAGCCCTAAAACCTAAACATACCCCTGTACCCCAAAAACCAAACCTAGCCCTAAAACCTAAAAATACCCCTCTACCCCAAAAACCAAACCCAGCCCTAAAACCTAAAAATACCCCTCTACCCCAAAAACCAAACCCAGCCCTAAAACCTAAAAATACCCCTGTACCCCAAAACCCAAACCCAGCCCTAAAACCTAAAAATACCCCTGTACCCCAAAACCAGCCCTAAAACCTAAAAATACCCCTGTACCCCAAAACCCAAACCCAGCCCTAAAACCTAAAAATACCCCTGTACCCCAAAACCCAAACGCAGCACTAAAACCTAAAAATACCCCTGTACCCCAAAACCCAAACCCAGCCCTGAAACCTAAAAATACCCAAACACCCCAAAACATGTACCTCAGTACCCCAAAACATATACTCCTATACTCATACTTATTTTTAAAATTACTTAAATTAATAAATTTAATTTTTAATATAAAAAAACATAAATAAATATATTTATTTATAATTAATAATAATTAAATTAATAAAATAATATTAAATAAAATAAAAAAAAATTATATACTTACGTTGTAATGGCATGCGTTGTAATAGCATCTGCTATGTAATGTCATGCGTTGTAAAGGCATGCGATGTAATGGAACCAGCGTTGTAAAAGTTGCGTTGTAATAGACTCCCGTTGTAAAAGTTGCGATGTAACGGTAACACACCGAATTTCATAGGTTTTGTATGAGTAAAATGACCAGCTAACTATAACGTGTCTGAAACCTATGTTTTTTTCAGTGAATTTGCAAGGTTTTTTAAATGCTAATTCCCAACTATAACGTGTCTGAAACCTATGGGTTTTTTCAGTGAATTTCAAAGGTTTTTTAAATGAACATTTTAAAATGTAATAATTGTTATATTTTTTATACGGATTTACTACATTATTATAAATTATTTATTTTTAGATACATTATTATAGCCGTTTCACTGAGATAAACCTTTAATAATGAATTGGAACAAAATTCCTGTTTTTTTACCATAATTCTTTGCACAGTACGTATTTTATTAGAAGTGTAGGTTAGGTGTTTTTGTATTTAGTAGTTTGTATTTTTTAACACAACTATTTAGGGGATTTTAGGAGCACTTTAGAGCTTTATTATAACCACCTTTGTACAAGGATAATTCTATTTAGACAGTCTTTTTTTGAGGAAAATAGACTCTCAAATCTAATTTTAGGAACAAGTTAAGTGGCAATATGTTTTATGCAGATAAAAATATTCTGTCCATATTTTCTGTTGACAATGAAATATGTTCATGTTCTCACGTGGATCAGTGTAGCATCAAACCTTAATATGGTAGTGGCTATACTGAAGACCCATATTTGCAGACTTTGCACAGAATGCTATGTGCTTTTTTGTTTTTTTGAAAACAGACTTTATTGATAGATTGCACACATTCCGCAGAGCTCTGCATACCAGAGATATCTGCAGGCCGAATATGCGACATCAATTGAAGTACAATCCACTTTCCTTTCCGTTGATAAGCAAACATAAACAAAGCAATACTAGACACGCCCTCCCCCTGAACTCCCCCCTCCCGGATCCTGCCCACCCCAGTCGCACAATGTCCATCGCATGTCTCCTATAAATTATGCATTTAACTGACTGCATGCATGTACCTTCTACCATGGCTCCTTCATGCCGGAGGGTCTTCCCGTTCCACTGGAGGTTCAAGCCATAGGCCCCTAAATTCAGCCCAGCGTTTCCAGATTTTACAATGCTTTCGTGGGCATCCTCGGGCAACAAAAATCGTCTGCTCCATTCCCATACAAAAGTCTAACCCCCTCTTCCACGCCACCACCGAAGGGGTCCGCGGATCCTTCCATGCTCTGGCCACGTCTCTTTTGGCCAATGTGAGACCCAGCAGCAATAGATGCCTTTTGTAGACATTACACCCCCACCCCATCCATCACATGTATTAAGCCCAACTGCGGCATACGGGGATCTCCCACCCCAGGACCTCAGACATACAATCCAGCACCCCCTTCCAGAACCGATCCAGAGAGCCACAGCTCCACACCGTGTGTAGAAATGTCCCCACCTCCTGGCCACAACGGAGACAGTCCGGGGATGCAATCAGTCCCGCCCGCCACATTCTCTCTCTAGTAAAGTAAACTCTATGTAGGTACTTAAATTGGATGAGCCGTAGGCGCATCGCTATGGCAGCACCCCTGGGGGCTGTCAACGCCTCCCTCCAATCCTCCTCCAGTTCTCCTACGTCCCTTTCCCAAGACTCCCGTAGCTTCTGCAGCGAGGGGGAACAGTGTGTGACTAATGACTGGTAAATGCGTGATATCTTTTTCGTCTCCAGGCCTCCCATAAACACCTTCGCTTCCAGTGGGCTAAACTCGGGGAGGGATTCCAGGCCCTCTAGGCTCAGGGCGAGGGCATGGGGGAACTGCAGGTATCTAAAAAATTGAGATCGAGGCATACCATATTCCCTACTCAGATTTTTAAAAGACTTAAGTGTCACTTCTGACAGCACATCTCCTAGTGTCGTAATTCCAATGCTGTCCCATCCCCGGAAGCCCCGTAGTGTCGCCAGCCCAGGTAGGCGCCCATTGTGCCACTGGGGTGTTTCACCAGTCAGTGTTCCACCATCCCATGCGACGCAGAGCCTGTCTCCAGATCCAAAACACTACCTGCGTGGCCGGTGGTAGCGTCTTCCGCAACTGTGCCGTATATAGAATAGAGTGTAGCGTGTGGGACCCCATAAGGCAGCGCTCCAGGGCATATGCCCGGTCCCCCCTGTCTCCATACCACCACTCATTCAAAACTAGAAGGTGGGAGGCTTGGTAATAAGAAAGAATATCGGAGGTTGCCAATCCACCACAATAAATAGACAAAAAACAGGTGCGCAGTGCCTCCCGTACAGTGCCCCCCGCCCAGAGAAACTGCCCCAGTACGAAGTCTACCTGTCAAAACCAGTGAGGCGGAATGGGATAAGGTTGGTTCTGTAATTGGTATAGCAGCCTGGGGGGGGGGGGGCATTTAAAAATGGCTGACCTACCATATATAGTCAGGGGCATGCGGGACCACGTCTTGATATCTGCCCGAACCCGCTCCCAAACCGGCGCCAAGTTCTGCTCCCAGGAGACCGTGGGAACCTCAGACAAAAACACCCCCAAGTATTTATTGCCCCCCACCGCTACCTGAAGTGTAGACGCCCAGTCCCCCACTCATGGTCGCTCCCCCAGCACTCATAGAGTTGACTTGCTAGGGTTCACATAGAGCCCTGAGGTCTCTCCGAAGATTTGCATGATTCGCAGGAGGCGCAGCTCCGACTGATTAAGGTCCGTAATGAAAAACAGGACATCGTCTGCGTAGAGCGCGATCCTATCAGACAGTCTCCTCCCCCATTCGAACCCTCGCAGCTGCGCATCAACGCGCACCCACGCCGTCAGCGCTCCATAGCTAGGGCAAAAAGGTACGGCGAAAGGGGGCAGCCCTGCCGGGTACCGCGCCTGATGGAAAAACTGGAGCATACGGCCCGTAACCCAAACCGAGGCTCTCAAATCCGTATATAAAAGTCGCAGATACAACAGGAAGCGGGGCCCAAAGTTAAGCCGAGGCAGGAGTGAAAACCGATAAACCCAACTCAGCGAATCGAATGCCCTGTCCATATCCACTAAGAGAAATGCCGCCTACTCCGAACCGCCGCCAGCGCCACATGTGTTCGCCGAATATTGTGTCTAGTCGCCCTCTGAGGCATAAAGCCAGCCTGGTCTGGATGGACAAGCTCTGCGATATGGGGCAAAAAGCCGGTTAGCCAATGCTTTGGCCAAGATCTTGGCCTCCACATTCAGCAGAGAGATTGGGCGGTATGATGCGTGGTGCTCCGGGGGCCGGACCGGCTTATGGAATACCACCACTTCGGCGTGTCTCCAAATGCCTCATTCCCTGGCCTCTTTCATGGCCGCCCTGTAATGCGCACCCAACTGTAGGTGATATTTC
Organism: Lissotriton vulgaris; assembly: GCF_964263255.1. Lineage (NCBI taxonomy): Eukaryota > Metazoa > Chordata > Amphibia > Caudata > Salamandridae > Lissotriton > Lissotriton vulgaris. The sequence continues at coordinate 1,001,194,303 of NC_141696.1, read as the reverse complement.
CTATACAATTCACTAGGGAACCTACTGGGTCTGGGAGCCTTTCCTGTGTTAAGTTCGCCCAAGGCCGTGCCTAGCTCCTCCTCCGTCAGCGGGAGCTCAAGGCGCTCTCGCACCTCATCTGACACCGCACGTGGCGGTAAGTCCACGATAAACTTGTCCACCACATCCGCAGGAAGGCATTAGTTCGGGGCGTACAGGTCAGCATAATATGCCGCAAAGCCCTCCGCTAACTCTTTTGGATCCGTAACCAGAACAACCCCTCCGTCTAGTATCCCTGGCAGGGTCTGCGCCTGAAAAAGTACCCTGGCATAGCCGGTGCAGCATCGTACCCGATTTATCCCCCCACTGGTATACCCTGCTACGCGTCGCAAGCCATATCTGCCGCGCCTCGTCTATCAGCAGAGGGGCATAGGACTGCTGCGCCAGGAGTAGTTGCCCTTCCACTTGACCCTCACACTCGACACTGCTCCGACGCACCAATGCCTAAATCTCAGCCTCCGCCTGTACCAATTGCGCACTGCGCCTCCTCCAGCCAGCTGCACACCAAGCTATGTCCACTCCTCGTAGCATGGGTTTCAGAGCCTCCCACACTGTCCCGGCATCCGCGACGGACCCTACATTCTCAACTAAGTAATGAGCTATGGCCTCGCCCATATGTTTCTGGTAGTCTTCTTGCTGCAGGTGCCATACGGAGAGGCGCCATCGAAACGGCTGCCGCCCCCTGTCCAAACAAATGTCAACGGAGATGGGGGAATGGTCTTAAAGCCCATGCGGCAGTATATCTGCCAACTCCACCCTACCAACCACGGCTCTGGGAACAAAAATATAATCCAGCCTCGAGAAGGATTTGTGAACAGCTGAAGGAAACGTGTGCCGCAACACTGCCCCCCTCTTAACCTTGTCTAGAACTCCCCTCACATTCCAACTAAGGACACAGAGAGAGCCTCTGCGCCCCAGAGCCCTACCCACAGGAATCACCATCAGGAAACGTCCAGAGCAAACGCCCAGATGCTGGGACATCCAGGTGCACACACAACAATCATTGAGACCCTCACACGCCCGTGTGACTCATAGCCAACCAGAACGAAGCCCCCCCCCCAAGAACAAACAATCCCCCCACCTAATACCTCAAGAACATTGAAGTACCTGTCGCGGCATAAATGACTCTCGGCCCCAACGCAGGACCTGAGGCCGTCCACACCAATGGATCCCCATCCAACAACCCACGAACCCTAAACCACCCCCAACAAGCCCTAAGCTAGGGCAGAATAGTCTGCCCATTAAGCATCTCCCTCCACCCCGCTGCAGCTTATATTGACTCCTAGCCATACATATATCCACACATCAGCTCTCTCCTGCTCGCAGGTCAGTAGTGTCAACAGCGCACAATAACACAGAGCTATGCAAAGTTGTATTGCAAACCAAATCCCTTCTGCCCGCCAGTTGGATCAGTCAAGGATCTACTGTTCGACGTTCAGGAGCCTCCCACCCCTTATCCGAGGCACCGCCGGATGCAGAGCGCCGCCTGGACATGGACCTCCAGTTCCCCCTCATCCGTGACCCCCGGGAGGTCTGCGACTGCGCCCCGCTCAATGATGAATCCGACTCCACACCCGGCGGTGTATGCGCCCTCACCTTCACCGTCTCATCCGTCCATTTAAACACCTCCTCAGGGGTATCGAAGAAGTGGGTGCAGGACTGAAAAACCACCCGCAGGCGGGTCGGGTAGAGCAAAGCATAGGGGAGCCGAAGGTCTCTAAGGCGAGTCTTAGCCGCCGTAAATGATTGCCGCTGCTGTTGCACCAAGCGTGTGTAGTCCGGGAAAATCAGAATACGTTGGTTTTCATAAAGTAGGGGTTCCTTGGCCCTGGCCTGTTGCAGGATAGTGTCAAGGTCGTGATAGTTCAGTAATTTGGCTATCACAGGCCGTGGGCGAGCCCCCACAGGCTGCTTTTGCATGACAGCCCTGTGTGTCCGCTCTATCACAAAACATCTAGATAGAGAGTCGGGGGGAGCCAACTTTCCAGCCACTGCGTCAAGAAGCCCTCCTTATTGCCCTTCTCGCAGCCTTCCGGGAGTCCGACGAAGCGCAAATTGTTCTGCCTGGCCCGACCTTCCGCATCTTCGCTCGGAGCGTCAGGCCCTTCTGAATGCTTTCCATACTAGCCACCTTACGCTTCAGGGCCGCGACGCGTCCTCCACCCCCGAAATCCGGGTTTCTGCCTCTGTGATGCGGGACACGGCGTTTCGCAAGTCCTGGCGCTATAACGTGACATCCAACCCCACTGCGCCTATTTTCACGTCCAACATATCCTGAGACTGGGTTATAGCTGCCATCAACGCCGTGTTGTCCGGTCCGAAGTTTTGTTGACCGCCTGCAGCCCCTGCACTCCCACCTGGTCCCGTGAACTTGTCGATGGGTCCATGTTTCGTGGTCCCTCCACCGCCCTAGTCCCGCGTCATGGCCACCAGTTGTAGAAATCCGCCCAAGGGAGGCCCAGTCGTCACGTCCACAGGCAATCCTACACAAATACCGCTAGGGCTGCAAATTTAATCCCGGGCCACTCTCAGCCGGACAGCGGGCACCCCCAGACCAGGGCCTGCCGCCCAGTCCCGTGCCCCACGTCCTCGTCACCAGACCCTAGGCTGGAAATATGTCAGTGTCCACGCTGGGCCACGGGATGTGGCCCAGACCTCCGCACCGCCGTCTCCACCGCCGCGGCCCGGTCTGACTGCCCTAAAGTATGGCACATGCCTCCTTCCACCTCAAACACCAGCGATGCCACAGGTCTGCGCCCCTCCGCGGTCATTGCGCTCTACCCCTCAGCCCCAGGGCGCAACACAGCAAGGAACTCCTGGCTAGTCAGGGCGCACCCCCGGGCCCACAGCCCACGGCAAAGACAGGCCCAGCGATGGGAGGCTCCCCTCCGGTCCAGCCTCACCTCCTCCATACACTGAATGCCGCCCCGAGGGCCGAACTGCCCCCGAACGCTCTCCACGGGCACCACTGCCGGATGCCTACCCTGGGGTGGCGCCAAACTAGAGCTCCCGGCTCCTCCACACGGCACTAGGCCTCAATGCGAGGGAGCCCCAATAGAGTAGGATGAAAGAGGGGAGGCCCCCTCCATTGGAGCCCGCACCGTGGCTGGATCTCCGGGTGGACCAGTCCGCCCCCAGAAGCCGTTCGTGGGTCCCGCTGATGCAGGGTCCCGCTCCACTTGCAGCAGACCGCGGCCCCACCAATGCTCCAGCTGCCAGGATTCTCGAAACTAGAGGTCCCTGGCTTCGCCCTGCTGCACTAGGACGCACACCGCCGCACACTCAACTCCCGTCTCCGGGCACCCTGGAGCGCTCAAAACACTACCGGAGGCTCGCCACCGGCATCGGATCCACCCCTCCGGGCAGCGGGGAATCAGAGGGGGACAGAATATCTGCAAGGATTAATGCTGGGCTGGACGGAGCTCCGCTAAGCTGCATCCGCCATGCAGGCCCGCCTAGCCACGCCCCCCCAGAAGGCTATGTTTTGCACAAATAATTTGTTTACATATTTATTTATATTGGAACGTGAACAAGGCTTCTGGTAAGCCGAAACATGTTGTTTTTTGGAATAAACACCCTTGGAAAATGAGCTGGTTTGTGGACGTTTACTGAGAGTGTACTGAAGTGCTGTTGTGACGAGGATTAATTACCGGCGTGCTCCGCCGGTGATGTACGCCAATTCCCTCGGGGCAGCAGGAAGTAGGAAGGAGCGTTGTTTTGAAATATATTATATATATATATATATATATATATATATCCGCTCCCAGGTTCTAATTTTCATAAAAGAACCACTCGGACACCTCGAGTGCTTTGGCTTTAGTTTATTCAGCAAAGGGAATTTTGCTGAATAAACTAAAGCCAAAGCACTCGAGGTGTCCGAGTGGTTCTTTTATGAAAATTGGAACCTGGGAGCGGATATTCACAAAGCGCATCAAAGTTGCCCTTGAGGAGAGTCTCACCCCTGTAGACACACAGCAAACTCACAGGCGGTAGTGCAGCCAGCCAACACCTCGCATTTCCAAATTGCCATACGCGTTTCGAGCGCAAGCTCTTGATCACTGGCATGAGATGACAGAAACACAGGTTTGCGTGGAACACCCATTTATTTGATTTTGAGTCCCGCCCCAGTGGGCGTGTTTGCGGGGCATGCTGGTAGAAGTAGTCCAGAAAAATATTGCCCCAGGCTCGTGTGGTTCTCTATCCAAGTGGCTTGTGTCCTGTTCTCATTAAAATATAGTTCCTTGTTAGGAGAACTGCTGAAAGCGTCTGCTGTTCCGCATACCCAATGTCTCTGTGAGTGAGGCTCGACAGGTCTCGTAAGTGCCGATAGTTTTCAGCACTCGTGATACGCCTTCCAGCGTCGGGGACTCTCCGCGACCGAGCGAGCCGCTATACACAAAACACATCAAAGTTGCCCTTGAGGAGAGTCTCACCCCTGTAGACACACAGCAAACTCACAGGCGGTAGTGCAGCCAGCCAACACCTCGCATTTCCAAATTGCCATACGCGTTTCGAGCGCAAGCTCTTGATCACTGGCATGAGATGACAGAAACACAGGTTTGCGTGGAACACCCATTTATTTGATTTTGAGTCCCGCCCCAGTGGGCGTGGTTGCGGGGCAATTTGGAAATGCGAGGTGTTGGCTGGCTGCACTACCGCCTGTGAGTTTGCTGTGTGTCTACAGGGGTGAGACTCTCCTCAAGGGCAACTTTGATGTGTTTTATATATATATATATGTACACGTACACGTTTTGGGACCCCCCTTTTAATTTCCATAGGGCGGTCGACCTCACTTTTAGCCCGAACGGCTGAATGGATTTCCACCAAACTTGGCAAAATTGTAGGGACTGGTAGCCCGATGTGCCTTTGCTATGTCTCAAGATATGTGCTCCAGTGGATTTTGAGTAATTTAGGTTAAAAAAAATATATATATCCATAAGCGCTCCCCGGTACGCGCACCGGGGCGCTAACCAGCGCGCTACGCGAGTTCGCGCGCGGAAAGCTGATTGGCTCTCGGGTGTCTGTCAACATTCCAAACAGTCCGGAGCGGCCGCCATCTTGTGTCTCGGTAGGATCGAGACACAAGAGGTGGCAAAAACAAAGGGGGAAATGACCATAAGGGGGCAGAGTAGACCCCCCAGGTTTGATGTGGGGACTATAAAAGGGCCCCGCGGGGCAAAAAAAAGTCACATATTTTTTGATTTGCGCGGGGGGAGCGCCCGGTACGCGCACCGCGGAGCGTACCGGGAAGCATTCCATGGGGAAAAAAGAATGATAGAGTTTTTAAAAAATGTAGCCTCTTTTTATAAATTGGAGGTAGTTCTACAAAGAACTGTTTTTTTTTCTTTTTGTTGTTTTATATTTTTTTAATGTTTTTTGAACCTTTTGTACTTTTTTTGGCTTTTATGAACCATTTTATATTTTTTTGTTATTTTTATGGGGAGAAACCAAAAACAGGGAATTGAAAATGGCTCAACTGGAGCAAAACAAAATCAGGAAAAAAATAGGGTTTTTTGGGGGCAATTGTGGTTGGCACCAGCAAGGAGGATGAGCTTTATGCTCTGCTCACCATAGGAGATGGTCTTACCACAAAAAATACATGTGATCCTGAATTCACCAAACCGTGGTTGTATGCAAGGGATCGTCTCCCTTGTCTCTGGTCCCGATGGAGTGGGTTGTTTTCGTTTGGAGGTGCTGGGTGTAGATTGGGGAGGGTTGCTGGCCAGTTCTCTCACCTCTGCGGCAGCATAGTTGTTCGGATGCTTGCGCTGCATGTGCCTAATAATGGTATTATTACCAAAAGAATATTTTTTGTTAGGGTTCCCCCTTGACAGTTCAATGCCACAGATTTGGCAAGTCACCTTGGGCGCATTGACTTTCTTCTTGCCCTCTGGGATAGAAAAAAACTCCCATACAATGTGCTGCCTTGGCCTGTATGGAGTATTGTCTTCTGGCAGCCACCTCCTCCCCTCCTTCTCCTCCTCCTCTTCTTCTTGACCACCAATGTGATGTTGTGGTGGTCCTCTTGGTGGTGGTGGTGGTGGTGGTGGTGGTGCAGATGCTCAAGCTGCTGCTGCTACTGTAGCCATTTTAAAGTACAAAATATTTCTGATAGATCTCCAAACAGGTCTTCCTCAGTCAAAGGACAAAGTCAGAATAAGGAAAAAAGGTGGGAGCTCATCATTTGGAAAAAAAAACTGTCCTGAACCAATGAAAAGTGTTATTTTCAGGTCACATGACCAGGGTTTTCATCACTTGGAAACCAAAACTGTTTTGCACCAATAAAAAGTGTTATTTTCAGGTCACATGACCCGACGCGCTTACGCGACCCGCCCAGTGGTGTTCTTGGAATATATATATATATATATATATATATATATATATATATATCTCAGAACCTATTATGAAGGAACATTTGCTTCAAAATGGGGGCTGTCAGTCATGTGCTGGGGAACTGACCACCAGGAGAAATTAAAGAGCAGTCACCTTAGTTATAGACCCGAACCTGTCGGTCGAAAATGATGTCACTTCACCTATTCAGTGTTTGCTTTAGTCTTTTGAAGTGAAGTCTTAATTGAACTTCTCAAAAGAAAGATAATTATTTTAATTCTCATTGCATGCCGCCCAACCCTTCTGAAAATATGCAAAAACCCATGTTCAATCACATTGTGTTCTAGGGAGGCGATTCTGTATGTGTCGCAAAAATGTATTTGGGGTGGTTCTGACACGCAAATAAAAAAAATCCTGAAAATCTACCCAAGTCGTGTTGCCTTGTCTGACATTTCCCAAAAATGCGACAAACTCGACTGCATTCTTTCTGTCTGCCTTCGACTTGTTTAAGAAAACCTTGCAATTATGTTAGAAGTTGCATTCTATTTGCATCAGAAGACTTCCAGCTAGCTCTATAGCTTACCATTTGGCACATACCTTAAAATATACCAGTGGCATTTTATGACAACTTTTTGATGGATGTTGGTTTTTTTTTTCATTTAATTTGTTTGAAAAGTTAGAGCATTGAAAAGTGTTACCTTTAAAGATACTTAAGAGAACGAAGTGTCAGTGCGCTAGAATGGGGAAAAAAGGTATGTTTAGAAAGAAATAACAAACTCGATATTTCTCACCTGGGAGGGCAAACTCCTCACGTTTATATTATCCTGGCGAGGGCAGAAGCAGTGGCACACTTTCCGATATGCAACAAACACAACCAAACCGTTAAAAAAAAAAACATCGCAAAGGCTGTGGTCGAGGGAGAGGCAATTTCCAATACGATCATCCAGGCGAGCGCCAAACCCGCTTCAAGTTTTACAGATGGCATTACCTACAGTAACATGCACTATGTACAGTGGCTCTACACAGATCACAACAATTGAGACTACGCTTAGTCCTGACACCGACAAAATTCAGTATTTCAACCTTTATAGTAATTTATTATCGCCCATTGAGATAAGTATTCTCAGCAAAGGACTATTGTTTGTCCCTACTACGTGGAGTGATTTGATTTTTTTTCTTGTACCCCATGAAGACTTTTTGAAGTTTTTCGGGAGAATTAGACTTGGATATTTTTTTTACAGATAAACCTCGGTGCTTTATGGCTAGCCTGCTTAATTTCAGCCTCAATGTCACAAACAGGGTTTCATTTGAACTAATAGCTACAAGTCTCTTATAACTAAGGTTATTTACTCACCCACTCACAATCTTAGAAATAATCCCAATGATCATTCAGGCTGTTCACGCTTCATTTACACCATCCATGCAGTGAAAGTAGAAAGTTAAACCCAAACTCAAAATACGCAATTTTGTTTAAAAAAGCAATATATTAATTTATTCATTATCATGTGAGTAAGAAAAAATTGGTACAAACACATCAAAAAGTAGAATAAAAACAAATGTCAATCTAAAAGCAGCAATCTATTGTACACAACCTTAACATTTTCAAGCTATATGGAGAGAATACACATAAGAGAAGACACCAAACTTTGTCTTAACACACACGTCCGTGATGAAGCCTCTGACATTCAACCCACCCTCTGCCACCCTGTCACTAGAGGTCCTGACGTTTGAAAATCTGGTACTAAAAGATTAATGCAAATTAGACTGAGCTTTGAATATGTGCCATTTAACCTTTAATGCGAAAAAAAAACAGCCTTACTCTACCTAAAAAATAAACTTGTTCTCATTATTAAACCAGAAAACCAGGGAGGTGGCATTGTGATCATGGATGAAGCCAAATATGGTGCTAAGATCATATGATAGCTTGCCAACTCTGAACAATCTTGCAGTTTCCCTGGTGACCCTCTACAGCAAATTCAATCACATATCAAAAGGGTTACTCAGCCAGCCCTTGAAAAAGGCCTTATCTCTAATAAGGGATATCTATTTCTTAATAATACCAACTCTAGAACTCCAGTGATCTATGTACTACCAAAAATTCAGAAAAACGTCTCTGAGCCCTCAGGCCGTCCGATTGTTTCATCCTGCAGCTCTGTTTTAGAACCTCTGGGAAAATACATGGATGCTATGATCAAAGTATTTGTTCCCCCTTAAGAACACCTATATTAGGGATTGTATGGACATAATTAGCACAATAGAAAACATGGTCTTTGACTCCAATACAGATATCTGGGTGGGATTAGACATAGAATCACTTTATACAAATATCCCTCAACATGTGGGTATTAACATCATCCGAATGCTACTGGACACAAGGCAACGTCCCACACATGTTTCCACAGACTTTATCATTGAACGTCTTGAAATAGCCCTCATGCAAAATTACTTTATGTACTCGGATACATTTCACCTGCAGAAGAAGGGACTATCCATGGGTGCTTGTTTTGCATCAAACCTTTCAGTTCTGCATGTTGATGACTTTGAAGGTTTTGACACCAGATAATCCCTTCTTTGACAACATTTGTTTATGGAAATGATATATCGATTACTTTCTACTAATCTGGAGAGGCAATACAGAGTGCCTGTCAAATTTTGTGGATTGGTCGAATCATTCACATTTAACATTTACATTTGAAGCAAAAATTAATAGTTTACCTTTTCTTGACTTACCTGTACAGGTACATGGTTGCAAGAAGTCACTTCCCTGTATCAAAAACCAACAGAGAGGAATATCTTCTTGCTATACCATTAACCACCCCAGAGGTCTACGCATTGGTTTAGCATACAGACAATTTCTAAGTATTGGTAGAAACTGTAAATGGCGTAAGAATTTCTATATAGCTGCAATCCTGGTACACAAATTATTGGTGAGGGGCTACTCAAAACGTCTGATATCCAGATCACTGAGACACACTTCTTATTGCCCCAGGAATACTTTACTAGCTCCTGAAGCGCAAAAATACAATATATGCACTCTGCTTGTTACCACTTTCTGTCCATCTGGTGAAGAGGTTAGTAGGATAATCAAGAAAAATTGGAATATTCTCTGATTTAATCATTTATTCATGAGTCCCCAGCTCTTTTCATATAACAGAGGACACTATTTGGATGATCATTTGGTACATGCCATGACTTGGATCCCCAAAGGTTCATCCAGTAACCAGAAAATCGCCACTAGTTGTGGTTTATCCCCAATAGTAGTCCATTATAAAAGACAGAATTTCTCAGTATGCCCACAAAACTACAACACTAAGGAATTTAAGCAGGGCACAACCCTTTACCATAATTTTTTTCTACATGTGCCATTTGGTGCCCATGCGGACTACTTTACAATGGACACAACCCAAATGATCAAACATGCATCATTCAACATAAAAGTCTCATACGTTGTGATATAGAGAATGCCCCTCTGATGTCACATTTCTTGTCACACAACCACTCAGAAAAGGATTCCATGTGACAGGTAATTGAACAACCCCGACTACCGATATGCAGTGGCAACTTGTTGCAATTGCCAATGGGCTGTCTATGTCGCTATATTTCCATATGTGATTCAGTCAACAATGGACTACATTAGATGAATGGAACAGTATGGTTAACACTTAACTACTTTGGACCAATTGTAATAGCAGTCAAAGATTCTGTTCTTTCATCACCATCGTGCCTTTTTTACGAATTAATACCAATGGGGATGATGGACGTAGCGTTTGAGCAAATTTGATTTGATTTTTCAATTTGTATAGCGCGCGAATGCCATAAGGCGTCTTGGCGCTGAGATTCCCACTGACTCCTAAGTATGTAGTTAGGGCTGTTTAGCAAAAAGCCATGTTTTGACTCCCTTTCTGAAGGTTTTCAGAGATGGACTGTTTTTCAATTCCAGCGGTAATTGGTTCCACATTTTTGCCGTCTGCACTAGGAAGCTTCTGCCTCCCCAGTTTGTTCTTCTGTATCTGGGTACTTTTATGAGTTTCCTTTGTCCGGATCTCAGAAGTCTATTTGGCTCATACAGTTGTAGGTGTGTTTTTAGAAATTTTGATCCCGTTCCATTTATTGCTTTGTATGCCAAGCATAATGACTTAAATTCTATCCTACTTGCAATTGGGAGCCAATGCAAGCTCTTAAGTTTGTGGCTTACTCTTTCGAACTTTGGAATTTCCAATATCAGCCTCGCTGCTGCATTCTGCAGGCGTTGTAATTTAAGAAGAATTTTCTTCCTTGCTCCGACATATAGAACATTTCCATATTCCAATCTGGACAAGGCCAATGCCGTCACCACTGTTTTCCGAGAGTCATGCGGTATATAAGGTAGTATTTTTCTTATCATTTTCAGGATGTACCAGAGTGATGATGCTAGTTTGCTTGCTTGAGCGTCAAATGAGAGGTTAGTATCTAGCATTATTCCTAGGTTTTTTACCTTTTCGGACGAATCTGGGCATCTTCCCATATCTGTGGGCCACCATAAAGGTGACCATATGTTTGTGTCACCACCTAGTATCAGTACTTCACTCTTATCGCCGTTTAATTTCAAGCAATTCATTTGCATCCATTGGCTGATTTTTGTCATGCAGCATTGGAATTTTGCTGCTGTGTCTTGTACCTCTTTATTTATTGACACCACAATTTGGGTGTCGTCGGCGTAGGATATAGGGGTGAATCCCTCACTTCTTATTATTTGCGCGAGTGGGGCTACATATAAATTAAAAAGCGTGGGGCTCATCGATGATCCCTGCGGAACTCCGCATGGCAAGCTGAACAGATTAGACTTTGCTTCTCCTGATTCAACTAAGAATGTTCTATTTTCCAGATATGAGGCTATAAGAGCACAGGTTGACTCATGAATATTTGCTATTTTTAGCCGTGTTATGAGGATTTCGTGGCTAACCGTATCGAAGGCCGCCGATAGGTCAAGTAATATCAATGCGGCCTTCGATCCATTATCCATTATTGTCCTGAGTTCTTCCACTGCTGTGATCAAGGCTGTCTCTGTTCCATGCTCCGCCCTAAAACCGAATTGTGAATGGTCTAGCCATTCTCCGTCCATCAGATGTTGGGATAATTGTTTATTTAGCAGTTTCTCCAGAATTTTAGCGGCAAAGGGGATCCTGGCTATTGGTCTGTAGTTGTTAGGATTTTCGCCGTCCAGATTGGTTTTTTTTAGCAGTGGCCTAATGGATATCATTTTCCATTCGTCAGGGAAGGTGTTGGTAATGATAATTTTGGAGAATAGTTTTTCCAACACCAGGCTTAGTTCAATGGAGCAAGCCTGCATTAATTCGGGGTGGGCAGGGGTCTGTTGGGCTACCTGAGTTGCAGGTAAGGATTTCTTTCTGTATCTGCTCAGCTGTAGGGGGTGTGAAACTAAAGGCTGGTATTAGGTCTTGTTGAGTTTCTGAATTAATTGAGTGGGATATATCTTTTTCCAGAGTTTCACTGTTCTGATTTTTAAAGGAGTTGTATACTGATGAGACTTTGTTAACAAAGAAGTCACCAAGTGTATTGCAGAATTCCGATGACAGTGCTTCCTGATTATTGTTTTCAAACTTTGAAAGTTTTTTGACAGTGTCAAAAAGAGTTTTACTGCAGTTTTTTGACTCATTAATTTTATTAGTGAAGTATCTACCTTTTTCTTCAATTATTAATTTTTTATAATTATTTAATGTGACATTATATTCTTGTCTGAGGTGGGCGTCGTATTTGGTTCTCCATTTTTTCTCTGCTTTTCTGCAAATTAGTTTTTGTGTTCTTAGCGCATCTGAGAACCAGGGTTGTGATGGGGTTTTTCTTTTCACAGTGACCTTTTTTTGAGGGACAGCCGAATTGACTGCCTTATCTATCCACTCATTAAATTGTTTACAGGCTGTATTACAGTTATCGTCCAATGTGGGATAGGATATTTGGAGTTTCTCCTTGAACGCCTGGTTGTCAATTTTAGACCAGTCCTGATATGTTATCTGCCTAATAATGTCCACTGGTCTTCCCGTCTCCTTTTTAATTTCTAGCGTAAAGGTTACTAGTTTATGATCTGTCCATGGAATAGGGAGAATCCCTACATTGTGTAGGTTCTGACACGACGAGAAAATTCCGTCTAGTGTATGTCCAGCATTATGAGTTTCGACGTTGACTTTGTTTTCCAGGTCAAAGTTAGCCATAGCATCAATAAATGCTGCTATCTTAGGGTCTGATTTTTTCTCTAAGTGTAGATTAAAGTCACCTAGGATGGTATAGTCGGGACATGTCACACTTGATTCCAGAAAGGGGCTTAGTAAGTCGATTAAGGGGGTTTTCGCACTGGGTGGTCTATATATTAGTATTCCATTAAAAGTGTAATTATCTGTGATCTTTGTTTGGAATGACAATGTTTCACAGTCTGCGGTATTACCTTTGTCTGAGGTTTTTACCTTCAATGAATCCTTAGCTATAATCGCTATCCCTCCTCCTCGTTTAATTTTTCTGTCAACTCTGGAGAGAGAGTATCCGTCTGGAATGGCTAAGGCTAGGTCAGCATCTGATGCCTCGTCTGCCCATGTTTCAGTGACGAATAATATATCTATTTTCTGTCCGTTTATTAATTCGGACGTTTGTATATTGTGCTTAACCAGTGACCTTGTATTGATCAAACCGACTTTCAGATTATAATTTCTGTGCTTTGGTACCCCGGTGTTAGCCATATTTTTGGTGGGAAGAAAATCGAAAGTGAGTGGACATGACGAACATTTCTTGCCCTCTGTATGTGGTTCTATCTTGGGGCATAAGGTGGTAGGTCTCCAACATTTTAGTTCCTCACTTGAGTATTTCCGTGGCCCTATGTGGTGGTTTATTTGTCCAGGGGATGTGGCCCTTGGCCCGGACTCGGCGCGGACGAGCGCAGACGAGCTTGCCTTATGCGCGCCTTCGGCGCGCAATCGTCGCGCCCGCTGCGCTCGTCCGCTGCGCTTCCTGTGCATACACATTATTGTAGGGCGAGAAGGGGGCGTGGCCTCGAGGGGGGCGTGTCCCTCTGCTCGGCGTGGTCGATGGCGCCTGACAGAGCTCCTGTGTACTCTCCTTCCCAGCGCAAGACTCGCTGTTGGGAGGCTTCTAGCAGTCTATTTCAGGTAAAGTGCAATCGCTTTAAAAACACAAGTATACACAAATTATAAAAGTCAATTTCTACAATGCTCGCTAAATTCTCGCTCCCGGCTGTGCCTCAGGAGGGTTGTGGGTTTCTGGCGCACTCGAGTTTCAGCGCTGCAGATGTACTATCAGGAAGGGGGCGTGGCCTCGAGGGGGGCGTGTCCCTCTGCTCGGCGTGGTCGATGGCGCCTGACAGAGCTCCTGTGTACTCTCCTTCCCAGCGCAAGACTCGCTGTTGGGAGGCTTCTCTGTTGGGACGCAAATCAAACACTCACCCCCAGTCAGCTGATCTGGGTTTAATCCATCATCATTCTTTAGCTCACTCCACCACCCCAGTTCATACATGGCCATTTGCAAATCAGTCTGACCCTGTACCTCAAGGGAACAGTCCAGCCCGAATTGCCAAGCCATGTCTTCCCTGGACCGGAAACAAGCATCGTGGGACCAGTTTCGGGTTCATAACCCTCATCAGGAAGACTATCTTGAATCCAGGGGCAGAGTGAGCAAGGGACCCACGTCTGGGCATACCCTGCCAACTCTGGGCGAACAAAGCGATACCAAAGGGGATGATGGACGGAACGTTTGAGAAAATCAAACACTCACCCCCAGTCAACTAATTTGGGTTTAATCCATCATCATTCTTTAGCTCACTCCACCACCCCAGTTCAGACATTGCCATATGCAAATCAGTCTGACCCTGCATCTTGGTTGCGAATGCGAAATAGCTCATGCAGGCTCTGCAGTAGGACCTGAAGTCCCAGTTGGCACAGCACTTGGGTAACGTATCGGAATCCATCCCAGTTTCGAAGAGCACAGCATATGATCTGCAGTGGTACCTACCTAACCATGATTAGGCCAGCAGCAGACCACTCTTGTTACTCCACCCTGAGCTGACAGTGGTGATAGACGCATCATTGCTGAGTTGGGGATACCGCTGTGGAGAGGTGAGGAACAGAGGTCTCTGGTCTCGGATGAAATCCTGATTTCACATCAGTCTGTTGGAGTTGCGTGTGATCTGCTTGGAGTAGATAGAAGTCCTTCCTGCCAACCATGAAAGGGAGACTGGTGCAGGTTCTCAAAGACAACACCACTGCCATGTGGTACTGCAAGAAGGTGAGTCGAGTGCAGTCTGGGATCCTGTGCCAGGAAGTTCTACACCTCTTGAAGTGTCAAAATTGCCAGGTCATTTCTTTGGTTGTGAACAACCTGAGGGGATCTCTAAACATCAGACTGCCGACACTTAGTGGATCACAAGTGGCAGTTATATCAGGAGGTGGTACAGGGTGTGTTCCAGCAATGGGGAGAACCTGGCTTGATATTTTTGGCACCTCTGAAAAAAGTAGGAGGGGTGGTAAGAAAGATTAAACATACCTGGCTAGTAGGAGAAATACTCTTTATTTACACCTCTATCTTGTATGATTACAAAATGGGGAAAAAGGAAACTCGAAGTGGATAATGTGTCTGAGTTTCTTTTGTCAACATGGTTCTAGCCCTACCCAATGCAATTCTTCAGGACCAAGGAAATGTACTCCCTGATGCCTCTCCTGTTAGCATAGAGTTCACAGCATGCTCATATGAAGTTAAAGAATAAACACCAATGCATACAGCACCCAATCAGTGATGTTTCTTGAAAATCTGCAAAGGTACATGAAGGTAAAGGGTTAATAAAATATTGCACAGTGGCCATGTTACATCTATTATGCTAAAAACACTTCATTATTGTGGAACCTGTGATATATTTTCCTGGTACATTAAGTGAGCACTTCTAGTGATACTGTAAATCTTTGAGGCACAGGGACATATACAAACATAAAACAATAAAGACACATTTCTACTTGTCGTGTATGACAGAAAGACATACATGGTATTAGCCCAGATGAGGCTTCATGAGTTCAAAACAGTGGGAGAGGGATGCCTATAGTCACACTCTGAGTGAAGCACGAAATTCATTGTGATTGATGATTAAAGTGTATCTGTGAAGGATAAGAAAAAGAAGGGAATTGTGTCTGGGATAGCTCCATACTGGAACCCCTATACAGATTTGAAGATGCTTTCCTAAGACCGTTCGTACAGGGCACACACACTTATTTGAAAGACACACAAGATTTACAGAGGCTACTACAAAATATAACTTTCAACCCAGACAAACTACTACTGATAGGGTTAGATATTGAAAGTCTATGTACAAGTCTCCCACACACTTAAACCCTCAATATAATTGAGGATGTACTTTTTTCATCTGCATTATTCTAATACTATCAGTTTTCCCACGGACCCGTAGGTCGCAGCACGCCTCGTTCCGCTGTGGAACGGGAAGAACCCAATGAAGAAGCATGCCACCAAGGGGAAAACCTGGTGGCTGAGGGTTATTTAAAGATCTTTTTCTGCATTCTAGAACTCCTGAAGGGGAAGAAAATAAGTTTCCTAAGGACGGAGTGACTCTCTGTGTTTTTCAGTATGGCGTTTTGGAGAAAAAGTCCCTTCCACCTCATCTACCTCCTCTCTTTGTTTCATATACACTAGGCAGCGCGCAGCTGTGGGATGTTTTTGAAAACATTTTTATCACACACCGGTGCACTCCTATATCTTCAATCCATTAGTCTTTCAATTACTTATCTGTTCTACACTGTTCTAGTTGAGGGATGGTCGAAATCACAGGCCTTACTTTCTCGGCCAAGGAAGTTGAGAGAACCCTTGCAACTACATCACCTTAAAGGGTACAGGGAACACAAAAACTGTTCTGGACAATAAAACTAGGATGAATTCACTGCACTAAAGAGAACCCAGATCAAAACCATGATACATGGAATCATAATGACCAAGTATTTACGTGCTCCTGTGGCTCCGCGAAACACGATAGTAAGAGACAACCCCTTTTTTTTTCAGCATGATAAAACCTTTAAAAAAGACTGGTTTCTCATCTTGTGGCACTGCACGAGAGACTGGCTGATTTTCATTATAAAAACATTTACACCTCTTTCACAAGAATGAAAAACGGAAAAGCAGACTATTGAGGTTTGCCTGAAAACTTACCATTCGACCAGCTCACTCAAAAAGAGTCTTGCAGAACTGAACAGAATGCTCAATGAGTTTGAGAAATCACTGAAACAGAGCAAGTTCCAAAAACACCAAAAATATACTAGCAGATTTAGTCATGAGCATGTGTACCCTTACATTTGGGAAGATTATATCACCTCAGGAAGGAACCCTGGGTACAAAACTGATGGTAACCAATCAGACACTGGATCAGATAGTTCAGGTGCCAGTACAGGAACCAAAGGCTCTTTCAGAGAAAGATGAAATAACAGAAGGGGTTTTAGCTATGGACAAGGCAGTAGCTAGGGACCATATCAGGGTCCCCAATTATATCCAGCACCTTTCTATTGTGGCCCACCACACACGCAACAACTACTCCCTTTTAACACCTGAGACACACATTCTGCCCCCTTTAGAAATTGCCCACAAAACCACTCCAGGCCTTTTTTATGGTCAGGTCGGGACAACAGAGAGGGAGAATGAAAAAGAGAACACAGATCCTGTGAGCCCCGGAACAGGGACAAATGAGGGTCTCAACCAGGAGAATGACGTTCTCAAGCAACAACCAACCAGGCCCTAACACACCTTACACTCACCCCATCACAAATAAAGGTACTTGAGAAGGGCCTGGGTTTCGTCCCCACAGAAAATTTGGATACATTTAAATTGAGCTGTGAAATCAAAGAATTTATCAGAAAACTCAAACTAAAATCCTATTATCCAGTATTAGGGGTGTCTTTCATAGATTCACATGCCTGAATCATTATCCGTCGTCGGGATGGGAGTCCCCGGTACATAAATAAAGTAATGTCCTATTAGACATATAGAAAATAGGCCCAAGGGCCTCACATTAGAAACATACCCATGTCTTTTTGTAGAAAGGACTGAACTCTAGAGAAGAGCCAATCAGCTATCACCTCCCTCTAGAACCCTCCTGGAAGGAGCTCCAGTCCCTCAGATTTTCTACCGCACGTCGTGCTAAGGGAGTCTCCTCTGAGCTCTGCACAGTTTTCTTCTCAACTGGGTTTCCAGTGTTCTCTGGTGATATTTTTGGATATTCTGGACTGTATTTCTCCATATCTTCATGGCTGAGACACCAAAACAGGTCTTTTTAGGCCCTGTGGTTCCTGTGGGAAGAAAAGGCTACATATAGACGACCAACATCAAGACTGTCTATATTGCCTTTATCCAGACCATTCTTCCAAGGATTGCAAGGTATGTCATATCTTCTCCACTAAAACCCCCAAAGATCGTGAGGGACGCGTCTTAATCTGGCTTCAAAGGCTGAAAGACAGGGACCAGCTGGAATCTTCTGAAGAAAGTGAAGGCTCTTCAGTTTCTTCTAAGTCTTCTCCTGGCCCTTCGGCACAGCCTCCTCAAAAGAAGACACAAAAAAAGTCTTCAGAGGTCCACTCCAAGGCTCTTCCATCGAAGGTGTCCTCTCAGGAAGTCCCCACCTTCAAGAAGCCTACTTCTACTCTGTCGACGACGACATCGTCGACGATGACTTCAGCGGTTAGGAGAGCTGTGTCTACAGCATTATATGTCGACGAATACTGTTTCCACGTCAATGGCAACGTTGTCATTGACCTCGTTGACGACTACGACCCCATCGTCGACGGCAGGTAAGACCGTGTTGTCGACGATAACCATCAAAAAGACCCCGTCAACGTCGAAGCAATCGTCGACGCTGCGCTCGACGACTACGACCGGGTCATCGATGAGCTCGAAGACAAGATCGTCTACGCCATCGCCGACGAGGACACCGTCGACGAGATCTCCAGCGATGACACCAGTATGGACGACGGCCCGTCGATGATAACTCCACCGGCTACGACACCCGTCGACGTTTCGACGGCGATGCATCCAAGTCTCAAGAGCACATATGTGCATCTGAAAGTTACGAAAAAGACACTGACGCTGGCTCTAACATCGCCAAGCAGAGTCGAACCATTGCCTCCAGCATTTCTTCTTGAAGAGGAGAATTCAGAGGAAGGGGACATGTTCCAAACTGCGACAAGCCCCTCTGAGCTTAATGTAAAATATCAGGAGACCTCAGATGAAGGAGAAGAACAGGAGGAAGAATATCATCCGCCTCCTCCACCAATGGTTTGCCTTCCAGCCTCTTCAGTCTCGGACTTACAGTACCTCATTACCGATTACAAACAAAGGTTTCCAAAGTTTCCTATTGATCAACCCTCGGCAGTATCTCTCTCACCAAGACCACGGCCTACACCTTTAAATTTGAAGCCTGATCCGGTCAATTTATCACATCCTCTGTCTACTGATGAGGACGAGGAAGAAGACCAACATGAAGAGGGAGAGCTTCAAGACACTCAGTCTAACCACGATGAATGGGATGACTATGTCATTCCCTGCCCTGCTTCTCCAGTACCTGCACAAGCGGACTCGCCACCCGGAGACATCAGAGGGTTCCACAATGTAGTTGAGAGGGCGGCTCAACGTTTTCAAATACCCATGGTTTCTCTCCAGCAAGACTGCTTCTTATATGATTTTAAGGAACCTTTCAAAAAATCAGTGAAATCGATACCCATAATCGAATACCTATGGGGACAAGTATTAAAATTATGCAAAACCTCCTCAGTACCTTTGGTGTTACCGTATTTTCCAGCGTATAAGACTTTTTAACCCTTGAAAATATTCTTGAAAGTCAGGGGTCGTCTTATACGCCGGGTGTCGTCTCATGCAACTTAACGTTGTGAGGAGCTGCACCCATAGATCGATGGCAGGGGTCAGTTGCTACTGAAGGCAGCCCCTGCAGACGGTACTACAGTGCTCTGGACTGCTGCGCCATAAGTGGTGAGAGAAGTGAGGCGGACTTGGTGTGCTGAGTGACGCCCATGGTGCTTCTGAGACTGTGGGGGACAGTGGAAATTAATTGCCAGTGTCCCCCACAGTCTCACAATGAATCTAGGGGTCTACAGACACTATGAATATCACAACAGTAATGCCATGCTTACCTCTTTGGCCTCAGTTAAAAAATCAATTTCTACACTTATTCGTCTCGGGGACCGAGTCACCCGCCACAACACTGCCTCGACGGCGCCTAGGAATACAAAGAACGGTATTAACACCAAAGTCCTGCCTAACATGGTAATCAACTAAGTCTGCCCACTCCATGTCCCGAAGGGGAACTTACCCGGGAATCAATCCACACAGCGTGCACAGTCTGCTAATCTGGCGTCGCTCTCTTCGTATCCGATGTGGCCATAAATATTGCGTTCATCAGAAGGACAGGAGCGTCAGTACGTGATCTCTTCAGTTAATGGCCATAGAAAGGGGACTGTAGATCTAAAGCGTACGCCATACCTGACTGGAGGGCCACTGTCTTTGCGCAGTTTTCGGTGTGCGTTGGAAGAGGAGTAGTCTTATACGGCGAGTATAGCCCAAATCCTATATTTTAACAAGAAAAGTAAGGGGGGTCGTCTTATACGCCGGAAAATACGATACCTCGCTTAGACAAGACATATAGGGCGCCTGATACTGTGCCGGCTTGTTTGATAGGACATCCCAAGCTGGACTCGGTAATTACACAGGCGGCTCAGAAGAAGTCCAAAAATCCTTCTGCCCCGTTTACAGCTCCGCCGGATAAAGAAGGCCGAAGGTTAGACAACATTGGAAAGCGTTTTTCATTGATGTCTGCATTGACAGTAAAGGCGTCCAATGCCTTAGCACTTTTGGGGCGTTACAATAGACAGTTATGGGCAGACATAGCCCCATATCTATCGGCCTTACCTGAGGAATCAAAGGAAGAGGCAAAGAAAATATTACTAGAAGGTGAACGCTCAGCGTCAGAGATAATAGACTGCGCGATGGAAATCCTGTCAGGTGACACCTTCCTCTTGCCTTTCTCAATTCGATCCCCCAAATACTGCACCTCGTTCAAGCAGTACTGCAACTTGTTTGGAGACTCCTTGTGTCCATTCTCTGCCAAATGATTCAGTAAGGCGATGGTGTCAATCCTGCACGCATCTTCAGTTTCAGATGCTACATGGAGATGTTCTATGTACCGCACGAGAACGGAGTTCTGCGGCAGCACAAGACTTTAAAGATTCTTCTTCAAGATCTGATTAAAGATCGATGGACTCTCTGTATACCCCTGAGGGATACGACACCATGGTAACACTCGGTTTTCCAGCTTGAACGCAAAAAGAAACTGGCTCTCCTCATGTAATGGTATTGAAAAGAAAACTTGACACAAGTTATTCACAGTGAACCACTCTGCTTTATATGAGATCTGTAACAATATCACTGATGGATTTGGTACCACTGGACAACATGGAACAATTATGTTTTTGACCTTGCGCAGATCTTTCACAAGCCTAAATTTCCTACTCGGTTTTTGCAATACCATAATGGGTCAGTTGCATGGACTGCCCATTATCTCTTTCAGGATCCCCTGCTTAATCATAGAGTCAATCACAGGTTTTATCCCTGCAATCGTTTCTGGTGTCAAATTATACTGTGGAGTCTTTGGAAACTCAACATTCTGCTTAACCTGGATCTTAACTGGCTCAACTCCATTGATCAGTCCAATGTCTTCTCCGGTGAAGTCCCACATTTACTGCGAGACTGAGTCTCTCAATTCAAGTGGAAGCTCTTCCACTGTCACTATGGGGTACATTTCCACGCACAAATGCTGATTTGCAACCTTAAAGGTAGCATCGTCGTCATTTGTCTGCCATTCCACTCCCTTGGGGGTGCAATACATAGTGCAATTGAGCTTGCACAAAAGAGCTCTTCCTAGTAAGCAAACTGGGATTGAGTCGCATACTACGAACTGATGTCTATCTCTGAAGTTTCCTATCCTCACTGGAATCGGCTCAGTCAATGGGTTTGTCTTCCTTTTGTTTGCAACCCCTACAACTTGGATTGATTGTTCCGAGATGGGTAGGTTGGGGACTACTGCAGATCTCACAGTAGAACGGGTAGCACCAGTGTCAAACAAAAAGGTGGTAGGGTGACCATCAACATTGGCTTCTACAAATGGTCCCCTCTGGTCTACCTCCAAGACTGCCCCAAGAGTGCAGTCTTCCTCCACCGTCATGCCAATGGGTCTAAGTAGCACTCATCGTTCCCATCAAAAAGAGGCATCTGCTGATAAGTCCGAGTCCCTTGCGGGATCCTCAGTGGCTGAAGAACCTGCACTTGTGGCGCTAGCGTCCACCCTTTCATCGATCTTGGTCTCATCACAGGTTTGCCACTTCAGGCACCTGTATTGTCTCTCCCTCCTGCTTCAGCTGATTCGCTGGATTCAAAGGACACTCGCGTCTCCAATGTCCGACCTGGGGACAAAGATTACACGCAGTGGTCTTTTTCAATGCCACCACATCTATTCTTGCTTTGGAGTCCTCTGAATTTCCTTTTCCTTGTTTTTGACCATTTTGTCTCCTCCCTAGCATTCCTCCATTTGACTGCATCTGAGCTCCTTTATCAGCCGCTTGCATCTGGACTAAACATCAGCTTATCCTTAAGCTTTCTATGCTTCGAGTACACTTCATCGCTGCAATACCTAGCATATCGCAATATCTCATCTACCGGCTTGTTCTGCCAGCAGATCAAATGTTGTTGGATCATGAGACAAATCTCAGGTCTGAGACCCAAAACGAACTTTGACACAAACTGTTCCATGTCTTTGAGGTCTAAGATATCCAGCCCACTGTACAGTTTAAAGACTTGCAAGAACCTCTCATAGTACTCATGCACTGTCTACTTTGGTTCCTGAACCGTCCTATCTATTTTGACCCAATCAATATCCTGTGGCGATATTTTGGACTTCAGCCATGTGATCGCTTGCTCATACTTCTTCATGACAATGGGTGAAGGACCATTTGTAACAGCATCCCTATCTGGCTCAGATGTAGGCCACTGAATTGTAACTTTACTTGCTGCCCACAAATCACTAGGGACCACACTATCAACCAGTGTGTTCAAATCAATCCACAACACCTTCGAGATCTTAACAAACCAATCAACCTGTTTGTACCACTCGATTGGCCTCTCCCTTAACTTAGGGAAATCATTTGTGAATGCTGCCAAATCGCCTCTACTCCAAGGTACATGCACATGCCCTCCACTAGATACCTCTCGCAAAGGGTAGTCCCCTACTCATAACGCTCCCCCTCCTGGAGGTGGTGTTTCGGCTACTCTTTTTGGTACTCTTCTTCTTGGACCATCTTTCTTCCCACTTACCAAGCCTGTTCCACGCTCGTATCACTATGATCAGTTCTCTAATGTGAGTCTTTAGCCCAATGACCCTCTTCTCCTCTAAATCTTAATCACTGTACTGTAATCAGTGGCTCCCCTGTAACATTTTTGTTTTAGACAAATCCACTTCATATCAGTTAATTTCTCATGTGTTGACCTTGCCTTTCGAGTCACATCCTTGGCTACAAACAGCAACTTGTCTGGTTCATAAAGTTCTACTCTCTCTAAAGGCAAGTTTCCCTCGACTATCTCATCTACTTCTGCCTTCAATCTCATCACATCTAACATCTTTGCTCTTATAGACACCTTCAGGGTACCTAAACTAGATGCACCACTCGACTCCCTGCATTCGCTGTCCTGTTCTCTGCATCTGTTCCATTCATTGGTATCCCTGAGGACTGGTCTGTTTTCTGCACTTCCACGATCCCAATCTCCCATCACCCTGTCACTCCGATTTTCCTCTGACTGGTCCCATGTCCTCAAGTCTGACCTCAACTCGGCAAAAGATTTTGGTCTCTGCCCCCTCAATCCATTGGTCCCTTTGATGAGTCTGCCTTAGCTGGTAGCGGCGTACTTGATTCCATGGGCCTCCGTAAGTGAACTATTCCGCTAACTACCCCATTCCCTCCAGAACCAGTTCTCCCTTCCACTACCGGCTGTGATGGGTTTCCTCTCCTTACCTGATCTGGATCATACGTTGACACTATGGGACCAATGGTAACAAGTACCGTAAGGGCATCCGGCAACCTCCTAATATCTACACACTCTGGGGTCTGTGTTCCCACCCCTCCGGTCGAGAGTTTCCCAACTACTCCCGCATTAGGTGGAACTTGCGACTCTCTGACTCCCTCCATCACGGCTGATTTTTCCCCCACTGCGTCTGGGTTGAATGGAGGTTGTCTTTCTGATAACAGCCTTTCTATCAAGTTATCATCGGTGTCGCTGTCACCTTCCTCATCATTCTTTTTCTGGGCATTCCCTTCCTTGACTATCAATGGGAACAGCTTATTCCCTTCAATTGTTTCCACTCCCCACCTCTTCTCCATTGCATCCTATTATGCATCTTGAAATGCCCTGACCGACCTTTTAACTCTTTCCTGACTCCTGTCCCTTTTCCCCTTGTGTGCGGCCCTAATCCATGCATATAATGCCTCAAACTGTGTTGGTGTAGGCAAAGGGCGCAAAGAAGCCTTGATTGTTTTCAGCTCATACAACACTTCCAATCTAAAGGTCCCATAACGGGGAAAGGTCAATTCTTCATTTACTTCTGTCATCTTTCACCAATTCTCAAGCCAAAGTATAGTATGTAACCCTACATTTGTAGCCTGTAGTGACTGGGGTATCCTCAGGCGGAGCCTCTTCTCCACCTCGAATAGCCACCCTTTTTTCACCTCTACATAAATCTCGTAAAACTTTGAAACATTTCATGATGAAACCAACTTTTCTCTTTTCGCAGTGCTCTTTTATTTCTTGATGACAATTCACCAATACAGGCGCGGCTTCACATCAACTGACCTAGCAGCACATTCTGACGTCACTTTCCTCCGCTCGCAGCAGTTCCCCCTCCTTTGCAATCTGTCTGTCACACACTCATGCATCCCATTCATACCCTGAAATAACTGTTTGTCTTCCAAACAATTACTTCTCTGACTCTCCGTCCACAGTCTTGTGTAATTGTCTACCTCAATCTGGTAACTGTTTATCCGCAACGACTGGACAATCACCTCAGCTGATAGGTTACAAAGGTTCAATGCTCCACATACAGCAACCCACAACCAGCGACCGTTACTCACGCACTCACCAATTCGCTCTTCCTATCTCGGTCCAGGTAGTCGACGGTACCTCACGACTCCCTTAACAATGGTCGACAATTACTCTGTGTTTCTGCTACACCACTATCACTTAAGCTACTTAAGCTACTACAAGCCTAAAATGTTCCCAGGCTACGCGCGCTCACAGCCTGATCTCACAATTACTCAACACTCACTCCAACTCCGCAAGACATCACAACATTATACAACACCGCAATCTAACAACACATAACCCTGTTCATACTCACTCTCCTATGAACTGCTGATTTCACCGCACCATCACTCTCCGTCGGTTTCCATAAAACGCCGTCTTCCGCCGACAGTCTGCTGGAAAACCATCACCTGGATTCTATGGGGCTCGGGAAACTTCTATCCTAATCTAGATCTTCCCTCACTCTAGAGACAACCATCCTCGGTTGCTACCAGTTGATGGAGCCGGATTCTTATCTAGATTTTTATCTCTATCTTACCAATCTTTAGAATCCTCGGTCGACTAGATCTTTGTCTGCTAAGAGATATAAGGGAAGAAAATCCAATTAATTTATAACCTTGTAGAAGACAAATCCAATCCAATTTCAAAGGACCACTGACTATGAAATAACGTTTTGAAGATTTATTACAAAGCCAAAAACAATTGAACATACAAGCACCTCAGCAAGAGGTTAAGAAAATAAACTGGCACTAATACAAACATGGTCTACCCAGGAGTCGCAGACGACTCAAAATTATGATCAGAGTGATCTCCAAAAGCATCAGACAAACTATTACAGTCCCTACTTGAAGGGTAGAACGCAATGACCTAAAGAAAAGCAAGATTAAATTATTCTATCCCTACTCTTTCACTAAAGTGGCATCCCTACTTAGCATTATACCTAGGCAAGAGAAAAGGTGTTAGCAGTGAAGACTTCCTCAGAAGTACACTCACTATGTATAGGTAAGTAGCCAAAGCTACAGAGCTCGTTCTAAGTTGCTCCTTCTAGCTTCCCCTCTAGTCCTCTTCTGCTCCACCCTCGGGGTACTGTCTCTAATACAAAATCCAAAAAACAGTAGACACGCCCTAAGCACATCCCCTCAGGCAAGCCTTCCTTCTTTAATTTTCCATAGAAACTGACTTCATCCAAGAACCGTTGGGTCGACCTTGAGTTCCAGACACCATCTTTGCTTAACCCCTTCGAGGCTGATGACGAGCTGGGCTCGTCATGGTGTAGCCTCCTCAAACACTGATGACGAGCCCAGCTCGTCATGAACAATGGGTTTTTTAAAAAGTCAGCATGACAGCAGAAGAACAGCAGCGCGCATGTGGTTAAAACATTGTATCTACATTCCAGGATCCTCCCGTGGCGCCTGCTCCAACCGTCCTAACTCCTAAAACAAAGGGTTATTCTGCCTAACAAGACATGTGTCCTTGCACCTACAACTGGAAACTTGTAAACATCGCAACCTTGCACGCATACATATTTTACTGTTCTTTCATTTAATTAAAGAAAAAGAGCCTTTCCAAAAAAAATACATTTCAGGCCTACTGATCCAGCGAACGTAAGAAAAATACAACCAGGCCTCTTCTTATACTCATATGCTATCAGGCCTTTACACATTTAAGCATTCAATTCTAGAGATACAATATAAGCATTACATTTAAAACCAACAAAATTACTTTCTATTACACAATTAAGCAAATCTACACTTGCAAGCTTTAATATGGTGCACGTTTAATCCCAAGGCATCATTTTATACGTGAACTGATACATTTTACGTTACCTATGGCACATTCTCAATTTAACACTACATTAGTCCTTAAATGACATGAATACATTTTTAAGCACTTATAATTTATGCAGTGTAAATACTGCATTTCTAATCGTCACAAGTTAATACAGTCCTCTAGTTATGCAGGTGCTGACTACCCATAATTATGATGCACCCCTACAATTTTCGGAATAACATTGCTCTCTATCAGAAAGAAGTAAAGCAATAATGCAGAAAAGCTAGAACTTCACTGTGCCTGAGTAGACAGATGAAATTAAGAGTGATGCTTGTGGCAAAAAAATAATTATTTTTATGCATGATTCATATTAACTTCCGTTACATTGTAGGGCGCCTGAGGTACTTGAATCATTGCATGTTTTGTAAGTTCCAACATTGTGTTCCTGGGTGCGGGCAGTTCCATGGCCCCCGATGGTTCATTGTTAAAGTGTTATCGGGTGGGAGGAAAAGCTGAAATGCAGTAGGAGGAACAGGAGCAGGAGAATGGTTGATTAGTTCTCTGGTATTCTTTATCCTCCCCGCATGGTAAAAAAGGCGTTTACATTTTTTTTCAGCGTCGCATCAAACCGGTATAAACTATGGAGTGATACCAGCAATTGAGACTTTTCTTACCTCTTTACAACCTGTGTAAGACCAGGTTACCAATCTCTTACACTGGCCAAGCTGACTTATTCTTTCATAACGGATTTAAATATAACCCAGAGACTAAAAACCTCTATATATGAATTTGTACAGACAATAATATTGCATTGTGTGCACCATTGCGGATCATTTTTTTCTACATAGATTAGATTCCTACAGATTAATAACAGCTATTTTAGTGGCACAGCATGTTCTTTTTAACGTGTTATTGTACTGCACATTAGTATCTGTATATCGTCAAATCACAGTTTCTAGGAAACCTTCAGTTCAACTAATTATAGTGTGTAATGCATAATAGAAAACGTATTGTGCAGTACCCTTGTTGCCTCTAATTTTGCAAAACAATGTAACTATCTTCATTTTGTTTTTAAATATCTGGCAAGTCTTTTGGTAGTCATTAAAAAAGTATTTGGCAGTGAGTACCACGGACAAGGCTGCCACAATTTACCTATACTCAGAAGAACTAGTAACAGCAAATACTGCCATAAAACCTCTACAGGATGCCGTCAGTTTTTTTGTTTTGTTGGAAAATTGAGCTACTGGTTTTGTATCCCATCTTGCTCTTTCTTGTCTGTTTTTCTGTCGTTTGATCTGCTTTGATAGCAGCAGGCTATGCAAAAAGGAGAGTAAAAACCAAATATTTTCCATTGTTACACATAATGGATTTAAAATGTGTTTGCGTTATGGTGCCCTAACCACTCCTTTGATCTAAGGTAAAACAATCTTAAGTACAAGGTTGTTAAAATAGCCGAATTCCTGGCAGCTTGTTTCTTGAATTCATGCGGTTTTCCTTTGTTACGAATAAGTGTTGACGACTTAGCCCCACTTTTACAATGTACTTTATTAAATGGTCGTTGAAAGAATTAACTGTCCCACAAGCTACCGGCACCTCATTGTCACACTCCTTCTCAGGTAAATGCCTGATTGTAAATAAGTGGAAACTACAAATAGGTTGACAAACTGTACGATGTGTTGAATATTTTAGAAAAGAAATGGGTAGTGCCACTATAATCACACCTTGCAATTCACACTCTTTAACACTAAAATTCAGCGTTCACATGGAACATGTTATGAAACCCACTTTTATTAAAACTTTAAATCTGAAGCTGTTCTTGAAGAAGCAGACCAAGTGACATCTTTGCTCGTTATACTGCTTGACATAGGCACAAATATGGACATGTTAGATTATGCTGTGCTGATTCTGCCCATCCTGTGCCTCGTCTTTGACACCACCTTCCTGACCAACAGCTCACAACACCTCCAAATATTACCTTTAGTATCGGACTCCAACAAAGTCGTTTGTAGTGTTGTACATGGATCCCCTGACTCTTGCATTTCTAAAGTAAGGGAGTTGCTTAAAGTTGCTTCTCTTGTTATATATTTGAATTTCTAACGGTTACTTGTAACCAGAGATTTATCACCTTACAACATCCCTCATGCACCAGACTGAAGCCTTAGATTTTTTTGTTGCAGTGCTCTTGTGAATCTTTAGCTGCATATAAGCACCAAACCTGCGGGCTGACATCAATTCCTTTCTTTCTTCGCCTTCCAAAGCTGATCTTGAGCTCTGCTCCCAACTTCTCAGACAACACCAAATATTTTTCAGTGTGTAGGGGAACAATGTCCCTATCTAAAACAACAATATTAGGAATAACAACCATGCCCGACTTCTGGTGTCGGCTCCCTCTTTATGGCTCCCTTGGCCAACAGAGCAGCCACTTTCTGGCAGAGCAAAGAATGATGGTCCTTCGTCAGCCTGTTGCAAGTGGGTGGCATGGGTGGTGGTAAGTCACGAAGGGGAGGGAACAGCCGCTTCAGACAATCTGAAGAACCCAGTAGTGTGATGTATCGGCCTCCAGTGCGGCAGGAGATGGCAAATCATGCCTCCCACAGGTTGCAGGTGATAATAGGAGGGCAAACTAAAGGAGTTAGAAGACTACCGAGAGGGTGGGGGGAGTGAGGGTGGAGGACTGACCTGACCTCTGGCTGCCTGACCCACAGGGTCTGTTTGTACCAAGTCCTTGGCCATGCACAGGCTGGGAAGCTTGTGTGCCGTGGTAGCTGGGCAGGTAAAGACACATCTGGTACAAGGGTAAACACTTTGATGCCAAAAAGGCCTGGTGTTACAACTGTAAACAGCTGGGACACAAAACTGTAGACTTTTCCTGTCTCGAAAAGAATTTCCCTACTACTACTCCAGCTAGCACTGGTATGGCACGGTCTCAAAAATAATTCCCCTACTACTCCTCTGGCTAGCACTGGTATGGCAAGTCTCTAAGTCGGATCAACGGTGTGCCCAGAGGAAATCATGGTACACACTAAAGCTGTTTTAGTCTCTGAGGGTTGGGTAGATTTGTCAACTCTTGCTCTCTAGCCCCTAATATGAACAAATACAGACAGCAACCTTTGAATAATGAGACTAAAGTAGAAGCCCTGAGGAATACAGGTGCCAGTGTAACCATGGTGACAGAAAAACTGTTTTCCCCATCACAGTATTTGACTGGACAAACTTATCCATTCACCAACTAAGGTCCATCCCATGGCATCCTTAGAATGGGGCCTGAAACAGATAGTGGCCTCTTCTGCAATCCCAGTTGAAGGTCTGCTAGTGAATAATCTGAGACCTCCTCAATATGAGCTGAGGTACAGCTGAAAACCCATGCATCCATGCTGGGAATCCCTGAGTTGGTGTGTGTAAAAACCAGACCACAATGCCGAGCACAGGTTGAACAAGAAGTGTTGGAGCCTGGAAAATGGCCAAACCTTTCAAGAGAAAAGGTAAGAAGATTGGGGCACCAGCTTCTGAACAGCAAGAAGCTCAGGGCCCCTCTCCTCGGGGAGAGGACCTGTCACCCCAGAAGGAACTGAGCCTATAGAACTTGGAACCTTATCAGGTTGAGCTCCTGGGCACAGGGGATCCTCTAGGGAATAGCTGTGCAAAGGACAGAGGGCATGTCCTACTCTTGAAAGCCTGCAACACCAAGCTGCTCCACAGGAAAAGGTAGATATCAGTGGCTCCCATAGGACCTTTTGGGAGGAGGGTCTCCTTTACACTGAGGCCAGAGACCCCAAACCTGGTATCGCCTGGAGGGTGGTAGTGCATCAGCAGTTTAGAGAATTCCTCCTCACATTGGCCCATGAAATCTCCCAGTCTGGGCATCTTGGTCGGACTAATTCTTGGAATAGGCTAGTCAGCCACTTCTACTGGCCAAACATATCCCAGAAGGTGAAGGAGATTTGCAGCTCTTGGGCCACCTGTCAAGCCAGTGGCAAGACAGGTGGCTGCCTAAGGCCCCCTTAATTCCACTACCAGTAGTTGCGGTTCCCATTGAAAGGGTAGGGATAGACATAGTTGCTCCACTTGAACCTCCCCCAGCATCAGGAAACAAATTGATTCTGGTAGAGGTGGATCATGCTACCAGGTATCCTACGGCAATTCCCCTTAGGACTACTACAGCCCCTGCAGTAGCCAAGGCCTTCATTGGTACCAGGGTAGGGTTTCCTAAGGAGGTGGTTTCAGACAGAAGTCCACACTTCATGTCTAGGTACCTAATACACATGTGGAATGATTGTGGAGTGACCTATACGTTCACTGCAACTTAACACCCACAAACCAATGGCCTTGTTAAAAGGTTCAACAAGACATTGAAGTGCATGATCATGAGACTACCATGGCCCTAGGAGCAAAAGAAAAGACTGCATTCTCCACTCCAGATGGGCATTATCAGTTCACTGTTATGAAGTCCTTGCTCGGATGGAGATCTTTAGTTCAGCATATCTAGATGATATTGCTGTCTTTTGCACCACCTGGCAGGATCGCCTGTTCCGCTTTGTGAAGGTTTTGCAGGTCCTACATGCTTCAAGCCTCAATATCAAGGAATCCAAATGTCAGGTAGGGCAGGGAACTGTGCAACCCTTACACCCCAAGATTCAGACAGTTCTGGACTTGGAAGCACCAACAACCCAGACCCAAATCGGGACACTCCTTGGCCTGACAGGACATTACATGAGGTTTGTGAAGGGGCATGGTTCCATTGTGACAACCCTCACAGAACTCACTCCCACCCAAGAAAATGCCCAAGAAGATAAACTGGACAGTTGTCAAAAGTCTTTTGACACCCTGAAAAAGGCAATATGCTCAGCACCAATTCTCGAAATTCTAGATTACTCTAAGCAGTTCATTGTGCAGACTGATGCCTCTGAGCTATGGTTAGGAGCAGTCCTTTCCCAAACCAACGATGATGGCCAGGACCAGCCTGTTGCTTTTATTAGCAGGAGGTTATTACTCCCCAGGAAATAGCTTTGGACTGCCATAGAGAGGGAGGCTTTTGCTGTGGTCTGTTCCCTGAAGTAGTTGAGATCATACCTGTTTGGTACTCACTTCCTTGTTCAAACCGACCACAGACCTCTCAGATGGCTTATGCAAGTGAAAGGTGAGAACCCAAAACTTTTGAGGTGGTCCGTCTCTGCACAGGGAATGGATTTTACAGTGGGCCACCGTCCTGGGACTTCCCATGCCAATGCAGATGGACTTTCCAGGTTCATTCCCTTAGACAATGAAGACTCTCTCTGGAAAGGTTAGTCTCATCCTCTTTCGTTAGGGGGTGAGGGGTTGTGTAATAAGGTATCCCTTTTGGCAGCGTTACCCCCCACTTTTTGCTGGACTCTGATGCATCTTTGACTGAATGTTGACTGGATTCCTGATAACCAGGTTCCCAGTGTCTGTGTTATTTCCCAAAACTGTACCTGTGTCTCCACAATTGGCACACCTCTGACACACATGTAAGTCCCTTGTAAAAGGTACCAGTGGTACCAAGGACCTTTTGACCAAAGAAGTTTTCCAAGTGCTGCAGCATGTGCCAACTTAAGAGATCTCTCACCAAACACATGCATCCTGCCACGGCAGCCAGCGTATTTTGGTGCAGATAAAAGTGAAGAGTCGACCTGGCACATATCCCTGTGTGCTAGGCCTAACAACACTACAGGACGCATAGGTAAGTCACCCCCACAGCAAGCCTTACAGCCCTAAGGCAGGGTGCACTATACCTCAAGTGAGGCCATAACTGCATGGGCAGATATGCCCCCATAGTGTCCAAGTCCATTCATAGACATTATAAGTGCACTGTGAAGCCACACCGAGTACATAGGCCTGGAGCTTGTCACTACGAGTTCCGCAGCTCAATGATGGATTCACCAAATACCAAGGTTTCTGGTACCAAACATCAAACATCTCAGATTAATGAGCCCAAACTGTTGCCAGTGTTGGATTAATAAATAAATGTACTCCGAGGTGCCCCCTGCAAACCTAGCATACCCCTAGTGTGTACCTGACTGGTCTGCACCAGCCTGCCATCTCTAGACATATTTCTGACCCCCTGAGGTGGGAGCCTTTTGCTGTTGTGGGTAAGAAATAAAGCCTGCTCTGGGTGGAGGTGCTTCACACCTACCCCCAAGCAGGAGCAGTATTGAACTGTGGTGAGCCCCAAAGGCTTCCTGCCCTTTGTTATGCCTTTCCAGCTAGTGGAGATGCCCGTCACCCTGACCAAGCTCCACTTTGGCAGCAAGGACGGTGGGAAAATTAGTAAACAAGAGAGGTGTGTTCCTCTTATCCAGTACTACCCATAAAGTGCCCTGAGCTGAAGTTACCCCCACCATTGAAAAATCCTTCATATTGTTTTGGAGGATTCTAGCCCATAGGTTTAGGGATATGCCCCCTCCCCAGAGGGAGTAGATATGCAAAGAGTGTAGTCACCCTAAAGGTAAGTCGCCCATTGGCTTCACCTTCTAACCCCTTTAACGTCCGTAAATTGAGTATTTAGGAGCACTCCTGAATCTGAATGCTCAGATTACCGACCTACGAAGAAGAGAACAAAGAGCTGTGCAGCAGTTAAGAGTAAATACACCAACTGACAGGGCCCCAGCCCTACCGGCCTGTCTGCAGCCCTCAAAGACCCTGCTACAGAAAAACAATGTGTCCCACATCCCAGTGACCTTCAGAACCCTCGGAGGACTGCCTGCCTTCTAAAAAGACTCCCGATCGTCGTGGACAGGAGACCTGTTCAGAAGAAAAACAAGTTTAATGACTAAAGCTCTGCCTATGAAACTGCAAAGCTGCCCACCTCTGCCCCCAACACCCATGGCCTGAGTTCAAGAGGCCTACCGATCCCGAATAGGTTCCCCAGTGATCCTGAGCAAGAGTTACCCGTGGGTTGACCTCTGCCGGAATCCACGTTGACGCCTGCAGCCTCTGCACAACGACCCCCAGCAACCGTGAACGCACTGTTAAGCTGAATTCCAAAGCCAAAGCACACTCCTGCACCCAGAACCCCTGTGCCTTGGGGAGAGATCTACCGATGGTCTCCTGACACTTCAGCACATCCCAAAATGACCTGTGCAGCTGAAGGTTTCTTTCGTCCAGCATTCGGACTTGAGCCTGCAGCCTTTTTCCAAGTTTGAGATTCCCCATTGGTTTGCATTGGGCGCCTGGCACTTTGTTGGCACAATGCACTCGCCGCCCCTGCACCTCTGGAGGTGTACGTTTGGTCCTGTCTTGTGGCCCCCATGCTTACCTTAATCCCTGGAGACTGGGTTCCAAAACCATGCTACTCACCTGCAAGTAGTACCACTTGGATTGCCCTCTTTCCGCGTTGGATAATATTGGCACCAGATTCCGGGTTTGACCTCTGCACCTGCCCGCCCCTGTGCCGCAGGTTAAGTCACTTACCTGAACCTTTCCTGGTACTGATTCTTCATCCAAAAGCTCAAATTTGTAAATCGTTTACTCGCCTACATATTGCTGATTGCGTTTCCTACCGTAGGATAACATTGTACTGAATGAAAAATGCAGTGTCCCTTTTTTACATTGAAAAACAGTGATATTGTGAAACATATTTTACTGCAACAACGTATCTAATACTGATACTAATACTATACTAATACTATACTAAAAGCAATATTCCTACAAACCATTGGTCTCGGATTTAGTCATTGAGTATGTGTTATAATTTCTTGCCTGTGTGCTTACAACAAATGCTTAGCACTGCCCTCTGACGATCTACTTTAGCCTCTGTAAAGTCTCTGGGGATCCAGTGGACTCAGTGCACATTATACCTTACTTAGGTGTAGGAAGCTGGCTCTGTATTTACTATACCAGTCATTGGGAAAAGTCTGTGACATGGTGTGCGGAGATACAGGTTGACCCTCTTTCTGCTCACCACTCTGGTCCTTCTCTTTATCCTTTCTCTTGTCCAGCAGGGCTCTGCTTTGGGCATCTTAAAGGGCTATCTTTCTGCCAGCTCAGCTTTTCTGCAGTGGCCTGATCAGCCATCCCTGTTCAAATACCCTATTGTAAATCGATCCTTGAAAGGCTTGAAACATGTGTCATTCTACCTTGACCGCACCAAAGTGTTCCGGGTGGATGACCAACTCTTCGTCGAGTATGTCAGAGTGAACAGAGGAAAGGCCATGCAGAAATAGATGATCTCTCGATGGATTGTGCTCTGCATTAAGACCTGCTACGCATTGGCCAAGAAAAAACCCTTGATGGTTTGTCTGCTCATTCCACCAGAGCTAAGGCTGCTGCTACCAATGCATGGTTCTGGTCCTGGATATCTGTCAATTAGCAATGTTGGCTTCTCTACACATATTCACAAAGCATTTCTGCCTGGACAGTCGAATCCGTCAGGATGGACACTTTGCTCGGTCGGTCCTGCTGGACTTTCTAGTGTGAAACACTTTCGTAGACCCTCATCCGGAGAGGTATTGCTTGGGTATCTATTCTAATGTTAGGAATATGCAGATGTAAGCAATCTGCGCTAGAAGTCTGCTAGAAGTTTTTTTCAGATGAACAAGTTACTTACCTTCAGTAATGCCATATCTGGTAGAGACTGCATCTGGCCGCAGATTCCTTACCGACCCACCCATCCTCCTCGCTCTGTTGACCGATTTCTGTGGACAGAGCTGTTCCCCTTTCAGGGCCCTAGTTTTCCACACTAGTGGTCAGTGTTCTTCGTGGCTCTGTGCTCTTAGCGTGGAAAGTCACGAAAAGAAACTGACGTCGGTGTGCTGTGTTGGCGCCTATATAAGCACTGCGCCCGTCACTTCCGGCGTGGATGACTCCACTTGGAGCTGAACGACACCACCTACTGGAACGCAGGGGTAATGCTCACAGAAAAACTTCCGGATCAAGTATGAGACCTGGGGATAATACTAAGGTAAGGAAACGGTGGCTAGATAGAGTCTCTGTGTATCAAGGGAGTGTGCAGTTCTTAGAGAGAGGAGTGGGGAAAGGAGGTCTTTCTTCTTGATGCCCTCACGCATCTGAAGGATGTCATGCTTCATGATTAGGCCAAGCTCCTAGTCGGGCCGGCGCTGCAATGACCGATGGGCTCCCGGTTTCCCCACTGAGTTACACCTCGTATTTCCTGGTGTATCCCCATTAGGTTATGCGTTACCACATTTCCCTCAAGACACACTACAGACCAATGTGTTCCGCCTGTAAACAGAACGCAAATGCATGAATTATACTCGCAAAATATATACTGACAATTGGTTGAATGACTTTTAATCATTGCTTCCATGCCCCCTTGAATTAACCATACATAAATCCTCGTGTTCCTTTAGAGGGCGCACTACTGACCAATGCATTCTGCCTGTAAAGATGACACAAATGCATGACTTACACTCTCAATATATACACTGACAATTGGTTGAATCACTCTTAACTATTTAATCATTGCCCTCATGCCCCCTTGTCTTAACCATACATGAATCCTCGTGTTCTTTTAGAGGACGCAAGCACAACTACCCAGTCAACATATGTACATACTGATATAGTTTTATGCAAACCACTTACCCCAAGATGGCCGTTCCGGTTATCAGTCAAGCTCCCTTACGCTTCCGACGTTCCCTCGTTAACAAAAGCATTGGACCCGGAAGAAGCCAGTACGGGGCCCCGAGCAAGGGTTGGATAGGTGAGTGTCTGTTTGCCGCCCATTGTGAGTATACTACTTTCCTAACTGGTGTTTTCACGCCACCTGGATATCGGTAACTCACATACCACTTCTTGTTTTGTGACTACCTTACTCTCTTTTCAGCCACAGAGCAATGACGTGCTCTGCCTCCCCCGTCTGCCGTAGACTCTCATACTACGGGTGAGTTAAAACACACTCCTATTGTAGTCCACATGACTTCAGGGCATTGATCATCTAAACATGGGCATCCGCCTTTTTAATCTTAATCTAAGTGCGCGCATTCGTTTCATTTTATGCACTTGCCTTTGTCCTGGTCACTAACGATCAGTCACGACTTTGCGGGTGTCTTTTGTCTAAACGTTTGCTTTGCCGCCAATGCACAGCTAGCCTGGCTGAAGAAGGGTGACATACCCTGAAAACGGTCCCTGGATGCTTGTTTCCGGTCCAGGGAAGACCTGGCCTGGCAGTTCGGTCTGGACTGTTCTAATGGGGCACAGAGTCAAGACTGATTTGCATATGACTGGGTCCAAACTGGGGTGGCGTAGTGGGCAAAAGAACGATGGATTTAACCCAGATCTTTTGACTGGGGGAGAATGTTTGCATTGTCAGCATTCCGTCCATCATTTGTTTGCTGTAACACTTTTCACCCTAAGTGGGATGGGTATGCCCAGACGTGGGTCCCTTGCTCACTGTGCCACTGGATTCAAGCTAGCTTGGCTGAAGAAGGGTGACATACCCTGAAACCGGTCCCAGGATGCTTGTTTCTGGTCCAGGGAGGACCTGGTCTGACAGTTCCGTCTGGACTGTTCCCATGAGGCACAGGGTCAAGACTGATTTGCATATGGCTGGGTCCAAGCTGGGGTGGCATAGTGGGCAAAAGAACAATGGATTTAATCTAGATCTTTTGACTGGGGGGAATGTTTGCATTGTCAGCATTCCGTCCATCATTTGTTTGCTGTAACGCCAATGCACACAGCAACATTTGGCACCTTGTACGGTACATCAGCATGTATCACGTTGCTACTTGAGCATGTATAGACGCAACCTATATACCCATTGTGGCACACCAGCACAGTGCAAGTTTGTGCACTTCGTCGCATACGTGTATGATTGTTGTTTTAGCATACTATTCCAGCTTAGTGAAACAACTTTGATCACTTTTATGCACATTCTGAGAACACCGGTGAGTACCTAGTACCTACAATGGTCTGCACTTATGCCTAGGTGTCATAACAGCCCACTCTACCACAGAGAAGCCTGGGTACCGTAACAATGTTACACAGTCACAGATAAATGCGCCTGGAACCTCATTGTAACATCAAGCCTGTTGAATATAACTTGTATTTTTGTTATAAAAGATTACCCCGCCGAGATGTATCTCGCCTGTTTTAACTCTACATTGGTTGTTTTTCTTCCCCTCCCGCCCTCCTTATTTTTCCCACCAGGTATTCTACCCCAGTAAAAGTCTACTAGGGTACATTCTACTGCGCCTGGTCATCAGACTAAATTACGAGAACCAGACCAGCGGTAGTGCACCACTCACCTTTAGCTTTTCTTGGTCCTGATGAAGTGCCGCCTGACCAGTTAAGAGCAAAGTAGGCACGAAACATGTCGACACACCACGACAGCCGTGTAGGAACATTACATCCATTTAGGGCACCCACTATTTCTAATTAAGCCTGAGCTACCACAGTAATAAAACATATGATAGTAGGACAGCTCTAGACTTATTTTAACTCATCTTCTTGTGCACTACCCAGCCCTCACACCCGCACGCACCCTACGCCTTCTTCAAAAGATCTCCGCCAAAGAGCACCGTTTACTGGAGCCTGTCGGGCATTGCAGCGCCGGCCCGACGAGGAGCTTGGCCCAATGATGAAGCATGACATCCTTCGGGGTGTGTGAGGTCATCACAAAGAAAGACCTCCCTTTCCCTGCCCCTCTAACTAGGTACTGCACACCCCCTTGATACACAGTTCACTTCGTAGCTTGTGTGCAGGACCTGTTTATATACAGTTCCTGGTCCCCTTTGTTTTTGATTAAGATAGTCTCTACCAGATAAGGTGTTAGCGAAGGTAAGTAACTTGTTCATCGCAAAGCTTCTGTGATGAAATTTCAGTAAAATTGATCTCAGAAAATAAAAAGATAGATAATTACCTGAAGGGTAACGCAGCTAACACTCTCCTAACACATGAGCCAACCACCATGACAAGGAACAAAAACAGTCTTGCTCTACTTAATACTTTCAATATTTTCTTAGAGAAAATATTACACTACATTGTCATCATAAGCAGACTATGAGGATTACCTTCAGAACCAGCACCTTGAAAAATCTTCAAAATGTCCATTGCACCGACTACATAGCTAGAAGCATACTCAACATGTCCTTGGAACTAGGTTCTTTCCCACCCGAGTTGAAAACATCCTTCATTAGACTACTCCTCAGTAAGAAAACTTGGACCATTTCAATCCAGTAAATTACAGACCAATCCCGTTCCTAGGTGAAGTATTCAAGAGAGCATTGTTACTCAACTTTCCATGTTTACGGAGCAAAATGACTTCATTTGAGACCAACAGTTTGGATTTAGATGAGGTAAAGGCATATTTGCTACAACCATTAACTTAAAATAGGCAACAATGGAGTAGCTGCCCTTTTGCTTCTGGACCTATCAGCGGCTTTTGACTGTACACTACCAAACACAACTACACAGATTCTGTCTCGGATTATATAAAAATTGCACTGGACCTGGACAGTGGCTTTTTTCTCCGTGCACCAACACTCTCTACTACAAAGACTATGTCTGGGAATATATGAAAATGCTGTAAAAATGGATTGCCTCATACCTCAATGACAGGCAAAATTTGGTAAAACTTCCAACTTTCGTATCCGCCCTTACCTTCAACACCTCAGTGTCCCTCAGGGGACCATCATATTGCCTCTATTATTCAACATCAATGTAGTCCTTTAGCTGGATACGATTAGATCATTCAACCTCACCTGATACAACTATGCAGATGACACACAAATCATTTTAAACATATCTACAAATCAAAACTTGACTGCCTTTGATGCATGGATGACGACTAACCCCCTAAATATCAACACCACAAAGACAGAGATCATGGCTTGTGGGCAATGGCAATGGCAAAAATAGTAGCCTACTGCCATATGGCAGATCCTTAGAAATACAGTAAAGTGCCCTACAGAGCGGTTCACTCTCTCTCACACTTCTTAATCCATTTTACAGCCAAGTACTGCGTTCCATAACACAATCACCATAACTCAATGATCATCACGTACGACATGGAAATACTTTCCAAATAAGACAAAATACATCCCCTATACGCTGTGTTTCAGTGCCCCACATAGGGGAGGCAGCACTACATAATTCTATACTACAATACAATCTAAGGGTGGGAAAATGTTTTTTCGCGCAGAAGTGGTAAATGGTAAACTTATGAACTCCACACTCATAATTTGGAAATATAATAAACATAGGATCTAATATGTCTGCACTTAACTGAGATTGCACATTTAGACCAAACTGGTTCAATGATTGTAGAAAAAAAGGCACACCCATTTATTAGTTGGTTGTAGGGTAATTGTTCACTTCGCTTGTAGAACTATTTCTATAAGAATAAAAAAGGGAAATCAAACAAATTTGCAAATGCACATTTTCGCTAAACATACTTCTGCATTTTTTGATAAAAAATCGAGCTTTGGTAGATATTTGGAGACTAAAAGCAGGACAGGCGAGAGGGTACACTTTTCTAAATAAAAAACTGTCCCACGCATTGAGAATTGATTTTTTCTTAATAGGCCAGTAACTCAACAACTCCTCCCTTAAGATAACCCATTGACCTTTACATTTATCTGACCATGCAGCGGATATTTGGTGATACCAGTTAAATCCCCACCTGCGCAGACTAGGTGGA
Organism: Lissotriton vulgaris; assembly: GCF_964263255.1. Taxonomy (NCBI): domain Eukaryota; kingdom Metazoa; phylum Chordata; class Amphibia; order Caudata; family Salamandridae; genus Lissotriton; species Lissotriton vulgaris. The sequence goes on along the minus strand of NC_141696.1, from coordinate 1,001,154,372 downwards.
CTTTAGATAGAACCTTATTGCGAGACCCAGAAATAGTACAATCTTTGAAAGAGGAAACATTGTTTTTCTTTCAGTGTTGCCACGGCCCCACCAAATATTGTATGGGATGCTTTTAAAGCGTTCCTGCAGGGAAAACTAATTAATTTAGCTGCTTATAAGCACAAAATGGGGAAGAGTAAAATAAGGGAATATGAATAAAATGTTAGCCAAATTCAGCGTGGAATAGCAGAAAGGGAACCTTCTCAAGTCCCTATAATAGAGCAACTGCAAAGTAAGTTGATAGAAGCAAACAGCATTTTATCTGATTATTTAGAGGGGCTAGTGAAACAGAGATGGGAGGCAAGCCGGCTAGCGAACCACGAATTTGGGGAAGGTAGCGGGAAGATGTTCGCAATGAAAGCCAGGCAGGACCTGCTTAGGAATTAGATAAATGAAGTAATAAACAAGGAAGGATCCAAGTGTATGGAATCTGGGATAATAGGAGAAGTTTTTGCAAACTTCTTTCAAGATTTATACACTGAAGATGTTGAAGGGACATTAACAGAAATAGATGATTGATTAAAGCAGGATAAACTTTGCTTCCTAGACACGATTCAGCAGGAAGCTCTTAATCAAGAAATCTCAAGGGAAGAAATAGGGGAGCTATCAAGAAATTAAAGAATGGGCCTGACAGTCTACCAAATGAAGTATATATGATCTATGATCTTGGAAATGGAATCACCCCGTTCATTAGAGAACTCTATGTATTTAAGTCAGACGCAGATTCCTGCCACTTGGAGGGAAGCAGTAATTACATTAATTCTTAAGCCAGACAAGGACTCAAAAAATGTGAATCCTACAGGCCTGTCTCGCTCCTAAACGCAGATTACAAAATATATTTACAGATTTTGGCCAGACGACTAGATAAGATTTCAGGAGATATAATAGGCATAAATCAAAAGGGTTTCATGAAAGGAAGACAGCTCTCTGACCTTACACAAGATCTAGTCTGTGCAATAGATGTTGCCCCAGCAACAGGGACTCCCCTAACTATTATCCTGGTCGATGCCGCCAAGGCATTCAACAGAGTGAGTTGGCCCTATCTATACGAAGGTGCTTAAACAAAATGGTCTGGGAGGAAACTTCCTTCAAGCTCTTCAAGACATATATGCTTCCCCCACAGCAAAATTATTGGTTATCTGTCACTTAACCCACTACTTTCGGATAAGGAGGGGAACACGACAAGGTTTCCCACTTTTCCGCTACTATTTAACTTATATTTAGAACCTCTGGCAAGGAAAATAAAAGCAGATCCAAGAATCCTTCCTTTTCAATATGGGGAGTGGCAGGTAAAGAAGCTCTCTAGGCAGATGATCTGGTAGTCTATACAGCGAATCTGGAAATAGCCTTGCCAGTAGTAATGGAGTTAGCGGGGCGTTTTGGGCGAATCTCGGGCTACTTAATCAATGAAGACAAGACTGAGACTATGACATGGAACAATCCCATCCCTGGGCACCTTAAACATCTAGATTGGACTGAGTTTAGATATCTAGGCGTGCGAGTATCAAACGTTCTGGAACACATGGCATTGGTAAACTTCAATCGACTTATTCACGAAACTAAAAAGCTTTCGAAAAACTGGGATCTCCTGCCACTTTTTATTCTAGGAAGAGCGAATTTTATCAAAAAGACAATCCTCCACAAATTTACATTTATATTTAACACTCTCCCTCTATTTTTTAAGCCTGTCTGGTTTAAAAATCTTCATGGGCAACTTAGCAGTTTTATATGAAAGAATAAAAGTGTGAGAATATCCTGGAAAAAACTTAGGAAGAAAAAACTGGAGGAAGGCATAGCACTCCCTGACTTTCAACTGTATTTTTGGGCTTTCTTTTTGAAAAACTCTAGGTGATTACTGATGACTCCTAAGGATATGCCAATGAGATAAAGAGCTATAATAAGAAACCTAGCAGAAACAGGCAAATATTTCTTGTTTAAATTTGCCCATGTAAAATTCTTTAAAAAAATATAACTCAAGACGCTAACAGTAGCCTGTAAAGATTGGATCCAGGTGAAAAAAACTCTAGGGATTCCTTACTATAGTTCTATGGCTACAATCTGGAACTCCTCAGGAACACCACCATGTATGATGGATAGTTTAGCTCTGCCTTTGATAAGCTCATGTTTTTCAAGATGGGGCCAACTTATGGAGGAAGGCACGATATTAACAAGGGCCAAACTAAGCCAGAAAACGGATTTTAAGTTATCCAGATTTAAGTATTTCTAGTTGGTAAGCTGGTCAGGAACGCAGCCAAACCTTGGGATGGAGTCAGAGGCAGAAAAAGACTTATTAAAAAATACAAAATTATAAGAAGGAGTTCTCCAAGTGGTACTGGGTTCTAGCTCAAGGAGATGATAATGTTGAGATCCTAGCCGAAGAAATCTGGAAGCTGGACATTCCGTGCTGTGATATCCAAAATCTATGGCAAGTATCAGCTGCTACACTTTGGGCCTCAGTAACTTCGGCTCCACGTAGGAGGAATCACGTGTTCACCCTTTACAGAGAATACTGGTCCCCCAAGAAACTGGCCAAGATGGGAGGCACAAGAAGAAGATGCTGTCCAAAATACCAGTTGTAAAATTCAGACTATTTACATCTCTTTTGGCACTGTCCACCCTTTCAGATTCTGGCAAGTGGGTAATGTATTAGAAAATATTCTGGGTTGCAATTTTGGGGTACGCCTTCCCTTGGTTATATTTGGGGTGAATAAAAACAACTGGGTGATAAACATCAGATCTCTGTTATTTATCCTAATGACAATTTCGTGCAGGGAAATATGTGTGAATTGGGTCTCTGACCTTTCCCCAACATGTGTGGGCTTGGTAAACTTTGCAAGGCATATAGCAAGACTAGACTGCCAATTGGGTTCAGCTAAGAAAGAAAAAATGTGGGCTCACTTTGCTTCTCTTGACTCTGGCTATTCGCATGCATGAAATCATTGTTCCTTGTTGTTTTTTTTGTTGTTTTGTTGTAAAAGGGTTAAGACCAGCTCAATGGATTGACGAGATCTGTGGTGGACACCACCACTTTCTTTATCAACTGTGAGTGGAAAAGGCCTCACTCCCCTCAGCATAGATCTTAGAAGGTACTTGGCGCCCAGATCTCGCAGACCTTCAGGAAGATCTCGCTCAGAGCCTTTGTCAAATATGAGGACACAAAAAATAATTAAAATAAATAAACATACTTCTTCAAATTGTCTGCTACCAGGACAATATGCAGGTTTTGAGGGTTAGGGAAATAGTCATATCAATGGAAAGCTTAAAAAGATTCTATTTCCTGGGCCTGTGCATGGAATTTTTGTGCTTATGAAAAATATCTGCAGTCAAAGTGTATGCATTGGGCATTTAGGACATTTCATGTGTAAAGGACATTTAAGTAGTATTTAACAAAGCTATAAAAAAATAAAATACATTGATAGAATTATTGCGTGTACTTAAGAATTTCGTTCAAAACCGCTGCTAAGAGGACCCAGGTGAAGCTATACAGATTATTTCTAAAATGTTTTAATTTCACAACTGCTTTTATAGCGATATCTTTTAATATGTAAAAAGGTTCCATCAGTAAAGGTTGGACCTTTCGCTTTTTGATGTCTGTCTAGTGTGTCTGATTGAAGGATCGTCACATATCCCTCCAGATAATCGTATATCTGACATTTTCAGTGCCTCAGTCGATACGTGTCTGAAAACAAGGTTGTCTTGTAACTGCAAAATATTTACTTGTGTAATTTTTGCCTTTTAATTAAGTGTTGGAATTCAGTTGGTTACATCGTTCTCATTTTATAATACACTCTTGTGGAATAGAATTTGCTTGCAAGATTTCAGAAGTTATTTCTTTACCCAAAGCAAAGGGCTCATCACAAAAGAGTGGTTATAACTACTCATGAGTTACTCTATGTAATGTCCATATATGCTTCTTTTGATCTAGGGATAAACTCAAAATGAAGAGGATTGGTTGATTATCCTTGTACAAAGTTATTGTTTCAGGTTCTGCTAAATTTGCATGTACCCATTTTATTTTTGTTTATTTGTTTTGTAAAGTGCAGATTATCATTCTGTTGATTGATTGACAAGATTTAAATCAAGCAGGGTCAATGTACGCTGCTTAAAACATCACCTACAATATACACTTAGATCTCCATGTTCATGTCATGCCACCACTTTTCCCCACCGCCGTCATTAAAATTTACCTACAAAGTTCAAGTTGTGTATTGAACATCTGAGTACCTTTGACAATAATAAAGGTTTGGAGACACATTTAATGAAGCTCATCACTCAATTTGCATTTGATATGTACTGTTTTTTTGTGATTCAATCACAAATTAATTCATAGTAATCACTGATTTGGCAAATCTTTCATTTTCGCAAGGCATTACTACTCTTAATGAATAGGCTAATACCCCTTTAGATTATACATCCATCTAATTTGATAATAAATCCATTGTAAGCTGGTTCAGTTTTCACTTTCTGTACCACGCTTGTAACATGTTTCAAAAGATGGTAAACTACTGTTTTTTCCCTAATACCTCCAAAAGGTAAGGGCATGGTCCATCCGGGACCTTCAACCCACATCAAGGGTCTCTTTTTAAGTAACTGTTTCCCCACACAGAACACACCCCTCCGCTATTTTCGAAAGCTGAGAATCTGTGAAGGATTGTGACTCGCTATGTGTGCAGCATTTTCTGGTGCACATGGACAACCTGCTGTGCCTTAAATCCCTCCTTCCTGACCACTGCCAACATCACGGGTTCCAAAAGCAGGACCATCATAATACTGCCCATGACCTAAGCAACAATATATAATGCAAACTCTTGGAAGACGGTGAAATCTTTGTCCCATATTCCCTACTGTTACAATTGAGGTGTCCGAAGGACAGGAAGATCTCATGCAGAATTTAGGCAGGATTAAATGTGGAGCTAGCTATTTACCTGCCATATTGGCCATCCTCCTGCATAGGCACTTTGCGTAATGTCGCAAAGTAATGGCATGCTGTATTGTGGGGCAGACCCTGGTTGTGTAAATTTGATCTGATTAGAATTTTTCGCCTTTCTGGTCAGTGGAAAAGGACGTTTCACTATTGCAAATCCAACTATTTGACTTTTTTTACCCATCCGAAGTGAAGGAATGCAAGCCAAATGCCATTCACATGAACACCTACTTGCCTGCCTGTTGTACAGTCACAAAACATACCCCTACCCCCTGTGATGATTATCCCTAATTAACCCCAATATCAAATAAAGTTCAATTCAGAACAAAAAGCACATTTGTTATTTGAACTCTTGAAACATGTTTTAATAATAATCTACAATAATAATAATAAACTAACATGCCCTAGCCTAGATAACAAGTTCAGGGCTGTTTCACATGCTCTCTGAAGTCATTTACGGCTGTCTTGGACGGATTCCCACATTTATTTTATGGGTGGAGATGCAATGCTAACTAAGTTCAGTAAGAGGACTGAGATGTCCTTCTCATCTCTCTACTACTCCAAAGTAATGGATTCATACATGTCCTTGTCGTTAAGCTCATCTTTTGGCCATTCTCTTGTCCCCAAATATATGTCCCTTTTTTAAATCTCTAAACTTCAGCTTCACTTACTAGGATATAGCTGTGGAGTGCTGCATTAAATCTTTTTAATTCAGGTACATCTTCCTTTCATCTTTTAACAGGGGCTAGGTACTAAAGTGCTCCTTTTAGCATTGTTTTTTCGGATGTGTTAGTTTTGTGGTGCAGTCAGTCATATTGACATTAATTAACTCCTCTCCAATGCAGTTGCCCCAGCAATTGTAAAGTGTTTTGTACAATGTTATGCTTTAAAGAAATAATTTTAACTGACTTAATACCTGACATATCCAATTGTTGTTATTATATTTAACGAGATGCACGCCATCACCAAGTACCTTGTAAACCCATCCTATTGTCAAACATGGTGATTCATGAATAAATTGAACATGTGTGTATCTGCCTATTTGTGTGCGCCAACACACACAGAAATGGTGTCTTCGAAATATAGCGAGTTAATTGTTGGACAAGAAGAAGATTAGTTGTTGCACTACTTAGCAGGATTGGTTTGTTGACATCTGTTACCTGGCAAGGGTAGAGGTTGCAGTGTGCCAGATGTTATATGCCATTTCGTTTTTAGAGGCATGTTTTCTTCTCACTGGAGAATTAATGTGTACCGAAGCTTTACTTTGTCCAAATTTATATTTGGTTATCCATTCCTAGTAAGCTCATAAATATGAGAAATAACTGAAAATCGCCTGCTTCCCACTTGCTCCCTAAATTATTCACGAATTTCCACTCTTGCCTTCTGGAAGATTTGCCTAGATGCTTTTGACTTGGATGTGTTGCTATATATCTTTTCCTTCAAGACATCTGTTTGTTTCTCTTTGATTTCATTATCCCTTAGCTTTAGAAATGTTCTAACCTTTGCATCAGCATTTTGTGTTTTAGAATAGCCCAGATCATGACTGTGTTCAAATTTGACAGTTTATGCTAGTATGCGAGCGAGTGCTCAATTTAATCAATCAACAATGGTTACATATTGGCATGCCCTCTCCTCTATGTGAGCGTTCTTAACATGAAGCCAGCATGGGCTGGGCTAGAGCTAAATACATTTGCTAAACAATTTTAAGGATCTCATTGCAAAGTAGTACTCTCACAATCTTGGATTTGTCCAAAAATTGTCTCTTCTGCACAACATTCAAGTTTGTATTTTATGCCTCTGTTTTAAGTACCTAGCCCTTTTTTTCTATTTATTGATATCCTTAGGCCTTGTAACTTGCTCGTTCTTTTTGTTTTACCCTTAATTGAGTCTGGGCTATACCTCCATCTTCCACAAGGTGACGAATATCCGTTGTTTCTTAAATACAATTGCCAAATGCCAACTTGGACATTATGGCCTGGATAATGTGTAAGTATTTAGCATGCAATTGGTGTGAAACAAATGCAATGTTGCTAGGTTCAAAATGCCTTACCACTCAGTTTCTATGTCCCCAATCTGCAGATCCGTCATTCATGCAAAGTTAGGAACCTATGCTGAATCTTGTTGGAAGCTCTTAACCTAAATAGCTCAATTAACAATTTTGTGAAATTGTGCTATTTTTAATTCGAATTTATGAAAACAATCAGCATTTTATCTTCTTATTTCTGCAAGCAAAAATACATCCAACAGGTCTAGTCTTGGCAAGCTGTTGCAATGGTTATTTTCTATATTGCTTGCTTCTACCACAAAAATAAAAATCGGAAGAAGAAAACATAGTCGCTTAAATGTGGTGCCCATATGCTTGCATTAAGAATTTTAAATACAAATAAGTAACCATTGCATATAATTGTAATAGACTAGTACTTTCGGTCAGGCAGGGATACTTAAAACAGTTATATAAACCTGTTTTAGTTTTGATACACATCACACAAAAAAAGAAAAGCATTTTAAAAAATCGTTAAAAAAGTGAATTGATTTCAAAGGTAAAGTATTGCCCACTGGCCATGGCGCTGAAGTTCACTCCTTTTGAGGTGAATGTGCACCTGTGACCATGAAATCTGCTGCCACTCGCTGTACGAGAGAACCACTGCCTTAAGCAGCAGGCTGACTCTTTAGCCAGGCTGTAGCTAAAATTGACTCTATCTAGGCCAGACCAGAAAATACACTAGGTTTGATAATAAGACATCTAATTAACAATTGTTTTTCTGACGCAGAAATCAATAACCTGGGTGCAGAATATTCATAATGCACCTGCTTGATTGACGACTACTAGAAAAGCATGCACAAGTATAACTACAAGATTTGGCTAACTCAACTCTAATAGAGGCAATTGTTAAGTTTTATGTTGACAATCTTTTATTTAAACTCCTTGATGTGGAAACGCCCGCCTTGCTGATTTACAGTTTCAAATATGCTATTCCATTCGTTCCTCCTGAAGTTTCTTGGAGAGCTTCTTGCCTCTGAAGTTGACTGTCATTCTGCAGCCGCCCATCTCCAAAGCGGAGACCGTTTTGAATCCAAACTCTTCTTTCACTTTTTCTAAAAATGTGACACTTTTCTTAGCCTCACACTCTATTACCCCTAATCAGTTTGAACTCGAGGTGCAAGTAAAATATTTGCTTTCTGTTAGTTTGCGAGTAAACCCTTGCAGTGTGAGCTATACACAAAATGACTAAGATAATAATACTGCCATATAAGTGATATTTCTGTGCAGGCCTTATGTAAGCTTTATACATTTGACTTGCTCTGGGACATGGCTGATATATAATAGCTCATCTGGCGAGGGGGTTGTATAACAGTATATCAATGTCACTAATATTGATCTGCAAAAATATTGCATTCATTACACTGCCTACCACTACATCATCATGGACAGTATAGATTTATTTTTCTTAACCTCACGTCTACTTGGTAGTAGTGAAGTAGACGGAGTGGATGCAGTATTTTTGATTTGCGATATAACCTGCAAGATTGGTGTATCTGGCGAGGGAAAACAGAGTTTGCATCCTAATTACATGGAATTACTATTGAGGTTAATTTGACAGTGCTATTTCTCTAACCATAGTAAATGTATTTATTTAAGAGTTTTTATGTAGCGATTGTCAGACCCGAAGTATCAGAGCGCTATACAGTATTTATCATGAATCGATCGAATACATAGAAGATAACAGTAATAACAAATTGAATCATGCCTAATTCAGTTTAGTGGGGGAAGGGGGGGAACAAAGGAGCGAGAAAAGAGGTAGGTGGAGTAGTCGCCTTCTTTTCAAAGTGACTATGTACATCAGTGGGCAAGATTCTACATTAGGCGACAGCTGGGCCTGTTTGAGAGTGGTCGTGTAGATTTGCACCCACAGGTGTATGAGCTTGCATTGGTACATAAGTACAGTTCTTTGAGTAAAGGGGTGATGGGTCCCGATCCCTTACTAGCAGTTCGGTATTAGAGCAAATTACGCTGTGATGCTTGCCACTGACAGGGGGATACCCCTAATCCCCTAAATATGAGCAAGTTCCAAGGTGGGTGTTTGGGCAAGCCCAGGTAGTATTAGTATTACAGAAAAAATAAGCCAGATTCTTTGTGTTAGAAATTTTTATATCGGTATTGTCACTCATAAAAGGACATCTGAGTGAGTGTGCGAAGAAGTGACAGACCGCCAGCATGTGTTTCACCCCATTTAGTGGCCATCTGGCCTGGGGATTCCTCAGGGTGTATAAGTAGCTCAAAAGGACTTGGGTCGTCTTAGTTATAAATGGTCCTGATAATATCTGGGATAGTCTTGGCGTAAAGCCTCCCGGTATGGGTAATTTTCCGACTGAGTGCAGCCAGATGGCCACTAAATGGGGCGAAACATATGTACAGTATCAGTCATTCACAAAGGTTTCCAAGAGTTCCCCCACCCCCTTGAAAAGTTCTGCAAATTGCCTCTGTGCACAGGGCTTTCTGCATAAGTAATTGCAGATAATGTACAAAAATGTATGCCGGGAAATGCCACAGCATTTGTGCAGTTGCATTTCTCTTGAGGCACTCTTTCACCTACACCCCCACCAGTTTTAGGGTGTTCATTTCCTATTTTGGAAAGTAATACACTCCGATCCTTGCCAGGAGAATGTATCCTTTTCCACAATGAGAATGGGTAGGCAAAATTGCTCAAGGTTATGTTTGTTCTCAAATATCCGTGGGCACGCCCACCCTGAAATGCGTAGTCCAGACCCTTCTGTTTGAGTTACCCATGCACACTGTTACGTCATAGTGGATAATGCTATAGATTGGTAAATGGATTTACAAGTGCAAGTTTTGGCCTACAGAGCTGGGCTCCCCGCCCATCCCGGCTAAATCGGCAAAGAGCCTGGGGGTTATCATAGACTCAGAGCTCTCCCTCAAGCCTCAGGTTGGTGCAGTCGTATCCTCATGTATGTTTCAGCTTCGGAGAATCAGGAAAGTTTCCCACCTACTCTCGCCTGAAGCCCTGATACAAGTTTTAATCGCCCTTGTGCTCTCCCGCCTGGATTTTTCCAACTCCTTGTATCATGGCCTACCGAAATACCTGCTACATAGGCTGCAAGTCGTGCAGAATCAGGCGGCCCGACTAGCCTTTAAGACCCCGAAGTGGCAGTCTGCAAAACCACTACTCTGTAAACTCCACTGGTTGCCGGTCGAACAGAGAGCTGCATTTAAGATCGGCTGCCTGACCTACAAAGCTGTGACTGGTACGTCCCCCGTCTTTCTGAAGTCCCTAGTGACTCCCTACCGTCCGGCACGCAACCTTCGGTCCTCCCACCATCAACTTCTGACGGCAGTCCCAATCAAACTCAAAAAATATGGTGGCTGCAGATTTGCTCATCTGGCTCCCAAACTCTGGAACCAGTTGCCGTTATCTTTCAAATCCTCCATGTCTCTGCTGGAATTCAGAAAACTTCTTAAAACCAATCTTTTTACACAGTCTGGCTAGCTCCCCCTCTCTACATCTCTCAGTACCACCCAGCGCCAGGAAACCTATGGTGACAGAGCGCTATACAAGTTCCTCTTAAGATAAGATAAGATAAGTTTACTTTTGTGGGAATTTCTTTCATTTGTAAATCAAGCGATGCAATTTGGGGCCAGATATACAACCATTCCGTTTAGCTGGTCGCAAATTGCGATTTATTTATTTTTTTGCTCGCAAATCGGAATGTACTAATGTGTCTCAGATACATTTAGCAATTCCCAATGGGGTCGTAAATTACCTGCCTCATCATTATTCATGAGGTAAGTTGTAATTTGCGACTCATTGGGAATGGCCGCACTCACAGGGATAGTGACCTGCTGGGGTCAGCAGACCTCCATGTCTGTGAATACTTTTTAAATAATACAGTTTTTTAAAAATGCAAATTGTTTTCCTTAAAAAAAAAAAGGATGCATTTAAAAAAGAAAATTAAAGGTTACTGTTTCATTTTTTTGAGAGTAGGTAGGGGTCCGTTAGACCACTGCCTGCTCTTAAAAAATATTTTCCCTGCCCAACACAAAGGAGAAGCCCTCCCCTGGGGCCCATTCCCATTTGCGACTGGTTTACCACCTACTTGAAGTAGGTAGTAACAGCAATTGTTTTGCAACCACATTTGCGGTTGCAAAACAATTGTACATACCAGGGCAACCTGCTATTAGGTCGGGACGCCCTTGGCATGCCCCTTCCGAAGATTGACTCACAAACCCTATTTTGCAAGTCGGTCAGTGCGATTTGCTATTAGGTCGGGACGCCCTTGGCACGCCCCATTCCTAATACCGACTCGCAAACCCTATTTTGTGAGTTGATAATAGGTACTGACTTACAAAATAGGGTTTTTAAATACCATAACCCCATTTTAGTGGTCGCAAACGGGACGATTTTCTGTTTGCGACCAATAAAAAGGGTCGTACATCTAGCCATAGATTCTGTAAGTTGAAATTACACTCGCAAATAGCTTTCTCTTACGAGAGCTCCATCTCAAATTTAGGGGGATTTCGAAGAAGCACATTTGGTGGAATATCAAAACTAGGAATTTAGTGGACTCTTTTCATATATAAATCTTAGTGCCTGAACCAAATCATATATTGTAAGCATTTAGTTTTGTTATGTAGTTGTGAGACCGTAAAAAGTTACAAAACTTTACTTGGATTCATTTTTCTTTTTTTAAATCTATTTTATTGAATTCATACAGTTTTTTCCAAAATTCGTATTCATGCGCGATGCCGCTTCTATTACAGGTATGTTTGATACAATGCATGCACATTAGCAGATCATAGGTATGTTACAGGTTACAATATTATCAACTTAATTCCAGCAACATACATCTGGTGCATCTTAACAGTGACTACGAACTTAGAAGCATTGCCATCACAAAGTTATTAGTCATCATTGCATACCATGTATTGCATACGGTTGGGTGTGTTTAAGTGCAACAACAGAAGACATGAACTTCTGCAAGTGTCCGTTCAGGTCTAATACATTCAATAAGAAAAGAGAAGAAACACCAAAAATACATTGACCCCACCCGTGGCACCCTTCCCACTTCTTCACATAGGTTTGCATACTGTTTCCCTGCCAATTTACAATTTACTACCCGACTGTGATGTGCTCATCTGCGCATTAGCACAGTTAACACACATTCGCCAGGTAATTGTCGTGGTATATACACAAACAATGCCCCTGTTTATGTCATCTACCTATGTCATCGACTTGACATAGGTCACTCAGCAGAGGAGCCTCTCAAGTCCCCTCCGCACTCTGCTGCAACTCAGTTAAAATCGCATCCCAATATGCTGCAATGGGAACCTGGCGTAGTCCCAATGTTTCCTCACGCCTGATGGCAAGGCTTTCCGCTTTGGCCATGCTATTATTGAGTGACGCCATGCCTGTGCATGTGAGGGAATCTGATGTTTCCCACCTTTTGGTTATCAATCTCTTAGCCACCACCATCCCCAGGTGTAGGAACCTGGATGCTACTTAGGTGGCTGATGTTCTCCGATATTTGTGCAATAAGTATACTGGCTATTCAAAAGGCAATTCACGCCCTGTGCAGGTATGTAACATATTAGCTACCTCACTCCAGTATGCACCAATCCGGGGGCAGCTCCAGAGCATGTGTATTAGATCCGCCCCTAATTCAGTGCATCTCCGACACGCTGCGTCCGCTCGATTAAAATACCTATTGACCTTAGCGGGTGTTAGGTATGCCCTGTGGATTATACACAACTGAATTTGCCTGAACTGCATGTTCCTGTGGATACGTGTTGGACTCTCTAGCATCCGAGTCCATTCCGTGTCTGCGAGTTGGCATCCTAAGTCCTGCTCCCAGTTGTGTCGGAGCGAATCCAGGCTTACCGCTGCATGGGTTCTAAACGAGGCAGCGAACCAGCGTATGAGATGTCTACCCAGCCCCATAACATGCAAATATTGTATGGTGAGGTGCGGCCGCGGCTCTGTGGTGATGTCACCTCATTTGGCCGCAAGTGTGGCTATAAGCGAGTGATATATGAGAAACTGTCCCAGCGGAAACCCCTCGTCTTCTACCAGAGATGTGTATGGAATGTGTCCCATCTCGATATAGACCCCGAGTGTTTCGACACCTCTCTCTTGCCACCCCTGTCCAGTAATTTATGAGACCTTTTAAAAGTCTATTCGAGTCCGTAAATCACAATACAAATTTGTCATCTCAAAATAATAAGCAATGTTTAAGTTTACTAGGATTGGGAACTCCTTCTCAATCATTGTTGCCTTATTTTTTAAAGTAGAACCTGGTCGAACTGAAAGTGGCTCATAACACTCTATATTTTATAATGTACTAAGCAAGGATAATCATCTTTGAATCATAAACAGGAAAATAGTTTGGTTTACATGGAGGAGCTGCTGGGTATTCATTCTAGACCTGAGAATTTTAGACTGACTGTTGCGGTCGAAGAACTTTACAGGATAGGGCTAAAATGTGCTAGAAATGCAAGATATATTTTCAACTCAAAATGTGACTTGTTTGGCTTTTCAGGCAACAAGGTTCAAGGCCATTCACATCATTGTGGGCAGTGACAGTCGGTTTGAGGTTAATCCTTTAGTTCAAAATTGAATAAGCTCCACATTGAAAAAAAATACACAATGCCTACGCATCATTTATTAGAAATGTGATTGTCAGAGACGAAATCCATCCTAAAAGTGTTTTCTATCACCAGACAATCTTCTATTGCCCCCTCCCCTATCTTACTATTGTAAACATAAAATTAATGACAAAGGTAAACCTTTCTCCTTATTCTTCTTTAAAGAGAAAATCGACAAGATCTAAGGATTGTTCATTACTCAACTACCTAATGTCAAAGCTACCCTACCAAAACAGAAAACCTTGACTACATGGTCAACCTTTACAGACATCACTCACTCCGAGTTGGTCATAGTCATTACAAAAGTAGAACTCCTCCCACTTTATAGATGCCACTCTCAAAGACATCAACTATTCTCCGACCACTTTCTGGGTCAACCTTAAAAAAAATGTCTCACTCATGCAAGGAGACTGCCTATAAATAGGTCAGGTTACTTATATGTTGAATAAAAAGGTGAGCACATTCTGAAGAAATTATTAATTTTGGTGCCTACTTTAACTTGTTTTCTTCGTATAGAATGGTAATGAAACATGTAAAGTCACATTAAAAAATTTGCACATGTTTCAGGCAGGGTGCAATCAAAACAGATTGCAAATATTTAAGCGATATGCAATCACCACATTTAAACAGTACACTCTGAAGAACACCACAGGGAAAATGCAATCACCACACTTACCCAGTACACTCTGAAAAACACCACAACACACCTATCTCCCTCTGCCAAAGAACATGAAAAATAAAATAATTTGCACATGTTCCAGCATGGATGAAATAACGCACAATGAAATGATGTGCGAGGGAGAACAAAAATGTAATGAAAACTGAACATTACAGCTTAAATCGCTAGTGCACTAGCAACACAAACTTGACGTGTGAGGCAAAAGACAAAAATAATGCACACAACAATTACAACACTAACTCTTGAATACTCTGCCAACGCAAGCAACCCTGACGTGCGAGGCAAAACACCTTCCCAACACAACCCTGACGTGTGAGGGACATTCCCAACGCAAACTTGAACTGCAAGGAATATTGCCAAAGCAACCTTGACGTGCGAGACAAAGCACATTTCCAACACAACCCTGACGTGTGAAGGTCACTCCCAACGCAACCTGGACGTGCGAGGGAGACTGCCAACGCAACCATGACGTGCAAGGCAAAGCACATTCCCAACACAAACCTGACATGTGAAGGACATTTCCAACACAACCCTGACGTGCGAGGGAAAAGCAGAAAAAATGCAACACTGGGTACACGACCCACAAAACACGATACATGCCCCCAGGCATTGTATTGAAAATCTCAGCATGAAAATAACAGTAGCTGCTAAAATAATATAAGTGCATTCACATTAAATTTTGGTTGAAGGTCTTGCATAACATTACCACAGTACAACATGCATTAACTGTGCAGGTAAAACATGTAAATATCTACTTGCTTGTTTAGCAGATTTTTACAAAGCAATAAACTAAAACAACACAAAGTAGTCACCGTTGTCGTCAATACAAGAGTAGTTTGAACACCATCCCAACCAGTTGGCGAAGTTTTAAATAACGTAGAGGAAATCGCTGGTCCACTGTTTTAAAAAATGTGCATTCACCGATGAGGAACTCAGCATGCAGAAACAGAAACCTCTTCAAGAACAGCTCTCAAGACAAGTAAGTTATTCATCTGATGCAGCAATATCGAGGGGAAATTATGTTAAAAGTTGAAGAGCGCACGAGGATGGACTGTAACAACAATGCTTCCAAAACTTTACTGTCCTTGACAAACTTTAAAAAAACGTGGTTGGCAAAATACGTAGGACTCAAGGAAATCAATGTCTGCAGACCTCCACAAGATGGTGGCACGTTACAAACAGACGTCTTTCTCCATATTGCTTGCACTAATTTTGCACAGATCTACACGTGTATCCCACACAGTAGACCAACCTCGCAGCCAACTCCCTTATGTGCCTCTCTAAACTGCATATCTTAGAGTTGAAAAACGCTTGACAGTCTCTTAGTTGCGCTTTAGATGCTGTGTAGGAAAACCTCTTCAATTGCCTCTCCTTCTCACTTATATTACCCCACAATTCATATCAGCTCTACATTTACACAGACTTGGCCAGCATTACGTGACCAAACATATGGCACACACTATGCTCCGCTCGTTATAGTTTTCACTGGTTCACTTATTTCTTTACCTGAAACTGGCGGCACAGCTGTTAGACTAGAAATCTGCTTCCTTCACAGCAGAAATGACATGCAGGGTTGGCTGCACCAGGTCAAACTTTGCACAACACGAAAATTCACACTTTGAGAATAAGCAAGGGACTTTACCTTTATGTATGGACATTCGGCTGTAAATCCTCATTGAAGTTGTGCTGCAAATAGTTGAACTGGACACAGTTCACCATAGACCAAAACAGATTTATCTCAGGAGTCACATTACAGCAGCTTCCCATAAGAATAAAACGATCCATTTCTTGTCAGCTCGTTTCAGGCATCAGGTCATATTAAATTTAGATGGCTAAACTCTAATGTGTAAGCAGACTATAAAGTGGCCAAACAGGATCAGTTGTCCAAACATTGAAAGTTAGCAGTCTGTGAGCAGGCAGATTCCAAGACACTCCAGCCACATAATGTCCAACGCCCAACACATACCTCTGTGGACTTCTGTTGGAAAAGACACCGTTGGGGCATCCAAGGCGTTGCGTTGCACAGGCTTATTTTCAGGCTTCTTTTCAGACTCTGGCCATCTTCTCTAGTTCCTTGTGTAATTTCTAGGCTCTTCACGTGTGGTTCTTTTCTAAATCGTCGCCAATTTTGGAAATGAAGATATACTGTCATGGATAGGTAGACCAGGAGCCGGAGATTTAGTTAAGTAGATTTATTAGTTACGGTAAGTAGGTACAGGGCGCCCCACCGGGAGCAGCATCCTGCTGTTCAGCCCCACTCAATCTAACTGATCACTCATTCAAAGCATACACACACACCCAACATTCTATGACTTCACACTCATGCAGGCTGAGCAGCCAGGACTCGGAAGCATAGGATGTAACAGTTCCTAATTAGACTGCTGTGAGATATCAAGTCATTTCTGATCTCAAGAATCTAGTCAGTAGCCTTATCTAAATTAGACCATGGAAACACCTTACTCACCAGAATCCCCAAATTACACCTAGATCACCTCAGGGCATCCTTGCATATTGTGACTAGGCTTGACACTGATTCTAGAACATTCAACCACATTGTTGAAGTTATGTTCTCATTGAAATGGCTTCCAATTGAGGGTACGAGAATACTAAAGCTGGCATGTATTATCCACTAAACTCTCCGCTCTGGGACATCAAATTAATTAGTCTTGAAACAGATAATATCAGGGTACAGTAACAGTTGTGGAGCGGGCTGCCTTGTGCCTGAATTCCCAGCAGGTAAAAGGTAAAGAAATGTTATGCCATCTGTCTCTGGGAATGCAAAGAAGGCGTGAAACTCTATCCTAGTGGCCATTAAAATGAAGCCCTCTTCCAAAGTCTTAAAAGAAAGATGAAACATCTTTTATTCCACCTTCACTTAACCATTTGATAGTTTACTCTGTATTCCCCCAAATGTAGCTAATGGCTATTGCTCTCACATCTGTACTCCCCACTGACTATAACTTTTGGCCAATGAGGGGTGACAAATGCAAAAAGAACAATTTATGGAGTATATGTTTAAAAGCACAAAAAGGCATATCCAAGTGCTGTAAAAACTAAGTTCCAAATCATAGTTCTTTTTACATTCTCCTTACGAACGTACCCTCGGCTGTCAATAAGAGCAGATGATGTACATAGGTTATTTCTGGTAGGACAATACCGCACCAGACCCCAGTTAGAAGTAATCCTCATGAACATTACAAATTGGATGCTTCACATCTTGTGCACCAGTATCAAACTAGGAAACTAGACACAGAAAGCGCTATTTTAATTTGGCAAAAGAGACTGTCTGTAGCATATATCGGATTCCAAAATCTGAGGTTATGAAAGAAGACCATTAGAAAGAGCAAAACAAAATGCTGTGTTTTAGTTTCATTACTAGATTCATTGCATAAGGAATCTGACCAATGTTCTAAATTTTTTCCAGATTTTTAGTAAATGCCCCGCAGGAATTATGCTTAGTCTAATGCGCAAATACGAGAATATTGTCAGTACTGGGACTATATTTTGTTCAAATGAAAGTCTTGTCCAGAAATGGTTTGATCTTATCATTTATTTTACTCATGTTTGAACCAACTGCTTACACATTGCCAGAACCTTTTTTCATACCAACGTCTGGTCAAATTTGATAATGAAGTCTGTGATTTACCAGAGATAGTTGAGGCACAAGGGATTGCAGATATTTGTGTTGTCTCAACCACTAGAGTAAGAGTTTTCCCGCTCCATCTCATCCCAGCAAATTTCTTAGGAACCATCTGTAAACCATCCCGTTTGAGGTTAATCCACATTATAGTCCAATATAAAAGGGCCGTACATAGGCTGTTAATGCTATCCCAACTCTACATGGATGACTGACATAGCAGTTAAATTAGCGAGGATCAGCGGGCACTTAAACTGTTGCCAATTGCCTTGACTTTTCCAAACCTTTACCATTCAGTCTCATAAAAGATGTAAAAAATGTTTTTGGCATTGTATATAGATTGACAGTCACTGCAGATCTACCATATTTATTTAGAAGCTACCTAGACCGGTTAAAGCTGACAGTTTTGTATTATTTGAATTTAGGAGTTGAATTGCTCACCCAGAAACAAATCCCCAAATAGTTGAACTCACGAACCTGTTCTAATGGCTTCCTGATAAGACAAAAAATATTTCTTAAAATTTGGATGTTTCCTAAAACCGTTATTTTGCATTTGTTCATATTTATTACTGGTCGGGTGAATTACAGCTTTCCCAGAGATGTAGAAGTCTAGTCTAAATGTGTTTATGTGGGACAACATTGTCTGCCTAAACACCTTTGGTAGGCTGTTTTCCCAACCTACTGCCGTTTCCCTGGATTTGTACTAGTTTCTGGGATGAGTAGAACATTTAGTCAGTGGAAATGGAGGTGCTCCACACTATCCAACAGTGAAATAAGCCTTTATCAAAAAGTGTTAAATTCTTACTCAACAATATAGAGGTGTTTTCCAGCAATGTCCACTAGACTAGTTATTTGGAGATAAATATAAAAAAATCAGATATACAGTCATTATTTACAACCCACAGCAACGGAAAAAAGGAAAGATCGTTTAAGACAGTAAGAGGTCACACACTAATAAAAACTAGCTTTCTGTTTGCAGACATACCAAGCAGATAATTTCTAAAGTATGGTAAACCCTATCTAATGACGAGTTGATATTTCAGGTCATGGAGTGTACTCCTGATATAAGCTTTATACCACAATGAAGTCTATTGTGCAAAGGCTATTTTCCTGAGTAGTGTGTAATCATTTCTTGTGTAATACTGTGTGTGTACATGCGCGTCATAATAACACCTCTGCTTGGTTTTTAAGTTGTCTCTTCGACAAATCAATAGACTGTTCACTGATACACAGATTTTTTATTAAAGGGTTATTTTAGTCTACTACTGTTATAAAGAGGAACAATAAATGTCACTTTAATACAGTGGCATTTTATTTATCAGGTCTGCTCATTATTTTACAGTGTTTGGGCACTTAAAAACGCAGATTGTGTGAGGTGTGTCAACACGTTAGATCGAATGCCTTAAGAGCAGTATTTTTAATTATGTCCTGGCAGTGTAGCACCACCACTGCAAGACTCATGTGTCCTGTGATTGAGATGCTTTCATTGGGTATTGTGAAGGTCAGTTTCAAACTGCACTAAATTGATCGGGCAGGAGACCATCTAACGTTTGAGGATAGTTTTACGGTATGGTATGGTTTATTGCTGACAGAACAATTCGGGATGAAAACAAGTGAGTGGGCCGTTCCCAACCTCTGTAGCGAGATCCAGCCTTAAGCTAAATATTAGAGACAAAAGATAACAATCTAACTTTCTTCAGAACCCCATGTTGCCCAGGCAGGGAACTTGCACATTTGCTCTTTGGACACTTCACTGAAGAATGATTGCTAACAGAAGTTTTGACATTCCAGTGCTTTTTTAGTGGCCATGGAAAGGACATATTTATTTGAAGACCAAATTAAACAAATCTGATGTAAGATGGATCTATTACCACATGTTGCTTGAAGGCTTTTCGCTTAATAAACAACTTGATTTTGCAATCCCTGTTGTTAAGTCACATTTTTGATCTGGAGTAAAAAGAAAAAAAACATTGCTAGTATCTCTGGGTAGCAATGATTTCAAATACAAGTATCTCTTCTTTATAGTGTTTAATATTATATTGAAATACATTTTTCTCCGCGGAGTAGCTACAAATGCGGCAGCCAAAATCTATGGTCAAAATAAAATTGAAAACCTCGTATACAAAAAATGTGCACCTATAAAGATGTACAAATGCAACTTATATGCTGAGTGCTAGCACATTTCCCTTGGTTTTTGTTTCCAAGATTTGCAGAAACATCATGCTCAAGTTAACCTTTTGACCTAATAATAGATAAATATATGCTTATTATTAATTATAACCTCACACACTCGCACGCCACAGAAACCAGTGTAAATATTAAAGTTATGCAGGCACAGCTCTCCTTTGACCTGGAGCTTTCATTTTGAGAGCGCCCAGTGAGCTTTCATTTTAGGCTGCAGCCTCAGTGGGTGATATTTTTCCTTTTATGTGCCACATAGCCCCTAGTTATATGGACATCACTAATCTTAGCAAAACAGGAAAGTGAATTATAAAGCTAAGATGAAAAACTTTATAGAAACCAACTAGAAAAAGAGGATCTTTTGTTTTCCCTTTATGGCCATTTCAAAATGCCTAATGATACAGTATGTTTAGTCCCATGGCTGCGTTTTCAAGAAGGTAGCATTAGAAAGGGACATAACTCTCTCGGGTCTACCTCAAGATGATGTGTGTTCCTTTACCTTTGTAATACGGGAAGCAGCAAAAATATTGGCACTCCCTGTCACCACTGATTTCATCTTGACTTAAACTAGAGAGCCATCCTCTGCTACTCGGTAAACATTAAAAAAAACGTGCATGGAACCAGTTTTGGTTGTCTTGGATTAACCCTACTCAAGCCCAGCAGTCCACGGACAAATTGTACCATGCAATAGACCTGTGCTGTCTGACCAGAAGTTTTTGTTCAGACATCTTTTAATGGAGAGTATGGCAGCACAAACCTCTTCTGCAAAGGTAATTTCTATTGCTCCACCAGTTTGTGAATACAAAATACTTTGTTCTAAGGGCAGAAGTATTTAGGTCAAGCTGTGTAGATTTGTGCACATCAAATGCTATGTCTTCTTGGTCAGTAAGCCCATGTAAATTGAGTAGTATGGACAAACTTAGTCTCCCCGACACCAAAAAACCCTTCTGTGACCAGGTCAGCAACAGTTTGGACTCCTGCAAACCATGGGCACTACCTAGTCAATGGCTAGGTCTATGGCCCTGCCAGTTACCTTTCACCGTCATATCTGGATGTGTGTTCCTCAGGCTTTTTGGGACATGTCCAGGTTTCATTGAGGAACATGTTGTGTGCTGATGAATCACTCTTTTGGAAGGAGACTAACTCCTCCCTGGAACAGATTTTAAAATAGTTGAACCACAATGTGCTTACTGGGCCTTGCCTCACTAGCACAGCAGTTCCACCAGCAGTACTGTTGCTTCGTAATCTTCTGCATAGGACATGCCTCATGACGGTGTCAATGTCCCAAGCCCCAATAGCTTTATTACAACTTTTTGGCAGGGATGGACCTTAGGGACGTAAGGGTCACAATGGCACCAGTACTCTAATCCTATATTGGATCAGCCCCTCAAACTCTCTTTGACACCTTTCCTCTCATTCAACTTCCAGTGGGCGGATTGTCTCCCACTTTACCCCCAATCTGTAGACTATCATGACAGACCATTGGGGGCTTCTAGTGACTGTCCTAGCTTTCCTATTCTTATCACCAGACTGCCCACCTTCTGTCACGATGTTCACCCTGATGCACCTGGAGTTTGAAGGAAAGGGTTCTTGTCCTGTTAGGCAAAGAGAGGATATATATGGTACCCTTGGAGGAGAGGGGCACGAAGGTTTTACTCCATTTACATCTCCAGCATTGCATTTTTCATAGATTCACATGCTTGAATCATTCTCTAGTCGTCAAGGTTGGGAATTCCTGGTGACTTTAAATAGCACTAAACAGTGTTAAATTGGCTTTAGGCCCAACAACAGAGTTTCTATAGTAGCCTATCTACCTCATTTGAAAAAACAAAACTGAAGCCAGTGACATGGCAGTGCTCAGCTCTCCACCCTCCCCTACGGGCCAATCCCAGAGGAGACCTGTGCCCTAACCTGACAGAAGAGAGGATGCTCAGGCCGTTGTAAAGGAATAAGCTTATGTATTGGCTACCATCATTATTGCAGCAATGGATGTATCCAATGCAGGTTTCCAATTGCTAGCAGAAGCAGCAGTCCTGCAGAGACAACAGCAACTTCGATCCATAGCCTTCTGACTGGATTTGTAAGTCAAATCTCTGGACAGACGTTGTTTGGAAAGCATGTGGACAAAACAGGAACACATACTGCATACTTTCTGGGTTCTTTGCAAAACAGGTGCACTGTTTTTACTCCTTTCACTCTCAGGCCTTCAGAGGAGGATTTACCCAGTACCGGGTCGTAGAGGAGATACAGGGTTACTCCTCTGGGAGGAAGCGGTGTCATGGCTACTGCAAGTCATCTGGTAAAAAAGGGGGTTACCCAATTGTGCTCCCAACTCAACAAAAAGAGAACTCAACTTTTCCAAGCTGCCCCAATACATTTAGTCAGGGGAATAATTTTGAGTTTTACTTTGGCTTGGGAAACAAAAACTACAGATCAGTGAGTGCTACAGACAGTGCATTGTCTCACACTCATAATTCACGCAGAAACCTCCTGTGTATCCAGCCGAAAAAGAACATCATCTGCACTTGCAGGAGCTCCAGCATGAAATTCCCCTCCTTCTCCTGAAAGGAGCCATAAAGAAAATGTCAAAATCTCCAAACAATCTGAGTGTTCACTCAAGATTTTTCCTGATTAAAAATAAATCAGGACAGTGAAGGTCAATACATAACCTGCACCACTAAAGCACGTTCCTGAATAAAGAGTACTTTAAAATAGTTACCCTGCAAGAACTCCATCTGATGCTGCAGAGACTTGTGTATCTTACCTTCCCCCAGTCTTCAGCATGCACGTTTCCAAATTTGAATACTCCCGAATACCAGACACTAACTCAGATATTCACTGGTGGTTTAGTCCTGTCATTCAAACTAAAATCCATACCCTGTTTCTTCGCAAAATGGCTGGTGCCAATGACTGCCTTGCTGTGCAAATATGGACATGAATGAATGAAACCCGATTTATATCGCGCTACTTAGCCCAATGGGCGTCAAGGCGCCTAATCCAAATGCCTGTGATATCCCCGGAGCAAGCTTACTGGTAGGCCTTGATAAAACACCACGTTTTTAGTGCCTTTCTAAAAAGGGACAACGAGGGTTGCGTCTTAATCTCAGCGGGGATCAAGTATACCCATACGTGGACGGCTGGCTCGTGAAGTCTCCATCAGATGAAGATACCTGGTTCTGTACTGCCACTTCCATTAGCCTTTTTCACCAACTGGGGATGACTCTAAATGGCTAAATGTTATAATACATTTCGTCACAAGACTCCAGTTCCTTGAAGCCATCCGAGACACTGGGCACATTGATGGAAGGATGGGGAGCCTAAATAAAAGAAATATCTACAAGAGGTCTCTAGTTCATAACGAAGAAAATGTTCCACATAAACATCCTCCGGTTGCTAGCCATTAAGCTATGTTTGCAATCTTTACTTGCACAACTAGCTGGCTGTGCTCTGTTAATCAGAACAGACATGACAACTTCTATGTATTACATTGTGAAAC
The DNA here is from genome assembly GCF_964263255.1 of Lissotriton vulgaris. Lineage (NCBI taxonomy): Eukaryota > Metazoa > Chordata > Amphibia > Caudata > Salamandridae > Lissotriton > Lissotriton vulgaris. The sequence continues at coordinate 1,001,130,757 of NC_141696.1, read as the reverse complement.
ATGAAGGAACGGGGTCTTCTTCAGTGTCAGACGAGGCACAATGCTTTGTGACTGATTAATCGCGAACAAGGTGGATATTTTTGTGGAGCATCTATAAAGTATCGAAACCAACCAGGCAGATGCACCAAGTTGCACACACTCAGACTTTCACGAGTGGGAGCTTTGGCTAGACCAAGTTCAATGCATTTTTCGGCAATGGCGCTAAGGAGATGCTGGATCTGTTTGTCACCCTGCAGAACATTAAATGGCAGTATTTGCCAGAACTGTCTGGCAACCTGGACTTAATGGCAATGCCTTTTCCATGACCAGCTTGAATGTCTTCGCTTATGACTTTCTGCCATTTCTCCTAATTCTGAAAATACTAAAGACAAAAGCCTACCTCTGTTCCTTCCCCAGGATGGGAACGTTAATTTTGGTACAGAGACCTCCTGATGTTGTATGAATAACCACAGATACAGCTCAGGAACCACCCCATGCTTTTTTTCTGGGTGCAATCTAGAAATTCTAAATCACAATCTCAAGTCACTTTAACCTGACCGCTTTATTCATGATCACTTGCAGTTTGGCCATCTTAATATTCCAGTAGGTTGCAGGTACGTTTTGGTACATGCATGAACACCATCAGCATCAACAAGTTATAACTCTAAGTGGAAGTATTGCATGTGGTGCATATGCAAAGACCATGATATGGAGCCCCATACAATGTTGCCGTACTTGCTTGAGGTAGCAAAGAACGGTCTGAAACTGAAATATTCTTAGTCTAAATTCATTTGGGGTTTGTAGGCTCAGGAGATAGGAGGGATCTTCTTCTTCCTTATTGTCCCGGAGGATAATCAATTCATGAAGCAGCTTTTTGGAGAAGTGGAGAAGTGTGGCTCAAGTGGTTGGAGCGGCAGACCCTGATGCAGAGGTCTGGCCCGGACCAGGGTTCAATTCCCCGCCTCGGCGGGTCTTGGGCTCGAATTTCCCCGGACCTGACAATTCTCGCCTCAGTGCCTATTCCATTCATGGAGTCCCACTCTGTAACTCTGGGCAACAGCTTGCTTAATCTCCACAAGGGCCCCTCGCGGCGGGATGCCTGACTTTCACCTTGGGGGATGCCCAGAAACGGGTTATCTCGCAGGGGAATACCAGGACGGGTTCCCTAAGCAAGCGCCGGGAAACCCACTGCGGGTAGCTGTGCGCTATATAAGCTCAAATACATTTACATTTACATTTTTATAATGGTTCTCCTTCTAAGGTGCCCTCCAGTACCATGAGAAATGAATACCTGTCTCATGTAAATAAAAAAAAAGTTTTACATTATTTTCCAACATTTAGTGGTACATAAGCGGAAAAGAAAATTATAACCTCAAATGATACATTATGTGTCATAGAACAGATGTAACAGCTATGTAAAATATTTCTGTCACACTGTTTAGGATTGATACATTAGAAAAAATGCTACAGTGGTTTAAGCGGTCCGTAGTGAGCATAAAAATTGAACAAGGTGGTAAAGCGAGTAGGTGCACAGGATTTGCAACTAGTTTGTATTGCCCAACACGGGAAAGGGGGAGTAGTGTTGTAGGGGCCACTAATCTGTGAAATAACTCCAGTCTCCACTGAAGCCTATGTGGCATGTTCTGGTGTGCAGTCCAGCTCTTAGTCTGCGTCATCTTTAAGTAGTGTTGGACAGAAAGATCAGCAGTGGACCCCAGATATCCTTTGGCCTGGATGATGAAGGTTGTTAATCTGCATATACTTCACATTTTGTTGCAGCGGGCCAGGGCGCTTAACCAGTCTTTTTTTGTGAGGTGAATTTCTACTTTCTCAGCACATAGTGATTCTACTTTTAGCTTGGAGAAAGCCCAGTGCTGTGATTCTACGCCCCCCTGGTGGAATATCTTTACTGTAACCCAGTAGATTTGTTTAAGGTTGTAGTTCAGTGTTGCAGTCTAACATGTCTGACATTGTGTTAACTGCATCATTACAAAATACCTGGATGGTCTGACAGCCCCAAGCCATGTGCAAAAAGTCGGCGTGTTCTTTTGACACACCTGGGACAGTGGTGTGATCTGGAATCATCTATTTCAGCGTGCTTAGCAGGTGTCGAGTAAACATGGTGGAGGAATTTAAAATGGAGCAGCTTGTGGTAGTAGTTCAAGGAGACTAGTTTGGTTTATGTGCAACAATATTGCCACTGAGCCCTGTGATAGTCATGCCTATATCCAGTGCTTGAAATGGAAAAATAGAAGTGCAAGTACTCTGTAGCAGAATACCTGCTTGTTTCTGAGAAGTGCTGGTACTCTCCAATTAAAAGTATAGCATTTCTTTTGAAAAGTGACATTACTCTTCCTCTCAAAATAAAAAAGTGCCAGCACTCTGTACCGGACAGTACCTGCCATTTAAAGCACTGCCTATATCCTTTTTCCATGCAAGTCTGGCACAGTCCGTCTGTTGTGTTTTAACCATAACACAAGTCGTACCTAGCCGAGAAATCCTGCGTATAGCATCTGTGGCTTGTATGAGGGCGGTCAATAGGGTAAAGTCCCCTGGGAAGCCAAGGAGATTTTATCAAGCTGTGCATCTCAATCTAGCATACAAGAACAGATCAAGTGGAATTGACTTCTGAGCTGACATAATGTGTTCTATGGATATAAATTTACCCTGGCCGAATATGTTACCAAGTTCTCACAGCCCTCAATGCCTCCCTATGTTGTGCACCAGTTTTTCTTTGGTCAAAGGCAGTTTGGGTTTTCATAATATTGTAAGTGCTGGTGAGTAGGAAAGAACATCCCAGCCACTGGGCCAATCTTTCCTACGCCAATCATGTTTTTGTGCCAGTCTATACCTCTCTGTGCTCTATTCTTATGCCTTTCGGTAATAAGGTTTCAAATGGTATATTATCTTTCTGATGGATATATCTGCCTGTGGATTCCTCACCTTTTGAATTACCCCAAAGCGCAGCATTCCACAGAAACCTTTCTCCTCAGCTCTCACACGTCGACGAGGATGTCACAAAGGAACGGCTCCTCACGCGACTCTGCGTGACGTCATCGGAGCCATAAGAAGACCTCGTTGGAGTGCTGACATATGTTTCCTTTTTTTCACGCCATCGACCGGTAACAGTCTTTTCCAAGGCTCTCCATTACTGGGATTTTCTTTGTTGCCGGTGTTGCAGCTTTGTAGCCTTCGAAGATGACTACTCAGAGGAAGTCAGGTTTCAAGCCATACAGAGTATATGGGAGCCGAATGTCCATCACTGACCCCCATGAAGATTTTTTATGGTATCTCTTGTCTGAACATGACGCCGAGACATGCACTTCGTGCTAGCGCATGAATCCAAAGGCGGTGAAGGAGAAGGAGGCTAAATCATTCATGGCCAAGGCCAAAAAGCAGAACAGAAGTCGTAGGAGGTCACATAACCTGCTCAAAGTCACCGACCCCACACACTTCTAGGTCTTCTAAGAATCACAAGAAGAAGCAGCACCATGGTGTTCGGCGTCTCTTTTTGAAGGATGCGACTCCGAAGTTGGAGTCCCTGAGGTCATCACAGGGATGAGATCTCTCCGACTCCTTCACCGGAGTTGTCTGTGGCCCATTTTCGGAGAGGAGTGGCTCCACTGACTCTGAGATATGCGTTGCCTTCACCGTTGCCGAAGTCAACCACTACACTTCTGGCACCAGGGTCTCTGGCACCGCAACCGGAGCCAAATTTGGTGCCTCCTCGAACGGCTCCAGTGCCTGTGGTACCAGATCTGGCATTTCCCTGCTCCGGGATCGGATCCATCGCATTTTTTAAATGCGATGTTTGGCTTGGTCACCTGAGCTGCGAACCCTACTGGCCCGCCCGTTGGCATCAATGGTCTGATGGCATGTTACCTGGGAGGTTTGCCACCTCATTTTCCCCAGGCACCGCTCATGCCTTTCATGCCTATGGGTCCAAGGAGTTGGCTTCTTCCGACTCAGAGCTTTTGTACTCCTTTGCAGTCCTTGGTGGGACGAGGTCCTCTTGATGGTTCAACCCCAGCGCTGTCAGGTTCCAAACCAGCACCGACTCGACCGGCTTCAACTCCTGTTAGTGCTTTCTACGCCGATCCCGAAGTCACTGGTGGCGCGTCTGGCACGTCTGGCGCACCGATGCCATTTTTGAGGATGAGATCTCCGAGCGAGGCTAAAAGGCTGTTGGAGGAAGAAGATTACCAGGAGGAACATGGAGTGGCTGAGGAAGGAGAGATTGTAGATTCTGAACTGGATTTGGATAGTTTGCAGGGGGCTAGTGGCATGGACACCTCTGAGTAGGAGCTTTCATCACCAAAGGGCCTGCCGACACAGAAGATGACCACATATCATGCTGTGATCAGAAAGGCTGCAGACCTCTTGAAGTTGCCTCTTCGTACAGCGGAGTTAAGAACTAATATTCTTACTGAGGTGCTTCGTTCCCCTTGCTCTGTTTCAGAACTTGCGGATTGGGAGTCAAAGTGCATGGAGCACTCAGCAAAGAAGGCGTTCTCATCAGGGAGTATGACCCTTAAGTCCACATATGCCACATGCCTTTTTGGCCGCTACATACATGCCCTCATGAACCCAACCAGGGAGGTTGTCCAAAAGTTGCCTGAGGAGGTACAAGGGAATTTCTCAGTGGTGTTGTCAGATGCCCAAGCTGCTGCCTGCCAAGTGATCCAATCTGGTCTGTACATGGACAACTCAGTAGCCAGGGCAGTGGGATAGTCTGTGGCAACCAGGAGGCACGCATGGTTGCGTGGTTCGGGACTCACGCCTGATGTCCAGGCTACATTGCTGGATTTGCCTTTGGATGGATCTCGCCTATTTGGGGCTAAAGCGGATTCGGAGCTGCAGCACTTTAAGGATAACAAAGCCACAGTGTCAAACTCAACTGGGAAGCTTTGGGCAGTTCTTCAAGTTTTGTGGCTTTGGAAGAAACCTGTCCTTTTATGCCAGGCAACAGCCTCAGCAGCAGCAGTAGGCAAATCCCTTGTACATGTTCTAAAGGGGAAAAGGAAGATGTCATCTGCAGGGTTCCACATGACTCCTCCTCCTCTTCTGCTCCCCAGTTGGTGTGGCAGGGAAACAGCTCTAGCTCCACCATACTTGAGCATGCATGTCCAGACGGAGCACGGGTGTCCCATTTTCTGCAGCATTGGAGATCTGTTTCTACAGCTCTCTGAATTTTGAACATCATAGAGAACAGGTATGCCCTACCCTTCCAGGAGTTCACCCTCCTCCTTTCCCTCCCTGCCAGGGCTTTTTCTCAGAAGAGCATCTTCTGCTTTTCCAGCAGGAGGTCCTCTCATTGCTGCAAAAGTGCAATCGAGGGTGTTCCGGAGCAGGAAAGGGGTCAGGGGTGCTACTTTCTGTACTTCCAGATACCCAAAAAGGACTGTTGTTTACGGCCGATTCTCGACCTCAGGGTTTTTAATTTTTACCTCAAACAAGAAAAAATAAAAAATATTGACCCTGGCTCAAGTTCTTCTTGCTCTGGAGAAGGAAGACTGGATGGTGTCAATCGATTTACAGGATGCGCATTTACACATTTCCATCCTGAAGTCGCATCGGAAGTATCTCCTTTTTTACTGTGGGGCCTCAACATTACCAGTTTGTGGTCCTTCCATTCGGCCTTACTTCCGCACCCCGGGTCTTCATTAAAGGTGATGGTGGTGGTGGTAGCTCATCTCAGAAGGTGGAGGATTCCTGTTTTTCCCTATCTGGACGACTGGCTGCTCAAAACAAAGTCACCAGAGATGGTGCTGCATCATTTGCTGGTAGCAACACAACTGTTGTTCGAGTTGGGGTATTTTGATTAATGTACCCAAATCTCACTTGGTGCCCTGTCAGCGCAAATGGTTCATAGGGGCAGTACTGGACACTACTGTAACTTGTGCCTTCCTGCCTCTGCAGAGGATTCAAGACATCAAGGCTATGATTCCACTTCTTCAGAATAGAGTCTTGGTCTGTTTGCTTCCTGCATACTGTTGGTCAACCATGCATACTGGCATATTAGTGATGGCTCTCCAGTGGTGCCTCTGCAAGGAGTGGTTTCAACACAACGGAGATCTCGAAGAGGTAGTCAGAATCTCCAGAGACACTGCAGCGGATCTGCTATGGTGTAGTGTTCCAGGCAACCTGTCTCAAGGTAAGCCATTCCAATTGCCTTCTCTGGTGGCCACAGTGATAACAGATTCCTCCACTCTTGGGTGGGGAGCCCATCTGGGGGATCTGGAGGTCAAAGGTCCTTGGTCTCCAGAGGATAGATTGTTTCACATCAGTCTTCTGGAATTGCGGGCGATACATTTGGCTCTCAAGCCTTCCTCCCTTTCCATCTCGGTCAGTCAGTTCAGGCCCTAACAGACAACACTACTGCATTGTGGTAAATTAACAAATAGGGATAGGGAGGAGTAGGGTCATAACTTCTCTGCAGAGAGGCTCTGCAACTCTGGTCTTGGGCTCAGGATCAACGGATTTGCGTAATCGCAAAGCCTCGGGCCGAAGAGCTAAATGCGCATGTGAACAGTCTCAGTCAGCATTATTCGGCCGATCATGAGTGGCATCTCCATCCATAGATGGTCCTTCACATTTTCAGGATGTGGGAGTTTCCGCATTTGGAACTACACAGGAAGAGAGTCCTGTCTAATTCATTTATAGGGCGAAATTGCCTGCCATAACTAAATCCACTGAGCAATGATAATGGATCCAAAATGTATGTTTACATTAATGCAGAAAAATAAACAACAACAAAGCATCATATGAAACACTTGAGGCAAAATAAATATAACACAAACAATCTATTTTTTAAATGTATTAATATAGTTTCTGGCAAATTAATTCTATATGGATCAAAATATAAACATGCAAAAAAAATGTAGATAATAAATATCGAAAGTTTAATCAAGCACATGAACAAAATATAACTCTTGTACATACAATATGTCTTATCCTCTGGACAAAAGACTTCAAGCTCAAATCACACTCCTACCGCATTCATTCCTATTCTAAAAAAGTACAGAATAACATGTTCAGAGACCCAAGCAAAACAAGAGGTCACGTAATGTAGGGGCTTGCTAACAAAACCAACTGGATCTCTTATTAGAAATACATATGTAAGTTCATATATTTATATGTCTCAATGAAAGCTACAAAAATATCAATAAATATACATAATCCTAGGCTCGATGGAAAGGTAAGTGCTTCCGGTTTTGAAAGTATGTGCCGACGCGCATTTGGGTGTAGACAAACAGTCCTGGATGTACCTTCTTCAGGGGCCTAAATATAAAAATATCACAGGGCCAGGGAACAAGGAAAATATCCAGAGACTCATTAAAATGAGCTAAAGTGAGATGTATACGGGGTCTCTTAGCGAGGGGCAGTACAGGAAAACGCCTTCCTTACGAAGCTGACATTCTTCCTGATAGGATAGAATGGTCAGGAGACTGGATAGAAAATAAACTTGATTCTTTCTGCATGTCCAATGTTTGAAGGGACTAAGGTTGTCCGCAATAGGACATGTATGCCCCAATAAATGGGTTCCATGTTATGGTGCTGCATGGTCTACAAAGAGTATAAACATGCGTGCAATTAGCAGCTAGGACTGACAGGCGCCATATTTTCTAACGCCCATATCTGTATTTCTCTCAGATAGAAGGGAAGGAAGCTCATTTGGACCGGTTTGCCACTCACTAGAATGCACAATGCCCAGCTTTCTGCAGTCTCCAGTATCAGACGCGGGGAGTGCTGGGGGACACGTTTCATTTAGATTGGGGCTCACAGATTCTTTACGCGTTTCCCCCCCATACCCTTGATTTCTCAAGTTCTTTCTGAGTAAGATTCGCCAAGACCAGGACCAAGTCGTATTGATCATCCCGGATTGCCCGCTAAAGGTGTTCGACACAGACCTTCTTTACATCTCTATGCACTCTCCACTCCATCTCAGGGCAGACTGCCTCTCACAGTCGCAGGGGCAGGTTCTACACCCCCACCTCCAGAGCTTGCGCCTTCATGCCTGGACATTGAACTTGGCAACTGGAGTTCCTTCTCTCTCCATAACCGAACCATAACGGAGACAGAGGATCGTCCCTGTGAAGTACGACACCTAAGTACTTCACCGATTCAGTCATCCATCGGATAGAAAATTCAAGATCAGCTTGCGGGATGGACTTCCTGAGGGTTAATAGCTCAGACTTGTATCGGTTAATGGTCATGCCAGAGAATAGGCTTGAGTCAGTTAATGATGCTCTCTTTTGAGCGAATTCATAGAGCACACATGCAGTACATCTCATGGAAGATGACACTATCTCTGACTTCAGTGAACAGAGTTGGAGTGTAGCAGGCATTTCCCATAAAGGAGTCATCCCTCTGATTTACAAAGGACAGTCTTTTTGCTCACCAGTCCAGGGCTTATACCTGCAGTCCTATCGGATTTTTATTTGATTGAATCACTTATCGTTCACTCATGTTTTCTTAGCCCTTCTTCGTCAGCACAAAAATATTTGCTTTTCACTACATGTCTGTAGGTGCATACATTTATTTATTTTTTGCAAAAAACTAAGGACTTCTGCACTTGAGATCAATTATTCCTTTCCTCGAACCACCCAGATAGAGGTGTCTCCCATTGTCCAAAGAAAGAGTCGCACATTAGCTGTCAGCCTGCATCACCTTTGTTACACTGAGATTAAATGCCTGCTTCAGGGTACAGTGTGGGTGCATTCCACAAGAAGTATGGCAACTACAGCCAATCATTATGCTGTCGGAGTAATTGCATGACATTTGCCATGGAGTTATGTGGAAAAGCAAACATCCTTCCACCAAGTGCTCTGTCTTGATGTGAATTAATCAGTTGGATTCGCCGTTTTATTCAACATGTTTCAATAATAGGAGTCTGTTTCCCATTTTCTTAACAAAATGTAGGTGCTGCCTGCTATTCTGTTTGAAACATGTGAATCTATGAAAGATATCAGCGCTGGAGAATTTGAGTTGCAGGTGAGTAACTGATTTCTTAGTGGGCCCCAAGAAGGACTTAGGTCTCAAGGTGGTCCTGCGCCTATGCCTTTTAAATCTTGACTCCCTACTGGCCAAGTTCAAACAAATGAAATATAACTTAGTTTTGCGTTGGGTTGCCTTGTATGTAAAGATCGGTTGTACCGTACCTAAGAAAGACTCTTCTGCTGGCATTTGTGTTCATTCCACGAGGAACACAGCAGCTTTTTCTGCCCTTACTAGGGACGTCCTGGTAGCTGATAATTGCCAGACACTTGGTTCTTGCTGTGGCATTACTGTCTCCCCTGCAGCCCAGGCAAAGTATCCACCAATGAGTGCCAGGGCTGGAGGTGAGACAGTAATGCTACACTTCTCTGGTTAACTAGCACTACGAAGCCCTATATCTATAAAGTAGGATATGTAACTTGGTACGAATAAAGTATATCTGAATGATGTCTGGGGGGCCAGGAAAACAGGGCAAGATGGACAGTATTTAAACTCAAGAATGATCTTACATTGGATTCTCTTTGTATCGGAAATATGTATACAGTGACTTCTACTTATTGCGTAAAATGAGAAGTTGAGTTTACAAATTCTGCACCGCTGCCCTTATATGCACTATTAATTATATTTTTTCTCCAAAACCCTACATTTTCTGTAAGACGTTAGTAATTCAATCTACCCAGCTGCTCATTCACAGAGCAGCATTCTTCTGAAAAAGAATGAAAATGTAAATTTAAAAAAAGATTGTTTATATTTAGGCCGCCTCGCTAGCGGAATTAAGTACATTTCTTTTTCTATTAAAAATTACCAAACAGCAATTACAAAATGGATAATCTGAAAAAAGCAATGCAAACTCATCCTTTTCTTGTTTTTTTGGAAAAAGAAATGCTGTGTCATCAGATGTAACCCTTTCAAAGAGCTGATGAGGGACAGTGAGCTTAAACAATAAAGCCATTTTGAGTTAGCAAGCCATGCAGTTCACAAAATCATGGAGTTTGTTTGCACCTGTAAAATGAATTCTTGCTGTGTACTAAATTCCTTTTGAATTTTGGAAACGCCTTAATGAATTGTAAAAGGTGTATTGCAACTCACAATTAGGTGGGGGCATGAAAGTGAAGTAGTGTGGCTCACTGGTTAGAGGCGGCAGACCCGAGAGCAGAGGACAGCCCGGGACCAGGGTTCGATTCCCGGCGCGACAGGTTTCTGGACCAGGGTCAGCGGACTCGATAATTCTCTCTCCTCGGTGCCCACTCTGATCAGCGATCACACTCGGCAACTCTGGGCATTAGCTTGCCTCATCTTCACTAACGGCCCCACCAGACCGCCGGGGATGCCTGGTCTCACCCTGGAGATAGCCATTAAGGGACCATCTCTCAGGGAAGCCAGGAAGGGTTTCGCAGCGGTCGAAGCGCCTTGGGACCCTACGGGTAAGTAGTGCGCTATATAAATGCCTATACATACATTTACATACATTCCCCTTGAATTACGAGTCATAGTGAGATGTATATATGGCTTGCAACCTCAATATTATTGAACAATTACCAACATCTCCAAGGGGATGATAGATGATTTGCAAGATGAAAGTTATTCTCTTTGAACAACCTTTTCTTAGAGAATTGCTAGACAGCCCTGAAGTGAGTAGGCAGTGGTCCATGGAGTCACCCCCTTCTCTCTTCGATGTCTTCCCAAACAGGAAACATTTTTATTTTTGAAGCAGCATACGATCTTTCAAGGAATATGGACTACTTAAAGAGCAAGCATTGGCAAAGCCAATAGGTTTCACCTATGTGAGATCTATTGGCTTCTTCAATGCTTTTTTGGATGTGTTGCAAAGCAGCGTTTTGCCATGCAACATGGTTTAAAGTAAAGGAAAAAAGCCATGTAATGCTGCCAGCATTAACCGCGTCTATAGTGCTTTTTTTCTTTGAGCATGGTGCATAGCAACACGTGCTGCTGTGCAACATGTCTTAACAAGCATTTGCAATGCAATAGGTCTCCCATCAGGAAAGTTTTAGCTATTGGTCTTATGAATTACACATTATTTTTATGTGTTGGTTTTGAAAATAGCGAAAGTAATAGCTTTGTCATTTACAATGCCAATACCTTTAACTTTTTGCAAATGTGACACATATAGCATGTGTAATGCAACATGTTTTGTATTTACGTGACTTAGATGTATTGATATTACAAATAACAATGGCTTTTAATTAATACTTAAATAAAAGTTATTGTAATTTATAATGGCAATAGCTTCAACTTTTGTAAATATCTTTTGTGACGATTATGTTCAGTGTATTTTATTGTGACGAAGATCCAAGAACAGAAGTGAAATATTAACATCTTTTTGTGACATTTGTAATAAAGCTTGAAACATTGAGAGAACATATTTGAACCAGTTGTTGTTAAATGGTTGCACAGATTGATGCTGTGGTGCCGCTGAGTGATGTGGTGGCAACGAGTGATGCTGTAGCGTTTAGTGATGCTGTGGTAGCGCATAGTGATGTTGTGGTGCCCCCGAGTGATGCTGTGGTGCCCCAGAGTGATGCTGTGGTGCCCCCGAGTGATGCTGTGGTGCCCCTGAGTGATGCTGTGGTGCCCCTGAGTGATGCTGTGGTGCCCCTGAGTGATGCTGTGGTGCCCCTGAGTGATGCTGTGGTATCCCTGAGTGATTCTGTGGTGGTGCGATAGATAGATAGATAGAGTGAGGGCGATAGATAGATAGAGGGAGTGCGATAGATAGATAGAGTAGAGCAATAGATAGATAAATAGAGTGAGGGCGGTAGATAGATAGACCGAGTGAGGGCGATCGATAAATAGAGTGATGGCGATAGAGTGAGTGGGATAGATAGACAGAGTGAGGGCGATAGACAGATAGAGGGCGATAGATCGAGTGAGGACGTTAGATCGAGTGAGGACGATAGAGTGAGGACGATAGAGTGAGGACGATAGATAGAGTGCGGACGATAGATAGAGTGCGGACGATAGATAGAGTGCGGACGATAGATAGAGTGAGGACGATCGATAGAGTGAGGACGATAGATAGAGTGAGGACGATAGATAGAGGGAGGCAGATAGATAGATTGATAGAGTGAGGGCGATAGATAGAGAGTGAGGGCAATAGATAGAGTGAGGGCGACAGATAGATAGAGTGAGGGCGACAGATAGATGTGTGTAGTTGTGTGTGTGGGTGTGGTTGTGTGTGTGTGGTTGGGTGTGTGTGTGGTTGTGTGCGTGGTTGGATGTGGTTGTGTGTGTTTGTGTGTGGGGTGTGTGGTTGTGTGTGTGTTGTGTTTGTGGCTGAGTGTGTGGTTGAGTGTGTGGTTGAGTGTGTGGCTGAGTGTGTGGCTGAGTGTGTGGCTGAGTGTGTGGCTGAGTGTGTGGCTGAGTGTGTGGCTGAGTGTGTGGCTGAGTGTGTGGCTGAGTGTGTGGCTGAGTGTGTGGCTGAGTGTGGGGTTGTGTGTGGGGTTGTGTTTGTGTGTGTGGTTGGCTGTGTGTGTGTGGTTGTGTAGAGTTGTGTGTGTGGTTGGGTGTGGTTGTGTGTGTGCGTGGTTGTATGTGTGTGTGGTTAGAGAAGGATGTATGTGGAAGAGAGCAGCAGATCAACACAGCTGAAGAGAACAGGGAGTTAAAGAAGGAGGCGGGTGGAAGAGAGCAGCAGATCAGCACAGGAGAAGAGAAAAGGGAGTTAAAGAAGGAGGTGGGATGGAAGAGAGCAGTAGATCAGCACAGGAGAAGAGAACAGGGAGTTAAAGAAGGAGGCGGTGGAAGAAAACAGCAGATCAGCACAGCAGAAAAGAAAAGGAGTTAAAGAAGGAGGCGGGTGGAAGAGAGCAGCAGATCAGCACAGGAGGAGAGAACAGGGAGTTAAAGAAGGAGGTGGGATGGAAGAGAGCAGTAGATCAGCACAGGAGAAGAGAACAGGGAGTTAAAGAAGGAGGCGGGTGGAAGAGAACAGCAGATCAGCACAGGAGAAAAGAACAGGGAGTTAGAGAAAGATGTGGATGGAAGAGAACAACAGACCAGCACAGGAGAAGAGAACAGGGAGTTAAAGAAGGAGGTGGGGTGGAAGAGAGCAGCAGATCAGCACAGGTGAAGAGAACAGGGAGTTAAGGAAGGAAGTGGGTGGAAGAGAACAGCATATTAGCACAGGAGAAGAGAACAGTGAGTTAGAGAAGGAGGCGGGTGAAAAGGGAAGAGCAGATCAGCACAGGAGAAGAAGGCAGGGAGTTAGAACAGCAGGCTGGGAGGGAGAGGGCTGCAGATTAGCAAGTGTTGCCAATTTAGCTCTGTCACTTAAAAGATTGGTTTGCACCTCTGCCATGATGTGCAGTCAGTAGTTTGTTTTCCTGCTGGGCTGTGTCTTCCATCCTTCCGAGGTTGGTATTTTAAGTATGATTAAAAGCTGGTAATAGCAGTAATGGCTATTTACAGCGCTTACAATCTGCAAAAAAGTGGTACGTTCAGCTTTCAAAGAAGTTAATGGCGAAACCGTACAGACATCAAATGTGCATTTGAAACATTTTTGCTATGTTGTGACCTATGCCTGTTGGTGTAGGCAGGTATGAATTTGTTGACAGTTCAGTCCATAGTAGGGATGACATTTATTATAGACACTAAAAGCAACAAGAGAGACAAACTGCCAGGATCAAGGAGGAGCTAGCACTCAGGAGGTGTGGGAGGGAGATACAACACGGGGATTCACAGGGAGGGGGGGGAGGGAGATGCGCTGTGCAGTTCCTCTGAGTGCTAAATGTCAAATTCTGTGCGTGATGTGCATTCCACAAAGGCAAAATCGCCCCTCACGCACAACAGGGCAAAGACAGGGGGTGGGAGGCAACCGCAGGAGGGTGGAATAGGTGGTAGCAACAAGGAGCTGACATACAGGGGAAAAGGTGGTGGTGGAAGAATACACCCTGATGTGGATACACGAAGAGCCGTCACCCCCACTAAGCGCTAAATGCCAAATGCTATGTGGGATGGGAGTGAACGTCATGGAGGTAACATCGACCCTCTATCATTACAATAGAGGTAAACACAATGTGGCACAACAGGGAAAAGGAGGGGTTGAAGGACTTACCAAATGGAGCCACGGTCAGATACAAAGAGGAGCTGCCACCCAGGTAAAAAGGAGGGGAGGGAGAAACTGGATGCAAACAAGGGAAAAATGAAAGGGCCATGCGGGTTCCAATGAGTGCAAAAAGGCAAATGTGTTAGAAACACGCAAAAAGGACAAGGAGGCAATCAACACATGCCATGTAAAGAAGGGGAAAAATGGATGTGGTTTAAGAAGGGGACACATGGCTGGTAAAGGAGAGTTCCATGACGAGAAGTACATATGTTCCAGAGAGCTAAACGGGAAGAGGAGGAACTAAGAACAAGCCCTCACCCAAAGAAAAAAAACGCGCAGCAACTAAAGTGAAAAAAATGCGGGGCCGCGAAAGTGATTGCAATCGCGATCAAGCTTGCAGTGCATGTGCGCAAGTGTGAGCATTTCGCAGCCGCTTTGATGTGGCCGCTCGGCTCACTGAGAACATCAAAGCAGCCGCAAAATTGCTCCCAAAGCTGCAGGCGGACAGATGATGTGCGCGCGCCCGGCGCACATGCACTGTGTCCGATCTGCAGACTTTGGGAGCATTTTTGAAAGCCCTAATATACTCTAGCAGAAGCAACACATGCAAGTTTGCTTCAGCGGTACCTAAAAAGCGTTGGTCAAGCCACTAGATCTCACATAGGCGAAACCTATTGGCTATGCCAATGCTCATCTATGTGCGATAGTAGCACACGACTGGAGGATAATGGTACTATCTTAGGATAGGAAGAGAGTAGAGACAGAGCCTGAAGTGACACGATAGGAACCAAGCAGGGCAGCATAAAGAAACGTGAGATGCGTTTGTTGAAACTGCTTGCATTGCAACATAGTTACAACGGCAAAATACAAACCACTTAAAAAGGAGAATGATAAAACAGTACCCATAGCAGTTGTAAAACAGAACTACAGTGCCACAACAGAACCAGCACAGTACTATAGCAAAACTAGTTAAGCAGAAAAACATTGTGTACGTGTCAAGCCAAATCACAGTCCAGAAAACGACCACAAGTAACTCAGCAATAATATGGCCATGTAGGAAGTTTAGGACGATAGAACCTAACTTGTACTATAACGATATCAGACCCAACCCCTGCCATGTCAGCAAATATCTGCAACAGTGCCAGAAACAACCACACCACCAAAACAAAACCAAAGCAAGGGTAAAGCACAAGCAACTTCAATCACATCTGCGGCAAAAGAGAACCACAATTTGACCAAGAAATAGTCAAAGCTTACAAAACCCTGCAGTGCCAAAACATGAGCAATAGGATGTACTGAAAACTTGAAAAAGGCTTCAGAAGGAAGGAAACCATCAGGTAAACTGCTCTGAACTTAGTATATGGTTGCTGACTCTTATTAATGTTTAGCATTGTTCCTGTTGCTGGCCCGCTGCAATTTTATTTTCATCTGTTCTTTCCCCAGCCCCAAAAATACTGCAGTCTTTTTCTGCTTGTTGTTTTCTTTGCCTCATAGCACACTTTTTTTAGGTCTCAACTATTATATCCCGCAGGGATTAATAGGCGAGTGTATAGTAGTTGAAACAAACTCTTGAGCAAGCGCGGTTTACGTGCAGTTCATGTGATGCACTTGTGTGAGATGCGCGTGTGCACGTCAAACCCATCAGCCTCGCACCAGACTTCAATGGAATGCCTCCCAAGCGGCTCCCCCGCCCCCGCCATCAGCCTTTAAAGCAATACCAGTCTTGCGAGACGCGTGTGCACATTAAACACCATCTGACTCGTAGCAGACTTCAGAGGCAGACTTCAGAGGAATCCGTCTCACAACGGCCCCTGCCCCTCCCCCACTACAGTGCGCGTCTCACGGCCGTGCTTTCACTTTCATGTCAGCGAGGCTGTGTCTCTTTCATGGCCAATGCTTGTTTTTTTTCTTCTCCAACATCCCTCCCAGGCTCTTTCTCCCCTGCTCCGGATTCTTCAGCTTGAAGTGAAATCTTATTACCATCTCTGACACTCCATATGCTCGTTCCCTCCCACTCGCTCGCTCCGCCGTGTCTCTTTCATGGCCAATGCTTGTTTTTTTCTTCTCCAGCATCCCTCCCAGGCTCTTTCTCCCCTGCTCCGGATTCTTCAGCTTGACGTGAAATGTTATTACCATCTCTGACACTCCATATGCTCGTTCCCTCCCACTCGCTTGCTCCGCC
Organism: Lissotriton vulgaris; assembly: GCF_964263255.1. NCBI lineage: Eukaryota > Metazoa > Chordata > Amphibia > Caudata > Salamandridae > Lissotriton > Lissotriton vulgaris. The sequence continues at coordinate 1,001,114,534 of NC_141696.1, read as the reverse complement.
GTGTCTCTTTCATGGCCAATGCTTGTTTTTTCTTCCCCAGCATCCCTCCCAGGCTCTTTCTCCCCTGCTCCGAATTCTTCAGCTTGAAGTAAATTATATTACCATCTCTGACACTACATATGCTCGTTCCCTCCCACTCGCTCGCTCCGCCGTGTCTCTTTCATGGCCAATGCTTGTTTTTTTCTTCTCCAGAATCCCTCCCAGGCTCTTTCTTCCCTGCTCCGGATTCTTCAGCTTGAAGTGAAATGTTATTACTATCTCTGACACCCCATATGCTTGTTCTCTCCCACTCGCTGGCTCCCCTACTCCCCCGCCCCCCCACCAGACTTATTAATGAAATGATTGCTGCACAGATCATGTTACTTTTTAAATAAATATTGAAAAGCCTATATGCGGCGAACAGTAAAGCCAATATTAATGCATACAACTGAAGCCCGTCATGCACGACTATGTGCGCATCAAGAGGGGGCGTTGCTGCTTCCTCCTTTTCCCTATACCCTAAAGAGGAATGCATCATGTATTAAGTCAATGGTAGGAAAGCTCTGCTGCTTTGTGCTGCAGAATAAATAAACAAAACCGTGTGTTTGCTCTTTTCAAGCCTCCCCTCTGCCCCTCCCGCTCACTCAGGCTTCAGTGAAGCTGCTACTTTCCTGCACGTAGCCTGATTTTTTTTTCTTCTCCCACATCCTCCCCAGGCTCTTTCTCCCCTGCTCCGGATTCTTCAGCTTGAAGTGAAATGTTATTACCATCTCTGACACTCCATATGCTCGTTCCCTCCCACTCGCTTGCTCCCCTGCCCCCCCACCCGACTTGAAAGCAGCCCTCGCATACCACCATGCACGTTCCCTCCCACTCGCTCGTTCCCTGCTCCCCCCACCCCCAACCGATTTTTTAATTAAATTATTGCTGCACAGATCATGTTACTTTAAAAAATAAATAAACAGAACAGTGTCCCCATACCCTAAAAAATATCCTTCTCCCTGTGTCTCCTAACATGTTGCTCTCAAAGCATTGCATCTCGCACCTAGGACCGTGAGATCTCCGCCACTGGAATGTGTGTTCGCTTTGACCTTGTGCACACGACCCCAGCTCAGATGTGTTCAGTGGCTGCACAGAAGTTAGCACGAGTCCATGTTTTGCACAGGGCCGCTTGCGAGCGTTGCTCAATGACGCTTTGGCTGCCCTGCGGTCGCGTTGGCTTCCTGGTGTAGCGTCCGTGTTCGCTGCAGAGCATGTAAACAAACCACGGGGCTGCTGCTGCCGGGACCGCCTCCTCCGTGTAAACAGCCACCATCCGGGAGGTGTGGGCAGGGCGGGTAGCGAGCGGGCAATAAACTAAAAGTGACAAACTGCTACACACGCAGCATTTTTGGAATACATGCATGCGCTCACCACTAACACGGTTGTTCTTTATCAGTTTATCCTATGCATTAGGCTGCCCATGGCTCACCCATGTTGATAGTCCACGAAACATGACTGAACTAGTTTCTGCTGACACATCTTTTGTTTGCGTGTGCTTTATTTAAATTGATTCCTGGTGGTTTCAGTTGCTCTTATAATGAAACACTTGTACGCCATTGTCTGGCATGCTGGCTGTACAGAATTGCTCACACGTAAACGTCCAAAGTTTCTTGCACCACATTATGCAACTAGGGAAAACTATTTGGTAAACGCTTTTTGTGTGGCGCACCCGTGATAGACAACGTGCCTTTTAAACAAGCACAAGCTTCGCCAGTTTTGGCTTACTTCCATCCAACTCCATCTCCACCCTCCAACTCCATCTCCACCCTCCAACTCCATCTCCACCCTCCAACTCCAACTCCACCCTCCAACTCCATCTGCACCCTCCAACTCCATCTGCACCCTCCAACCTCCAACTCCACCCTCCAACTCCACCCTCCATCACTCAGGGGCACCACCACATCACTCGAGGACACCACCACATCACTCGGGGACACCACCACATCATTGGGGGACACCACCACATCACTCGGGGACACCACCACATCACTCTGGGACACCACCACGTCACTCGGGGACGCCACCACATCACTCGAGGAATACCACCACATCACTCGAGGAACACCACCACATCACTCAGGGGCACCACCACTTCACTCAGGGGCACCACCACATCATCACTCAGCACCACAACAGCACTGTCCTTGCTTACTACCAACAAGCATTGCCATAGCCAATAGGACTCGCATTAGGAAAGTGTAAGCTATTGGCTTTGTGAATAACAATGCTATTAATTTATATATTTTCAAAGCCAACACATATTAAAAAAATGTGTCATTTACAATACCAATAGCTCACACTTTCCTAATGCGAGACCTATTGCATTGCAAATGCTTGTTTTCCTAACTATGAAGTGACGGCATCTCAGCTATTTAACTATATATACGCTCAGGAAATCTATGTGAAGCAAGCAGACCTCGGGGTCTCATTCCAATCAGACTGACTGAGACATTTATCTTTTCTTGATAAACTGAGTCAGTTTGAGATGGGCAGTAAAATGCTTGTTATTTACAGCTCTGCGAAAGTTATTTGACCGAGTCATAGTGCATTGTTTTACTTACTTTAAGGCATTTTGCACACCAACCCGCACCTCTGTACAATATGTCTAAAAAAAATGACCAAAGCCAAATAGTTCTTATGTTTTCAACCAATGGTAAGTAATGGGTGGGCTCTAAACTCCTTTAAAGTTTTCAGTCTACCAGAGATTTGGCTCGCACAGTTTGCAAACAAAACATACAATTTAAAACACAATAATGAATAATGGTAGTCTGCTCTCCTTGCAGGCCACCATCCTTGTGTTTATAGCCAATGCTATATAGTCGCAAATGTCTGTGTTCCTAATTAATATTCATTAGGCAGGTAATTGTTTATCCCCCTTCAACTGCACTTTGTTATGCATGGAAGTGGGAGCAGCATCTCTCAAAAGGAAGAATATATTAATTTACCATCATTTATGTATATGATCAGCCTTGATCCAGACAGACCAACAACCCTTGCAGACAGCTTTTAGGTTGATTTAGGTTCTGGGGCTTCAAGTGAACCTGAGGTTTTCCTTAATGCTAGTCCTAAACATTCACGATTTAAGAGCCCTTTGCAGCACACTACTTGGAAAAGTCTTTTGTCACGATGAGAGGTGTTCATTTATCCAGAAAAAAACACAATTTCTTCAGAGATGCAGTCAAGAACTGCACTAGATACCTTTCCTGCTACTAATTGGCTTTATGCATTTTTATTGTCTAACTGCTCATCGAAATGTGGGACTATTTCAGCAATGTCTCTAGTATCATTAGTAATGCGCAAAATAACTTGATATTTGTTCATTAACCCTCTTGTCTAAGACCACCAACAAAACAAAAGAAACCTTTTCTCTTCTCTGCATGAAAGTCAGTCAAGCTGACTTGGATTATTGGCGAGTGGCTTTGTGACTCTAGAGTGCTAACCTGCTTCCACATTTGGGCATGGATGTGATCTACCAGCAGCAGGAAGATGTGTGTCCCTATACACGTCATACAAAAATGCTAAAACATATCTGCAAAAGACCTGATGGTTAAGCCTTAGGGCCTCTTCATTTTAGTGTTACTAGTAGGAATCGTAAATAAAGTTTGTTCTAATCTGTGGGCTGTTCTAGCATCCCTGCTGTTCTAAGAGTTTCTCTATAAAGTCCTTCTTAAATTGGTCCTGCACATTTATGTAACAGGGTGTGTTCAGTAGATGGGTGACATTCTAGCATGGAGTGGTTGCTATTTAACCCATCCCATGCTGGTGACGGAACATTATGTCACGAGCTTCGAGTGGGCTGTGCTGGTGACGGAACGGTACCGTCACGCCCTGCGCGGCGAGAATTCCGCGCCTGCGCTGACGTTCTGAAGAGCGGGCGGGGCCGTAACGGGACCGTTCCGTCACAAGCACAGCTCGCCCGCGAGCCGTGACGGAGCGGTTCCGTCACTAGCACGGGACCGCCGCGCGGCCCCGCCTCCCCCTTAGCGCTGCGGCGGAATAGCCGCCGCAGCGAAGGGGTTATAAGATCAAGAGAAGTCATGTTAATTTCAGCACCAAATAGTGACAATATACACTTCTTCTAGGGCTTAGTTCAGTGCCCTATAAATTCAAAACTGATATGTTTGATTAAAATGAATGATGGCAACCAGTGTTGGAAAGAAGTACTTCCTGGTGTTCTGATGATGTATGAAATATTGTGATGTATGTTTTTTCAGTTAAAACAAACCAAACTCACAGTTCTCATACCTAGTCTGTTTAGACATGGGGTCAATGTACATTGAGAGACCTGGAGAATTAAGAGTCTCAATTGCTGGTGTTTTTTTTATTTTTACTTGGCAGGGGATATCAATAACCCACCATGCATTGCTTAATGAGCAAATACTAGTTTTTCTGCAGAGCTTCCTCAGCAGCCTGAGGCTTTTCTGTGAGAGCTCTCAATGCCCATGGCATGCTGGTGCACTGGCATAACTATAGAAGTGAAAATGAAAGGAGCTGTTCATTGCTTGGTGTGCAGCTCATCCTCCAAGCGCTGATCACAACAGGATATGTATCATTGGAAAAGGGAGATTCTCTGCTTTCCAATTATACCTCTCCCTAGCGAACCCCTTCTCGGGGATCGCCGAGGGAGGGCCGTCTCCATCCCTGAAGTCCAACTATTTTTCTGCTCACCTGTGGGCTAGATTAAGGGTTTTACCCCTGATCGACCCTTATGGGGGCAGAAGGCACAATAGATACCAGGTTGAATTATAAAAGAAAAGGTGTGTGGGGCGGCTTGCCTTGGCATTGGGATACACCCCTCACCTCTGGAGCCTAAACAGACTTGGGGATTTACCCTTATTGGCCTTCTAGGAAAAACTGGGCTGGTCGGTGGTGGGTTTTAGAAGTGCGCTAGTCACCCCGTCCGCTTTAATATTGCAGAAGAGGCTGCAGTTCCCATCTTGTATCAAAGCGATCACAAAGGGGCATTCCTTCATTTTTATGTAGGCATGACCTCATAAAAATGAGGCATCTCCTTGCCTCTACACCAGCACCGTATTAGCTGCAAGCACAGAGGCACACAAACCATCAAGGGGCATATACAGACTCTGCTGCATAGAGGTCGTGCATAGCCACCTAGTGGGCCCCTTGAGTGGTAAGCATGAGGTTCCAAGGGATCCCCCTGGCATACCCATGCAAGCAGGAACATTAATGCTGCACATGCCTATTCCCCTCTTCAAAGAGAGGCAGATCCACCTCCAGTGAAAGATGGAGCTGAGGTGCACCTGTTTGTATACTTTGTGAGAAAGTAATCATGGGGGAAGGAGGCAAGATGGCCGCTGACTGATTGCAGCGGACTGTCGCACCCAGCCCACTCTCCTCTCAAGGAAGAATCCTGACCTCAGGAATGCCGAAATGATCGGGCCTGCCGAGCTCACTTACCTGATACAAGAGTCGGGTCCACTACGCTGGCTGCACAGAGCTGGAATCTTTCTCGCAGGCCGGCTTCTGCATCCTGTTACACGGAAGATCCGGCACATCAAAGGTGGTACCACAATGGCTCCAAAAGGAGTCAAGCAGCAGAAGGATGTGGACCCTCCAAAGCGCCAGCCACCAGCGGGCGGAGGCAAGGACAGTAAGGTCACACCGACGCTGGCTTCGCGCATTTCACTTCAGCAACGGAAAAATCTCCCCAAACAAACGGAGACGTCTCGGGGCAATGGCGGTACAAGCGAGCTGCGGCTGCGAGAGATCCGGGTAGAGATATCGCTAGCAGCAGCACTTTGATGAAAGGAACCAAGAATCCGGCTCTAAGACCACCAACGCTGAAAGAGTCATTCTCCCTGAAAGTCTTGGAGCTCCCGACTTCGTCTGGCGGTGAGGTAGAAAGGGAGACAGCGCAGAATGGAGACGATGGGAAAGCGGTTGCTGGGCAACAGCCGAGGCAGAGTCAGAACATGCAAGGAGATGAGGATGCAGTTGACACAGGTGGAGCCGCGGCGGGGGACAAACGGGAGTAGGATCCAACTGTGAACACGATGGACTTACAACTGCAGCACGCAAGTAAGGGGGTAGATTCTAACGCTAGTAAGGATGAGGTGCTCTGAAGGGACTAATGGTATATCTAAAAGAGTAGCACGATCCCCAGGGGGAAGTAACCAGGGAAAGAGAAGGGCAAACACAGAGTCTGTAGATGAGGAGGGCGACAGGAGGAATGCCCCAACCCTTGATAGAGGGGGGTCCCCGGAACGCCGGATGGTGAATGCTTCTTCTCAGTAAATGAGGACACTGACTCTTACCTCTCAAGCGAGGGGGGAGATGATAGTGTGTCTATAAGCTTGGACTCTGACTCTGAAGCCGCAGCGAAGTCTTCTGTCCAGAAAGCTCCACCAGGACATAAGCGTTTAAAAAAAACAAAGAAGAGGGCTAAATCTAATACAAATTCCTCACACAGTCCCTCAGTACAAGGCTCAAACTCGAAGCTATGTTGGGATTTTTCGGCAACCTCCCTGCTATAACAGGAGGATGCAGGCAAGAGCGCGCAGGCTGAGGGAGGAGAGGTGGAAAATGTGCCCCAAACCACGTCACTGGATATGTTATACACAACATTGAAACAGATGCAGTCGGAGGCCAGATCAGAGAGTCGCAGAGCAAAGGTGGCGGCAAAAAAGATCCAGAGTTCCATGAGGAAAATGAACAAGCTGTATGAGGAGATAGCAGACAGGGTTTCTCATGTAGAAGAACGGACTGACAGGCTGGAAGATGACGTTAGTCGATGGCAGGCATTTAAAGAAGCACAAGAGAAGATTTCGGAGGACATGCAATGGAAAATGGAAGATTTTGAAAATCGCCAGCGGAACAATAACATAAGACTTTTGGGGGTGGCGGAAGGACTGGAGGGACAGGATGTGAGGGCATATGTCATTAGTTGCTAAAGGGAGCTTTTCCTGACTAAACAAACTGGAATTGGGAGAGTGAAATGCAAAGGGCACACCGGTTTCCTCTAGTGCAGAGGAAAACCTACGGGGCCAAACAAGATATTCAACCCAGAGCCATCCTTGTATATGTTGGTAACTTTCTTGCTAGACAGGATATAATAGATAAAGCGAAGCCAGAGGCAAGGTGCACATTTGAAGGGGTATCTTTTTTTGCACGGCCTGATTTTTGCCACGCCACGGTGGAGAGAAGGTGGCGGCTCAGACAGCTGATTGTAAATTGATACTTGTATAGCGCACTACTCACCCGCAAGGGTCTCAAGGCGCTTGTACGAATACCGCTGTGGAACCCATCCTGGCTTTCCCTGTGAGGCGTCCACTCCTGGGCACCCCCAAGGTGGAGGCCAGGCATCCTTAGCTTTGTGGGGGCCTTTGTGGAGATTAAGCAAGCTATTGCCCAGAGTTGCAGAGTGGGACTCCATGATTGGAATAGGCACCGAGGCGAGAATTATCAGGTCAGTGGAATTTTGAGCCAAGACCCGCCGAGGCGGGGAATTGAACCCTGGTCCCGGGCTAGACCTCTGCATCAGGGTCTGCCGCTCTAATCATTGAGCCACACTTCTCCACTTTACGCCACCACAGAACCTAGGGCACGAGGCATACTTGCTGTATCCAGCAAGACTGAAGATTATTGTAAAGGGGCGTGTGAGAATGTTTACCTCCGAAGTTAAGGCACAGTAGTATATTATTGAGTTGAGAGAACAGAAGGGTGGTTATATAGGGGAAGCGTCAGCTGTCTCAAGGCTAGGATTTTTATTTTCATTTGATTTGAGCTCAGGAATAGCAGGGTTGCACATTGGAGTTCCACGGGAGGAGGGGGGGTTGCGGCTGCTGAACAGCAGCTACTTAAAATTGAGGCCCTCAAATCAGAAACTCTAGAGTGTATCTCCAGCAAAGCCATAGTGAATTATCTAATCAAAAAAGAAAATGCATATGAATTGAGCGAGAGAGTGGGCCATACTCCAGCCATTCGAACTAGACAGAGACTCTCCGCCTCCGATATTAAGGAGATTGTAAATAAGCAAGGTAATTTCGTTTCACAACCAGATGATGTGAGGGAAGTTTTTAGACACTTTTATGCAGATCTTTACAGTATAGACAATGGAAATGATTTGGTAGATATTTCGGGGTACTTGAGTAACATTCTAACCCCTGCTCTTCCCCAGGAAGAGAAGATGGCTTTAGATTTACCAATTCAACTAGAGGAAATTTCTGAAGCTCTGGGTAGCCTGACCTCTGGAAAAGCTGCTGGCCCAGATCTGATCCCGGTAGAATTTTATAAAGTGTTTCAAGGAGTTTTGATCCTGGATATTTTTAATACTTTGACGCAGGCACAACAAGGGGCGTTGATTCCTAGGTCATGGGGGGGGGCGGACATCATGGTAATTCTGAAGAAAGGGAAACCCCCACTAGCACCTGGGTCTTATAGACCAATTACCCTAATGAACGCTGATGCCAAAGTTTTCTCTAAAATACTAGCTAAAAGACTGGCAAGAATCATCGGGAGCCTGGTCAGTCCATCACGCATGGTTTCATTCCAGGTAAAGGTACCACCCAGCATGTCAGACAGGTAATTACCTTGTTTGATGCGGTGGCAGTCCCGAGAGACCCTATGACAGCATTATTCTTAGACGCAGAGAAAGCGTTCAATAGGGTTTCCTGGGATTACCTCTTGATCGTAATGAAGTGGTATGGCATAGGGGAAGGCTTCATAAAGGCTATCCAGACCCTGTATAGAGAACCTACAGCCAGAATTAGAGTGAATAGAGGGCACTCTGCTCTGATTAAGATTTGCAGGGGGAATAGTCAGGGCTGCTCCTCCTCCCCCCTGTTGTTTGCACTTTATATGGACCTGTTGCTCTGAAACTCTAGAAGCTAACCCTAATATTCCTTCACTAAGTGTAAACGGTAAGGAGTTTAAAACCTTGGCTTACGCGGATGACGTGGCTATTTTAACATCAAGCCCTATTATAGCTATTAGAGAGGTGGAACTTGAAGCTGAGCAATTTGGCCAGGTCTCAGGCTACAGACTTAACAGTGCTAAGACACAGATTGTTAAAAATTCCCATACATGCTGTAATGATGTTCAGGTCATTAGCTCAGCAGTATATCTAGGGATTGAGAAATCTGCAGAGCTGGACAGGGCGGTGGAGCAGAACATTGCTCCTCTAAAGACAAGAGTAAGGTCAGATCTTGAAAGAATGAATAACCTTCATTTATCCCTAGTTGGGTGCACCAACGTTATTAAAATGTTGATTTTGCCCAAATTTCTTTACTTTTTTAGAGCTATCCCCCTATATTTTGAGGGTAAATGGTTTCATGCACTAGAGTTCATTTTAAATAGGTTTATTTTTGTCACATGGTAAAACAAGAAGGGCATATAGGTTTAGTTCTCTTCCAAGAGAGAAAGGTGGATGGGGGCGCCCCGGATTTTAGGTTATATTATTGGGCGGCGGCATTACAATACATGCAGGGTTTGATTGGAGGTGCTGGAGGAGACCAAAGGATTACTAGCACTTCTACAGACGTCTATGCAGTGGTTTTGGGAGCAGAGGTGGAAAACTGTTTTTTAAATTGTACTGATTGTGCATAATTTAAAAGGACCAGGTTTAAAACAGTCAATGCTGCTGTCAAGATTTGGGCTGCATTTCTGAAAAAATGCGGGCTGGAGAGATTTAATAGGTATACACGGTTGTAAAGAAATAGATCTTTTCCAGAGGCAGTTTTTGCGGACTCCGTTATGGCTGGTTGGGCCAATAAAGGGATAGTACAAATCAGGGATCTTGTGGAACTAGGGGGGGGGGGTTGTACAGTTCACAGAATTAATATCTAAATACCATATAGGCAGTAGGAGTTTTTTTTAAATACCTACAAGTTAGGAGTTTCTTGAGCACTAAGCAGGGCGGATCTGCAGGCTTTGGCAATAACGAAATTCTTGACAAAATAGGGAAAGGGGGTGATTGTACGATTCGTAGTTTTTATGCATGTTTAGCAGCAGGGAAACCGGATGATCTTTGTAAATACGGTGTTAAATGGGCACAGAAACTGAGTATCGAAACACACTGGTTCCAGGAATCACTAGACTTAGGCTGTACGGTCCTTTGCTCTGGCCCGCTCCAGGCACAGCACTATACAACATTATATTCCCTTTACTACACCCCTGCCAGGTTAGCACAGTGGGGCAGCACCTCGGGGATTAGCTGTCCACGATGTAACTTCCAAGAAGCGGATATTGTTCACATCTTTGCCACCTGCCCTCAACTTCATACGCTTATTCAAGATCTGGAGGTATTTTTAGATAGATCAGTAGGAATTCAAGTTGTACTTACACCGACTTTGATACTGCTAGGGGTCAGCCCAGACTCTGATATCCCTCATTGGGAATTTATGTTTGTAGCTATGGCAGTCTATAGATTAGGTATAGCTAGGGCCTGGTTGGATAAAAGACCCCCGGTACTACAACAATGGTTGGCAAGTCTTCTGGCTGCTTATAATCTAGAAAAAGCAATTTATGCACGGAAAGGCAAGGGAGGGAGACAATTAGGATTGAGAATCTGGGACCCTATACGGAGATGGAAGGAGGGATTGGAGTTGGCTTGACTGTTTGGAATAATTTCCCACTATGTCTTTTATACCCTGTTTGTTCTCTTTTTCTAATTACTCTCTCTCCTATCAATATTGTTTTCTCTTCGCATATGGTGTAATATGTAGAAGAGAGCTTTCTTAGGTTGGAAATTCGCCCCCGGAAGCATATTGCCCATGCTGTAATACGGACTGCATGCAATTTATTTCTTATTGTATAAAAGCCTATGTTAATTTGATTATTAATTTGATTGTACCATAAGTATGTTGTGCTATGCTATATGACGATTGCTGGATGGAAAGCTAAAAATGTATTTTAATAAAAATATTATAAAAAAAGAAAGATGGAGCTGTGATTGCACCCTAATGTTTTTTGTTGCAATCGAGTGCACTATGCCTGTCTGTGCCAGGTGCCCCTAATTACCGTTCTGCTGCTCCATAAACAATGACAGTGCATTTAATATGTAATCTAGAACCTACATTTATTTTCCATACAGGTTACCTTAGAAAAGCAATGGGATTGGGTACTTGACAGTCTTCATGTTGGCCCCATCCCATGGACACCATACAGAATTTCTGTCCTCAAGGGTACGCAAAATGGGTGGTTTATTCTCTCTCAGCAAGCCCAAATTTTAAACCCACCCCCAAAGGAATCCCTATTTCCTCTCTCTTGCCATGGGGAAGGACTGCAGTATTTGGGCTGTGGGTCAGCTGGCACCCGGGGTACCCTGCCAACCATAGGCATTTAACTAAACCTTGATACCTAAAAGCATCCTGGATGGTGTGACTTGTGTGGATCCTGTGTGCCAGCCAAACCTGGTCCCAAATATTCCAGCTACTCGCATCCCCAGACACATCCCCAGACACATTACAATTCCAAGGGAAAATCTTGATGGAGCCTTATTGTGTTTTGGGGCCTTTCCTGCTGCGGCCGACGCCCTTCCCACAAATTGTACTATTTTACTGGGAGAAGTGTGGGAGCTGAGGGTGTTTGGACTTTTGGCGATCCCTGCAGACTCTGAAATGTTCTCTCTCAGAAAAGTGCATAAAATCTGTGATTTTGTTAGTTTGGTGATTGCAGGACATTCTGGATAAGTAAAAGTGGGAGTATTTCATTTAAGCCACTCCACCCTAGACTCTTCTTGGTGTGTACTTTTTCAGAAATGTCTGGGGTGGTAGATGTCCATGGATGTTGGCTGAAAATGGGCCCAAACACTGCTTGTACTTAAATAAAATATTGAAATTCCAGGATAAAGTCTTGCGGTCTCCATGTTGAGTTTTCAGGTCTTTCCCGTCACCAGGGCTGTTTTTATCGAGCTACACTAATATTTTCAGTGTTAGTTCAGAATTTTTTCTATTGACTAGAAAGAAGTATGTAGAAACTGCAGAAATTGGAAATATAGAATTCCCCTTTGGAAAAATTGTGGTGGAAAAAAATATTTTCCCCCCCACCACTGCCTATTTTACCTACTTCAGATAGCTAGGAACAGGGTGATTTTACCACAGCATACCTTTTGTTGATGCCAAATTTTAGACGAACTCCACAGACTTTCTTGAGCTGCACCATTTTCTATTTTTTCCAGAAAAAAAAACGTTATTCCATTTTGTCCATTTTCTTGATTCTCCTAAGTTAAGCTGCAAACCAATGGTACTTTTAGTATGCCTAACATGCGGAGAACAAAGGGCAAAATTGTTGCCAGGATATCTTATGTGGAAAAAATGCAAGAAGGAAAAACTACATCGAATATGAAAAAGGGTTCCGCAATGAGGTGGAGAAACCTCAGCACTTAAGAGGTTAAACAAAGGAGGAGGGACCAGGCTGAGGAACCTGTTGATTGATTTCAAACCTGGCACTGATTTGTAACATGGTAGCTGTTTACTTTTGCAGGGTGTAAAAAGTGGAAGCAAACCTTTGAGCAGAGTCTTTCAAGTTAACCATGGTTGGTTTTTATACAACAGGCCTGGACAACATTTTTCAAGAGAGCTTTGTTCCCCAACTTAACTAACTTGCAAATAAACAAGGGCGGCTCCTCCGCAATGGCGGAGGAGGGTCAACCCACTGGCTCAGAGCCAGCAGCTGAGAAATAAAACAATATTTTAATATTTTATTTTTCAGCTGCTGGCTGTGCAAGTATGTGCAGGAAGGGGTGGGCCAGGCCATGGGAGATAGGGGGAGGAGCAGTAAGTGCACATGTCAGTTTGGCCGCCTGTCTTGGGCCATCCAAAATGGCATATATACTTAGGTTTCTCCAACTGGGCTGTATTGCACAGCTGGGTTGGAGAAACGGCATAGACTCCCTGTGCCTGATCGAGACTTGATCCATGCCTCTCAGGCCAATCCACATGCTGTTCTTATGCCTGAGAGCAGTGCAGGGGTTGGATGGGGAATCTCTAATGCTGGTACAGGGACTGCTAGGACCAGGAAGTGGAAGCAGAGGAGCTCTAGGCGACCGTCAGCACCAGGTATTTGTTCTTATTACTAACACCCTTGCACATTTTCCCCACCCTACCATTCTAAATCACTGTCCCCCACCACTGCAAATGAAGCTAACAGAAAATGGTCAAACTTTGCTTCCAGTTTCCACAAAGCTGTGTTGCAAGGAGTGCTCGTTTGATGAACTACCCTTTGTGATACCCTAATCCCACCCGCACCATCACCGCTAATGAAAGTCATCATCAAACTGAAAAAAAATCCAGGACAAGGATCTTCTTACAGATATCGAAGAGGCCTTTCATGCAGGTGCTGTGGTGTCCTGATTTCTTCTCCAGGCTTCAAGACCGGATACTCAACTAAAACCTTCCACCATTGTCCATGAAGCCCTAGTGTCTAAATTCTTTCAAAATGGGGATCTGATCTATTTGTAGACTGAACCCGAAAGAAATGTCCATACAATCATTTTTATTGAAAATATACACAGTTTATTCATGCAAATAAGTAGTTGCCAGTCCCCAAAGCCTAAACTCTAATCCAATGTTCAGTGCCAATTTTATTATTTTAAGAATAGTAAGTATCCAGTCATACCTTCAGTGCTCATGTCACACCTTAAATTTACTAGTTATGTCAGGAAATCAGATTGATACGGCTAAGGGTTTCATTAAGCATAGAAGAAACATCTATATTTTTAACCACAAAATATCAAACCTCAATTTTCAGATAGGCTGCCCAGCTCATACACTTCACTCAAACCACTAGCTTTTCTGATTTAAATGGTGCCAACTCATTATGCATTGCTCCTGCTCAACCTTTTTTGTTTTGTTTCTTCTTCAGGCCTCTTATAAAGCTTGTGTCCTTCGATCCGTATTTTTAAGAATACATTGTATTCTTACTTTGCAGTGGTAAGGTCTCAGACCCTACTTAGCTCAATATTAAACTTTGCACGACATCATCATAATTCCCAGGGCCTCTCTGTGGCCAAATCTTCCAGGACAGGATCCAATATAGTGTTTTGGGATAGAGAGAATATACATTTCTACACCGTATCTGCACCACGTATTCATCAAACAGAATAACACTTCTGAAAAATTCCACCCATTCCCTTTCATCTTGCAGACGCCCTGGATACATCTCCCTTCTATATGATTTATGTTTATTGTCTGGAGACTCATCAGTGTATATTCCTTGTACTGCAGGGCTGCTGTTCCTTGGTAGTCTCCCATGCCAGGCCATAATGTCTTTCCAGGTTCTCCACACTATTGAATCTCCTCGAGCACCCCCTCCCTTCAAAAACTACTTATTCTGCTTCCATGCACACACCCAATCACTCTTAAGCTGTGGTATTAAAATGTATGCCCATGTTTTTCCATCCATACTGAATTGATGCCTGCTTAATTTTGTCTATACAGATGAAGAGTAATTCTGCCTAATGAGAAAATTTCTGATCTTGCATATTTGGGCAATTGATTACATAGCTGAAAAGACAAACAAACAAATTTCCACTATACTGGTAGATTCCAATGACTTGTGATCCTTTCTGGAAGGGATGCGTAAGCCATAACATTTGTTTATACGATATAGTAAACAATACGTACACCGGCATAGAGTTGATGATGCAATATAGATTTTGGCCTGTGAACCAATGTCTAATTTCTAAGATATTCTCTGTTTATTCATTATTGTACTAGAAATAGAGGCACAACTATACAAAGAGACATACAGACACTAATGAAAGGTCCAACCTCCTGAAGATCATTGTGTAGTCGCACAGGTTGATGTAGCTTAATCCATGCAGCAAACCTAAATCAAATTGAAGATGCTAATAACAGCATGGAGAGAACAATAGCAGCAAAGAGGATAAATGAATCATGAATTAAAGTACATAAAATCCATCCTCAAAGTAAATAGAAATAGGGTTTAATTGCATAGACACTGGCCTAGTTGAAACCAAGAGAGATGGCCACCCCAGCATTCTTGAAACAGAGGGAGAAGATATTTGGGACTGTCTGGGAATACATGCCATTTTTAGGTCGAGCATAGGCAACGCATGTGCTGCTCTGCGAGGCATGCTGTATTAAGGTATGGCATAGAAGCTTCACCCATTTTCCGGCCATCTTTTCAATTGGCTCCTGTTACTGTTCTTTTCAAATCATTGATTTTCATATGTGAATAGACTTAGTAGTCTCTCCTTGGTACAGATTTGTCTGCATTTGTAACCTCCCATAACGACTGGACTTTTTACTTGTGTTCTTACACGGTTTGCTTTATCTAGTCGGTAACCACTATTTTCTTTAATGATCTTCCCTCTTCCACCCACAACTTTGCAGCACACCGGAACCTTTTATATTGTTATTAGTCATGTATTTTTTCATTTCCAGCGTGGTCCACTTTAACTATAGGGGCTGCGCACATTTAATAATTTAATTTACAGCGCGGTCTGCTTTCACTTAGGCGGCAGCGCTTATGTAATTTACAGAGCAACTGCTTTCACTTTAGCAGCAATGCTACAAAAGCTTTTTCTTTCTTTCTTTAATTTGACACTTTGTGTAAAATCGCCCCATACGTGCTTTCAATTTAATGTTGGCCACGCCCCTTTCTTTAGGCGTTGCTCAATGTAACCTCAATACAGCGAGCACCATAACGACTGGAATTTTTACTTGTGTTCTTTCACGGTCTGCTTCATCTAGTTGGTGAGCACTATTTTCTTTAATGATCTACCCCATTCCACCAACGTCACAGCCCACCACCACCTTTTATATTGTTATTAGTCATATATTTTTTCATTTCCAACGTGGTCCACTTTAACTATAGTGGCTGCGCTCATTTAATTATTTAATTTAGGGCACGGTCTGCTTTCACATCAACGGACGCACATATTTATTTACTTAATTTACAGTGCCGGTCGCTTTCATTTTAGTGGCCACGCTTATTTATTTTATTTACAGGGCAACCGCTTTCACTTTAGCAGCCGTGCTATAAAAGCTTTCTTTCTTAATTTATCTTTACACTTTGTGTAGAAGTGCCCCATACTTGATTTCACTTTAATGTTCGGTGCACTCCTTTCTTTAGACGTTACTCACTGTAACCTGAATACAACGAGCACCGTCTAAAGAAAGGAGCGCTGCCACCAATAAAGTGGTCTCACATTTGCGAGAATTTGAGCTCTTAGCATTTGAAATGACATTTGCCTTTTTATATATGTTTTGCTTTGAAAAACACATACATAAAAGGCATTATCATTAACCGTGCCAATTGCTTAAAATCCCTTAATTGCGAGACCTATTGCATTGAAAATGCTTGTTATAACTTATTGTGAGGTGCACACTGATATGACTAACCTGGAGGATAGACTTAAAATTAGGGAGATATTAGCCAAATGGTGCAAGAGAGCCATTCTTCTGTAGAATTTAGCATGCAGATATGTATATGGTTTGAAAAGCTCTTCTGATAACTACTAGATAGGTGGATTCTTCCGATCACATCAACTTAGACACTCACAATACAGTTGTCCCATCCAACAAATATCTAAATAAATGTGCATCTTATTGGCCAATGTTCCCAGTAAACCAGAAAGTTATATTTTTGATAAATAATCTGCAAATAGGCTTGTCACCCTGCGAGTCTTAATAACTTTTACATATTTTTAAAAAATATTCTACTTTGTATATTGCTTAATACGGAATACCTAAGGCATGGGTGAGGAAAGTCGCTCAGAAATCAGGAAATCAGTTTGGCAGTAGGTATACTACTGGACGTTGCATCACACTGGCCCCTCAATTGGAACATTGTGTTTCAAAAGTTTCAATACTGGCACCTCTGCAATACTACCAAAAATCCAATTTAATTGCTTCCGAAATGCGAAGAAAATTTGCAGCAGGGGAGAGAGCTTTATAATGAGAGTAGTGCAAATGCACCTTCAGCTTTGGGGGGTTAATACGTTTCTACTGACAATTCACCAGTGTTGCTTGGCCTTGATAGACTTACCATGACGCATTTTGTCTGCAAATGCAAAAAAAACAGTTGATGGACAGAATGCAGAACAATGTCATACATTCACCCCAGTACAGAGATCTGGGCCTAAATCCATCGTTTCTTTGCACTCCACACCACCCCAGGTCAGACATGGCCATATGCAAATCAGCCTTGACCCTGTGCCTCATGGGAACAGTCCAGCCCGAACTGCCAAGCCATGTCTTTCCTGGACCGGAATCAAGCATCCTAGGACCGGTTTCTGGCTATCAGCCGTCTTCAGCCAGGATAGCTTGACTCCAGTGGTGTGGAGAGCATGGGACTCACGTCTGAGCATACCCATCCCACTCGGGGTGACAAATGCAAAAAAAACAGTTGATGGACAGAATGCAGAACAATGTCATACATTCACCCCAGTACAGAGATCTGGGCCTAAATCCATCGTTTCTTTGCACTCCACACCACCCCAGGTCAGGCATGGCCATATGCAAATCAGCCTTGACCCTGTGCCTCATGGGAACAGTCCAGCCCGAACTGCCGAGCCATGTCTTTCCTGGACCGGAATCAAGCATCCTAGGACCGGTTTCTGGCTATCAGCCGTCTTCAGCCAGGATAGCTTGACTCCAGTGGTGTGGAGACCATGGGACTCACGTCTGAGCATACCCATCCCACTCGGGGTGAAAAATGCAAAACAAAATGCTTGTTTCCAGTCCAGGGAGGACCTGGCTTGGCAGTTTGGGCTGGACTGTTCCCATGGGGCACAGGGTCAAGACTGATTTGCATATGGCTGGGTTCAAACTGGAATGGCATGGTGAGCAAAAAAACGATGGATTTGGGCCCAGATCTCTGTACTGGGGTGAATGTATGACATTGTTCTGCATTCTGTCCATCACCTGTTGTTTTTTGCATTTTGTCTGCAAGGCAGCTTCTGTCGTACCTGCAGGAGTCTGCTAAGGAGAGGAGGAGAAACCTGTTTTCATGACCTATATCCTGGAGGCATGGATCCCTAAATATATCCAGACTCACTTCTTTAGTATGGGGAAGGTGTGTCCTATACCACACTAACAGACTAAAAGTCTGCCAGTTGATCTTAAAAGTAGACCCTATGTCCAATGTTAAAATGCACTGTTGTATATTGTTGGACTACCTGGGAACTGACCCCTCTCCAACTCACTCATGCTCCCTTGCTATGACAATCCAGAAGATCTACAACCACTTTATACACAGAAGCCAGTCCTTCAAGGTACAAATCTGCATACTTTCAAACATGTTGAAAGCTCCTTTGAGAACTTTCTGCAACTTGGCCACCTCTAAGAAGATCCTAAAAGCAGTTCTTTTCTGGAAAGCCTTTCATGACTGATGTATTCTCCTTAGACCAATCCAGCCATCCTCATCAGGGATCTGATGAAACGCGAGTCCTAAATAATGCAGTAAGGCTCTTCTTCACCACAAGGGACCAGACAGTGCACACATTGCCTATCTTAAAAGCGACATTCTTGCTTAGAAGAACCTCTGGCCACCACATATATTCCTGCAAAGTAGCCAGAAAGTTTCTTGCTTGGACTTAATAAAACAGAAACATTTAATTTCTTTCATGCCTTCCTTTGCAGATAGAGTTAGAGTAATAACAGAAAACTATGCACTTGTATAAAGAGTACTCAAAGATTTTTACTACGTAGCGGGGTGAACGTGTTGTGGGCCTATTGTTGATATGTCTGAAAAGAAAAATAATTGATAAACATATAAAAACGATGCAAGTTCTGCATTGGTCATTGGTGTGAACACTTTTTTTGAAAATAATTTTTTTTTGTCATTTGTAGCTTGACAGAGCAAATTCCTTGTTGAATGAAGCACAGCAACCATACAGATACCTCATTGAGTCTGTCCGTCAGCGGGATGCTCAGATCAGTTCCCAGAATGAACGAGTTTTGCAGCTTGAAAAGCAAGTCAGGTAAGTGCAAGTGCATTCCACCTTTGCAGTTATTTACAAACACAGGTGAAGTGCTATGTTGGTTAGTTGATGCCGCTGGGTGCATGAACCTGAGACTAGGGTTTTTCAGGCTATGTGTTGACAGAACTAGCCAGTCCCTTGCACAGTTTCCTGCTTTTTATTAATTTACTGCAGTATTTGTAGCACAGCCTATTCAACTTGGAGCAATGTGCAAGTTAAAACAGAAGGCGTATATCGCAAAAGCATAGCTTAGTGCAAGGGAATCAAGAGAGAAACTATGACAAAAATGTGGCTTTTGACGCTATTATGGTACATCAACAGAAAGGTTTGAGGGCCTTAGATCTCTTAGGAGAAAGTTACCTAGTGTTGGCGCGCCTGTGGAGTCTTTTGCGTTTTGACTCTCTGGAGCTTTCGCCTCACCCAGCATGGGCCTCCTGCTACTGCTAAAGTGGCTTGAGACCCTCATGGGAGAGTATTTGCGCTTTATAAGATTATTGATCGATTAAAGCAAGCTTTTCATGAAGGGGCACTCTGTGGTGATGCTGGATCACTTGTAGAATATGAATAGGATTTTGGAATTATTCTTATTATTGGAATTGGTCTAATTGTATGTCCTCGCCACACCTGAGATTAGTTAGGTTCCAGAATAAATAACCTCTCTTAGTGTAGTTAAAATACTATCACCACTACCACTATTCCGCAGCTCCCTTCAGGAAGCCCCATGCTGGGGTCAAGGACAGCACCTGCCGCCGCTGCGAATGGTGCTAAGCGAACTGTGAATTGAGTACCTGACGCTGTTTCAAGAGTTCACTTTTGGGAGCCCCGGGGATACCAAGGGGACATGCCTCGGTCCCAAGACCCTGATGCCAATTCTCATCTGTCTGAATGAAGAGCAATACGAATCTCTGCTCTTCTGGAAATTTAACATCCTGAACTTTGTTGAACGGTGGGATGGACTCTCCGCTAAGGACAAACCAAGCGGGTCTGATTGAGCATGGAAGCTGTTCACTTTGCAGTGTGTAAAAGGTGGAAGCAGAACCTCCTAACATAACCATGGTTGGGTTCTAAACAGTCCCGCGCAACATTTCTCAAGAGTGTTCTGTTCCCCAACTTAACTAATTTATACATGAAGATTACAGAAAATGCCCAGACTTTGCTTCCAGTTTCCACAAAGCTGTGTCGCAAGGAGTGCTCATTTGAAGAGCGGTCTTTGTGATTCCCTAACGCAACGCACACCATGACTGCTAATGAGTCATCATCAAACTGAAAACTCCAGGACAAAGATGATTCTGATCACTCAAAAATAACCTAGCATGGGCGGTTTTTGGATCGCCTTACAGATTTCAAAGAGGCCTCACATGAAGGTGCTGTGGTGTCCTGATCTCTTCTCCAGGCTTCAAGACCGGATTCTCCACCGCAGTCTTCCATCGTTGTGCATGAAGCCCTAGTGTATAAATTCCTTCTATATGGTGATCTGATCTGTTTGAAGACTGTATAGACCTTTCTTTTGGCTCAATTTTTTTTTATTGAATATAACCACAGCTTACTTACACAAATAAGGAGTTGCATGCCCCCAAAGCCTAACACTTAACGCAAAGTTCAGTGCTAATTTTAATATTTTAAGAACAGTAATGATTCGGTTATAACTCCAGTGCTCTTGTTACATCTTCAGTTTGCTAGTTATATAAGGGAGTCAGAGGAATATAGGTTAGGGTTTCATTAAGCATCTATATTTTGAACCACACCCAAATATAACCTCAGTTTTCAAATATGTTGCTTGGCTCATACATTGCACGCTAGCCACTAGATTTTATGATAAATGGTGCAAACTCATCACACATCGCTCCTTATCAACTTGTACGTTTTTTTTCCTTTTCAGATCAATTGTGAAGCTTGGGTCCCTCAACCTGTTTTTTTAAGATTAAATTGTGGTTTCCCGTTGCAGTGGTAAGACCTCAGACCCTACTTAGCTCAATATTAAACTTTGTTGGACACCATCCAAATTCCTATGGCCCCTTTTTGGCAAAATCATCAAGGACAGAAACCAATGTAGCATTTTGGGATAGTGACAATATGTTTAGATTTTTTTAAAGGCAAAAGGATAGCACTGCTTGTGGAGCAAAGCGCTACCTCTCTGTGCGCTCACCCTTTTGCCAACTCTGGGCTCCCATATTGCTGCAGTGTGACGTCCACCTTGCAGCACTGCTGGATTCTTTAGACACCCTGCTATTAACCCCACAACGCTGGAATGTTCCACCTTAAAGCACTGCCCATTTGTAATTTCCCCCTGCATTAGTCCCTATTTTTGCAATAAGTTGTTCCATAAGCCCACCCTACACTCTCCCAACACTGCTGTCTCTCACCTTTCTTCTTAATCTACACCGTGCCCTACATTCATATTACACACAACCTTCAGTACTCGAGCATATCTCTACGGTTTAGTCTTGCCCTATATTTATGTTCTAACCACTCTAAACTCTGCAGTGCTCTTTTACTACTGCTCTACCCAGTCAACATCACCGAGCCATCGTGCAGTGATCCTACGGTGGCCTGCCTCCTCTCATGCACCATTGTTCTGCTAGCACTGCCCTCTCAGCCTGCAATGGTGCATCTCAGTACAGTTCACCTCCAGTGCAGCAGATCACCCTTCAAAACAGTGCCTGCCTAAGGCAGTGCCAGTTTTGACCATATCCCAACTGTCAACCAACTAAATCACGTTGTCAGTAACCAATGCAGCATAGTTGCTGAGTAAGTTGTGTCGATGGCCACATTGCATTTATAGTACTTTCAAGGCAGCAGTTATTTTAAAAGTATACTCACATTTTATAAGCATCACAATCATTTGCGTCTCTTATTTTAAGGCCCAATATCTTTTATAGTAACTCCTAGAAAGTGATAGACCATTTACATCTAAAATTACAATTCTGTTCTGCAGGTATATTACTTAAGTGTTTCTAGAGGCCTAACACTGAAGGCAGGCTAAACGCGAATACTTAAGACATTTTAGAACATTACTTGGATGCCCCAAATAAATGAGGCACACCTATTAATACAATTAATGTGTACATGCAGGCTTTTATCCGGAGCATCCAACCAAATCAGAATTATTAGTGGTTGGTGACCAACGGGGAGCATGCCATGACCTTATTACCAGTGGAGTCCCCGAGGGTTCCTTACAGCGGCGGCCCCTCTATTAGGGCAGAGGAGCGTCGCCCCTTGCTGCCAGTGCCGCAAAGGTGAAAAATAAAATGGTAATAAATTCAATTTAATGCCATTTTATTTTTCATTTTCCCCAGCCTGAACTGTGTTTGGAGGCTGGGACACTGCTGTTGACTGGCAGCAGGGGAGTGGTACTCTCTCCACCAGTTTACACTGTGCATGTCACTGTGGCTGACATGCACAGTGTAAACCTCTCCACCGGCTGTCTTATACAGCCAGTTGGAGCGCAAGCACAGGTCCCCAGTGCCTAAAGGACCGTCGAGGCATCCCACTCCAGTCAACCTTGACGCTTCTGTCATGCTCCCTGTGGATCATGAGAGAAGCGTCTTGATTGGAAGAGGGGAGCTGGCAGAGGCTGTGCGGGTGGAGCCACTGACTATGAGATGGAGTAGCACCAACGGCAGAGGCAGAAGGTAGGTAAATCTTTTACTTATATTTAAATGTATTTTAATTTACTGACAGACACTGTTGAAAAGTCTTAGTGACTTTAGCCTCAACTCCAGTGTTCACAATCGTGTCCCATTATAAACTGCTTAAAACGGACCACGAGTGAGAGCTTTGTCGTTAAACCTAAGAGCATTGCTGAGTTTTTTTCAGTGCCTGTCCATGCCCCAATTGTTCACCCCACCAATTGAATTGGTGGGCAGCCACCACTGGTTCCTTACTGTCCCCTAATTTTTAACAACTACAAGGAGCTGCTTGGTGCTCAAAAACAAATAATAAGCATCAACATTCACCAGTAGGCCAATGATACACCATTCTCCTTGAAAGTCTAACCTGCTTCAGTCATCCAGTGCCTCAAACAACACTTCCTGCACATCATCCAGACCTAGTTGTCTAGCAGATCGAGCTTAACCCAATCAAGACAGAATTACTTTTAATTTGAAAGAATAATAAGTGGTACAAATCTGGCTCAATTACATGAACCCTAACAGCTTTGAACCTCAACTTTGAGTGCCAAGTCACTTTAACTCATCCTGGAGATCAGCTTTACTCTCAATGAATACATTGCCAAAAAGAACAAAGACAGCCTGGTACCTTCATTCTCTTCTAAAGAAAGTGAAACTATTTCCTCCAGTAAGCAACTTTAGAACTGATGTTCAAGTCCTCTTACTCTCCCATCTGTATCATGATAACGCCCTGCCCCTAACCTTCCAGACTTAATACTGGTACCCCCTTTAGGGCATTCTACGTGCTGTAGGGCATCTGTTTCAGGGTCTGGTGAAATATGATCACATCATTCCTTAAAGTGTGGAATGAAGTCCAATTGGACATCAGAGTCTTCTCCTCGCTTCTTGAGTTCCGCAAGAAGCTGAAAACCTAGCTTGGCAAAACTAAGCACAAAAACCTGCTCAGCGCCAGGATACTCTTGTAGGTGATAGTTTGCTTTGCAAATACTCATACCACAACATCCGGAAGGAATGACATTGGCTCTCCTTGCCAGCCCACGGCATCTTCAAAACCAGCTGAATAATTTGCAAAGCCACCAAGAGCAGCACCCCTGCTTATCATGCAGATAAGCTCACCATCTCTGGTAGTCCTCGGCACACTTGCAACCGGGACACCATCAGCGGCAGACTAAGAAATGTAAAAAAGAAAAAAACAAGGCAGCAGAAGGCTATTTTCATTTATGCATCCAGGATCTGGAACAGGATTCCATCTCCATCAGGACGGCACCAACACTGCTCCAATTTAGCAAAGATTTGAAGATGCTCCTCTTTAAAGACTACTACATCACAATGAAATCATAATCCATAAACCAGCTACCTCTGGTATCACTCGGTCACTTTATGCTTGTCTTTAACCTGTATAGCCTTTTAGCTAGGTTCATGCCATACAAGTACCACCTACATACATACCGGCCTAAACCTTCAGGAGAAAGTGGGGGGTACCGAAAGGCAAACACTGCCTCAAACAAAAAATAACACCCCTTACTGTTTTTTTTGTTGTTGTTTTTTTTGCAAGTCATGAAAAACTCATTGAAAAAACTAAAATCACAGTGTAACTGTGCACAATCAATCGGGTGTACTGTAACAACTTACCCAGAGCGTGCTATACATGTCCAAAGGTGCACTGGCACAAATTTACTCCGGTTGTGTTTTCTAATGAATTCAAACTCTCACCAATTTTAGAAGATTCTGATGTTAACAAAGCTCTAACAGACTACCATTTACTGCTATATTGGCTTTTGACAAGATTGCCCCTACAAAATCTTGTTTTAACTGCAGCCATGGTACACATGTTCCTTGGTATACACCCGTGCTGTGCACTGAAAAAACCCTCTGCAAAAATCATGAGACGCAATGGCGTCCCTCCCCTAATTTAGTTGATAAAGAGGTTTATAGACTAGCCTTGATGAATTATCACTGCAATATAAAACAAGCTTTTGCAATGCATTAGGTTTCGCATTTACGAGAGTTTGAGCGATTGTCATTGTAAATGACAATAGCTTAAATGTTCGCAAATGCAAGACCTATTGAATTGCAAATATATTTTGTTTACATGTGCTCCATGCTGCGTTTTCACATTAATAGAGGCCGTGCCCCTTACATTAGACAAGCCACGTCTAAAGAAGGGAACGCAGCCGCCATTAAAGTGAAAGCGCGGTAAGGGGCGCTTTTACTGAATAAAAGCTTTTGTTTGTCAAGTTGACAAACAAATGTTTTTTTTTTTTGGTAAAAACGCCCCATGCTTTCGTTATACGCGGCTGGGCCAAAGGAAGTGGCATGGCCTCTATTAAAGTGAAAGCGCAGCATAGGGCGCTTGAAAACAACAAAAAAAGTGAATACATCGATTTATTTTTTTTAAAACATGCGGTTGCGTTCGGCACCACAAATAAACCAAAGGCGGTGAAAACAACTTAACAAAATAGTGCTCGGAGGCTGTAATTAAAGCCTACTGAATACCAACACACGAAAGTGGGCCAGTCCTTATGGGAGGTTACAAGATGAGAGAAGACTGTACTAAGGAGGGACTACTAAGCCTATCGACTAATACAAAGGCACAGTTTACAAGGGATAATGACACAAGCCAATGAAAAATATGGACGGAGAGTGGGTGGAGAATCAAGTCCATACCTGACAATAACATGCCTCGAAGAGCAGCACACGCGCTGCACTGGCGTGACCTAAAAAGCACATAAAGCCCACATTTCACTTCAGATCAGTCAGGCGGGCAACTCTTCAAAGGTGCTTTTTAAAGTTCTGAACTCCTTCCTAAACCCGCAAGCCTGTTCTCAGGAGACAGTATTTATGCAAGCTCTTTGTCATTCCCTTACAAAGTACTTTGAAGGAAAGATAAACAAAATATACCAGAGTTCCCCCCCCCCCCCCCCACCACTCCCCCCCCCCAAAAAAAACTGAGCAAGATAGTGATCAAATGTATTCCTATTTTGTTGGCAATGTCCAGATTTTCAGGGTCTCTGGCAGATATTTGCCCATCCCGTATTGCTGCATCTTTAGCTGTTCAACTAGCTCCAGCTGTCAGTTCATTATTCAACTTATCCATCTCTCCTGGGAAATGTCCTTGTACCTGGAAAGCAGTACTGGTTACTACGATTCATAAAAACACGAATCTGTCACTGGACCTTACTAACTATTGTCCTATTTCTCTTCTCCCTCTATTAGGAAAGCTGTTGGAAGGTCAAATTAACACTCAACTCATGGAACATCTTCCATCTAACAAGTTGTTGGACATGTCACAGCCGGGTTATAGACCCATGCACAGCATGGAAACCACATTGGTCGCTTTGACTGACCTAATCAGGTGTTCTCTTGACAAAAACATTCTGTCATTGCTGGTATTGCTGGACCTCTCTGCAGCATTCAATACTGTGTCTCATTTCAGATTGCTTCAAAGACTTCTGGAGGTAGGAATCCATGGCACAGCTTTATCTTGGTTCAAGGACTTCTTAACCAATCGAACACAGACCATCTGTCTGGGTCCTTCTAAGTCACGCACCCTGTAACTTGATAAGGGGTGCCTCAGGGCTCTTGTCTGAACCCCACACTCTTTAATATCTATGTGACCCCCCCCCCCTTGCCAACCTTGTTACAAAGTTTGTCGTCCAACCACTGTAGTATGCTGATGATTCGCAGCCAATCTTTACTCTTGACCAAGACATGAGCAACGTCAAAGTGTGTTTCTCAACTGGTATGACTGCGGTTGCAAATTGGATGACAGAGAATTGTCTTGAGTTAAATGCCAAAAAAACTGAAATTATGCTGTTTGGTAAGGCTCAACAATTCTAGTCACCTGATTGGTAACCTTCTGAACTTGGCCAAGCTCCTACTCTGAAATTGGTCCTAAACAACTTGGGTGTTCGTCTTGACCAATCGCTTACTATGAAAGAACAGAATGCGGACACCATGGACTCCTGCTTTCATATGTTACACCTATTACGAAGAGTCTTTCCCATCTTTCTGCTTGCAGTGAGGAAAACATTAGTCCAAGCCCTGGTCGTTAGTCATTAGTCGTTTGGACTATTGTAATGCTTTATTTGCTTGAATAAATGAGACGATTTTAAACAAACTTTAAGAGGGGCAGATGCCAGGACGGCATCTGCCCCTCTTTTGGAATTCACGTCACTGGCTGTCGATGTGTAAACGAATCATTTTCAAGGTATATTGTCTGACTCATAAGTCCTTATATGGATAAAAGTCTTGAGTTATCTGTCTATCAAGCTTGTCCATTACTGTCCAAGCAGATCCTTAAAATTCAGTGAGAAAGCTTAGCTCTCAGTACCACTGATCAGCAAGCCTCGTTCAGGAGCTAGATCTTTCTCATATCTGGCTCATCGGCTTTGGAATAAGCACCCATTCCATACACATCAATACGTGGACTATAGTAAATTTCGGAAACTTCTTAAAAGTAACTATTTGTGGCCTATTACAGTTTTTTTTCTTACTGGTTTATGAGCTACGCTGTGCCGAGAATCCCCGTCAGGGGTGAATCATGCGCATTACAAATCATATTAACATTAACAAAGTTGTGAATGTGATCTTTTATCGATTATAACTAATGAATTCAACAAGGTTTTAGGACACTGTACATATAATAGAGAGCCCGTGTTAATAACTCTGTAGTTATGGTTAAGACAGAGTTTTCTTTGAAAATATTTTTTGTTGTTTTCTTAATACCTTTGATGTAATATGACAAATCTGCATTCGATATTCCCAGGGAAAGCTCATTCGATTTGGGGTCAGCATAGCATGTTTTGTACTGATCCATCATGGGGAATGGATGTGGTCAATAGAGAAGCTTCCCATTTTATCTCCCATATAATGTTTTGCTCTCTACAGGCAAAAAGACTGAACGCCATTGCACCAAACTTTTTTTCTCAAGGCAGTGCCTTTGCTTGGTCTGGTGTAAATCTGTTTAGCAGATTTCTAAAAAGTAGCATTTGAAAATGTTCAGTGTTGATTTGGAAGGATTAAAAAGTTGGAGGTGTCTGGGCTGTTAGTGGATGAGGGCGCTTTTTCTCCCGTCATCTATTGTGGGCCCATTCAATTAGTTTTTAATTGGATGCCTGCAACTGAAAATAAATTGCTTTTGGCCACATTACAGGATGTGGAGCTCAGTCTCAGTCAGTGTGTCCTGTAATGCTTAAACTGACCCGTTAAGGGTCAGGGATAGCATTTGTATACCCTTTGTCCCAATAGACCCGCTCTTAGATTACATTTAAAAAACAAGTACATTTTGCAGCAGGTTTTGTGAACCCCCTAACAAGTCCTCTAGGTTCATGTTAAACCCCCATTTTGGATTTGTGGACACTCAAAAAACTTGTGGGCCTTTGTTGGACCTCGCAGGGGCTCTGAGCCATTGTGTGTTTGTGAAGTCAAACTGGAGTTAGCCAATCTTCCCCCACCCTCTACAGACATTGGTGGCCACCCTCTGCTTGGCCGCCTCAAGACCCTACAGTGCAAGTGTTGCCCGTCGTGGGGGTGGGGCCAAAAACCAAGCCTTGCAGCCAATCTCCTCTGCACAAGGCCATCCTGGATTGGCAACCTGTGGCACTTTGGGCCATGGCCCTGTGACCAGGCCCTGTTGAGCATAGCCCAAGGCACACCAAATGTGATTCTTCTGACCTAAAAATATTTATACCAATATTTAACAACACGTAAAAGCACAACATCATTAAAAAAACACATACTTAAATCACAAAATTGTATTACACTCCTATTTATCCCTCACATACTGTTAAGTTTAATGGAATATTTAATCTGTAAGATTGTTTACGGCATCTGTAATTGCATCCGTCACATGGATGAGATTATAACTCTTGATTTGGTGTGTGGTCATGATTTTCATGGCTGTTGTGCAAGGTTTGGATTGTGGAGATCACCATAATTTTGGAATTTCTGTGTTTTTTTGTAACCATAACTGTCCTTTAATTACGTTTGTAAAGTGAATTTTTTAAAACATATTTCTGATAGAGATATCTATCCTCAAATTCCTCACCTTTTGAATATTCCCCACGCCTCAGACTGGATCCGGGAAACTTTCAGCAGTACCTCTGCACACTGGTAGGTGGCCCTGTGTGGCTCAGCACTGATACTATTCAACTCTGGAATTGGCGTACAGAAGCTTATGTGGATGTCACTCTTGCACGCTGACATCCTGGCATTTCAATGTTTTTTTTTATTTGCAACCGTAATTGTCATTTAATCACTTTTATAAAGTGAATGTTTGAATTTTTTTAAAACATAGTTCTGACAGAGATATCTAGCCTCAAATTCTTCACCTTTTGAATATTTCCCAGGCCTCAGACTGGATCCAGAATTCTTTCAGCAGTACCTCTGCACACTGGTAGGTGGGCCTGTAGCACTGATTCTATTCCACTCCGGAAATGGCATATGGAAGCATATAAGGACACCACTCTTGTACGCTGACATCCTTTCCTTTGTTTCTGCGTCCCCATCTATCAATCGGGATTTCTATAGCGCAGCTAATCACCTATAAGGGTATCCAGGTGCTAGGATTATGCTGCAATCAGAAAGGAAGTGCCAGGTCTTGAGTCCCTTTCTGACTTGTGTTCGAGGGTGCTGTTCAGAATTGGAGGGGAAGGTTGTTTCAGGACTTGGTGGTGAGGTAGGAGAAGGAGCATCCTCCGCTGTAGCTTTGCCAGATGCTGTGAGTGCGAGTATGAGCGGCAGACTACAAGTGTCTGGAGGGTTGGTGGTAGTTCAAGCGGTGGTTGATGTATTCTGGTCTCTCGTCCTGGAGGGTTTTGTAGGCATGTATCAGCACCTTGAATTGGCATATTTTCGGGGGGGGGGGGGGGCAGTGTGGAGGTTTCTGAGGTGGAAAGTAATGTTTTTCCATTTGGCAAGGTTGAAGAGGAGTCTGGCCGCTGAGTTGTGAATCATCTGAAATCTCTTTAGGAGCTGGGTGGTAATTACTGCGTAGACTGAGAATCTGTGGCTACTTCTAGTCTTTTTGAGACTCTAAACTTGATTTCACTTTTCAGCGTGAAAATAACATGTCACCTCCCAAAACAACATGTTTTATGCCCTGTAGGGATTGTCACGGAAAAATAATTCTGTAACGGATCTTTATCAAATTTGCATGTGGTACTTGGTGCTGAGGCCTGCATTAATTGTGTGTCGATGACCCTGAAGGTCAACGAGATTGTGATGCAAAACACTACATCTCTAAACACGGGAAGACTCCAAGACAAGACCGATCCAAGTCGAACATTTGTACCCGGTCCCGTTGAGATCCAGAAGTTGCTGGAGTCGTTCCAGAGGTCAGTCTTCATCTCGATCAAAGTCTTCAGCTAAATCGAAGAAAAAAGCACAAGAATTTTAAGTGTGACTCTACCCCTTCAGGCCTCTCACACTAGCCTGAGAAGGCCCAGGGTTAGTATGGTATATCTCAATCTTGCTCAAGAAGTCATTCGTCGTCAGAGTTGATCCTGCACCTTGTTCTGGCACATTCTGAGTTTCCAGTGCCGTCCTGCACTCCTAAACAGATAGTTACTAGAGGCCGTGCTCTTACTCTTTGGAGCCTTGCCAACTCCTCCCATGCACCTGCAGCCCTACAGAGCTGAGCAGTTATTTGCCTGGACTACTGTTGCGATTTCAGCTGGACCCTCATAGCCCACAACTGGGCAGCCTCCAGCTCCAGTCTTGACTCTGGAAACAGAGTCCACTTTGGTTTCAGACACCTTAACACCAATGCCAAGGCCAGAAAATGAGGCCCCAATTGTCCTATTGCTTGTTGCATCGGCACCAGTTTGACCTCGAGTGAGGTTGCACCCAGACACCATCTGAGGCTTCATTTCCTCCACTTGATCTGCTTCCACAAAGATGAACACACACCCTGTATTTCCTGTTTGGCATAGATTCATAGCTTGAACTCACACCTCCGCCATGCACAGTTTGCTCATCAAAAATGTCATTTCAAATGTTGCAGTGATATTATCAATTATGTCATAGAAGTTATCATTAGTGATGTAATATGTGGGGAAATTAGCAGTGCATTGCGAGGGTGCAAGTTATAGTTACGTTAGGGCACGAGTTATAGGGCCAGAAGTATCAAGCCATTTTGCAATCGCAAACGGTGAAATTCGCAGAATTTCACAGTTTGCAATCACAAAATGGTAGTGTGCAATGTAGGGAAGAAAAAACCCACTTGCAATACAAGGAATCACAAAATTCGCGATTCTCTATTTTGCGCGAGCATTTAGAGGATCGCAATTTGCGATTCCCTAAATGCTACTCTAGTAGCCATCAAAAAATTACGATATTGCTTTAAGGAATCACAAATTACTACCAACTTCAAGTTGCTGGTAATTTGCGTTTTCCTAGAAAAATTCACTTTTTTGCATTTTTCAAAGTGTCTTGTTGCTCACATACATACCCTTAGGGCATGTATGTGCGCCACATGTGCACACATGCACATTTCAGGGGTGCAACAGGGTATCCTTTTGTAACACTTGCATCCTTGAAATTGCATGTGCAGTTTGCGAGTACCTATTAGGTACTCGCAAATTACGCATGCTCTTCCCATTCATTCCTATGGGCCTCTAGGCCCATAGAAATGAATGGGAAGCCATTCCTTATTTGCGACTCTCAATTTGCGAGTCGCAAATAAAGAATGCAAAGGGATCGCAAATTATTAGCAGATTCCTACATACACTATAACTTTAGTTTAACCTTGGGAATTTCCAGTGAATTTCTAGTTTAAAAAAAAATAATAATTCCTAAACGTATTATTTTATTACCATTCATAAAACGAACCCCTGCCGGCAGCCAACTGCATGCTGTACACAGCCTTTGGCCGTGCACGGTGGGAGGTTAGCCACCGGGCCAGGCCCTGTGGGCAACCCACTCGAACACAGCCAATTTAGCGATGTGGCATAGGGTTGTCCTTTGGCTCCAGGAAACCCCAACCCCTGGAGCCCCAAAAAAATATATATATATACATTCAACCGATTGCCCAAAGCTTTTAAAGACGCACTCGGCAGGTAAGTAATTAAGGCTGGCAACAATTTCATTCCATTATAGGTATTTAATTAATTTCGCCGACGCGTTTCGGGGCGACACACCCCTTCTTCACAGGCAGTTAAGGATGTGCAAAGTAAGCTCCCATTACTTTTTTTTATGTTTGTATGTCAATGTATTACCTGTAGTAGGTTCACGTGTAGTACGAGATTTCATGAGGCATGTTGGGACCTGTAGTCCATTCATGGGGCACAATATTTTCCTTCAGTAAGGCCTGGTACATCCTTAATATTAAAACCATGTATCTCCCTCAGTGAGCCTCTGGATGAATTGCTGACCCATTTGGCCGCATCTCCTGCGCCGCACCATGGGCATAGACACAGTTCCAGCTTCACAGCCTCGCATTTCAATTAGAGCGATGGTGCGGTCTTCCATGGTCAGGACGGCCATGCGATTATTTTTCAACCAATTGCCCAAAGCTTTTGAAGACTCACTCGGCAGGAGATGTAAGTAATTAAGGCTGCCAATAATTTCATTCCATTATAGGTATTTAATTCATTTCACCGACACGTTTCGGGGCGACACGCCCCTTCTTCACAGGAAGTTAAGGATGTGCAGAGTAAGCTCCCATTATATCTATACTACTATTATAAAGAGAGAACACAAACCTTTTGGCAGGGTAAACTCGGGAACCACAGCGCCAATCCACACACCCAATATATTGCTGTAATCCTCAGGGTGTGCAGAAGGACATAGGCTATAGAAAATAAAAAAAAAACGTACATTTAAAAATATAGCTTAAAAAAAAAGTAGTGCCCTGAAAGTAGCGCCAGCCGCGACGCTGACGGCCACGACGTAGCGCTGGCCGCAACGTACGTGATGACGATGAGGAGCGGCTGTGAAGTGAGGAGCTCGGGGAGGAGCGGTGGCTCAGGTAAGGCTCTGGGACACGGGACGGGAGGGAGCCAGTGGGGGAGGTTGGCCTGGAACAACTGCGGTAAGGCTCAGGGTCTGGGGGCAGCATTTCAGGCTTGCGTGCACTCCCGCCCCGGCCCCCGCCCGCCACGACATTGTCCGGGACACAGACAATGTTGTGGCGGGCGGGGGCCGGGGCGGGAGTGCACGCAAGCCTGAAATGCTGCCCCCAGCCCCCTTCTGCCCCGGGCAACGCTGGGGCGGGCTGCTAGTGTATGTATATATGTATGTACATATATATATAATATATACGGCTTTTCTCACGGTCAGTGAGTCCTTTTTTGCTTTCTTCTTTAATACTGCCCCACTTGAGCCTTAAAGTGGCATTGTGGGATACGTAGTTTTAAAGCAAAATTCCATTAAAAACATTAATGACAGACAAAGGACTGGTGTGTTTAAATAATAAGTATAGTACTTAGCGTCCCAAGTTATGTTCACTCAGGGGTGTATCATATATCATTTGTTTAAATGATTATCAGTTTTAGTGTGAAGGGTATAGTACCCAAGTTCTTATATTGTTTCTGTAGAGTTCATTTTTACTCCAGGTGTATGTGGAGATCTTCTCCAAAGTTCATGCCTCTGGGCTGTTTTGTTCGGAATCGGACAATGCAGCGTGATTCCATTTGTCGCAGAAGACGGACCGTGTCCCCTCCTCTTTCTGATTTGGTCAGCATTTTTAGTCCGTAGAAATTCATGGCTCGCCAGTCCCCACTTTGGCAGGTACTCAAATGTTTGGCTGTGGCATACAACATGTTCAGATTTTTCACAGCTCGGATGTGTTCCAATATTCTTTTCTTTAACATGCATGTGGTAGATCCAATATATTTCATTCCACATTTACACTCTTATCACATAAACCACATTTTTTGATGTGCATGTGATGTGTTGTTTAATAGGCATGTATTTTCCATCCGGTTCCAACATAGTCTTCATTTTTTTTCCTATTTTGCATGCTTTGCATGTGGTACATGGCTTGAAGCCTACATTTTGTTCCGTCCACCATTTTGGTTGTTCTTTGGTTTGGAAGTAGCTTTTCACTAATAGGTTTTGAAGAGATGTGTTTTTCTTATACGTGATGGAGGGATATTTTCCAGCCAATGGTCCCACATCCGGATCACTGCTTATCAGATGCCAATATTTCTTCATTTTTTGGCTATGATCCCGCTTTCTTTGTTGTATGTCGTTATGAATCTCGGTGGATCTTTATCTGATAAACCAAAATGGTGGACGGAACAAAATGTAGGCTTCAAGCCATGTACCACATGCAAAGCATGCAAAATAGGAAAAAAAATGAAGACTGTGTTGGAACCGGATGGAAAATACATGCCTATTAAACAATACATCACATGCACATCAAAAAATGTGGTTTATGTGATAGAGTGTAAATGTGGAATGAATTATATTGGATCTACCACATGCATGTTAAAGAAAAGAATATTGGAACACATCCGAGCTGTGAAAAATCTGAACATGTTGTATGCCACAGCCAAACATTTGAGTACCTGCCAAAGTGGGGACTGGCGAGCCATGAATTTCTACGGACTAAAAATGCTGACCAAATCAGAAAGAGGAGGGGACACGGTCGGTCTTCTGCGACAAATGGAATCACGCTGCATTGTCCGATTCCGAACAAAACAGCCCAGAGGCATGAACTTTGGAGAAGATCTCCACATACACCTGGAGTAAAAATGAACTCTACAGAAACAATATAAGAACTTGGGTACTATACCCTTCACACTAAAACTGATAATCATTTAAACAAATGATATATGATACACCCCTGAGTGGACATAACTTGGGACGCTAAGTACTATACATATTATTTAAACACACCAGTCCTTTGTCTGTCATTAATGTTTTTAATGGAATTTTGCTTTAAAACTACGTATCCCACAATGCCACTTTAAGGCTCAAGTGGGGCAGTATTAAAGAAGAAAGCAAAAAAGGACTCACTGACCGTGAGAAAAGCAGTGAGGCAGTGAGGCTGAAACGCGTCGGTGGAGTGTTGGTGAAATAAAGAACTTCTAAAAAAGTACCCGGTTGTGCCGCCCTTCTTGTACTCCAAAATTGCAATTGGGGCTCTGATCCTGCCCTTGGGTCGAGCACACACTGCGGAGCGCTCTCGTGCATGAACGGATCGAATTGCTGGGAATATATATATATTTATTCATATTCTCATTCTCTCTCCTCTCTCTCTCCTCTCTCTCTCTCTTTCCTCTCTCTCTTCTTCCTTAATAGGCCCAGGGACCCCATTCCCGGGGCCTGCCCTCAATATAGGTGGTTGCCCTTCCAGGGCAACCACAAACAACAATTGAGGGCTGAGGGGGAACCCTAGGGCACCCAGCTGGCTCCCTGCATGGGGCGGGAGCTGACAATGCTCCCGCCCTGAGTGAGCAGCTGTCTTTGCATGCTCCTTATAGGTGGGATCAATATGTATTCTTAAATCTACAGCCGCCCGGGAGCAGACTTGCATGCGTGCCTGCATTTGGCTGCAGATTTAAAAAGGCTTCCGCCAGACATGACGAAACAAATGTTTTTCGGTCCATGCTAGTGCAGACAAAAAAACTACTGTGTCCCAGGTGTGGGCCACTGCATAGTTATAGTTAGATCAGCTTATCCATAAGAAAAACATTTATTGTGTTGCTAATAACTTTGGCACCTTTTAACGAATCTATTTCAAACTTTCCATAAAAGTGCACTATTTCGCCTAGTGTGGGCTTTGGAATTTTCGGGGTGATCTTTCAAGCCGAAGACTACCAAAAGAGGGTTCTCAAAATGCAAAATCGCCATGCATTTTCCATAGACTTCTTTAGGCAGGGCTACAGCAAGAACTGCTGAACAGAATTACAGCAAATTTGGCAGGAAGCTTGATCTCGGTCCGCAGATTGTGCTTTATGTAATTTTAGTAAATCCGTTGAGTAGTTTTTGAGGAATTAAGGTTAAAAAAGAATTGTTTATCTGGAAGGTTGGGTGCAAGGGAAGCTCGAGAGATTCTCCCCTGAGCTCCAATTTTAAATTCGAGCGCTCTTATTAACCAAGGAGATTTTTGTTCCCACTCGCGAGAGAGTGACTCCTGCGGAAGCTAGAGGGAAAAAAGCTTTGATTGGCTACCAGCAGCATGAGAAAAATGTGGCTGGCAGCCATTACAGCACTAATGCGGGCAGGGAAACAGGTCAAGATAATGCTCTCGCCAGTAGCAAGGAGCATAAAAGGCTGCTCCCTGCAGGCAAGAGCAGTGCCGGATCCTGTAGCATTCGGGGACCCGGCTAGGTCCACGGTGGCTCCCCCCACAGCCCCAAACATCTGCATGATGGGTGCCCTGGTTGGCCACCGGGGAACCCACCT
The DNA here is from genome assembly GCF_964263255.1 of Lissotriton vulgaris. Classification (NCBI taxonomy): domain Eukaryota; kingdom Metazoa; phylum Chordata; class Amphibia; order Caudata; family Salamandridae; genus Lissotriton; species Lissotriton vulgaris. Next base: position 1,001,078,621 of record NC_141696.1, on the reverse strand, counting down.
TTTTAAAAAGGAGGCCGCTGGAGATAGGATCCCCGGGGCCAAAATAGGCCATGTGGTCCCCTTCCCCTTTAAAAGAGAAAATGGCTCTTGGGATGAAGTTCACATGGCTTAACAAGGCTAGGGGAGGGGGGCAATGCGGCTTCCCTCCCCTTTTAAAATAATATAGTCCACTGTTTTCACTTTTAATTGCTGTGGAGAATGCAAAGGCGCCAAATCACCTACAAGCTCTGCCCATCTGATAGAGACTCCTAGCTGCAGACTCCTTACCTTAGAATTTTCCCAGGCATCGGACCGGATCTGGAAATATTTCCTGAGCAGTGCCCTTGCGCGCCGGTAGGTGGTGTAGTTCAGCTTCACGTGGCACCGTCGACTGCATCAGAAATTACAAGCGCAGTGCCTATATAGGCCACCACCACAGCACACTGACGTCAGTTATTTTATGTCCACGCCAGTCAGCGCAAATCAGGGAAGAGCTACTCCATGTTGATCTTTGACTAACTTTTTTCGATGTTTTGTTGAAGTGTTTTGAAGTTGTTTTCCTCCTGATGTGGCAGGTATGTCATCCAAGAAGGATGGCTTCAAGCCCTGCAGCCCTCGTCACCGCTCGATATCGGTGACAGACCCGCACCATCTATGCCTCTGGTGCCTCGACCACAACCCAAAGACCTGCTCCGATTGCGGCACCATGCACACAAAGGCCTTGAGTGAGCGATCCCTCAAGCTCCTAGTTGCTCGACGTGCAATTTATCCAGATCCCGGTAGCATGGAGGGTACCAGGAGGTGTTGCAGAGTCCGAGAAGCTTATCGCATCAGGTCATTCGGTTAAATTCCCCCACAAGAAGAGGATGTCGAAGTATGCTTTGACTTCACCTCATCAGTTGGCCGACGAGATGAGGAGCATCACTTGATACCTGGCTCCGTGTTTGAGCCAGCGCTTGGCCAGTTCCATGCCTCCCCGAGTTTCTGGAAGCCGGAGCGACCCCACCCAATTAAGAGAGTTTTATGAGACCATGCACCTCATATTTGGGCAGCTAATTCTGTCTGATGCCCCTTCGGGCTCTGTGTGTTCGTGAGGGACCTTTACTGAATTCACACTGGATGCTTCGGCCCCCAGGGATCCACAGATGAATCTATATCCGCTGACTCCTGTTGCCAGGGAAGTTCGACATTGTGCAGCCGGTCCTGAGGCCGAGGCAGCCAGTGCCCACGGGCAGCACCATCCCCAACTCGGACACTGAGCCAGACATGCTTGACGACGAATGAAGCCATGCCTTCCAGGTCGGAGCCTGAGCCCTATTCCTATCGGCTAGGATTCAGGGAGGAATGGAGGGGTTGCTGGACCCCGAAGAATACCAGCCTTTTGACAGTTTTGTGATGGAACAACGCTTGCCTCAACAACGCCTGCCTGAACCACGCGGTCTTAATCACGACCGTGTCTTTACTATGCATGCCTTTACTACAAAATTTCGTGGTAAAGACATGTTTGGTAAAAAGGATATGTGTGGTAAAGATCACAACCCTGCCCCTCGGCCCTGAGCCCTAAAATCGGCCCTCCTGCTGTGTATTCTACCCGCCAGCCTTCTGACAGTTTTGTGATGGAACAACGCTTGCCTCAACAACGCCTATCTGAACCACGCGGTCTTAATCACGACAGTGTCTTTACCATGCATGCCTTTACTACAAAATTTCGTGGTAAAAACATGTTTGGTAAAAAGGATATATGTGGTAAAGATCACAACCCTTCCCCTCGGCCCTGAGCCCTAAAATTCGGCCCTCCTGCTGTGTATTCTACCCACCCCAGCCCTATAAACTTCCCCGACCCCCCTATCCAGAGCCCTAAAATCCGACCCCCAGCCCCAAAAAATTATTCCGACCCAGTACCCCCACTCTGAGCCCTTAAAGCTTTCCCTTAGCCCTGAAAACTGTGCCTTTCCCACCCCCTGCCCTGAGCCCTAAAACTCCAACCCCTAAAAACTACTATGACCCCAGCCCCCCTCCCTGACCCCTAAAACTAGCCCAACAACCTAAAACCTACCCCCACCATCCCCCAGCCCAACTTAACCAGCCGCGTCCTGGTCCGTCTTTCCTACTGTATGCTTTCCGGTTCCTCTCCCATCCTCAGAGACCGCTAGAACGCTGACTGCCTTAACCACGCACATGCGTGGTTAAGGCAAGCGTTATTCAACTTGCGGGGAAGCGGCATGTGTGCTTAAGGCCCCATTTTTAAGGCCATTCTGACTCCTTGGACTGGTGTGAGGATCTGGGTGAAGCCAGTGGACTGGACACTTCTCCAGATACTGGCATTCTTTCTCCCCCCACCGTGGCTACAGAGGAGGGAAGTTCATTCTCAACGGTGGTGTGGACAGTGGCTGAGGTCCTAGACCTTAGCTTGCCCTCGAGCAGTCAAGGCTTTATGTCTTGACAGAAGTGCTTCAGGTGGGAATGTCCCTTTAGAACAGCTTCACCCCTTTAATGAAGCACTTTGTGATCTCCTGTTGGGGCTTGGTCTGAACCCACACAGGGACTCCTGTAAACGGGACAATTGCCCGCTCTTCTCCAGAGGACCCCAAATTCCTCACGGAGGGAGAGCTTGGTGGTCCAAGCCTCCACTTCACATGTAAATCCTGGTGCATTCCTAATTGCACCACCGGATCAAGAATCCAAGAGGTTGGATAATTTAGGCAAGAAATGTTTTTCTTCCACAACCCTGGCATTGCGGTTGGTGAATACTGCATGTTTTTGGGTAGCTTTTCCCACGCTCTGTTGGATACTGTTGTGTAGGTGCTACTGACGGACGGTTCTGGAGAGGCCAGGGCCTTGCTCTCCCAGGCTGTTGCATGCAGCCTACATAGAGAAAATGGTCTCCCTACAGGTGCCTGGCTGGGCTGTCCAGGACTTTGCACCAATCACAACGCTGCCATTGCAGTGTTGTGATTGGCTTACAGGAGGGGAGGAAGCATGCCTGTTCCTGTTCAGGAAAACGCGGGACCGGCTCAGGACCAGAGGCGGCGTGGGACCGGGGTCAGGTAAGATTTATTTTACCCACCAACCCCTCCCCCCTCAGTATCACCCGCACAATAACTCCCGCGCCCCCCCTCACCCCCCCTCCCCCCCTCGCAAGAATTGCAAGCCGCGACTGCACCATGGTGAGACATTCTTTCAGAGATGGACACTATCTCATATACATTAATACATTAGTGTTATCATATCATTTTGCAGTTGTGAGAAAGTCTAAGGGCGAAACACGTGTCGGCTGCCCTTGTCTAATGAAGAATGTAGAATAATTCAATCACCATTGTATTTGTGGAGAATAAAGTGCCTATAAATTATACTCTTCGATTCTGGAATAAGAAGATTATTATATCCCAGATACACTTTAAATACCGACTGTCAGTGTGTTCTTTGGTTGTTTTTCGTAAATATTGTCAACCAAGAATCCTGTGTTTTGGCGATGACTCCCCAGATGGCGGGTCGTTTCCCAAAAGAGAATCACGCAACAAAATACCTTTGTTTTCTCATTTACTCCTAGTCTGTGCCCAAAAAAATGTCTGTGCTACTGTATATGTGCAGGGTTGTATGGCATAGCCACCATTTCTTTCATGTGACCACTGATGTAAAGCTCTTCACTCCTATTTACTCTCCTACCCCTCTGAGAAACTGACAATCTCAGGCACTGGCCGAGATTCAGGAAACACCAAATTGCTTGTTCTTGAACCCCCACCTTCAAGCACACGCGACACATGAACCAATCATTCTCAAGAAGCGCCCCAAGAAACTGGAACTCCCTCCCACCGAGCCTCCGCCTGACCACATCATGTCACCTTAAAAAAAAAAAGACCTCAAAGTTCTGCGCTTTGAACAACACCTGTCCTAAACCGCACCTGCCTCCTCATACCCCCGTCAGTTGCATAACAGATTCAACCGGCTTGAATGATTGATGATCTTCATGTAGTACTCTACCACCTGCTGCTCATTGCTACGGTTTACATGGAATATGTGTGAAGCGCTCTCTGTGGGGGAGGCTGACCTGGCGATCACTCCGCCTTTTTTAATATGTTCTATTTGTTATTGACATGTTCTGCTTTTTGTGAAGCACTCTGATGACTTCGGGCCACGTTCCCGCCATATAAAATCACAAAGATTAATTATTAGACAAATGAATACATTAAAAGAGTGGTCGATGAGATAGTTCGCGTCTTATTCCCCCTCTCAAATTTGAAGAAACGTATAAATAAATACCACTGCAATTATTGACGCTGGAATTAATAATCCTTTTGTTTATCGAGCTACAGTATTTGTTTCAACATTGTATTTCTTAGTTACCTAATCCCAGTAATATTTCTAGGTCTTGTACAAAGACTTTTGCTGCAAAGTACTGCTGCTGCGTCATTGTGCTCGATAAGGAGCAGTTGGTGTATGTGCGTGTGGGCGGGATATCCGGATAACCTACGTGGAAGTTAAACAATTAAATAGTTTAAAGGAAACCATAAAATGTGCATAACTGCCAATACAGGTATCTCTGCACGCAGGTTGATGGGAGTGCGCTGCTTCTGTGGGAACTCCGTGTAGTGAGTCATGGAAGGAACTTGAATTGAGACAAAAAGTTTCTGCTATTGTGAAAGACGCTCATTCAAGCAGAAAGTCGCTCTTTGACTAACTGCCCGAACCACGTGTACACACAGGAAGGGGCCGGATGTGTCATGCACCCGTCACTGCACATTGACAGCTCAGAAATATCACTGCATCTATCAAAGTGTTGAGAAGAATTGCCTCACACATGTCATCATAGGATAGCGTGAGAAGGAACCTGAAAGGCACCTCGAGTCTTTTGGGTGGGAAACAGGGGTTATGTATTGTATTGTGGTTACAGCGGTTCAGTTTGGTTGCTAACATCAGCAACCTCCTTTCAATGTTTCCATTGTTCAGCTTTTGTTTTATGTACGTCTGTTTGTCCATCACAACAATCCAGCATCGTGATAATGATAATATAGGAAGCAGTTATGGTAAATTATGATTTGTTATGTCATATTCTTGTGTGTCATTCGTCTTTCACTTTGTTGCACTACATATCTAACTTATCTGGTGGGCAATATGAGTAACCACTTGTATTTATTGTTTTCTATCTGAAATAAAAAAAATACATAGTGCCTACAGGCTATTTCTTCCACCTATTTGTGAGTCTGTACGTTAGAGTGTCATTTCCCCTCTGCTGTGGGCATTAACATCGGCTAACGACCTCTACTGAATGTCTCTTACTCAGTGGCCCAATAAATGGCGCATTCTGAGAGCAAAGTGTAATTAAAAGCGTCCTGTGCTCGGCAGCATGCGGACAGTAAAATGTTTTCTACCCGTCACACAATCTCACCCCTTTAGTCAGAGTAACAAGGCAGCTTGATGATCACAGAAATGTGTTCTGCCAAGGGCTGCTGTAGATATACATTTATTGACATTTTTTTGCATCATATAAATCATGATTTGAATGGTGGTTTTTTGACAAAAACTTAATATGTATCACAAAACATGTACTCAATCTGAACAAAATAATTTGGTATTTAATATAAAAATCATTTTTTATTTTTGTTTTCTGAAACCAAGTTAACTTTCGATTGACGTAGGTGTGAGAGGATGAACCCTTCTGGTGGCAAAACTTCCAAGCCAAAAACATTAGCAATCTCTGATGCTTAATCGTTTGGGGTTTATTATGCATACCCCACCGGATTATTAGTGCCGTGCAATTTAAAGATTTATAGAGAGACACTGCAATTAGCGTTTAGAAGGATACATAGTCATTATAGCCGGTGACACCCTTTAATCTATTTTGTGACAAGCAGTAGTTTATTCGAAGAATTCTCGTTGTTTTGGTATTTATTTAGTACAGGATCCAAATAGCGCACAAAGGACCAAGTGGTTGACAGTGTACATAACATAAGCCAACAAACAGCATATACAATATGATAATAAAATAATGTGTGTGTATATGATAAAAATATAAGTAATAATGTAAGGTGAATAGACTAGGTTGATAGTGTCACATAGTGAGATGTGGCATTGACTGATGACACTACTCTTTCTAAACATTACTGCATCATGAAAGAGTAGGTTTGCTTTTAAGTGACATTGAAATGGACTTCAATTATTTTTTTAATTACTAAGTTGGATGGACTGGTCCTAATATATGTAGGGGTTGGAGTTGTACATCTTAGGTTCGCTTTCAGAGAAGGATTGCTGTAGTTTTTGACCTTTTAACCATCCGAAACTGTTAGGTTCTAGAAAAAGTGCTTGGGTGTTGCCCTCAATATGGCCTTGCTGCTGTGGGGAGCCATTGCAGAGTGACTGGAGTAGATGAGAGGGGGTTGGCTACATGCAGGACTGCTTTGAGGGTTCCAGGATGCAATTTGAATCCCTGAAAGAAGACAATTTTTACAATCCGGTTTTGACAGCACAAGAGATATTATTACCAGCTTAAAGTCGGCCTGTGGGATAAAACATTTGAGCCCTTATTGACATGCTTTCTGCAGTTCTCTACTGGCCACTCACAAGTTCTTCTTGTGACTGCACTTTTAGGTTTTTTTCTCGCTTCTTACCACAGTCCACTTTCTTCTATGTGCTCACTGTCTGTACCCCTTTTATCTAGACATTTTTGTTTAAACACCACCGCTGATATGTCTGCTAACTGGTAAGGGACATAGTTTTTCCTTTTGTATCAGTAACATAAGGCCTTCATCTCTTCTCCTTAGAGCCAGGTGTGCCTGGAATTTGCTTTGTTGTCTACTCCTTGGTCCATATCTCTTCCTCATTTGTGTGTCTCCCATATCTCAAGTACTTGTGTACATCTGAACTATATATTCTAGTTCCAAGGCTTCACTTCTCTGTCTCCCATTCCTGCTGGGGAATACCCTGGGTCAACGTGGACAAGGTGATTTAGTCATTTCAATGTGTTATGGCTGACCTGTACCGCTGTCTTCCATTCTGCTCTATTGGCAGCTTTTAACTGGTCTGACACTACGTTTGTTCAGAGGTGGCGGCGCATAGGCAAGTTTGGCTTGGAAAATTTAATCACTAAAGAAAATCTGATTTTTGCCAAGCCTTCAGGGTGGCATCACTTTTGCTGGCTCAAAAAAGTATTTATTGGAACAAGAATAGATATTCAACAGTCTATTCAAAATGCTGCACTTCTCTGACTTAGATGCTCTTTCAGAGAGGTATTGTTTTCCAAGATAGCACCACTGTGTATATGAGACAAATATTAGCCTGCAGAAGACTTGTTTCAATCATATGGTTAAAAATCGCATATGTGTAGTGCCTTGTTTGGAATTCATCAGCCAGTGGTGTAATGGTAGGGATCCCCTACAGAGTGTGACGAGGAGTCTCTCATATCTCAGCGTTATTCATTAGCCTTGGGTGGAATCAATCAACCAATCAGGATTCTTGTCTACTCACCCCATAGGGTCTCAATGCGTTGAGTGGAGAGGGAATCTGCTGTTCAGTCGAAGAGCCAGGTCTTGAGGTCCTTCCTGAATTGAGGCAGAGATGATGATTGCCTGAGAGGTAGAGGCAGGGAGTACCAGGTCTTCACAGCGAGGCAGGAGAAAGATCTTTCTTCAGCCGTGGTCTTGTGGATCCTTGGGGTGGTGGCCAGGTCCAGTTGGGCGGAGAGGAGATGTGTGGTGGGAGTGTAGAAGGAGAGGCGGTAGTTGAGGTATGCAGGTCTGGAGCTGTGGAGGGCCTTGTAGGTTTGTGTGAGAAGCTAGATTGAATTCTTTTGTTGATCAGGAGCCAATGGAGGTCTCTCAGGTGGCCAGTGATGTCGCTGTGGTGAGGGCTATGCAGGATGCTGGCAGAGGCATTCTGAATGTTCTGTAGTTTTTTTTTTTTAGAAGTTTTTAGGTGTTGCCGGCATAGAGTGTGTTGCTGTAGTTGAATCTGCTGTTGACGAGCGCATGGGTGACTGTTTTCCTGGACTCAGTGGTGATCCACTTGAAGATGGTACAAAGCAGGCAAAGCGTGTGGAAGACTGAGGACTAGAAAGTGTTGATTTGGCGGTTCATAGATTGCGAGGAGTCCAGGATGATGCAGGGGTTATGCACTTTGTCCATGGGTGTGGGGGTGGGGGGTTTGCGAGCGCAGTGAGCCACCATGAGCTGGTCAATGCAGAAGTGGGTGGAGCCCAGGATGAGGACTTCGGTCTTTTCTGAGTTGAGCTTGAAGCAGCTGTCATTCATCCATGTGGCGACTGCCTTCATCCCGTTGTAGAAGTTGATTTTAGCCACTATGATTTCGTCTGTGAGGAAGAGAATCAGCTGGGTGTTGGCATAGGAGACAATGTTGAGTCCGTGACTTCTGAAGATTGCTGCAAGCGAGCCATGCATATGTTGAAGAGGGTGGGGCTCGGGTAGGATCACTGGGGCATTCTGCAGCTGATCTCTGTGGGTTCTGAGTGGAATGGTGGAAGCTTGCCTCTCTATGATCAGCCGGTGAGGAAGGAGTGGATCTATTGTCGGGCTTTGTCGTGGATGCCAGCTTCATGAAGTCTTGTGCAGAGGGTGTGATGAGAGACCGTGTCGAAGGCGGCCTGGGGGTCCAGGGGGATGATGGCTGCAGTTTTGCCTCGGTCGAGGAGGGCGCGGATGTTGACTGTGGCCGCAAGGAGTGCGATCTCGGTGCTGTTGTTACTTCTGAAGCCCGGCTGGGAGAGGTCCAGGATGTGGTTTGTTTCGATGAACTCGAAGAGTTGGGTATTGATGGCCTTCTCACTGTCTTTGGATGGGAAGGGGAGCAGGTAGATTGGTCTGTAGTTCTTGAGGTCTGTCTGGTAGGCAGAGGATTTCTTCAGCAGACTTTTGATCTCTGCATGCTTTCAGTCTTCAGGGAAGGTCGTGGACTCGATGGAGCAGTTGACGGTGGGGCGATGGAGGTGGTGGCTCTGTTGAAGATGTGGTGAGGGCAGGGATCCGAGGGGGTTCCGAAGTGGATGCTCTTTATGATCCTGAGGATATCGTCAGGTGAGAGTGGTCCAGTTGGGCAGGGTTTGCTGGGGTCTTGAGCCTTTGGATGTGGAGGTTATGGGTGGGGCGTGTGGGTCTTGGGTTGCAAAGCGGTCGCAGATCTCCTTTATCTTGCGATGGAAGAAGGTGGCAAGGCTGTTGCAGAGGGAGATGTTGGCTGTCTGTGTGCTGGGTTTGGCAAATTCTTTGTCCATGATGAGGAGTTATGTGCTGTTTTGTGCGTTGGCGTGGATGCATTCCTGTATGGCTGTTTTCTTTGTTGTTCTGATAGGTGGTGGTGTGCGTTGACAGTGGTTTCGAAGGCTGCATGGTCTGCCAAGAACTTGCTGCTCCTCTATTTTCTCTCAAGCCGTCTGCAGGTGTGCCTGGATTCTTGGAGGGCGGGAGAGAACCAGCTGGCTGTGTTGGAGGGTGGTTTGCCTGAGGGAAGCCAGCGTGTCAGTGCAGTTGGAGGTCCAACGGTGGAGGTTGTGTGCTGAGACGTTATCGTCCATGGATGTCAATGTTGAGTTTTTTCTGAGGGAGGTGGTGAGCTGGTTTTCGGTGACTTTGTTCCAGCTTCTGTGAGGATGGTGGTGGGTGTGGTGGTGTACGGTGGGTTTTTGAAGGAGAAATGGACACTGTGGTGTTCGGTCCAATGTAGCTTGGCGGTGTGGCTGACGGAGATGTTGTTGCTTGCGGAGAAGATAGGGTGAGCGTGTGTCCTGCTGAGTGGGTTAGAGAAGTGACCAGTTGTTTAAGATCGATGATGGCGAGGTTCTCCAGTTGGGAATGAGGTGTTGTGGTCAACAAGGTTGTCTAGATGGAAATTGAGGTCACCAAGGAAGGATGTAGTACTTAGAGGGAAGAGCGTGGTGAGTGATGAAGTCCTCTATGACCTCGCTGAAAGTTGGGGCTGGGTCCCGGGGGTCTGTAGACGAGGGTGCCGCGGAGGTTGGCGTTCGGGTGGGTCTGATTCTGAAAGTGGAGGTGTTCCCTTTCGGGTGAGTTGTTGTTGGAGCTGATTGTAAGGTGGAGAAATGGGGCCCCTCTGAAGGGTTTGGGGATCGCTGAAGAGTTGGGGGGGGGGGGTGCTGCACTGCAGGGGACTGTATTATGCCTTTGTCATCAGCGTTATGTAGTAAATATGTTTGAGAAGATTGAAACTGAGACAGATGATTATTGATTAGTGTTTACTGTTTCTAAAAAATATACCTGGGCATAAGGTAGCCTCCTCTTGCTCCACAGTAGAAGTAAATCAATTTGTATCAGTTTGTAATTCGCATTAGCAGCCTGCCAGTGGGTTTCAACCAGAAATACCGGCTCTAATTTTTGTACGAAAGCTTAAACAGTCTTTAATGAGCCACGAGAAGCCGATCACAACCTTTAAGTTTAGCCTGTAATCTTTTAGCTTTACACTGGACATGTAATTAAGATCAAAGCTTAGAGGGTAAACAGTATATGTAATCATTAACTGTAATCTTGAACTACAGTTGAAACTGCTATGTAGTCTTTGATCAAAAAGTCTAATCCTGGACTTCGAGCCTGAATGTACATCATACTGAAACACTGCACGACCCCTTCACCCTAATGCACCCCGCGAGTCAATTGATATTTTTCAAACTAAACTGTAAAAATATTCAGACGTATACGAGCTGTAACGTGTTCAGGTGATAAGTGAAGAACAGATGTCTGAAACACTAATAATTGTGTATAATTTAGGTCGCAGTGGATAGCTTTGTATCTCTGATATACAGTGAAAGAAGTTGTTCATTACCCTCTACTCGGTCAGCAATTAAACCGTTTCAGGTTATTTTTTTTAAATGTGGAAAATTAGCATTTAAACAAAACCTACACATTTAAAAAAATAACCTGAAACGGTTCAATTGCTGACCGAGTCTTATAGATATGTATGTATGTATATATATATATGTATATATATATGTATATATATATATATATATATATATATATATATATATATATATATATATATATATATATCCGTGTACAGCGTATTTGAAAGTCGAGGATGTGGTTTTTTAAAAGCTGAAAATGATGGCACCATTGCGTAGACATAAACCGGTATTTTCTGTGCTTGAAGTTGTCAGCACCTCAAACATACCTAATTAGCATTCCGACGTAGTGACATTTATTACATAAATATAACTTGAAACCTGGATGTTTTGTCTCACCCCGCTGTCATCACCTTTACTCCCACTCAACTCCGCTGTGCATTATCCCACCCACCACTCGTCGTCTTAATGCGTAAAGTGTTAAGGTTTCTAGCTCGGAACAGCTTACAGGCAAGAGGCAAAACATTTTGTCTAAATTGCGTTACAGGTGGAATTCTAGAGCTAGCAACAGCAGGGGCGTCTCCACATCACGTGAACCTGACCTCTGATGATCTTGTATCCTAGAAAGATACTTTCTTTTTGGAAGCAGCACATTATTTCAATTCACCTATATTGTTTTGACTTTAATTTAAATATAATCAGTGTGGCTCCAATCAGGAATAAACACCTGTTGAAAAGGCTAGGTAACTTAGTGAACTTGAATGACAGACTTTGAGACTCCTATTAAAGCAGCAGTTTGTCATGACCATGTTCCATGGGAAAACCTTATAAAAAGTGATAGAATAAAGGCTAAGGGCCTGATTTACTGTTTGACAGACGGTGCGTCATGGTGGCGGAGGACAATACCTCTGCTATCCTGACAGACAACCATCTGTCGGGTCAGCGATCTTCTCTGTAAATCGAAAGTAACTGCCGTCATTGCAGTTCGTTTCAGTGTACAAAAAGTTTGGTGAACGCCCTTTGTCTTTATTGATGTCTATTCATCAGACTTTAACATTTTTAGTTTTTTCGAAAGAAACTCCCAAAGTGGGGATTAGTTTCTGAGAAACAAAAAACTAATGATACACACACCCTGGGAGTTTTCGCCCATATCAGTGGGGTGGTGTTTTCTATCCCTCACTGCCAGGTTTTCCGTATGGTGACGGACAGGAAAAAATCTGTTTACACTGTTCACCTTAAATAAGGGAGGTGGTGTATTGTCCTTCCTCCGCCAGCACTCTACTGTGTCAAGTTGTTGGAAGAAGTTTTTAGTCAACGGAGCCAACGTGTGCTTAATCGACTAAAAACGTAAGGTCCGCTTGTCTCAAAATTAGGAGGGCAGACCACAGGTTTGGAGGGCAGTTTACTCAGTCACCACATCCTCCATCGGGTACCCAATGTACCAAACTCTAAATTGGGAACGAAGTTTAAAGTGCCTTAACATGAATGTTAACCATGCAGAAGCAATATTCACATTTTTAGAAGTCTTGAAGTTTAAGATTTCAGAAGCCTTCTCGGACCTGGGCGAAGTGACCCCTAAGAAGAATCCATGAAGAAAAGTCAGGGAATATTGTTTGTTTATTAAATGCGTATTCCAAAACATTGAGAGGACAGTTTAATGTTTCTGAGGCTCTCTACGTATTACTCCAGGCTTTCAGGCTTTGCAGTGATTCATTGACATTTGAAGAAAGCAAGTAAAGGATTCTCTGTGACCTGTAGATAGAAATGACTATAATTCTTTCTTCTTTTAATACCATTTAAGTCCACTACATAAATATGTCTGCTCCTCTTTGTGAAGTTTAACATCCCATCTGTCTTTGGATAGTGTGTCAAAGACTTGGCATTCCCTAGTGCCTGTCCTTTTTCGTTTTGGAACCTACCAATTTCTTGAGGGCCTCCTCCGGGGCATCTGATTCTTCTACAGTGACCTAAAACATTGAATGTCCCACTGAAAAAAACCTGAGCTAGAAAGAAAGTTTACATTGCTTACCTGTGGGCAATGCAGGGATAGGACTAGGTCTCTGGCAGAGGGGAATGGGAGAGCATAACTGGTCTGCCAGGGTCAGGACCTGACTTAGTAGTGAAGAGTTTCATGTGCAGTTGGCGAGAGCAGGGAGGACTTGTTATTGACAGTTCTTCTGCTTGGTTCGGACATTGGTCAGTGCTTTGGTAGTTGAGAGCACATGGGTCTGGAGACCTGCCTGTGCTGCAGTATTTGTGAAGAGCTTGAGGCTTCAGGGGGCTATTTTCATTGCTTGGCTGTAAGAGGTGTGACGTTTCAGGGAAAGTCTAGCACAGTAAAGATGTGTAGCACAAGGACCTTGCCTTGAGATCATGTCCATTACCACTGTAGCTTAAGTGGTGAAGTCTTTGTGGAACTTCTTCACTTTCAGTGGACTACTCCCAAAAGGAATGTTGCAATTAAAGGATTCTAGAATCTCTTATGACTTCTATTAAATCCTTTGTCTGTCAAAAGTTTATTTATGAACTCTGATAAAGCACATCTCCTAACTTAGAGACTCATTCTAAGTCCCATTTCCCATATCCATCGATTTTTGACACTTCTTCTTAGATTCACCCCATCCACATTTTATTTTCTCAGTTAAGTTTGCCCTTCCTCCATCCAGTCATGTGTACTGCTGCTTTCCAAGCTCTGAACACTGACGGGTTATAACCTAATGGAAGATAGATTGGGTTGAAAGTGAAGGTGAGCTTCTGAGAAGAGTGTGAGGGATAAGCCGAAGTGAGCCATTTAAAGGTAGGAGAAGGTTAGCTTGTAGAGTGTTTTGAATTAAAGTGTGAATTTATCAATGATGACCTTTCTAACACCAGTTTTGTGAATGTGTGGTAATATGACATGGTGTATCCATCAGGCATATATTATGTGAACATAGCACAGCAGTGGGTTTGAATCTGGTCTTCAATAAAGTGAATGTCAAGGATGTTGTGCATAATGGACTGATGTATAGTAAATTCCATGGCCAGGAGTATGGTGCTGATGAGCAAGAGTGAGAGAGATAGACCGGTAATGGATGAGTGGCATTGGGATGGTGGTCATCATTCTCGATTGAAATGAGTTTGTGGTTTATGGCCTTTTGTACTTTTTTGGGTGTGAATGCAAGTGGAAGTGCAAGTGAAAGGGTGGTTTGTTTGGGGTGGATGTGGGTTACGTCTAAAGGGACAGAGTTTGACCTAAATTCTGATAGGATGGGTAATGCCTGGCATTACATTTTGGAACAAGTGAGTAATTACCAGGAGAAACGGACAAATAATTACTAATTCTCCTCCCTGAGTAATTCCTCATTCTGCAGGGGAAAATTCAAGGTTCCACTTGTTATGCCTGGTAACTCTGCTGCGCCCCGGAGTTGTCTGTACCTTGGTATCAATAACTTCACTGGTGTTGCTTTACCAGTTGATTTCCGAGTACCTTGTAAAGAGGGTGATGGTATATTACTTTTGCTAGTGCGCTTGCTGAGGTCCAGTTCAGAGGCCATTTTTAATTCAAATAGGGCCAAACAAAGAAGTCTCCCCAGAAAATCCCCTTTGCCTTGGGTGCTCTTTGATGTAGGGCATCAGGCGGAATATCCCATGGTGGAAGTGATAAGAATATGACATCCGTAACATGAGTACAGTCATGCCACAATGAAATTGTCAATGGGTCTACCTAGTGGTAATGTGAGGAGATTAGCCATCTTTGCTTAAGTAACCAGACACAAAAAAGCAGCATTTGAAATTCTGCCTAGGAGGCTCATGTTATATGCAGGCTAGGCTCCTGAATTGGCTAAAAGATAATTTTAAAAAAATAGACGACACGGCCAGATTATAGCGCTTTAATTAGTTACTCTACCCATACTGCACAGCAGCCGCTCTGCTCTTCAAAATGACAAAAAATATTGACAAAGCCAAAAGGAGCTTCATAGGCGAGACCTATTGGCTGTGCCAATTCTTGTTTGGCTGGTTGTAAGCCTATTTTATGGCCTGCTGGGCTAGTTTTTATTAATGTTAATTTCCCTGGCATGAACACATACATTGCTTGCAGCAAGCTAAAATCCATGCAGTCTTCCCTACCTTACAAAACGCTTTTTACAGCCCGTCTAAACAAGTTTAAAAATCTGCAAACATGGGCCATTTGTCTAGCTTTCTAATTCACTAAGGAAGGCCACTAAGGTGTAGCAAGGTTAGGTGGTACCTGGTGCGGAAAATTATCTGGTCACCCCCGGCTTGACAAAATGGCAAACATATATGTTTAAAACACATATTTTTGCCATTTTGTCACCCCCCTCAGTGATGACACCCGGGGCAGCCCGCAACCACCGCACCCCTTTCCTACGCCACTATCAAAATTTGGTGCGCGGACCGATTTTGTGTCCCAGTCCAACCCTTCCAGCTACCACGAACTCGCTTGCTTTAAATACTAAGTTATAAAGGACATTGCTTGAGCCAACTGGAGCGTAGGACTAAGTAAAATAGGCAATAAATATTCTGAAAATATGTATCTTAATGAATGCTTGCTGAAGACGGAGAAACTTTCCTTGAGGTGTATGTACTTTAAAAATTGCAATTCAATGCAAAGTTTACCGTCGGAGTCCAAATTAAAACAGTATGTATAGATTATTTGGTTAAATTACTATACTGGGAGTGAAGCAAATTTAGAATTGTTTTCTTAATTATATTTTTCTTGGAACATCTTCTCTTTGTGCTTTGACATTTGAACTGATTGCTCATTTTGGGTGTTAACCATAAAATAAATGCCATTTAAATTACATCACTGTACAACCTTCAAATAGAACACAATTCACAATGTAAGTACATTCCACGGGTTTCTCTAACTGACAATTGTGTTGCATCTGTGAACACATTAAAAAATCTATGTATTTGTAAAATATTAATTAAGTCTGAAGTTTCAGCAACATTTTATGAGAAACCAATAACATTACAAAATAATATATGTGGCTTGGTAAACGCCCCAGCCTTCTCCAAAGACAATGTTGTTTTTGTAGCCTTACCTTTAATTTTGTAACTGCTTGTGAAATGTTATTTTCAGGCTTTGCGTCATAAGGAAATGAAAGAGGTTTGCTCGTCCCCAAATTAAAATTTGAAGAAAGCTTTTACACATAGAAGAGTTAAGATTAGAGATTGGCTCTTTTTGTTTTTTCTGAATAATTGCGTCTTGTGGTGCTGCTGTAAAGCATCCTTTTAGAGGCAGTGCATGCATGATTTAAATATTATGGGACCTATTGATCACCGAAAAGGGTTTTTGATGCGAATTTCTGTCAAAAAGGATTTTTAAAGACCAGTTTACCAGCATGCGCACCTCTAGCGTTTAGTCTCACATGATTATTTTTATTCATTATAAGCGTTGTCATCCTGGGATGAAGGTGGGCCTCACTGCCATACTCATAGGCAGGGCTTTAAGTGGGATGAAAAAACTGCAGGGGTCTCTCAAAGGGGCGTGGCCTATGTAATTAAGGGTGTTGCTTACTAACACACAGGATAAAAATCTGTGCTTAGCATAGTTTGCCGCCCGACTTGTATTTAGCTGTTTCTGTCATTGCATCCAGATATATGATACAACAAGTAACATCTTACCTACAACAAGTCAGGACTATTGGCTTTGTCAATGGTTGTTAGTTGCATAAGATAAATAAACAGCAACTATGGCTTGTATATAAGATTGAAAAAGCTTCCACTTAAAGCCCTGGTGACATCAGACGATGTTGCTGCTCCTGCGTTTCAAAAAGAGAAGGGAAATCCAGAGAGAAAATGACTCTCGTTATAGGATTTCCCTTCCCCTACAACGCTCACGTGGCATGACGTCATGCCGTAATTACTCCACTAGTGACAAGCGAGCAGTGTGAGCAGCGCACATCAGTGTGCCTGCTGTCACTGCAGTCCGAGAAAAAAAGGACCACCTGTGCCAGGACACAAAACAGAGCCTGATAGAGATCCGTTTCAAGGCCCCCTTTAAAAAACTGACGATGCTCAGCACCGGCGAGACCCGTCCCACTTAAAGCCCTACTCATAGATGTGGTAAATTGTCACTACATGCACAGTGCGGGAGTGTCTGGCGATTTGTGATTTTAAAATGGTTGGTTACCCCTCGTGGATCGTCGACTGTCCCTTCACCCAGACTTTGGGTTGGAGTCCGCACCGGGACTTGGACAGCAGGTCACCCATCTAACATTATACTTTCATACTCTGCGTACCAAGTTTGTATCCTAATTATGTACGAACATGGACCCTTTGGGCAACCCCGAAACACTGTCACTGATAAATGTGTTGTACTCTGGCACAAATACCCCATTACTTGGCTGTTATATTAGCATCTAGCTCGTGGACGTCAATGGTTTCCTCAGTGAATCACTCCTTAATTTCCTTTATTTTCTTTAATTTTTGCTTGTTGTATTGTTAATGCTGTGCTCTGAATGTTGCATTCGAACTTTTGTGAGTTACTTTCTGTTATTGTAGAATCTACAGGTCATCACCTGATCCTACGAATGTTTCCTGCTTACTATGTATCTTGATATACTATCATATCGTTGTCACCTTTGTTTTGTTCTGTTTTGGAAGACTCAGTACAATCTTTGTGAAATCAAAAAATGCTTAGTTATTTGCTGTTTTTTGCGTTTCAAGCACTTGATGTGTTTTTTTAACGATTAAGAAATGATAAACAAGTTAAGTCCTCTTTTAGGCTAATTTTGTTACATGGGGGCAATTAGGAGGCTTTAGACCCTCTTTTTTTAGTCAGCTATTCCTCCCATTTATAAAATCCGGCACTCAGAGGGATTTTTAGGCTAGTTATGCGCCTTACATTGATTGCATAACCAATAATGTTAAAGGAGTTTTCGTTAATTTGGTATGTGGTCA
The DNA here is from genome assembly GCF_964263255.1 of Lissotriton vulgaris. NCBI lineage: Eukaryota > Metazoa > Chordata > Amphibia > Caudata > Salamandridae > Lissotriton > Lissotriton vulgaris. The sequence continues at coordinate 1,001,060,935 of NC_141696.1, read as the reverse complement.
TTCTTGCACTATCACGTGTGTGGGGTTGCAACTGTCTCACCGTTAGGACTCTTTTGTTTTACTCATCACACCTCTTGGGATGCAAAGACTTGTGAATTGTGATAAGAAAACTGCAATTTCCTCACACGTTCCAGATTAATTTACTGAAGACATTGTCTTTAAAACAGATCAAGACGTTCAGTTAAAATTTGAAGACAATTGACACCCTAGTACAGCAAATAAAGAACAGCTTGCCTTAAGCAGTTTAGTCATCAGGCATCTCCTAAGTCTAGGCCCTTCCCAATAATAAAATAATTAACTAAAAGTAATTTTCCTCGTGCGCTCGGCTTCTGTGGCTTTTATAGAGGCTTTATGGAAAGAACATGACTCAGCTACCCTAAGCAGAATCCTTGCCATGAGCTGCATTGGTTCAGTTGTATATGTTCTAGAGAGAATTCATTTTAGGAAGTGTTTTTAGTAGGAAAATTCTAAATATATAAATAATTATTTTGTGGAATGCAGAGCAGAACCTGATTATGCCAGAGAGTTGAACATACGCAGCGATCATGGCTAATACACAGGTCACATTAATACATTTTATCTGCTAAATAACACAATTGAAGAAGAAAGTGCTCGATAGAGTAAAGCATATCGCCCTACCCTTGAAACAACTTAACTGACTGTCTGCACAGTGACACGTGAAACCTGCGTACACTAGGCACACTTGGAACATTTGATCCAGCCTATGCTACCGCATTCAAAGATAGAAACACAGTGTAAAGTCCCTTAACATTTTGGAACCCTTGCTATGGGAAAATAAGTGTCCCAGACCCGAGGTCTCAACAGAATCCGTAATGATTGAGAAAAGCTTTAAAACGTTAATCATGAGTCCTTTGTCTGCAAACAAGATCGCAACAGCACCCTTTTCGGCCGAACGACATTGAAGGGACCACTCTGTATCATCCATTGTGCAGACATCATTCCATCCTTAAGCTGCAAGCAGCCCGTTAAGGAGATTCTAGGGCGCACTCCACAGCTTGCATCTTTCACCTTGATACCTTGGGTGTGAATTAAAACTCACCACCTCTGAACTGTTCTGAAAAGTGCTGCTCCAAAAGTAGTAAAGCAACATCAAGACTGCATGCCCCTCTTTACGCAGTACCGAAATAATAAATACACCCAAGAATGGACTCTCTCACTGGAGTAGAGGTGGGCTGCAGGAGGAATTTATATCTGCAGGTGCAGGAGAGCTTGAGTGCTGACTGAATAGTGCGTATAGCTTCAATCCCAAAGGGGGAGGTAAAAGTTTAAACGTGGGCTTGCTCAACCTCCACTATATAATGCCATTTACATCAAAAGTGAGTAACCATGACTTACTGGGGTATTTCTTTCTTCATGAACCCCACTTTCGCAGCCCTATTGGTTTGTTTTAACGACTCTCACCCACTGGGTTATTTATTCACTGGCTTTCTTCATCATTGAGTCCTTGCCACAGATATAAAAAGTATATCTGGAAGGGCTCAGCCTACTTTTATGAAAAAGGTTCGGGGATCTTGATATTAAAATTGTCTCAGGATGCATGTTAGAAATGGGATTTCTGGTTGGCTGAGGTGTGCACCCAGACCAGGCAGTAACCACCACTCTAGTCAGGGTAAGCTAGATACACACTAAAAGATAGCCTATGCTCACCCTCTAATAGCTTGCCACAGAGCAGTCGGGGTTATCTAAAGAGTCCAAGCATAAAGTATTTATACAACACACACACATCGCAACACTCTGAATACACCACAAAAAGACTCAACACAGATTTATAAAAGTTGATTATTACATTATAAACAAAACATAACGAAAAAGACCAAACTCCAATGTATAGAAGTTGAGATATTGAATTTTAAAGGAAAAAATGCAGTAAAGCACTTAGAAGCAAGGAGTGCTAGATAGGTAACTTTAGGTTGGGCTGGAATAGGGCAGCGTCAAAGTTCAGGCTGACCGCAATAGAGCGCAGGCAGGCTACTGGACACACGCAGGCCCCAGTGAACAAATTACTTTTCCTGGTAGCAAATAGCAAGATGCTTCGATCGTCTCCACGCAGTGTAGGTGATGCGTCAGTTCCGAAGATGGGTGCCAGAATCATGAGGCGTCAAGCAATGCACTGTATTCAGCCATGCATGCGAGGGGGTGTGTTGATCTCACCAAGCTGCAGAAGCGGCGATACGCTGTCTGGTGCTTCGATCTCTGGAGGCAAAGCGCTGGTGCCTTTGCCATGCATCGATTCTACTCCTGCAACCGGGTCAATGCACTGCTTCTCTTACACACAGCCAGGAGATGCATCGAAATGCGTGTTGCAGGTATCTGGGCCACATTCAGTGAGCCAGGCACAGGAACAGGTTGTAGAGACTTTGATATCCCTGAGTTTTAGGCAGCTGGAGGCAAGCGAAGAACCCCTTCGAGATCGCTTGGAAGGAAGGCAGAGTCCTGCTCTCCTTCAGCATAGTCAGAGAGCAGCTGGCAGCAGGGCAACAAACAGAAAAGCAGGCCTTCCACATCAGCAATTCAGTTGAGTCCTTTAGGCAGCACAACCGTTCTTCTGGCAGAACTTCCGTTACAAGTCCAGTAGTGTCTGGTTTTAGGGGGTTAGAGTCTTAGCACTTGTACCCAAAAGTGCCTCTGATGTGGGGGTGACTTCAAAGCAGAGTCACAGTTCCGGGTTGAATAATCATCATTCTTTAGCTCACTTCACCACCCCAGTTCAGTCCTAGCCATTTGCAAATCAGTCTTCACCCTGTTCCTCATGGGAATAGTCCAGCCTGAACTACCAAGCCAGGTCTTCCCTGGACCGGAAACAAGCGTTCTGAGACCAGTTTCGCGGTAACACCCCTCATCAGCCAGGCTAGCTTCAGTCCAGGGGCAAAGTGAGCAAGGGACCCACGGCTGAGTCTGAACTGGGGTGGTGAAGTGAGCTTAAGAACGATGATGGATTCAATCCAGATCTGTGACTGGGGGTGAGTGTAAAGTTTCAGCGCTCCGTCCATTGTCTCCTTGTGTTTGCTTTGTCTGCCATTAGTTGGCAGGATATGCCTAGACGAGGGTACCTTGCTCACTTTGCCACTGTTGCGCTTCCACTGCCCTTTCTTGTTGAGCATTATTTGTCAGTAACCCTCGCAGTGACTATTCTGCCGGCCCTGCTCTGCAGCTGCCCATGCAACAATGGTTATGCCTCATTTGCCTTTCATGCTCGGATTTCTAGAACCTGAGTCCATTCCACTGAGGACTGTAAGAGACCCTTACATTTCAATGTAAACATACATTTTAGATTGCAGTCCGATTATTTTAGATTAAAATAAATGTATCCTTTTTGACAACAGATAGATCCTCAAAATGTATAATTGCGATCATTCAAAAATAATTTACAAATTTAAAATTACATTTCAAACACGTGGATGATTACCTAGCCCTACCTAGGTCATACCAGCGTCTCGGACAACTTAAGTGTAATAATAGAATGCTTGTTGGTTTTGCTGAAAAAGAATGGCTTGGCAGAAAGGAGGGGGTCTGCAGTGACCACTGCTGAACTATTCAGTAGCTGTTCACAGCAAATTGCTAATCCCACCCAGGATGGACAGGACTTTTAACCTTTACAACTCTGCAGATCCTATTTTAACTGTTACATGAAAAATACAGTAGTAATATTCCTGTTATATAATCCAGACTAAGAAGTGTTTAGTCTTGATTTTATTACATAAAATTGTTCTTTGCTTACAGCGAGTTAAATCAGGAAAAATCCACCCTACTGCGCATGAAAAATCAAATGGCGGCTGACTTGGAAAGACTGTTGAATCATCGTGAGGTAGGTTTGTTTTAAAGTCACCCCATAAAGTAATTTTGTGATATTCATAAATCTTTGTAGCTATGTGTTCTTGTCCATGTGTTAACTAGATTATATGTTGCTTTCTAAATCAATCAAAAATGATGAGGTGTTCAACTGCATTTGGAGAGTACACCAAAAAACCTCTATTAGTAGGTTAGTTGCCAAAGGGTTTTTAGAACTTTTGAAGAATGTTTTTGTCATGTGGAGATTAGAGCTTCATAGCTTGGAGCACATGAATAAGACGAGTACCCTTACTAATCAGCATTGTGAATAGGCGCAGGAACGCAGAGTTAATCCAGGTCCACCTGCTTGTAACTGTGTGTAGATTTTCCTAAATACTTAAAATCCAGACATAATTCTTGAATTATTCGTTTGTCTGCTCTGTGTTCTTTTTATAGAGAAATTGACTGGATAATTAAAATGTTATCATACATGTAAGTAAGAGCGTTAATACATTTCTGGTGTAGTTATACCAATATTGAATATAATTATTAACAATGAAAGTGACACTGGTGCTATTGCAATGTTCCATTGCAGCAACATTTCTTCTATTGAAGAGCTGTAAATTCATTTGCTACATTACAACCAGTCTAAAAAAATCAGACCTGGTAAATTTAAAGTAAAGTGAAATTTAAAGACTGTTATTTGATCCAGCGCTCCTAATAAAAAACTGTCTCACCAACGCTACTCATTTCCACAATACTCACCATTAATCATGAATCACTAACCAAGGCCCATAAACTAACAAGACAATTTTTTGAGCAACTGAATCATGTGACCTAATTAATCAGAACTATTCACAAATTATTTACAAATTTATATACAACTGCAGTTTATCCTTTTTTACCATAGTTTTAAAAACAAATGTCATTTAATTAAGTCACTTAAGGCGAATGGATCAACTAATGATAACTAGACCATGAATAAACAAGACCAGCTTGTCATTTCAAAATCTAATTTTTATTGACGTTAATTCAAAGAAAAAGCATTTTTATTAAAGAATCTTATTTTATTAGCAAGGTGAAAGCATCATTGTAAGGAAAAGACTCTTGGACTGACATATTAAAGACAAATTAGTTAGCATGAATTTTAAAACATAATATTAATTTCCATTCCCTAAATTCTATCTCTCTGTCTAAAAACCTTTCTCACCTAAAAGAATTATAAAGTCTGCTGTCCTTACGTGCACCAAAGAGTCCAACAGCACGTCTCGCCCTTCAGAAATCAGAAAACGAGGAGAGATTCCCTCCTCCCCATGAGCCAGGTTCTTTACCTTTCTATCTATCCAAAGTAACTAAATTCTGCATTCTTTTCCATAATATCAGACTCGTCATTGGCTGAGCCATGTCAGTCCACCAGCGTGACATATCCATCTCCAGACCGAGAACAGGCTTTTCTTTAGCCCTATTGTCCTCCTCGGCTTTCGAGTCATTTCGCTTCCTCAAAAATGTAGCTAAGTACGAGCTTCAGTTTGTGACTGCCTTGCCTTGGCAATCCTGCCGCTTCCTGTCCTTGGACAATCTCTCTATGAGCACATTATGCACAACTTATTGAACAGTATTTTCTGACAAAATTGTCGACGTGGTAAAACTTTCCACTTCTCGTGTGTGCAAGGCTCCTTTCTGGACAGGATTCGAAAACGCCATCTTTTATAGGCCTAAAGGCCTCTCACGGAACTAATATATAAACAAACACAAAACAGTAATTAATTAAAGAATTGAGACCCATTCTGTTACCCACCCTCTTTGTTAATTATTATCTCGTTAATTTATTTTACCTAGCCAAGCACATATAGCAGCATTTATATTAACTTTCTTCTTTTAGGCCACCAGGATTCTCCACAAACTTTTGCCAAAGAAATGACATAACAGAACATTAAGCACACACAAATAAGCACATGCCATTAATTAAACAGCCGCTTTTAATACTTGACAAAAACAATAGACGGGGTTAGTTTATTATTTTCACACACTTGCGATTGCAACATAGAGCATATAAGTTAGTCCCGCATGTTTTTCTGTATAAGTGCATTTTAAAACTAATGTTGATTAATCATTTCAACACATGTGCTTGTTAGTACAATTACGCTTATTATGGATGTTTAACTTTGCAAGTTTGAACGAAATTTCATTCATCTGCTCGCTCCATCAACTCCCTCATCTGGTGATTTCACAATCACCAAACCACACCCAAAAATTTCAGGAAAATTTTAATCTTACAAACATGTTTTGAACATTCACTGTATTAGTTTTTCTAAACCTTCGATTCAGCAGTTTGTCTACAACTCTCATATTGAACTCTACGAAACTCTTCTAGCTCTATTTCCTTTTCTCATTCTTTTCTGAGCTTATACATTTTTTTCTTTTACCTTACATATTTCTTTCTTTTGTGTATCGTGCAACTCATTTTTAACAAAAGTATCACTATGACTATGACTATTACAGGATAAAGTATTTTACCAATGATTGAACTACCAATCTCATGAAACCAGTTTCTGATTGCTGCAAATCTTTTGCTCAAACATTCTGAAAAACTATCATCTTCTAAAGGTTCTATCTCACTATGTAATTCGGTAATACTTTTGATATACTTCTCTATGTTCTGGCTCTTATCTGGAATATATGTACAGCAATGCTGGACATGTAGAATTCCACAAACTCCTCCTTCCTTAGCAAGCAGAATGTCTAGAGCAAGACGGTTCTGTATAACCATTGACCTCATAGCAATGAGTTCTGTATCAACTAATTGAAATCCACTTGCAGTATCTGTTGACAATCTGTCCACAATTGTAGACACTTTTCTGATTTTATTTGCATTCAGAGTTATTCCCACCATAGGTATAATTGCACCAAATAGGTCTCCCAAGATTTCTGAAAAACCTTCCCTCCTGAACCTATTCAGGTGTTTACCAATTTCAAATGAGCCTTCTGAATTTCTATCTATATGAAAAATCTTTGGAAAAACTAAACCAATATAACAGGTCCCATACCAATGGTCTGGGAGACTGAAGTAAGCTTTATTCCCACAAACAAAATAAATTCCAGGAAAAATTGGATCTTTGCCTCCTTTAAATCCCCAACCTCCTAAGATACGATAAGTATCTTCACATTGACTAGCACCCACAAAGTAATTATCAAATTGAGTATTATCTCTCCTAATGCACAATTTTCCGCTAACAGGTTTATCTATATGTAAAGCAACATTTTCATTTCTACCATTGAGCTTTTCATCCTCACTTTGCCAAAACTTAGATTTGGTTTGTTTCAGCATCTCATTCAGTTTATACATTGCTCTTCTCTCTTCAACCATGTTTAAGAGAGACTTTTCTTCCGTTCTCAATTTGCATGTTAATTGTTTCTAAAAGCGTACTCGTATGTGAGTTCATTAGTCACTATAAAAAAATCCCTCATCTGTTTTGCATGTTTTAGTTTATTAAGACTATTGTCAATCTTCAGGTTTCCAAAAATCTCATCATAATTAGAGTAATAATACTCCAAACGTCCAGTTTTATAAAATAAACTAGCTATTACACTACAAGTAATGCCATAAGTAAGAGGAAGCATATTATAGGTTACCCCCTCCGAAACAGAAGCAGGAAGTTTCACACAGATATAACAATCTTTTACATTCATCACCTTAACATATTCAGATAAAAGTCTAGAAAATGTATTACTAGAAAAATCACCATCAGATCTATCCTGATGGATCTCTGGTTTGTGCTCTATGACTCTATTAGTTTTACCTGCTACATCATGAATTACTTGTTTAGTCTCAACTTTACTAGTCATATTAGCTTTGTACATTTCTTTGTCAATTCCAAAAGGGAAAATGACAGCTAAAATTAACCAAACCAAAATGATTAAAATCATACAAATAGAAGACATTTTGCAACACCTTCTTAAAATAGAGCATCTCGAATTGTTATTAGAATTAGGCATCTTTTACTTGAGACAAGAGCCTTTCAGCAAAAACAAAACAAAAAAAATCTAACAATTTTAAAATCAAAATATACACCCCCCTTTTTTACTTTTTTTTTAAAAAAAAGAATCCTCTAACAGCTTTTCTTTGACCTTACGTTTTACAGCGATGTGTTTTTCCAGCTAACACAATTTCTTCGACCTTGTGTCACCTAACACAATTTCTTCGACCTTATGTCATTTAGAACCTTTAACTTTAAATGAAAACAAACTCAATCATTATCACTTGTGTCATCTATATCTTCCTGGCTACTGCTACTCACTTCCACTACTGGTGGAATAATTATGTAGGTCCATTCAGATGACTTATATTTTTGATTAGGCTTTAACACTCTCTTTGCTCTACTACTAATTACTTCTATTTTCTTTCCTGTTTGATTTTTCTTTTCTGATTCACTTCTCGGACTTTTCATTAACTTGTTCTTTTGATTTATTTACTAATTTAAATTTCAGGCTCTCATTCTCATCTGGCCAATTATCTCCTTTTCTTGAGAGTTTCTTCTTTGGCTCAGGCTGATTGCATTCAACTCTCCAGGCTCTTTTTCTTGATCTTCTCACATTGGTTTCATCATCACTTTAATCTGTTTCGCTTTCTGTAAGATCAGCTTTAGATTCAGGCACTTCTTTACTCGTCAGCTTCACTCTGTTAGGAACATCATCCCTATAGCTGGTACTTGGCAATTCGTCTTCTTTTTCTTCTTCAATTACTTCCAATCCACCAGTTTCAGAATTTTCGTTCCTTCTTCCAGAGCTTCCAGTCCGCTTTTCAATACTCTCCTGATCTTAATTCACTTCTTGATCAGACTCTTTTTCTGCCTCTTTTTCTAGCAGATCTTCATCATTTTCAGAGTCTACTATCACACTTTCTAGATCCCTTTCATTTGATGCCTGATTCACATCTGCATCTTCCAGATCTCGACTTTCTTGTCGATCTTTAATATCTGGATTTTCTTCAGGTTCTTCTTCAGAATCTGAATCAGTTTTTGTATCACCTTCTTCGTCAGGATTCTCAGGTGGTGGCACTCGAATGGTATGACTAGCATGAATCCATCTTTTTAGGCCTCTACACTTCACTGCATTTGTTGTGACTAATATCACCTGTCTTGCCTTCTGCCACCTGGGTACTAGACAATTTCGATGAACTTTTGTCCTCACCCAATCTCCTGGCAAAAGATCATGGGCCTGTTCTTTTTCCTTTGCAAGTACTTCAGTTCCTACCTGATGGAACACAGAAGTTACCACGTCAGAAAGTGTTTTGCAATAGTCCATAATTGCACTATCATTTATGCTAAGAACTTTACCAACTGGAACAAATGCTTGTCTCATTACTCTGCCCATGAGTATATCATGAGGACTTAAACCAGTTTTTCTATCTGGAGTACTTCTCAAAGACATCAAAACAAGTGGAAGTGCATCAGTCCACTTCATTCCTGTAGCCAAACACATTCTTGCAAGCCTATTCTTCATTGTACCATTGACTTGCTCAACAACACCTGATGCTTCTGGTCTGTAAGCACAAAGTAGCTTTTGTTTTATACCAAGTGCTTCACAAATCATTTGTAACCAAGTGTTTTCAAAATGTGTGCCACGGTCAGTTTCGACCGTCACTGGAAATCCAAACCTAGGTATGATTTCTCTCGAAAGCAATTTTGCCACAGTAACTGAATCATTGTGACCGGTTGGGAATACTTCCACCCATCTTGAAAACAGACAGATTATCACCAAAACATATCTTAATCTGTTATGGGGTGGCATATCACTAAAATCCATTTATGTAATGTAATGTAATGTAATTGCCCATTTATACCGCGCTACAATCGCTCCAGGGAGCATCTCGGCGTCAAACCTTATTTATACCTGGTAAAAGGACCACCCTCCCGTCCTATGGTTCCCAAGCTTACAACTGTTTTTCTGTTTGGATTGATCTGTTGACAGATCAAGCATCTCTGGCAAAAAGATTCTGCTATTATTCTGAATTTTGGGTTGTACCATGTTTGTCTAAACAACCTAATCATTGAATCTCTTCCTAAATGTCCTGGACCATGATACATTCTGGCCATGTCAGCAATCATGCAGTTTGGCATTACTGGTCTGTCATCTTTGTAAACCTAAATTTCATCTTCTTCTCGCTGTCTGCAACCTGCTTTTAACCATGTGTCTTTTTCCTCATCATCTGCCTCATCTTGTAAATCTTTTACGCCTTGCCATGTCTCAACTACAGATGTTAGCATAAGTGAGTTCAAAACATGTTCATTTTCTTTTTCCCGATTAATGGACATATTATTCTTCGCGCAAAATTTAGCAATCTCATCAGCATATGCATTTCCCTTAGTCATATAATCATCCCCTTTTTTATGTGCTGTACATTTTACCACAGCGATTTTTTCTGGCAGCTGAATGCCATCAATCAGCCTTTTGGTCAATTTTGCATTTCTGATTGGTGTTCCCGCAGAAGTTAAATAACCTCTTTGAGACCAGAGCTGGCCATAGTCATGGACTACGCCATATCCATACTGACTATCAGTCACTATGGTAATTTTCAACCCTGTTGCTTTTTCACATGCACAAATCAAAGCAATCAATTCTGCTACCTGTGCTGAACGAATTCCTTTGAGACAAGAAGCTTTAACCACATCTGCAACTGTACAAACAGAGTATGCAGCCCTCAAAATGCCCTCATCTGTCCTCAAGCAAGAACGATCAACAAAATAAACAAAATCCGATTCAGACAGCGGAACATCTTTTATATCCTGCCTAGGTTTGGTGCAATATTCTAAAACATCCAAGCATTCATGATAAATGTCTTTTTCATTCCTGATTTCTGTCACAGTACCATCAGGCAATAATGTGGAGGGATTTAAATTCACACATTTAGCAATAGAAACATCATCTGATCCCAGAATAATTTTTTCATACTTTGTCAGTCTATTACTCGTCAAATGTTGAGTTTTGCTCCTGGTAAGGAGAATTTCAACTGAATGGGGCACATACGGAAGGACTCCCTAGTACGCGGGGCAAGATGGCTGCCGACAGGCTGTGGTCAGCAGTCGCTGCGAGGCCTCTCTCTACTATATCCCTCTGATGGCTCTTACCTGAAAAGATGTGTGTTCTCCCTGATGGCGTTTGAGCTCCTGATACAGAAAAGCTTTCGCTGTTACGAGAGCCTGAAAAGGGGCATCGCTAAAAGACTCGGTCCCGGAGTCCTGCATCTGAAGGTGGCAAGTGTTCTCGGAATACTTGGAGCAATTCGGGAGGCGAAGTACTTGAGGAGGATGCCTCCGCGACCGCAGCGGTTGGAGAAGGAGAAGGGGAAATCTCTGCCGGACTCTGCGGTGGTAAAGCACCCTCCCGATACCGTAAGGAAGGAGGTCGTACCTGCGACCCTGAAATCGGGTGCCATCCGGAAGATTGTTGCACCGGCACCAGCATCTAAGGGGAAAAAGGCAGAAGTGCGATGTAAAGCACCAGCAAGGGGGGAGCGATCCGAGGACGGGACTCCTACAGCAGTAGCACCATCGGAAACACCGGACGTGGAGAAGCAGAAGATAGGGGGGCTGGCACGAGGCAAGGATGTTGCGCTTCGGCAGCCCACCCTGATGGAAGCCTTTACCCCAAAAATCGGGCAGCAGTTTGAGGAAGGTTTAGCCCGTGGTGAAAGCGTCCTCGAGGACGCTGCAGAGGACGCCGCTTCTGACGCGGCTCTCGTCGTTGCTAGGCAACGCTTGAACACAGACTCACCTTCAGGCTCGGGCGGTGGTGGCGGTGAGCTTGCTGGAAGCCCGGCGAGCGCAAGCAGGACAATGGAGACGTGAGTGGCCCACGAGGCAGACAGGAACCCGGGTAAGGCTACCCATACCGGAGGGGCAAATGCCTTGGTGGGCAGTGTGGTGAACGAGGAGCTAGGGACTGGCACAGCAGGGAGTGCAGACATGCTTGAGGCCCTAATGCAGGTCGAGGCCGAACTGAAAGCAGGGAGCTCATGGGGTAGCAATGCCAGCCTGGTTAAGAAGAGTTTGTTACCGAACAATGTGGAGGGGTCTGAAGGTGCTGAAGGAGCCTCAGCAGAGGGAGACTGCTTCTATTCTGTTAATGAGGATACGGATGTCTCAATTACAAGCGAGACTGGGATAGAGGAGGAGGAGGATGGGTTATTTTCGGCCTCCAGCATGTCATGGAAAGAAAGTACACAGAAGAAGAGATGGACTAAAGGAAGAAAACAGGCTTCAGGATTAGGGTCACCAACCAGGGTGGGGAAGAAGCTTCTCTGGGACTACTCGGCCACCTCACAGACTTATGAGGAGAATAATTCGGCACAGCTTCAGGCCCCTTTTGATATGATTACCAACACGCTGAAGCAGATTCAAGGGGAGGCCAGGGCCGAAAGTCGAAGGGCGAGACATGCGACGAAAAAAATACATAACACTCTGAAGAAGGTTAACAAACTGTATGATGCCATGGCAAATAGGGTTACTGAGGTAGAAGAGAGAACAGGAAGATTAGAGGACGACGTGGGAGCTTGGCAGGAGTTTAAAATTAACCACGAAAAGGTGTCTGACGATATGCTTTGGAAGATGGAGGAGTTTGAAAACCGTCAGCGACGGAATAACATTCGCCTTTTGGGTGTGGAAGAAGGGACAGAGGGGCAGAACATTCTGCAATTTGTTGTAAATCTGCTTCGAGGGGCTTTCCCGGAATCGGACTGGCAATGGGAGAGGGAGGTGCAACGGGCCCACAGGTTCCCCTTTACAATCGAGAAAGGACGGGGTGGAGGGGGGGAGGCAGGTAAACCACCTCTCCCTAGAGCAATTTTGATATATGTTGGGAATTATCTTCTTAGAGAAGAGCTCATGGAGAAGGCAAGGCCAGATAGTAGACGGTCATTTGAGGGTTCCTCCTTTTTTGCCAGGCCAGACTTTTGCCATGTCACTGTAGAGAGGAGGTGGAGTTTGAGGCAACTCATTAAGCCGTTTCAGTCAATGGGTTCTGAGACTTACCTGTTATTTCCAGCAAGGCTAAAGGTGGTTACAAGAGGGAGAGTATCAATGTTTTGGTCGGAAATTAAAGCCCAGCAGTTTTTGGAGCAAGTAAAGTCGCAGAAGGGAGGCTAAAAAAAAAATTAAAATAAAGAGGCGCTTGGGCTATAGTGTCCAGGGATATGGTAATGTATGGCAATGTTCTTGTATTTTAATGGGGGGAGAACAGGGGAGTACAAGGAATTTGTGGGGGTGTAGAGAGGGAGGTTAGCGACTTCCACATACTGTAGCAACCACACATAGGTCTTTCTGACCTATTTGCCCGTAGAGGGGGGGGGGGGGGTTGGGACAGGAAGAGTGGATAGGGAGGGACAGGGGGGTTTAGGGAGTCAAGGGGGGAAGAAATGGCAGAGAAGAATTGGTTTGCACTGGTCGGTACAGCACAGAGGAGGACAGACTAGCGCACAAGCAAAACCGCTAATACAGTACTTGGTCATGAAATCACAACACATGCAATCAAGTGACGATCTCAACTTGAGAAATAGCATGTGGGGTTGGTTATTATTATGTACGGAAGGGTTCTTAGTCCATGGGGAAATGTTTGAAATTTCTAAATGAGCTGTAGGATTGCAACCATAAATGTTTGTGGTTTAAATGATGTAAATAAAAGACTGAGGGTGGCGGCACTGTTGAGAATGTTGCGGCTGGATTTAGTATGCTTGCAGGAAACGCATATAGAGGCATCAAAAAGCTATCTTTTGGGACAGCTGGGATTTGTTGTTCTTGCAAATTCTAAGCAAGGATCTAGGAATAGGGGAGTGGCAATCTTGGGTAGAACTGGGGACGTGGCTGTGATTAGGAAAAAGGAGGATCAGTGGGGTCGGTGGGTGATTCTGGAATTAACCTTTAAAGGGGAGAAATTCACCCTCGCTACAATCTATGGATCAACGGAGGATGATCCCGAGATCTTTCAATATTTGGACATGGAGTTGGCGCATTGGCCAGAGCCAATAGTAAGCTGCGGGGACTTTAATATACACGATCCTAAAAGCACATTAGCACAGGTGGGAGGTTGTTATCTAGGTAGGAAAAGGAGAACGTATAGAGCACTATCTGATCTGGTCATTCACAACTCCTTGATCGATCCTTGGATTAAGATCTATCCAAGCAGAGATGGTAGTACATTTTATTCTGCCCCCCCATAGAGTGATGGTCAGGTTAGATTATTTTTTGATTTCTGGGTCTCTGCTGATGGGGGCACGGATGGAAAAACTTCCCCGTGTGGTATCAGATCACAGCCCTTTAGTTCTAATTATTGAGTACATGGAAGGTTGGATTAGGAGTTTTTGGGATATTAATAGAGGAACAGCTGCTCCAGGGTTGGTTTGGGATGCATTTAAGGCCGGAGCGCGGGGGGAAAGTTTGAGTTATGTACTTTCAGCGCAGAAAAGGGAAAAATGCAGAATAGAGGAAATAAACAAAAAGCTGATGGAAGCAGAACAGGAATTGGTGGTAGCCATCCGGCAGCAGCTGTCGCTAGAAATACACTTACTTAGAATTGTCTCCCTTAAGGCAGCAGCCACAGAGCATATATCTAAGAAGGCAGCGGAGAATTATTTAATTAGGAAGGAAGGGGCATATGAGTTTAGTGAGAAGGTGGGCCATCTGTTGGCGGTCCGAACTAGGCAGAGGCTGGCAGCATCAGATATCTCGGAGATCATAGATGGACAAGGAGATAGTATTGTAGGGGTAGAAGGAGTGAGGGAAGTTTTTAGGCAGTTTTATGCATCCCTATATCAGGAGGGTAGTGGGGGAAAGCTTCGAGAGATTGAGGGGTACTTGAGGGGTGTCACTCCGTCACTTATTGCTGCGGAAAGTAAGGAGGAGTTGGAAGCACCTTTTCAGGTGGAGGAATTTTTAAGGACATTAAGTATTCTTCCCTCGGGTAAAGCTGCCGGCCCTGACCAGCTGCCGGTGTAATTTTATAAAACATTTCAAGGAGTATTAGCACAGATATGTTTAACATTATGAGGCAAGCACAGCTTGGGGAAGCAATTCCTGATTCATGGGGTGGAGCGGATATAGTTGTGATTCTTAAGAAAGGGAAACCACCAAATCAGCCAGGCTCTTACAGACCGATTACCCTCATGAACGCTGATGTCAAAGTCTACTCGAAAATGTTGTCCAGGAGACTTGCAGGGATTATTGAGAGCTTAGTAATCTGCTCACAGCATGGGTTCATACCGGGCAAAGGGACTACGCAACACAACAGACAGGTGATCACAATGTTTGATGCAGCAGGTATCCTGGGATACCCTATGGCGGCACTTTTTCTCGACGCCGAGAAGGCATTCAATAGAGTCTCCTGGGAATATCTATGGTGTACCCTAAGGTGGAGCGGTATAGGGGAACGGTTTATTGAAGCAATGCAGACTTTATATAAGAACCCATCAGCTAGAATCAGAGTCAATAGGGGGTATTCAGCAGCAGTCAAAATAGAAAGAGGAACTAGACCAGGTTGCCCATCCTCCCCTCTTCTATTTGCATTATATCTAGATCCCTTGTTGCGTAGGTTGGAAGGTAATCAAGGGATTCCCAGAATGAGTCTGAATGGTTGCGAAGCAAAAACACTGGCTTATGCAGACGATGTAGCCATTTTAACATCCAGCCCGGAGGGCGCCATTATGGAGGTGGAGATGGAGGCTCAGAATTTCGGCCAGGTCTCTGGTTACAGTCTGAATAAATCTAAGACCCAGATAGTCTGTAATCAGCATGTACAAGGGGGTATAGACCCAAGAGTCGTAGAGTCAGCAGTTTACTTGGGGGTGGCAATATCGGCTGATGTGGTAATTGTCGTGCAGAACAGCATGGCTCCCTTGATGGTTAGTGTAAAATCGGATTTGGAACAGTTGAATAACCTCCATCTTTCCTTAATGGGGTGCACGAACATAATTAGGATGCTTATATTGCCTACATTTTTGTATTATTTTAGGGCAATCCCTCTTTTCTTCGAAGTAAAATGGTTCAATACACTCGAAGGTATTCTTAATAGATTTATTTGGGCGCAGGGCAAAACTCGTAGGGCATATAGGTTCATGACACTACTGAGAGAAAGAGGTGGGTGGGGGGCACCGGATTTTAGATTATATTATTGGGCTGCTGCAATTCAGTATCTGCAAGGGCTGATAGGAGGGGGGGGGGTTTAGATCAAAGAATAACAGATTGTTCCTCTAGAATTTATGCTGCCGTCCTGGGAGAGGATGTGGAAAACTGTTTTTTAACATGCGTAGAGTATGGGTACTATAAAAGGACCAGGTTTAAGACAGTCGAGGCGGGTATTAAGGTATGGAGTGCTTTTATGAAAAAGTTGGGCATAGGGAGATTTAACCGGTATACAAGGTTGTTTAAAAATAGATCTTTTCCAACTGAGGTATTTGGGGATATGACAATGGAAAGGTGGGTGGCAAAGGGGATTGTTCAGATAGGAGATGTTAGGAATTCGGAGGGTTTTGTATTATTTTCGGATTTGAGGGATAGGTTCGGATTGGATAGGCAGGATTTTTTTAAGTATCTGCAGATAAGGAGTTTTCTAGGGAGTAAGCATGGGGGGGCAAGTGTGGTTTAACAGAATTGAGATCATAGAGAAAATAAGATCAGGGGGGGATCGCTCGATACTAAGTTTATATGCCAGCTTCTTAGATGCAAAGCAGGATGATATGAATAAGTATAGTGATAAATGGGCAGGGAAACTGGAAGGCGAGATAGTGAGTCCTGAAACCACTCTGGATTTAGGACAGACAGTTCTCTGCTCTGCGTCGTTGCAGTCCCAACACTATAAAACCCTATATTCACTCTGCTATACCCCGGCCAGGATAGCGAAATGGGGTGGGAATACAGGCGTTACCTGCCCGCGTTGCAATTCAGTAGAAGCAGATATAATACATATGTTTGCACTAGGGATATAGAGAATTTCTTTGAGGTCTCCTTAAGTATTAAGATAAGTCTTAAACCTGTACACATACTGTTAGGAGTAGTCCCCGAAGATGGTATCCCGCAGCGAGATTTCATCTTTGTTGCCATGGCTGTGTATAGGTTATGCATAGCGAGGGCCTGGTTGGATAAGAACCCCCAGGTTTGCAAACATGGTTGTCTAATTTATTGGCAGCATATAATTTAGAAAAACTCATTTATGCAAGGAAAGGCAGGAAAGGAAGACAATTGGGGTTACGAATTTGGGAACCTATTAGTAAATGGCGGGCGGGGTTGGGGTAGTCATGAGGATTTTAGTAATTTCTGGGCAATGTTTAGGAAATATCTGTAAGTATGATTATGCATGAGGCATTGGGATTTCATTTAACGGAATCAGAGACGAAGTACCTTTATGTTTACGTTTATGTTTATCAATTTATGGTTTTGAAAATTGTGGCACTCTGTCTAAATAATGTGCTGAATGGAAAATAATAAATATTTGTAAAAAAAAAAAATGAATGGGGCACATACACTTTAACAGGGAACCCCATTATTATCCCTTCACTTTGTTCCAGACTCACACTTGTTGCAGCTACTGCTTTTAAGCAACCTGGTAATGCTTTTGCTACAGGATGAAGAACAGCTGAGAAGTAAGCAATTGGCTTTCTTAGTTTCCCAGGTCTTTGAAACAAAACTGATAATGCACATCCTTCTCTTTCACTACAATACAGCTCAAATTCCTTCTCATAATCTGGCATTTCCAAAGCTGGAGCTTCACACAAACTTCTTTTTAATTGCTCAAAAGCCTCCAACTCAGTATCTGTTAGGGTAATCATGTCTTTTATGTCTGCTTTTGTCAGTCTCTGTAATGGTTTTGCAATCACTGAAAATCCACTAATCCATTGACGACAATAACCTACCATTCCTAGAAACATTCTAACCTGTCTCTGTGTTTTTGGAGGTTGCATTGCTTGGATCATTTTTATTCTTTCAATTGTAACTTGTCTAATTCCTTTTGCAATTCTGTGACCAAGATATTTTACTTCTTGTTTGCAAAACTGTAATTTTGCAGGAGACACTTTCTGTCCCTCATCTGCCAAATGATTCAATAGAGTAATAGTATCTGTCACACAGTTGTCTCGTGATTTTGCAGCAACAAGAAGATCGTCAATGTATTGCACTAATGTCGATTTTGCAGGCAAATCTAGATTCTCCAAAGATTTCTTTAACAACTGATTAAAAATAGATGGACTTTCTGTATACCCTTGAGGGATACGACACCATGCTAAGATACGCTGTTGGAATCTGAACGCAAAAATTTGTTGGCTTTCTGGATGCAATGGAACAGTAAAGAATGCATTACAAAGGTCTATGACGTGTACCATTCTGCATCATGCGGAATCTGATATAGAATTACCGCCTGGTTTGGTACAACTGGGCAACATGGAACAACTATTTGATTAACTTTTCTCAGGTCCTGAACAATCCTGAAAGTTTGGCTTTTTGATTCCCATAATCGGTGAATTACATGGACTGCTCTCAATTTCTTTTAAAACTCCTTGCTTTATGAATTTTTCAATCACAGGAATGACCCCTTCAATAACTTCTGCTTTCATTTAGGAATGTTTGGATAATCTGCTCCTTGTCTTACTGTTATTTTAACTGGGTCTACATGTTTCATCAAACCCATTTCATTTCCAGATAAGTGCCAAATTTTAGTATTAACTTTCTCTTTTAATTCTTCAGGTAGATCATTTTTGTCAAAAGCAGGAAATAATTTACTTTCTTCTGCTTCAACCATTAACATTGTTAATTTATAAAAGCCATCTTCTTCTGGAGTTTGAAGCTCAATACCATCCGGTGAGCAATATATTTTACTGTTCATTTTACAAAGGATGTGCCTTCCTAACAGGTTTACAGGACTACTATCACAGACTACAAATCTGTGTTTGTCTTTAAATTTGCCAATTTGAACTTTAACTGGTTCTGTTAAATCTGTTTTAATCTGTTGATTAGCTACGCCAACTACTTGGATGGTGTCCCCAGAGAGAGGTAGGTTTTCTATTTCCACTGATCTAACAGTAGAACGGGTAGCACCTGTGTCCACAAGAAAAGTGATTTCTACATCATTCACTTTACCATTTACAAACGGACCAGACTGATCTACCTCAAGAGTGGCTCCAAGTACACACGCTTCCTCCTCTCTCAGGCACCGTCATAAGTAATCCTCAGATTCACTTCCATAATTTTCTTTCAACCAATATTGTTGAGAAACATTCGACACATTCACTCTTGGCGATCTGTTTACCTGTTCACCTCCGCAGAATCCTGTTTCTGTATTGTATCTTTGCACATTAACACAATTTGGAAGTGGCGGTTGTGGAATCTGACTCTGCTGATTCACTACCTGTTGCTGTAGCTGTGGCTGCTGATTTATCTCATTTAACTGTCGCTGTAGCTGTTGCTGCTGATTTATCTCATTCTGCACCTGTGGATTTAATGATGCATTTTTAAAATTTCTGGGCGGATTCTTACACTCACGCTTCCACTGTCCAATATTCACCGCAATCAAAACAAGGTCGTTTCTGCTTTAACTCTTCAATATTACCCATCAATTTTGGTTTATTAAAATTACCCTTAAATTTCCCTTGATTCTGGTGAGCATTTTTATTTTCTAAAGTTGCAATTTGTTGTTCAGCCACTTTTACCTGTGCCCACATAGCTTTTTCTTTTAGCTTCTTTTGTTTAGCATCTATCTCATCACTGCAGTATTTTGCTTTTCTCAGAATGTCATCAACTGGGAGTGATTGCCAACCAACTATTCCTGATCTAATCATTTCACCAATTTCAGGTTTTAAGCCATATACAAATCTGTATATGAAATGGCTCATATCCTTTTCACTCAATTTCTCATAACCACTGTATTGTTTAAATACCAGCAGCAATCTTTCATAAAATGAATGTACTGATTCTTTTGGCTCCTGATTTGTTCTGTCTATTTTAACCCAATCTACTTCTTTTGGGGGAATCTTGTTTTTCAGCCACACAATCACTTTATCGTATAGCTTTATAACATCAGGTGAAGGTGCACCTGTTACTTTATCTCGAATAGGTTCTTCTTTTGGCCAATCTATAGAGATTTTACATCCTGTCCAGAGATCTGAAGGAACAACAATGTCAAAGAATCCATCAAGATCAATCCACAGAACTTTTGAAACCTTAACAAATCTTTCTACCTGTCGATACCATTCCACAGGTTTTTCTCTCAAACGAGGAAAATCATTTGTAAACAGTAAAATATCCTGCCTTGTCCAAGGAACATGAACATACCCTCCGCCAGCTATTTCTCTCATAGGAAACTCATTTGCTAATTCCCCTCTTTCTCTTCTTTCTTCCTCTCTTTTCTTAGTCCATTTCACTCTCCATTTACTTAATTCACCTAATCTTTTAAAAACACTATTAATTCTTTTATATGAATTATTCTTCCTGTGGTGTTCATGTTTTCAATATAATTTTCAGAGAAATCCACTCTATAATGTTTCTGCAAATTTTTCTGTCTACTCAAATCAATTTCTAATTCAGCAGCCATTTCTTCCAACTGATCATACTTAGTTTTCGTTTTCCACTGAATACTTTTACAAATAAACAATAATTCATCATCCTGATATAGCTTTAAACTGTCAGGTCCAATTGTGCCAATAATCAATTCCTCCAAATCCGCCTTAAACTTTGCGACATCCAGTAATTTAAATTCTGGGGGCTGTGGAGTGTGTGTTAGATCTATTTTATTTATGCTCTTTTCTGGAGTTCCAGAATCAGATTCTGCAGCAGATGGTGTTTGACCATTTGAAAAACTTTGATTAAAAGTTAGGTCTGGCATCCTTTTCTCTCTGTGCATTTCTGTTAAATCCGAATAAAAATTTTCAGCCACTTTCTGAATTTCTGCATTTAATGGAACAGTCAGAGCTGAATATCTAACTTCTTTTTGATCAAAAACTGGAAGAACAGGTCCAATTGTTACTAGTACCGTTACCGCTTCCATGCCTTTAGTTAACTGCTGTATTAACTCTTCTTTTGATCGAATGTATTCTGCATTTAATATATTCCCACATTCTTCTGTTCCCATAGCATTTCTTGAGATTCTGTTTCCCTGAACTGGAGTTCCAGAATAATTTCTATTTTTTCCAGATGTGCTAGAATTAGTTCCTGTTTCTACTCTCTGAGGACATTTTGTATCATTCTGATTTAATCTAGATGGAGTCTCATCATTATTTTCCCTAGGAGGAGCACTTGGAGAAGTTCCTTGAGGAATTCTCGGGGTAGACCATGAACAAACTGGTTGATAAGGTGGTGGTTTCAGTTTTGTATTATAAATCTCTTCTAAAACTGAATCTTCTAATTCACAATCTTCACCAATAATATTTTTCTTTACAGTATTCTTTTGACCAGATTCTTCACTAAATCTTGCTGGGTACAAACCATTACTCATATCCATACGTCTCCAACGACGCATTCTGTCTTCATGAGTTTCTCTATTAATATCTAATCTTGTGCCTCTTGTTACACCTCTGTTTTCCCGTTTCATTTCTATCATCTCATCTTCCCATTCAACTAAAGCCTCAAATTGGGTAGGTTTAGGTTTTGGTACAAGAACCATCAATTTTTCTCTCAAGTTTTTCAACACCTTAATGTTAAATGACCCATCTTCCGGCCAAGCCAAAACACCATCATTCTTTGTATATTCCATCCAATTCTCCATCCAAAGCCAAGTATGATAACCATATTCACCTAACATATAGGCTGCAGGTGTTTTGTATTTATGAAGTAATCTTCCAATTCGCGTTTCTATTTTCTTGTCACTTTTAAAAATATTTTTCATTTTCTGAAACCATGAAGGCTTCTTTTCCTCTTTCCTGCAATAATAATCCATTTTTTAAAATAATTCTGCTTATTTAGAAAAGATCGTAAATATTTCCTTGTTGTTCCACAACACTAGCCAATCCGTGCGCGAAACTCACCAACAAGCCAATCAGGTTAAATCACGTCACTACTCTGTCAGCCAATAGAATTACTTAATTCCTGGATGAACCAATCAGCTACAAGCCTATCTAGTCACATGAGCCAATCAGTGCGCGAATACTGTGACATATGCTAACCAATCACAGCGCGAACCCTGTGACGTATGCTGCTGCTGCAGCTTCGCTGCTGTCCTCGCTCCGCTCTGACACTGACACCTCCTTTACAAAATATTTTCACAGCGCCATATTTTACAAAATTCTCAACAGAATTCGGTTAGTAACTTCACAAAAACAAACCATTTGTCTGTTTCGCTAAAATAAAGCGATAGCTTTCTCAATCATTCAAATATCCTTTCGCATGAAATAGATAACGCTATTTTCACAAGAATTTAAAATTTGTTGATAAAACAAGTAGCCTTGTTCTACCCTTCTAGCACGCGCAATCATTCGGAAAGAATCCCTAACCATTTATTCATGAAATTTTTGGTAGGACTTTAACCCACCAATAAAAATCCTCACTCGCCAGTAAGAATAGACGACACTTCCTTACCCTTCACTCGAGCTTGGAAAAATTCTATTACTCTTTTCACAGTGAGTTTTAAAACAGGACAGTTGTCCCTATACTCGAAAGCTACAATTTTATAGACAATCCTCACTATACATTCTACCTAACATACCCAAGATCCCTAAACTTGTGCTGTACGTCCACAACACTAGTGATATATGACAATACCACTATTTTGAAACAGAACAAATGCACAGTGTAACTTCACCTGTCACACTACTCTTGCCGGCATACTAGGATTTTTCACACTGCTGGAAAAAACCTTTTGACTACATATAACAACTGGACAAACTTAACAGGTTTTAGACATGTATCCTATGTAACTACCATGTAGCATGTCAGTTACCATAGTAAGCATCCTCTGCTACCAAGAAATTGATCCAGCGCTCCTAATGAAAAACTGTCTCACCAACGCTACTTATCTCCACAATACTCACCATTAATCATGAATCACTAACCAAGGCCCATAAACTAACGAGACAATTTTTTGAGCAACTGAATCATGTGACCTAATTAATCAGAACTATTCACAAACTATTTACAAATTTATATACAACTGCGGTTATCATTTCTTACCATAGTTTTAAAAACAAATGTCATTTAATTAAGTCACTTAAGGCGAATGGATCAACTAATGATAACTAGACCATGAATAAACAAGACCAGCTTGTCATTTCAAAATCTAATTTCTATTGACTTTAATTCAAAGAAAAAGCATTTTTATTAAAGAATCTTATTTTATTAGCAAGGTGAAAGCATCATTGTAAGGAAAAGACTCTTGGACTGACATATTAAAGACAAATCAGTTTGCATGAATTTCAAAACAAAATATTAATTTCCATTCCCTAAATTCTATCTCTCTGTCTAAAACCCTTTCTCACCTAAAAGAATTATAAAGTCTGCTGTCCTTACGTGCACCAAAGACCCCAACAGCACGTCTCGCCCTTCAGGAATCAGAAAACGAGGAGAGATTCCCTCCTCCCCATGAGCCAGGTTTTATACCTTTCTAACTAGCTAAAGTAACTAAATTCTGCATTCTTTTCCATAATATCAGACTCGTCATTGGCTGAGCCATGTCAGTCCACCAGCGTGACATATCCATCTCCATACCGAGAACAGGTTTTTCTTTAGCCCTATTGTCCTCCTCTGCTTTCGAGTCATTTCGCTTCCTCAAAAATGTAGCTAAGTACGAGCTTCAGTTCGTGACTTCCTTGCCTTGGCAATCCTGCCGCTTCCTGTCCTTGGACAATCTCTCCATGAGCACATTATGCACAACTTATTCAACAGTATTTTCTGACAAAATTGTCGACGTGGTAAAACTTTCCACTTCTCGTGTGTGCAAGGCTCCTTTCTGGACAGGATTCGAAAACGCCATCTTTTATAGGCCTAAAGCCCTCTCACGGAAACTGATATATAAACAAACACAAAACAGTAATTAATTAAAGAATTGAGACCCATTCTGTTACCCACCCTCTTTGTTAATTATTACCCCGTTAATTTATGTTACCGAGCCACACATATAGCAGCATTTATATTCACCTTCTTCTTTTAGGCCACCAGGATTCTCCACGAACTTTTGCCACAGAAATTACATAACAGAACATTAGGCACACACAAATAAGCACATGCCGTTTATTAAACAGCCGCTTTTAATACTTGACAAAAACAATAGATAGGGTTAGTTTATTATTTTCACACACTTGCGATTGCAACATAGAGCATATAAGTTAGTCCCACATGTTTTTCTGTATGAGTGCATTTTAAAACTAATGTTGATTAATCATTTCAACACACGTGCCTGTTAGTACAATTACGCTTATTATGGAAGTTTAACTTTGCGAGTTTGAACGAAATTTCATTCATCTGCTTGCTCCATCACATTAGATCATTATTTTTCTATGAGTTTACACGTGCTGTAAAAGAGTCCATGTGGGGCTCTCCCGAAATAAAGTGTGTGTGGTGCTGGAGCAGGAATACTTTTAAATAAAAACAAATTTTACTATCACACAGGCTTATCCCCGCTACGGAAATATTTTCCGCTTCTCTGGTCGACAGACACCGTTGGTGTTCTCTTGGGCATTCGGTTTGAGAAAGAGGGTTTTTAGGATGGGGGAAATACCGGGCGCACAGCTCCTGTTCAACGCATAGGTGTGATGTAGTGATAGTGAAGACGGTGGTGCAAACAGGCAAGGGGATGAGCCCTGTAACCCCTCAACAAGTGTGTAGTCAAACTACACACTAAACAAAGACAAACAAATGCCTGCTGCACACACCAAAAGAAAATGTTATGTTAATTGATTTTTTGAGCGCACAGCTGCCCCAGCGAAGGGGCGTTCCGGCGCTATATCTGAGAAGGTAACATAACTAACAAAAAAAGACAAAGTAGGGAAATTTTAATAAGGCAGGGGGAAAAGATACGTTTTAACAGCTTTCCTGAAAGCAAAGAGATCTTCTAAAGATCGAATATGCACAGGGAGCGCGTTCCAGAGCTTGGAGGCCAACACAGTGAAGGATCGGCCGCCTAGTCTGCATTTTTGGAAGCGTGGAACAAGTGCTAGATTTTGACCTGCAGAGCGAAGGCTACGTGAGGGAGTGTACAGGGTCAGGAGGTGCTGGAGGATGGTAGGGGTGTCGGTTTTTAGAATTTTAAACGCGAAACACAGAGTCTTAAACTCTATGCGTCTGATTACAGGCAGCCAGTGCAGTTTAGAGATTGTACTGCGGGCTGAACAGAAGCGTGGCAGGCCTACCAGGGCCCTGGCAGCCGCGTTCTGCACCCGTTGGAGTCGCAGGACCTCCGCCTGATTGGCACCCAAAAACAGTGAACTCGCGTAGTCAAGCCTTGATGATACGCTAGCTTGAATCACCATCTGGCGAGTGGAGGCATCAAATAATTTGAGGATAGGCCTCAAACCACGAAGAATGCTGAAGCATGTAGATGCCACCTTCTTAGTATGACACGAGAAGGTTAGTTTGGAGTCCAGCCACACGCCAAGATTTTTAAGTTCGGAGACCGGTTTAGGGGGGTCCCAGCTCGTTAGGCCACCAGCTCGCACCCCACAGATCAGGATGTTTCCCTAATACCATCACCTCGGTTTTGAGGGCGTTGAGCTGTAAACAGTTGGTAGTAAGCCAGCCAGCAACAGCCCTCAAACCATCCGCAAAGTTTGATGCCAATTGGTCAGAGTCCCCGTTGAGAACCACCGCCAACTGGGTATCATCGGCGTATGATACCATTGTGAGACCCCAACTCTGCGCAACCGCCGTCAAAGGTTGGACGTATAAGTTGAAGAGAGTGGGGCTCAACGCCGATCCCTGCGGAACTCCTTGAGTGATGGCAAAGTACACATTTTGTGCCACAATGGGCACCTGAAAGATCAAATCCCAGCTGTCAGAGAGAACACGAATGTCTTTTATGATCAAATCTTCATTTAATAGTCTTGAGAGCCAGCCGACACGTGTTTTGTCGCATTGGAATGTAATGATTCTGCGACTCTTCAGGGCTGTAAGATTAGGGTGGCGCACCACAGGTCGCTAGGCCGGTGATATTTCCAACCCGGCCCCACTCGAGACCAGGTAATCAGTTGTGGGTCCGTTCACAGTCTTGCCGATTCTCAAGGTGAGTCTTGTTGTCGGTTATTCGATATCAACATTAATCTATGGCGATGCAATCTGTGTAGGATTCTTCAAAAAAAGTGATTTTCTCGTGTTTATATTTGAGGTAATAGCTGTTCTGTGAGTGAGATGATATAGGCCAGGGAGTGCGAGAGGTCCCAGTCTTTCTATTGCCCCAGTGCGGGGAAATACTTCAAAGCGCGTTCTCCGGCAAAGATGCGGTGAGCCTTGTTCCGGGTTCTCTTGGGCACTCAATTACAAGAGTTAACCTCAAGGTATTTTTAATTAATCTGGATCACGTCACTGTCCAGTAGTTTTCATTTAAGAACTCCCTCCTGTCAGGAGGTCGAGTCTGCCCTGGTGGTATTCGCACACCAGGGTGGGGAGAAGTTGCCGATGATGAAG
Organism: Lissotriton vulgaris; assembly: GCF_964263255.1. Taxonomy (NCBI): domain Eukaryota; kingdom Metazoa; phylum Chordata; class Amphibia; order Caudata; family Salamandridae; genus Lissotriton; species Lissotriton vulgaris. The sequence continues at coordinate 1,001,034,566 of NC_141696.1, read as the reverse complement.
CAGGACACAAATATGTGTGTGAGGCTTCCTCCTCCATAGGAATGGTCTTCACTCATTTTCTGACTGGAATTCTGTGACTTCCATACTCTGGACTTGCATCCCCCAAAATCTGGGAAAACAGTCAATCTTTTTTTCTTCTTTTTTGTGGAGCTAACCTTCTCTTGTTGTTATTAAGTGTCTAACTAGGGAGGACGTATGGTGGATTGGCCTCCCCTCTCCCCTTGTGTGTTAAAAGGTGCTCTCTTGGGAACATGATCACTCCTCATCTTCTCACACGACTACAATAGTTCTGAGACAACAATGTTAGTTTTGCCACGTCTTTGTAATGAATTAGATTCTTGCAGAACACTTTCTCATGCAGGACTACTTTCTCACACTTTTTGTAACTACATTCCTAACCTACTAAAATATCAACTTGTACATGTTACTAGTAATGATCTATGTAGAACTCAAAACGTATTAACGAAAATTAACATTTTAGGCAGAAACCTAATAATTGAAAAGAAGAAGTAAGGTAAAAAGGTCAAGTTCACATTTAAATGCTGCATTTTTAGGTGAGGCTGTCTTCCATTACCTCATATAACAACAATATTGAGTCCTGTATTAAGAGTGTTCTTTGTCTAAGAAGAAACATTTTGCTGAGTATAAATGAAAACATTTATGAAACTTATTATTTAATAGAAGTGAGGTTTCTGGTTGTCAGAGTTGCACCCTGTATAAGCAGGAACTACTACTGTAGTCAAGGTAAGCTAGATCCACACTAAAAGATGGCCTGTGCTCTCCCTCTGGTAGCTTGGCACAGAGCAGGAGGCTTATCTAAAGAGGCAATGTAGAAAGTATTTGTGCAAAACAAACAATCTGAAAGAAACACGTTAGTTATAGATTCCTTACCTTAGAATTACCCCCAGGCGTCAGACTGGATCCGGAAAGGTTTTTCATCAGCAGTACATCTGGGCATCGGAAGGTGGCGTCGGTCGGCTCAGCGTCGGTCGTCAGCGTCGTGGTCGCCGGGATAACGTCGCTGCAGTTACTTAGATGCCGCACTCGCGCGCTGACATCAGTTCTTTTTTTTCCGCACCAGCAAGCACCGATCCGGGAAGAGCAGTACCTCAGTCATTATTTGACTACTTTTTTCTTGAATTTTGTTGACTTCTTGTCTCAAGTCTCCGACTCCGAACAGGTGCAAGGCCTGGTGTTCCTGTAACCGACTGATGTCGTTGATGGATCTGCACCATGTGTGCCTCTTTTGCCTGGAGTGCTACCACGACCCCAAGTCGTGCTCCGACTGTCGGTTGATGGCGCCGAAGGCTTTGCAGAAGCGGTCCCAAAAGCTGCTTGAATTTTATTTTATTTATTTTTGGAGTTTTATATAGCGCTGGCTGGACCCGAGGGTATCCGAGCGCTTCACAACATATACAATAATGTGCAGGTAGGTGATACAGGTAGTTGGTAGAACAGGCTTCACAACATATACAATGATGTGCAGATAGGCGATTCAGGTAGTTGGTAAAACAAGGGGATTCTGGCTAGGAGATGAACAAATAATCAAGGGGGGTAAACAAGGGGATTCTGGCTAGGAGATGACTAAACATGTTCTGAGTTAATGTCATCAGAGTCCCGGTTAGAGGTAAGGGGAGCACCGGCTGAGGGACTTCCTTGACTCTTATCGGATTAGTCTCGAGCGGTCGAGGAAGAGGGCTTTGAGTAGCTTCTTGAATTTTGGAAATGAGGGGGTCATTCGAATGTGGGGGGGTATGGTGTTCCAGATTTTGGGGGCGTTTCCAGCAAATAATTTGGCTGCTGTTTTTTGCTAATGAGTTTTCAGTGGGATGAGTAGCAGAGTGTTGGAGCTCCTGAGGTTTCTGGTCTGGCCGGCCCATTTGAGTTTGTTTGCCAAGTATTCAGGTTTACCTGTGTGCAGGGCTTTGTGTGTGAGGCAGGCTGTTCTGAAGCTGGCTCGCAACTCAATTTAGAAGCCATTTAAGCTCTCTGAGCGCGGGAGAGATGTAGTCAAATTTCCTGGTACCGGTGACCATCCTAGCAGCTGCATTGAGGGTTATCTTCAGGGGGACAAGGTGTTATTTTGCTGTTCCAGTCAGGGCTGCAATCCAATAATCAATCCTGGAGAGCACTACTGCCTGGGTGGCTTGTTGAAGGTCTTTGGGTGGGAGGAAGGGTTTTATTTTGTAAAGTAATTTCCGGTTGAGAAAGGCGCTTTTAGCGGATATGGAGATATGTTTTTTCATATCCAATTTCGGGTCTAGGGTGAACCCTAGGGATTTTACAGAATCAGCCAGGATGAGGTTACAGTTGAGGGCGTCAATGGCTTTGAGCCATTCTTCATTTTGGGGGTTTCCGGCTTTGTTGGAGATTAGAAGAATTTCCGTTTTCTCTTGGTTGAGTTTCAGATGATTACTTGCGAGCCAGTGTTGAACCTCCTTGAGTGTGGCGTTAAGTCTCTGGATGTCATCAATGGAGGTGCTTTCTAGATAAAGCTGGATGTCATCAGCATATAAGTGAAAGGGGATGTTGGATTTCCTGAGAAGAGAGGTAAGGGGTTCCATATAGATGTTGAAAAGCTGAGGGGAGAGCACTGATCCTTGTGGAACACCCCTGATGACAGGGTGGAGGTCAGACTCAAAGTTTTTAATTTTAATTTTTTTGTGAGCGGTTGTGGAGAAAGGAGGAGAACCAGTGTAGGACCGTCTCTTGAAGACCAGCCCTTTCTTGTAGCACCTTTATGAGCAATTTTCGGTCAACTGTATCGAATGCGGCCTATAAGTCTAGGAGGATGAGGAGGCAGCATTGATCCTAGTCCAGTGACTTGAGTAGGTCATCAATGACATTGAGGATTGCGGATTCGGTACTGCAGCCTTTTCTGAACCCTGATTGATGGGGATCTAGGAGATTGATGTTATCCAGATGTTGGGTCAGCTGAGGGAGTACATATCTTTCAAGGAATTTGGACAAAAAAGGTAGGTTTGATACAGGTCTGAAGTTGTTTAGATCCTCTGTGTCTAGCCCTGGCTTTTTTAGCAGAGGTGTGACTTGGCCTACTTTGAGGCAGTCTGGTACCATTCCAGAGCTCAGTGAGCTGTTAATGATCTTGAATGCCAACAGTCGAATCCGCGCCATCGAGGTCCCGGTCGAGAGGGAGGTCGAGGGACTGGTCAAGGAGCCACCGCCATTCTGGTTCAAAATCATCAAAGTCTCAGCATTTGGGGTCGGGTAAGTCGACGAATAAGAAGATGTCGAAGAAGCATCGTCCCTCTTCGACTTCCCCTCGTCGATCGGCTGATCCGACGAGGCCCGCAGGTGGTGCCACTCCCGCGGCTGCGCGTGCGGAGCCTTACAGGCCGACTCAGAGCTTCCCTCCCTTTCCGGGACCCGGGGCGATCCCCACCCAGCTTCGTACGTTCTACAAGGCGATGCATGCATTCTTGGGCGGAACAACCCTGCCGGCGGGCCTTCTGCCCCGCGTACTCGGTTGGAGGGCCTAAGACTTCGCTGCCGGTGGCTCCGGCGCTGCAAACCCCCGTGAATTCAGGCCTGGATCCGGATCGGCACAGGTTGACTTCATTCCAGCTCCTCCGGAGCCGCCCCTTATAGCACCACTACCGCGTTTGGTGTGGCTCGGCTCCCCGGCCGACTTCGACCCCGGCCTCCTTCCCGACGTGGACACGGAGCTGGACTTGCATCGTTTGATTCCGGATCAGGTGCCAGATGGGGTTTTTGTGCCCCTATTCACTCCTGGGGTCCCTTTTCAACCACAGTGGCACCCAGAGGATGATGAGGAGGACTGGGAGGGGTCAGATGACCCTTTAACTGACCAGTTAGATACTAGGCAGGACTGGAGAGAGGAACTGGGGGATGCCAGTTGTCTTTACACATCTCCTGACCCTAGCATGTTGCCTCCTCGTACCATGGCTACAAAGGAGGGAGCATCGTATGCAGTGGTGTTGCATAGGGCTGCCGAGGCTCTCAACCAAGAGCTTCCTATGGTGGCGGTCAGGACTAACCTCCTGACAGAGGGGCTTCAACCGGCTGCGAGCTCTTCAGAGCCCCTGCTGCCGTTTAATGAGGCCCTTATAGACGTCCTTTTGAGCACGTGGTCCAGGCCCAACACGGGGTCTCCTGTGGACAGGATGATTGCCCGACGCCACCGCCCGGCTCTGGGCAACCCCACTTTCCTCTCCCAACATCCCACCCCTGAGAGCTTGGTTGTTAAAGCTTCCAACTCCAAAAGTGCGCTCCCTTCCACTCCACCGGAAATGGAATCCAAAAACCTGGACCACCTTGGCAAGAACATTTTCTCTTCCGCCAGCTTGGGACTGCGGTTTGTAAACACTGCATGTCTCTTGGGCCGTTATTCGCACTCTGTGTGGGATACGGTGGCGCACATGCTGCCTCATTGTCCGGAGGTGACCCAGGCAGTGCTCTCTCAGACTATTGCCGCCGGGAGAGATGCAGCTAAGTCAGGGGCGTAATAAACACCCCCTCAGCCCCCGCGGTGCCGGGGCCCCCTCTCTTCAGTAAATGAAGGGGCCCCCTCAGCTCTTCGGTGAGAGCTGGGAGAGAGAGGCTTGCTAAAAAGCAAGCCCCTCTGCCTCTAAAACAGCCTGCACTGAGCTGCTCCTGGTGGCCCAGGACTGAAGAGAAACAAAGTATCAACTTACATTGTTTCTCTTTAGTCAGAGCCACGAACCAGGAAGGAAAAAGGATGGGGGAGGGAGCTCCAGAGACTGCATTCTCCACAGGGCACAGCCTCTGAGAAGGGAGGTGGCAGCACAGAGTTGACAGGGGCAAGAGAAGGATTGCAGCTCCCTCCAGGAAGAGGATCTGCTGGGAAGCATTGCAAGGTAAACAAGCATTTGCAATATATGGTTTTGCAATATATGGTTTTTCAATATATGCATTTGCATATATGCAAGTCATATATGGTTTGGATTGGAATAGTTAGTTGTGGGATTGTGTTGTGTGGATTGGATCTGTGTAGTGAAATAATGTGGCATGGTGTGCAGTGTAATTATGTGGATAGTAATTGTGTGGTATTGAGTGTACTGGAATTATGTGGAGTGGGATTGTGTGTCATGGAGTGGGATTGTATGTCTTGGAGAGAGATTATCTGGAATGGTATTTTGTGTTGTGGAGTGGTATGTAGTGAAGTTTACTTATGTGGTGTGCTGTTAAATATTGTATATGGTGTGGAATTTTGTGGTATAGATTGGAGGTATGTGGTGTGTTGTGTAATTGTGTTGGTGGTTTGAATTATGTAGTTTGTTGTTGAATTATGTGGTGTGGAATGGAAATGTGTAGAGTTGTATTTGTGTGACTTGGAAGTGTGCGCTGTTGGGTAAAAAATATGTTGAGTGGTATTATGAGTCATGGTGTGAAGTGTAGTTATGTGGAATGTTGCTACGTGGCACAGACTTGATTTATGCGGAGTGTATTTTTGCAATAGGGAGTAGAGCATAATTATGTGGATGTAAATTATGTGGTGCTGAGTGGTATTATGTGGAGTGTAATTATGTTGTGTGATGAATTGTGTGGGATGAATTGTGAAATTGTGTGACGTGTGGAATTATGTGGCATGGTGTGGTGTATAATTGTGTGGAGTGGAATTATACTTCATGTTGCAGAGTTGTATTTTGTGGAGGGTAATTATGTGTTTTGGAGTGGAGTGTAAATATGTTGGGTGAAGTATAATTATATAGGTTGAAGTGGAATTATGTGTAGTTGAATTGTGTTGTGTGGAGGGGAATTATGTGGTTTGGAGTGGTATTAAGTTGTGTGGAGTGGTATTATGTCATGTGGAATTATGTGGTATGGAGTGAAGTGGAAATATGTGTTTTTTTTATTTTTATGATTGTAATTATGTGGTATGGAATGTTGTAGGGTTACATTATTTATAGTAGAATTGTGTGGCATGGAAATATGAGATGTTCAAATGTGCTGTGTGTGGTAGACTTAGCATAGCTGCCAAGGTTTCAGATTGCGATGTGACATTTTTATAATTTCAGTGTAATTATGAGTGACATTTCAACTACTATGAGTGACACTGTCTCGTGAGCAAAATCAAGAAATGAAAAGGAGGGAAACATACAAATATTAGAACTTCCGCCCATTTGAGCAACTAGAAACTCTAAGAAAGTCACTGAACTAAAGTGCGCTAACACCAGGCTACTGAAAACTGAGTAGAGTCAGACTGCGTGAATGTCACCCATTATTACAGTTAAATTATGAAAACGTCACATTTACCAATCTGAAACCTTGGCATTTATGAGTGAATCAGTGTGAAAATGTGCTAATTGGGGTGTATTCCTCTGCACCCTCATGGTGACCAGCCTACCAGGTGTCCTTGCAAACATGCAAGCGCCAAGTAGTTTTCCATCAGCTACATGTTAATGTAATTCTACAAAATAAATACATAGGATGTTCTCTGCAGAAATCCGAAATTTGCCTGCTCCAGGTTACACTTAATCCAGCACTTTAAAAGTAGCACTTCATTCAAGGGTCAATCAGGCCTCCCATAATGTCTGCTTACTCTGCGTAGAAATGCTGCAAAGTTGTTTTTAAATGCTAATCTTCGGTCAGATTAAACCTTCCAAAAAGAGCTGCTTTCAACTATAAGTAATCAATCCGTTTCTGAGATGCTAAAATCACAGTAAGACCCAGTGACTTACCCTCTAGTGCCTCCTCAGTGATCTTCTGTCTGAGGTAGGGAGCAACGGGGGTCTAACATGTTTTAGGACTATGTGGTCTAGACTGCCATGGTCTGAAGTGTTTCGTCCATTTAACCAGAAGTGTGAGGAGGGCAGATCCGAGCCTGAAGCAGTGTGTGTAGTGGTGCCTCTGATGCTCCCACTCTAGAGTTAGGCCACAGTTCCCTGCGCTACGGTAGGCACCTAGACCCTCGGCGCAATCTGTTCGTCTGCGGAGCATGGTCTGTAGGCGCATTAATACAACACCCGCTGGACGGAGGGGGACCTGAGGCCTCTTCTGTGTGTGTAAATTGGGCCTCACAGGCCTGCGACCAGCAGGCAGAGGCCCGAGCTTGAGAGGCTGGATGAGGCAATGTAGTAGAGTTTTAGAGTATGCCTCTTGATGGACCTTATTGAAAAAGAAGAGCATTGAAGACAGCAGGAGGGTCAACAGGCGTTGGATGGCTGCAAGGTGATGACCACAGTAACAGGTGGAACGTCAAGAGATGGCTGAAGGAGCTAACCCTCAGAGGAGCAATAATTCATGACAGTAAGGGGAGGGGAGGTTATGTCTATGCCTTCCAGGAGTGTATTGTGCTGTATCAATACAATGTCACCTGGGTACAGTAACTCTTTCGGAAACCATTGTCACTCATTTAGCAATTACTCAATGTAACACCCCTAATCAGTCCAGCTATATATCTATCTTGCATCTGAAGAAATCAATGCTCTGACACAGGTAAGAGTTACCAATACACCTAGGTCACAGGCGTCACAGGACCTTCACAATTAACGTTTTTGTTTCTCATTCCGGTATGTCTACTGCTGAAAGTAGCTACTACCGCCATGTGAAAGTTTTGAAGAAAACAAGTAGGAATCAGCCTGGAAATTGACTCCCGCATCTTATTCCTTTAATACTTACTCATCCTTATTTCCGTTCCCCCAACAACAAAACAGCAATGAAATTGGGCACTTCAGCGCTGTGGTGTCATCGTGTTGGAATCTTAGATCCCGGCTCCTCCATGCAGAGCGGCCGTTTTTGCACATCGCTCACCGCAGGGAGGTGGAGTTATCCTGGGTCACATCACCCACTCCAGAGCTCCGGTGCCCTTCTCAAGCCCCTATCTCCAGTCAGGAAGAAGTCCTTGCATATGTCGCACTTGAAACGGCTGGCATCGTAGGGCTGCCGGTGCATGGCCCACACTTCAATAAATCCTCGCGAGACCTAACTTTATGGACATACTACGGAAATACGGCAATATGTTATGGGCATAAAAAAGGGACATTCATTACAGGACTACCACACAGGCAGCTGTACTGCATAATGAAATTTACCGAATCACGTTTAGGAGACAGGGGAAGTGTAGGAAAGTGGATTTCTGTTGCAGTAACCCCCCCCACTTTTTGCCAGACTACTGATGCACTTTTACTTGGTGTGTCCTGGGTCCCTGCCAATCAGGTTCCCAGGGCCTGTGTTTTTCCCCAAAACACACCCAATTGGCATCTCTGGCCACAGGTCAGCCACTGGTAAATGGTACCACAGTTACCCAGGGCACTGTGACCAGAGAAGGCCTCTAAGGGCTGCAGCACTTATTGTGCCACCATTAGAGGTCCTGTACCTTTACACTCACACACTGCCTTTTCAGGCTGCGTGTTATGGTGCAGAACAAAGTGAAGAGTCGACATGGCACAAATCCCTGTGTGCCATGCCTACAACCCACTGCCCTGGCATAGATCAAACACCCCTCTAGTTGGGTGAACTATACCAGTGGTGAAGGGCACAGGTGCATGAGTCCTCTACCCCTACAGTGTCTAAGTCCATTCTTAATGATATAGGTTTGGAGGGGCACAACGGTTTAGAGAGTTTTGATTTTGAAAAGATGAAAATAAGGTAATATGAGTTCGTGTGCACTCGTGGGTCGTGTTTCCGTCGAAGCACGTTTAATCAATGATAAGTGGTGTAAGCATCGTGATGCTGGTACATCCCCAATGGAGGCACTACGGTAAAGTTCAAGCAATGATTCAAGAGAGTTGATATCAGATTAAAGATGTTTAATCTCAAGTCGTGAAGTTTAGTCCATAGATATTATATTCATATCAGATCTTCATTTGAAAACGAATAGTAAGAGAGGAGAACGCCTCCGATGCATTTCGGGCTGGTGGCCCTTTATCAAGGAGCGCTGAAAGGGAGACAAAAAATGCCGTGAGGGAGGGGTCTGGCGTGAAGAGTGACCACGCCACGCCAGACCCCTGCCCTCACGGCATTTTTTGTCTCCCTTTCAGCGCTCCTTGATAAAGGGCCACCAGCCCGAAATGCATCGGAGGCGTTCTCCTCTCTTACTATTCGTTTTCAAATGAAGATCTGATATGAATATAATATCTATGGACTAAACTTCACCACTTAAGATTAAACATCTTTAATCTGATATCAACTCTCTTGAATCATTGCTTGAACTTTACCGTAGTGCCTCCATTGGGGATGTACCAGCATCACGATGCTTACACCACTTATCATTAAGTCCATTCTTAGACATTGTAAGTGCAGTGTTGTCATTAAGAGTATATGGTGCTGGGGGGGTTGTCATTACGAAATCCACAGCACCATAATGGCTACACTGAAAACTGAGTAGTTTGGTATCAAACTTCACAGTACATTAAACCCACACTGATACCATTGTGGGATTTAATGATAAATGCACACAGAGGGCATCTCAGAGATGCCTCCTGAAAACAAACACACCTCTAGTGACCTGACTGAGTGGCTGCTTAGGCTGCCACCACCAGACATGTTTCTGGACCCCTGGGTCGAGAGCCTGCTGCTCTTGGGGGCCGGAAACAATTCACATCCTTTGACGAAGTGCCAACCCTCCTCCCCCAGGGTGGGCAAGGTTCACAAAGGGGAAGCTTCAAAGGCTTGCCGCCTTTGTGTGCTCCCCCAGACCACTCGCTGCTTTCAGCAACTGGTCCCCACTGGTTCTGCCCCCACTTTGGGCAGGAGAACCGGTGGGAAAAACAAGTGAGGAAGAGAGGTGTACCCACCTCTGCCAACTCCCCCCTCTGGTGGGGGAGGTGAGGTGAAGCACAACTCTGAGTCCCCGCCATCTTGAGGATGGGGGGACCCAGCCAACCAGGGACAGGCTCGTGCCCCCCTCCCACTGGAGGTTGGCACAATAGGCACCCACCCCAGGGAAGGGACCCATTGGTCCCTGCCCTCTACCTACCTGTAAGACCCCTAAATTTAGTATTGAGGGGGCACCCTGAACCTTGCTTCCTCAGATCTAGGAATGACAAGAAGAAAAGAAGAAGGACCGAACAGCTGTGCAGCCAGCTAACAAGAGGAAGACACTCACTGGCTTAGCCCCTGCCCTACAGGCCTGTCTCCACTCGAACTTGCTCCTGCCAAATCCTGGTGTGTCCTGCAACCAGCAACCTCATAAACCCCAGAGGACCTGCCTGCCTTCACTCCCAAAGACTGCTTCTTCCGTGAACACCGGATTTGTTCAACTGCAACCTCTGGCTGCAGCCGGAGACCGCAAATCCAGCCCATTCTACACCTGCCGAACCCGGCCCGAGCTCAAGTGGAAAAACACCACGAGGAGGTCACCCCATCAGTCCTGAACCAAGATCTGGCGACCCCTGACCTGCCTCAAGCCACCAGCCGACGCCTACAGTCTCATTCCAGAAGGCCCTTCTAACCGCGACCAGGAGCTGGTAAGAAGAGCCGACCCCAAAAGGCACCCCTGCACCTGACGCCCCACGGCTTTGTGTGCCCAAACCGACGGTACCTAACCCGCCCTTAAATTCCCAACATACCTCTTGAAGTGTTGGTCGCACCCAGAATTCCTTTGTCTCCCTGCTTGCAGAGCTTTTGCAAACCGGAGGTTCTTTCTTGAAAATAACAGGGCGCCCAAGGTCGAAACAGCACTCTGCACCCGGCCGCCTCAGTGCCACTTTTGTGCAACTTTGTTTCCCCATTTGCCCTCACCTAAACCCTAGGAGCTTTGCTCCTACAACCCAGGGGAGCAGTGGGTGGCGTTCACTGGTTCACAGTGACATCCGAGGGGTGGTTTTAAAGGCGGGCGGAAAAGCATAACTGCAGGCTATGTAGGGGTGAGAGTAGAGTTAATGGATGCGTTAGTAGCAGGCCCGAAGGCAGTGGTCTGTGTTTGGAGGTAGTTAACTGAGCGGGCTTCGCTTGAAGGTGGGTCATCAAGTAGGAGGATGTGTTTGGTGGGCCGGATGGAGGCAGTGCTATGTATCTTTGCTGGAGGGCGCAGCAGCAGTATTTACTTTTGGATGTAAATCGCCAGATGAAAGGGCGGATGTGACCAATGGAGGAACCAGAATCCTTTTTTTTATGGCTGGGGTTAGCCCATGCAGTATGACTGGTCGCTGGCCTGAGAGCTCTTGACTGACGCGGAGAATGGGGGCCCCCCTCCATGTACTTTGCAGGGGGCCCCCTCAAGTTTCGTTACGCCTCTGAGCTAAGTTTACAATCTGTTTTGGGCTGGACACCACCGACTCTCTGAGCAGGACCATTTCAACGTCGGTAGCGCTTCGTTGCTGCTCCTGGATGAGAACCATTTGCTTTTCAGGGGATGTCCAGAACACCTTGATGGACATGCCTTTTGATGGCTGTCACCGCTTTGCTACAAAGCAGACAACGCCGTAGTGCGCTTCAAGGACTCACGGAGCTTCGGCCAAGTCCTTGGGCCTCTCCGCCAGTCCGGCATAGCCTGCTTTTTGCCCCTTTCGTGGCCACGGAAGGGGTGCTCTGCTACGTCTCACACAGGGCCACAGGCCGCAGCAAGTTACCAATTCTTTGCGTGGCCGGGATGTGGAAACAACCGGCGTGGTTCCGGGGGCCAGGGAGCGGTCCAGTCCACCAACCCCCTCTGCAGCAGCCTCCAAACCATCCTAGTCCGACCTTTCAGGCCCATCTAACTCCAGTGGGTGGCAGGATTCACCATCAACTCCCCCACTGGCGCACCATCACGTCGAACAGGTGGGTTTTCCAAATAGTCCGAAGGGGCTACTCCCTCATCTTTGAAACTACTCCTCCAGCTATGTCCCCGTGATACCACTGCATGTCGGAGGATCATCTGGCCCTTCTCCAGCAGGAACTTACGGCTCTCTTGGCCAAGGGAGCAATCGAGCGCGTTCCTGTCCTAGAAGTAGGTTGTGGTTGTTACTCCCACTACTTTCTGGTCCCCAAGAAGGACAAGGGCCTGCATCCTATCTTAGATCTCAGGGACGTCAATCGCTTCCTCCAGAAGCAGAAGTTCAAGATGTTGACGCTTGCTCAGGTCTTGTCTGCCCTCGACCCGCAAGACTGGATGGTAGCATTGGACTCGCAGGACGCTTATTTTCATATCCCCGTCCTGCTGGCCCACCGGCGTTACCTAAGGTTCATGGTAGGTCACAAGCACTTTCAGTTTACCGTGCTCCCCTTTGGCCTTACCAGCACCCCTCGGGTGTTCACAAAAGTGATGGCGTTGGTCGCAGCTCATCTGCCTAGATCAGGGATTTCAGTCTTCCCCTATCTCAACGACTGGCTGTTGAAGGCGGGCTCTCCCCAGGCAGTCGTCTCCCACCTCCCAACCTCCTGCATTTGCTGGGGTTCTCATCAATGTGCCAAAGTCAAACCTGATTCCTTCTCAGAAGCTCCTCTTCATCCGAGTGGTTCTGGACACAACGCGGTTTCGCGTCTATCCTCCCTAACAGCGAGTCCGGGATATTTGAGCTCTGATTCCGATCTTTCAGTCTCGATCCCGAGTATTGGTTGGAATGACCTTGAGGCTGCTGGGCCTCATGGCCTCCTGCATCCTACTGGTCGATCATGCCAGGTGGCATATGCAGGCTCTGCAGTGGGACCTGAAGTTCCAGTGGATGCAGAATATGAGGAATCTGTCAGATTGCGTCCAGATCTCGGAGGGCACTGCCCAACAACTGCAGTGGTGGCTTACGAACCAGGATTGGGTCAATGGCATATCCCCTCCCCTCCCTTCCCCAACCAGACCAAACTGTGATGACGGACGGATCCCTTCTGGGATAGGGTGGCCACATGGGAGAGGCGGAGATCAGAGGCCTCTGGTCTCTGGCGGAGTCCAGGCTTCACATCAACTTTCTGGAGCTCCGGGCGATTTGTCTTGCACTGAAGCATTCCTTTCCTCTATCCGAGGAAGAATAGTGCAGGTGTTCACGGACAACTTCCCCGCCATGTGGTATTGCAACAAACGGGGCAGGGTGGGGTCGTGGACCCAATGTCAGGAGGCTCTCTGCCTCTGGACATGGCTGGAACATCAGGACATTTCCTTGGTGGTTCAACACCTGGTCGGTTCTCTGGACGCCAGGGCCGACGAACCCAGCCGCTGATGCATGATGGATCACAAATGGCGTCTTGACTCTGAGGTGGTGCAAAGTGTCTTTCAACAGTGAGGAGAGCCTTGGTTGAATCTATTCGCCAACGAAGAGAACGCGCAATGGATCACAAATGGCGTCTTGACTCTGAGGTGGTGCAAAGTGTTTTTCAACAGTGGGGAGAGCCTTGGTTGGATCTATTCGCCAACGAAGAGAACGCACAATGTAGCAATTCTACGCGTTGGCATTTCCAAGGCTGCACTCACTCGGCGACGCTTTTCGTCACGAGTAGAGTTGCGGTCTGTTGTACGCCTTTCCGCCTATACCACTTCTGCCCAGAGTGCTGAAGAAGATCAGGCGCGACCGGGCCCAAGTGATTCTTATGGCTCCGGATTCGGCATGAAGAATATGGTATCTCGAGCTCTTCAACATGGCCATCGATCCTCAGAACAGACTGCCTCTTCGGGAGGATCATCTGTCGTAGCAGCAGGGTACAGTTTTCCACCCGAACCTGTCCAGTCTCTACCTCCTTGCGTGGAGATTGAGCGGCGGTAGTTGACTTCTTTCGACCTGCCTCTGAAGTCTGTGATGTAATCTTGGCAGCCAGGCGTCCCTCCACTAAGACGTTATATGCCTGTAGGTGGAACAGATTTGTGGCATGGTGCACAGAAAAGGCTGTGGACACCCTTTCTGCCCCTCTTTTTGAAGTACTCTTGTTTCTTCTCTCTTTAGGCCAGCAGGGCTCTGCTCTGGGCACTATCAAAGGCGTTCAGCAATCTCTGTCTTCCTTTGGTTTCCAGATCAGTCTTTTCTTTTCAAGTCTCCGGTAGTTAACCGTTTCCTGAAAAGCTTAACGCATCTTTTTCCTCCAATCCCCTTCATTATGCCTTAGTGGGACTTGAACCTTGTGCTAACCTTTCTCATGTGTGCTCCCTTTGAGCCATTGCATAACTGTCCTTACACCTTATGACTCTTACAACTGCTTTCCTGGTAGCCATCACCTCTGCTAGACAGGTGAGTGAGCTCCAGGCTCTTTCTTCAGAGCCTCTATTCCTGCCTGTTCATCCGGACAAGGTGGTTCTCCGGACCTACCATCCCTTCTTCCTAAGGTGGTCACTGTCTTTCACAACGGCCAGACCATTACCTTGCTCACCTTCTTTCCGCCTCCGCATCCTTCAAAGGAAAAAGAGAGGCTCCACCGTCTGGACCCAAAACGTGCACTCTCCTTCTATCTGGATCGCACAAAACAGTTCTGGGTGGATGATCAACTTTTTGTAGGTTACGTGAGTGCAAAGAAGGGTCGGGCCATACACAAACGCACCATTTCTCGATGTTGTGTATTAAGGCTTGTTACTCTCTGGCTAAAAAGGAGCCTCCAGTCGGGCTACGCGCGCACTCCACCAGGGTGATGGCAGTCACTACTGCCTTGGGAAGAGGAGTGCCTCTGAATGACATCTGTCAGGCAGCCACGTGGGCATCGCTGCACACGTTCACCAAACACTACTGCCTGCACAGCAAAGTCCAGAGAGACTGCTTCTCTGGCCGTTCTGTTCTCCAGCACTTTCTTGTGTGATCTTGGTTTACAGACCCACCACCGGGTTGGTATTGCTTGGGTATCTATTCTAAGGTAAGGAATCTATAACTAACGTGTTTCTTTCAGATGATGCTCAAGTAACTTACCTTCTGTAATTATATTTCTGTAAGAAACATTAGTTATAGATTCATTACCGCTCCACCCCTCCTCCCCGTTCTGCAAACTAAATTGTAGGGTTAAGGACATCTTTTCAGGGCCCTTGTTTTGTGCACCAATGGTCAGTGTCTTGCATGGCTCTGCGTTTCTGGCACGGTAAGTCGTGCACAGAACTGACGTCAGCGTGCGAGAGCGGCGTCTAAATAGCTGCCGCAACGTCATCCCGACGACCACAACGCCGACCGATGGACACGGAGCCGACCTATGCCACCTTCCAACGTGCAGAGGTACTGCTGACGAAAAAAAATTCCGGACCTAGTCTGACGCCTGGGGGTAATTCTAAGGTAAGGAATCTATAACTAACTAATGCTTCTTACAGGTATAATGTTACCGAAGGTAAGTAACTTGTGCAACACACACACCCTCACTGCACACAGGATTAGTAAAATAGATTATATTTTTATGAGTAAAATCTATTTTTTAAGAATAAATCAAAAAGTAGTGCCTGTAAGCCAGTAGTTCTAAAGGGTTAATTGAGGTCGTGCTGTACCAGGGTAAGTCCAAAGTTCAGGTCAACCGAGATGAAGGGCAGGTCAGCTACAGGACTCGCGTAGGTCATGCTGGAAAAGTACTTTGGATGGAAGAAGCGTCGAAGACTCAATGCGTCAGTTCCAATCCATGCAGGTGATGAAGGCTACGCTGACGAACCCCTTTATGATGCAGGCACTGTGTCAGTATCTGGCCACACAGTCCATCATAATCGAGCCGCGCTGTTTGTCGTCGAGTTGAGCAATGTTGTCAGTCCGCTCCGGAGTCGACGTAGACGGGCAGTGCATTGATTCATCAGTGCAAAGACGAAACTGCATCAATTTTGTTGGTTCTGTACAACAGAAGTCACTTTTTAAAGGCCCAGGACTTGATTGGCAGCATTTGGCTGGACTAGGGGATGGCATGAGTCCAGGTTCTGTTGCAGTATGGAAAAAGTCTTTGATGACCCTGAGACTTTAGAAGAGGGGGCAAGCCCTTGGAGTCACTCTGGGTTTAAGTGAGATGGGTTCAGTCTTGTCCTCAGCAGGGCAGAACTCAGCAGGCAGCATGGAAGCACAGCAAAGCAGGAAAGCAGTTGTTCCAAAGCAGCAGTCAAGCAGAGTGGCAATCCTTGTAGTACAGCAGTCTTTACTTCTTGCCAAGTTCTTCACAGTCCCCGATGTGTACTGTCTTGGTAGTGTAAGAGCCCCAGTACTTATACCCAGTAGTGCCTTTGAAGTAGGGGTGACTTCAAAGCAGAACATTGATGTGCACATAGGCCCTTTCTTCCCAACCCTGACTCCAGAATAGCAGTAGGGGGTAATCAGCCATTTGTGTGGGAAAAAGGACACTGCCTGTTCAGGTGTAAGTTTCAGCTCTCCCTCTCTCTTTATGAACAGGATAGAGCTATCAGAATGCAGATGAGTTCTCTGTCAAACCCACCCTTCCTGTGTTTGTGTCTGTCTAGGGGGAATGCACAAAGTTTAGCTGTCACCCACCCCAAGTGTGTATTGGAGACAGGCTGCAGGCACATTGAGCAGTAAGAGCAGAGAAATGGCCACTTTCTAAAGGTTTATAAACAAACAATTGCCTATACTGACTTGACTTCAACCGAACAATGATCTATGTTCGTGCTCCCACAACTCCATTAATGGGATCACCATTTATTTTCATCATTATTTATGAAATAGTTTGCTATTTTATAGAACTGTCATCAACAGAGGAACAATACCCTCACAAATGTAATCAGTTTGCATTCATTGTGTAACCCACAGGGGTGGGAGCACAATCAGAAATTATTCTTTGGTTAAAGTCAAGTCAGTATTAGACATTGTTTGTCTATAAAGTTTAAATGTCCTAGCCTTGCTGATTTTAAACAAACCCAACCCTTGCTATTGTACACTTTCTAAAAGTGGCATTTCTAAAATAGTAATGTTAAATCCAACTTTACCATTACAGGGGATTTCTCATTACCATTCCATAGATCTAAATCATGATGCAGCTATTCCTTTCTAAACAGGAACCACAGCTTAAAAGTGTTTTAAGGAATTCCCAATGCTAACCTGAGAGAGGAGTAGGCCACACAGTAGTAAAAAATGAATTGGGTGTTTGTCAGTATCAAGACATGCAAAAGTTTAAAGTACATGTCCTACCTTTTACTTACACAGCACCCTGTCCAAAGTGGCAGTACACTACACACACAGGCCTTCCAATAACAGGCCTGAGACAGATTTGAAAGGCTACTGTGTGGGTGGCACAATCAGTTCCGCAGGCTTACTAGGTTACAGGCCCTAGGTAAATGGTATACCCCTTTAGAAGGGACTTTCAAGTAAACTAAATATGTCAGTTGGGTATACACAATGTCACCATGTTTGGGGAAAAAGTACATGCACTTTAACACTGGTACGGCTCGAAGGTCCCTCCACTAACTTGTGTAAGGACTCGCATAATTGTGTCAAAGTAGGTCGCTATTACTGGGCACTCCCATATTATATGGTAGAAGGTACCGACTACCCCGCATTGTCTCAAGCAGAGTGTATTATCAGCCTTCCCTATCTTATGCAGGGTAGCTCTTGTATGCAATGCAGTATCTTTAATTGCACTAATCTTAATTTGTAGGACATCGCCACTTCGCGTGGGGAGGCGAGCGCCCCTTGCCAGTCTCTCACCTAGGTCCCCCACTTCAGTCTGCCATTTTTCACGTAGAGATTTTGTGGTATCTGGTTGATTATTGATGATTTTTTTATAAGTGATGGGAATTCTTGTCCTTATATTCTGTTAGGAGCCTATCCAATGGGGAGGCCTCCGGGAGTATGGTGCCTGCTGGAATAGCCGTTGTCAGTGCATGTCAGATCTGAGTATACCTAAATATTTTGGAGGGCGCCATCTCGTACTGATCTTGGAGGTGGGTAAAGGTTGACAACCTCTCCTTTACTCCATAAATCACCTACTGTTGAGATTCTAATGGAATCCCACCGATTGAAGCCCTTACTAGTACTGAGTCTGCCTAGCTTTTCTGTTTCCCAAAGTGGGGTCAGCTGTGTTATGACACCGGCCCATCCTAGTTTTTTGAGTGATACGTGCCAAATTTGGACTGTGTGTACTGTAGGTCCCATTATTGGTGGTATGCATGTTTTTGTATAATATGCTCCCATTACACCTCCCTCTCCCAAGCTATGTCTGTCTGAGCAAAACGCTGGGTCCGTTTGCGGGGCTTGTAGCCACTGATTGAGTACAATCAGTTGAGAAGCCCAGTAGTATATTTGTATATTCGGAAGGGCGATTCCGCCATCGTACCAACCTTTTATCTGTTTTTGCATGACTGTGCGGGCCGGTTTTCTGTCCCTAAGCGGATTGTTTACTTCTGCCTCAATTGCCTTAAAATAAGTTGGGGGAACTGGAAATAGGTTATTTTGCAGGGCGTAGAGAAACCTGGCAAGCACCATCATCTTAATGAGTGCCGCTTTTCTGAGCATTGTCAATGGGAGGGATTGCCAATGTTTTGCATCCTGGCGGAGTCTTAACAGTGATGGTATGAGGTTTTGTTCCATAAATTCCCCCTGTAGTGGTGTAATCTATATTCCCAAATATTTGACGCATCCTTCTGCGATTTGCAGACTACGTCCCTTTTGGGAGTTGTGGTGGGGGTGTGTAGGACATATAGGACAGACTTAGTCCAGTTGATGGTGTAACTGGAGAGTTTGCCATGCACTTCACAGATACCGAGGAGCCTGTTGATGGCACGCCTGAGGGATGCCATATATAATAGTACATCATCCGCATTTAGGGATATGCGATTTTCCCATCCCTCCGCCCAGTGGAGACAGTGGTTAACCGGATCCCTCCTTATCCATGCTGCCAGTGACTCCCGGATTCCACCATCTTGATTTTGGTGGAATTAGGAACTCTGGGACGGGATTATGCCCACTCCCCACAGGAAGTGGTCATATAGGGGATGTGGTGACCCTAAGAGTAAGTAGCCCATTGGCTAATACCTTTCACACCCCTACATTAAGTATTTAGGTGGCCCCCTGACACCAGCAACTTAGATTTATCTCACTGAAGAAAGAAGAGGACAAAGTAGAAGCAAGAACTGCAGAGTGCTGGTGAGCTTTTGGCGCCAAACCCTGCCTGCCTACCTGCTCCTGTCCCGATAATTGTGATAACCCGACTCTTGCTGCAGCTGTGCATCTTCCAAAAGCCTTGAAGTGCCTCCAGCACTTTACCAAGCCATCAGCATCTCCCTTGAAGTGGAGGTGCCACTTCTCTACAGCCTGCAGGCTCCGACCACAACATCCAGTTCTCCGTCTGCTGTTCACTGGGTCCACCCATGCAGCAGCTGCCCAAGAGGAGGTCACAGTGCTCCAGGAGGTCAGATCAGTCTCCCCCCGTGAGAAGGTGCCAGAACCAACCAGAGCCACCTGCACCAGTACTCGGGGTACCGGCTCCTTTGCAGCAACCAAACCTTATTTGAGTCCAAAGCAGATGCCACAAAGACCGACGAGCCGACGAGGGACGTCTGCATCGCAGATTTGCCCAGCTGTCCTGTTTCGTCCCCCTCTGCAGGTCTAATCGAGAGTACCTTTGATGCACGGGCCCAGGCAACCAAAAACCTCTGCACCAGAGTTCCCCGTCCCGGGTTCATGGCAACTGACTGTGCTCTCCTGGTCTCAGGACCCTCACAAATCGAGCACCCCTTTGGGATCTCAAGGAATTTTCCCCAAGTCCCCCTCTGCAGCCTGTTTCTAGGTGGCCCCCCTCTTCTCCTACGGTGTGGCGCGCAAGGCTACCAACCTGTGCAGCACCCCTGCACCCATATGCTCCTGGGCAGATAAACCAGAATGGCTGGTGGTACTTTGGACCTTGACCCCCAATCACCTTAAGCTCTAAAGGGGACCCTGAGAATTCGACTTCAAGAACCTGTATGCACTATATTCCTTTTTCCCTAGAGGAAAGCATTACTGCATAGAAATGCATTTGTGCAATGATTTTATTTACCTGTAAGCATTGCTATATCTGATAGAGGCATCTAGCTGCAGATTCTTTACTTTAGAATCCTCCACCAGGCACGAGACTGGATCCGGCAATTACTTTCCACTGCAAGTCTGTGCGTCGGAAGAGGGCGCTGCGCAAATCCGTATTGACCTCCTCACACGATGTGATGTCAATGGAGTCCATATAACCCCCTTGCAGATACAGTGACATCACCTCCTTTTTATTTGCGCTAGCAACGCGGATCCGAGGCGGGCAGGGGACAGTTTTTCATCCCATCTCCACATTTTGTCTGAGAAACTGTGCTTTTTTTCAATGCCTTCAGGGTTTAGATTTTGTGACTTACAGATGCTGATCACTGATCCTCATACCATCTGTTTGTGGTGCCTGGGAGACCACCATGATCAAGAGGAGTGTGGTTCCTGTCCGTGTCTTTGACCGAAGGCGTTGAGAGAGTGTCCAATGAAACTTCTCGTGGCTGGACTATCAGAGGCACTATGGCGTCCTAAGTCCTCGTCGAAGTCCAGAAACCAGTAGAGGAGCCGTTCGGGACAAGGGCCGTCTCCCTCGACATCAAGGGAGGCTCTTAAGTACCAATGGTCGAAATGTAAGCTTGTTTCCAACGCCATCTTCCAACCTTCGGTTGCCGAGCATTCTCCGGAGTACACTCTGCTCCTCCTTAAATATCCTGGAGCCAGGGTGACTCTAGCCCAAATGCAGTAATATAACACTTCCCAGCATAAAGTCTTAGTGCCTCAATTCCCCTGTGGCGTGCTTCCTAACCCCAAGGAGGCGGAAGGTGCCCCAACAAGATCCTCACCAGCGGGCTTGCCCTCTGTGCCAGTCGGACCCTCTGAATCCGTTATGAGATTCGAGACCATGTCGGTGCACAGCCTTTCAGGGTTTTCACCTTTGGCCTCGAGTCGGGTCAGCCAATTATGTTGGCGACGCCCATAGATGCTCCCCCAGTTACCATTCTCAGCTGCACTGATCGAATCATCCCCTTTAAGCAACTTTCCATCTGTCCTTGTACAGCCTGTTTCTGCTTGTCCTACGGGAATGCACAGTATGGCAGGTGAAGGGAAGAATATATAATGTCCCAACCCTTTGGGCAATACTGTCCAGCCTCCTTTGGAGGAAAATTAGCTTATTGAAATGGGTGAGGTTAGTGGACTTGAGTCTTTTCCCAGTTTCAGATTTACTTTCTCCGCCAGGTATGGCCAAAGAGGTGAGTTCCTCATACGCTGTGGTAATGAGGAGGGCAGCTGTTGTCTTACAGTGTCATTTCCCCTAAGTGGAATTATCCACGGACCCTTTGGTTTGTAGTTTCACAATGGTGTGAATGGGGCACTAGGGCCTAGGCACAGGGGCTAATCAAGGTCCCCATTCCTGATACACACCACTGTGAGACTACAAACTTCTTCCACATGCTCTATGAATTACCGGAAACATTGACCAGTCCTTTAATACTACTTTCGGAAAACAGAACAAAATACCAGCTATGATTCGTACATGGCATATCCTTATATACCTCCAAGCCTTGAAAAAGTCACAGTATGACGAAACACGTATCGGCTGTTATTCAATGTCAAGAACTGAAGAAAATGAAATTGGTGAAATGAAAATGTACTGAAGATCATTGAATCTACGCATCTTTACAATAAAGAAACATCTCATTTTAACACAAGTCCTTATTGTCCGGACTCCATATGTTTTTCGCTAATACGCAATTGAGTGCTTTGGTTTTCCTTGCTATAAAAGTCTTAGTATTATCTCTCCAAGGATATTACTGCTTTTATACAACTTGTTGTTATTTTCTGGCTTACTGGACTATACATCCGCTGTAGGGGCCTATGTTTAACTTTTTAGTCACAGGTTCATAACTCGGCAACTCAGCCTTTCTTTGATACATGAGTACAATTGAGTTGGGTAACATTAAACATCCGTTATGCAGTGCCCCAATATCCTTGTGGAGAACGTGTGCTTTTCAAATACACATTTTGTGTTTGCTATCTTTAATTCTTTTTTATAGTGCTTCCCACGGGTGATGGACCTCTCATCTGGCTTGGGTAGAACTCTATATGGCACAGAGGTTTTCCTCCGTGGCATCACATGCTGTTCTGTGTCTCGCAAGCATCCAACACACTGCTTGAAATTGTCCTACTATCATGGATAATGTTCTTCCTGTGCCCTCTATGTCTTTACAGCCTTTCTTAATGCTGTCCCTTCCGCAGTGCTTATGCGTTGAGCATGCATGGGTTCGGATCCTTTTTAGGTTGCGAGTAGTTTTCTATTCATTTTGCTGGTTGTCTTCTACCACAGTTGTTATGCTAACGTGGATCATTTTATTCCTGTGCTTATTTAATGTCTTGTCACTTTACTTGTCTGTAGTTGTTCCACAGTTTTTTCTTTTACACGGTACAGCATGTTATTGCTGGCTTACATTCTCATGAATATCCGGTATATTTCTCTGGTTTTAGAACAGTTTTGTTCTAGTTGGAGGCTTTTAGTGGTCTCAGTTTACAGACCCTCCTCCGGGGATGGTATGCTTTGGTATTTGATTCTAAAGTAAAGAATCTGTGGCTAGATGTCTCTATCAGATGAATAAGTTACCTACGTTTGGTAGTGTATTAGACAGGATCTAGCCACAGATTACTCACACCCCTCCCTTCCTCCCCGCTCTGAGAACGGAGTCCTCTTTGTTCTCTATAATGTAGTTATGAGACTTTACATGCTGAACTCAGAAATCAGTGTTTATTGAGGCGGAGTCCTCTTTGTTCTCAATGTGTTCATTATGAAACCCTTATACTGAATTATATAATTCAATGATTTCTTTTTAGCACACTCTTTCAATAGGCAGTTTATGTATGTGGCACTACATTTTGAGCTCGGTAAATAGTCACGGAAGAAACTGACGTCAGATCTTGTGGACTCATTTGACGTCACATTGCGTAATGATGCCGATAAGGAGTTGCACAGATCCCTCTTCAGGCACGTGACGTGCTGTGGTAAAAAAAAATCAGGATCCAGTCTTGCACCTGGGGGAGAATTCTAAAGTAAAGAATCTGCAGGAAGCTCCTATCTCTACCAGATAAAGATAATATAAAAATACTGGTTATTTTTCTAAATTGGTTTTGAGTTTCTTCTAGCTTGTGTGCCTCATTTATTGTGGGTGTTCAACAAATGCCTAAGACTACCATCTGATAAGCCTAAACTGCTCACCCACACTACCACAAAAGAGAGCATTTTGGATTATTAATATAAGCCCTGTAAGCCAATGAGGGTCGCCTGGACTTTTTACATAGTGTACCTCTTTTGGTATGCTACATAAAAAGCCAGCTTTCTACAGATACTGTCTGGACAGCCAGGTTAGCCAAGAGGGGCATTTTGCCCACTTAGTCCTACAGGACAATTCACATATCCACCTCCAAACATGTATGGCTCTTGTATCTATTCAAAAGGTGAGGAATATGCATTTAGAAGTCTCTATTAAATGACAAAGTTACTTACCTTTGGTAACTCTCTTTCTGTGAGAGACTCTAACTGCAGATTCCTTAGCCCACACTCCATCCTCCCTGTTTTGTGATGCATTAATAGGACCCCAGTTCTAGGAACCTGCACTGGTTAAAGCCAATTTGCTTTTGTGACTCTGTGTCTGGGGCGTGGTCAGCCTTGAAAAGAACTGGTGTCAGCATGCGGGAGTGGCGCATATAAGGGCCCCACACACCATTTCAGGAGCATGACAGCATCAGGGTGGAATTGTACAACACTGCCTACCGGAGCGCAGAAGTACTGCTCAAACGTTTTTGGATCCAGTCTGATGCCTGGGAAATATTTAAAAGGTGTTGACTCTGCAATTAGTCTCTACCAGAAAGAGCATTACAAGAGATAAGTAACTTTCTCTTCCAAGCTTTGAATGGTGGCGGGGGCTAGGGGGTGACTGGGGACTTGCACCTAACAGTGATTGTTGTTTTCACTAAGATGATGAATTTGCTTTCTGCTTTGTTAGTTTTGCCTAGTCATCAGCCCTGGGATGCGGATTTCCATTGTTTGGATGTGTTGTTTATGGATCAGCTCCATCAACTGTTCACATATCCTGCTTCAAAAAATCTGGATCTCAGCCCAAATCATATAGTAGATCTGTATCATTAGCGCAGTATGTGGGCAGGTGTGTGATACATTCGTTAACAGCTGGTGTGATCTAGTGGGTGTGATCAATTAGGTGCATGGCGCACCTAATTGAATTGCAGTCACTTGAGGGGTGCATTTTTGGATACATTAGCAACATGATAGAGAGTTGTTAAGCCATCGCTGTCAGTCAATTCTAATTCAAGGCCTTTTATTTGGTTCTGAGGACCAATCAGTCTACTTTTTATTTCTCTCTGAGCGCCTTTTATATGTGTGTTGTTCCCTGGCGATGAGCATCCCCTTTTAGCAGTATGTGTAGAGTGCCATCAATTTCTGGTTCGTTATGTACATTTTTCAGGGGAACCAACACTTACAACGCAACTTTTACAACAAAACTTTTACACCGCAACATCCATTACAACGCATGCCATTACAAAGCAACCATTACAACGCATGTCACTACAACGCATACCACTACAACGCATACCTTTACAACGCATACCTTTACAACGCAGTCATTACAACGCATACCATTACAACGCATACCTACACTATCCAACACTTACCCTACTGTTGCACCCCCTGTAGTTAGAATAGTAATTTGTACCCCTACACTATCCAATACTTACCCTACTGTTGCACCCCCTGGAGTTAGAATAGTAATTGTAACCCCTACACTATCCAACACTTACCCTACTGTTGCACCCCCTGGAGTTAGAATAGTAATTTTTACCCCTACACTTTCCAATATTTACCATACATGCAATGTAATGGTATGCGTTGTAAATGTAGTATGCGTTGTAGTGGAATGCGTTGTAAAGGTAGTTTTAAAGATTTCGTTGTAATGGCATGCGTTGGAATGGAATGCGTTGTAATGGATGTTGCGGTGTAAAAAATGCGTTGTAAAGGTATGCGTTGTAAAAGTGTGCGTTGTAACGACATACATCCATTTTTCATTGTAGCAGTTGCAGCCTTTCAGAGGGTCCCTGAGTCATATAATTGTCCCACTTGGGTGATGGCTGCCCCTGTTCAATGTGCCTTGTTTTCTGTCAGACCTCCCTTCCTAAATCTTGGTAAACACAACCGCAGCACATCTGGTGAATACACCAGCCACTGTGACTTATTCTGAATGTACCTGTACCTGTACCAGTAAAATCGTAGCACATGGAGGAGAATAGGGGCTTGTGCAATGCTGGTGGCAATTCCTGAGCAATTGTTCTAAAGTAGTTGCGCCCATCAAGGAGTGCCTAAATGGTTGTACTTCTGAGGACGCAGTTAAGGCAATCCAGATTTTGACCCATTTGAGTTACACCACCAAATAATAGGACTCAAAATATGGAGCTCCCAGGCCCCTACTGTCTCTTGGGAAAACAAGTTTACCAACGGCTACCCTGGGCACATTTCAAAGAAGTCTTGTTAAGAGGCTATTAATCAAGGAAAAAGGGTCTGCGTAGGACGAGCGTCAGATTACAGAAGAGGCACAACAGCCACAGCAGGATCACGATTTTGGAGAGAGAGAGAGATAGCCCATAATGATGATAATGGAAGCTGCTTCCGAAATTCTCATGAGGCCCTGGTTGAGGTCAGGGCCCTGTCCAGATTCCCAGCCTTGATTTTCAATTAAGTGTCTGTACACAATGACTCCCAGATATTTGAACATTTGTAGTTCTGTGGATAGGTGAATGATGCCAAATGTGTTAAATATCTGAGCAGGATTTGGGACCGCTGGCCACCAATCCCGCTATCTCACCAAAAGCTTCCAGGATCTCGAGTATATGTGCTGATCCTATAGTTATGTAATTTAAGACTTTCAGGATGTCATTCATATATATGAAGATGGAGTGTTTCTACCCCATTATTTCTAGGCAGTGCCATTCTGGCATATCTGACTGACCAATGGCTCCTCTGTAAGGACATAGAGAAGCGGAGAGAGAGCACAACGCCAACTGGAACCTCTTTCAACTGTCCGGATTCAGAGTTTTCTCTACTTGTTTTGACCTCGGTCCCGGGGCTAGATATAGGACATGGATCCATGACAGAATAGTTCTCCCAAATCCTATGCTTCACAGCTCCTTAATTAAATGTGTCCAGCACAAGCTATAAAATGGCCTGATCTCTAGGTATCCTAGCTAGCGCATGAAAAGTCTGCAGATATTGGAACTCTTACCTGGGACAAATGCACTGTGATCTGGCTGAACCAAGTGTGTTAGTGTACTCTGTATTCTATTTGCTGAAATCTGCCCTAGGATCTTGCAGTCTTGGTTTTATATGGACAACTAGCTTTATGAACCCGCGGTCAAGACAGTACTGGCTGGGTTTCGGCAACATGGCAAAGAACGTCTTGCAAGACATATGGCAAATGCATACCTTTATCTCTAGAAGTTTTATATACCTTCAGGAGGTGCAAGCAATACTAGTGGCAAGGCTATGTGTCTGCACAAACAAGTGTGTTCCTTATTTTGTAAGTCCAAACAGATCTAATGTACGGTACTCCAGGAAGATGAAATGGCCACCACACTCCAGCGCTGGGAAGCGATGCTCCCAACAATCTCATCTCGCTTCAGTTTCCTTGTTTTTCTTTGTTTGATTTCCTTTTCATATTTAGTAAGAATATCCCCAAGAATATCATAGTTCTTGTGATCGTGGGCGAACGGCGGACTGGAAAATCAGGCGAGGAGGCCGGATATAGTGAGCGATAGTGATTTATTAAGTCTTTGTACAGTGGATTGCGGGGACAGGGGAAGAGGTCAGGTCCAGAAACCCCGGGCCGGGTATGCGTCTTCTTCTCTGTTTGGCCGATTCTTCCGAGGGTCAGATGGGCGTCTGGGTCTTGCGTGTAGCTGCCTCGGTATGGTCGGAGAACACCTCGGAGGGCAATAAGAGAAGAAAGGGAGCCGTTAGTTACTTGGACTCGAGATCCGATCCCGTCACCGTTACCCGGTCGTGTGAGGAAGCGAAAGGGAAGTGAGGGAGGTACGGGTGGGGGAAGGTACGGGCGAGAGTTGGAAGGGGAAGTAAAAGAAGTGCACAGGGTGGTGGGGAAAGGGGTGCGCTTTATACAGTGCTAAGTGCGTATATACAATTTGCCTAGTGCCTACTGGTGACGTGCCTAGGATAGCGGGGAACAAATTTACACAGGGAGGGGATTCCTAATATGTACACAGTGCACCTAATGTGCTTAAGAGGGCAGCTGGTACTCACGCGCTCCGCCGTAACTCTCCTCCGAGTTACGGCCGCTCTTCAGCCACCTCCGTGGGACTCCACCACTCTTCAGACCACTCCTCGCTGTCTCCGTTCCCGTCTTCTCCGTCCGTCACCGCTCTAGCCGAAAGCTCCTGCCACGATCCTTCGACGGCGTCAATCTCTCTCCTTCCGTCTTTTCTGTATCCGGGCGTCTGTAGAGAGGCGGGACTTCCGGGGTCGTAGGATAGTCCTTCCGGTCCTTCGTTCCACCTGATTGGACCCTGCAAAGGAGAGAGGGGCGGGATATCGGTTGTCAAGGATGCTGTTGTTGGGGACCCCTCGCGCCTACGCGGGCATGATGCGGGGCGAGGTGACAACAGAGGTGAGGGGGCGACTCGGGGTTGGGTGTCCCGTGTGGCGGGATCACAGTTCTTTTTTGTGGGTTCTGGTAAATTCAACTCCAAAATCTTTCTCAACTTCACTAATTTCTTGGAGCAACTTTGTTACTTTACTTTCTGCATTTTCAATCAGTATGTTCATCAAATACATAGAATTGCTAAGTGGCGCTTTGCCAGTAACCCTTCATAAGTTTTAAGAAATTCAAGCAGAAGGTCATCGTTTCCAGGGGTCGTCTGCATCGCGAGCGGCTTCATTGCTGAAGCAATCTTGCCTTCTGAGATCAGTCCCTCGATCCCAACTGCCATCTGCAAACTGGTGGCTGACACATAGTTGTGTACATAATTCCTTATAATATACAGCAAACTACATATATATCTGCCTGTTTGTGTAAGTGGTGCCCGTTCTTATAACTGATCACTGTTAATGGCTTTGAGGGTGTCTCTAATTAGTCTGGTCAACTAGTGGCTAGATTTTTCCCCTCTATGTCTTGGAGCGAGATATTCCTTAGAATGGTGCTACCCCAGTCTATTACTAAAGTTAGCGTGGTGCGGTCTCTTACACCCCAATTCCTACCTTATTGTCTCAGATCCTACTGCATCTTGTTCAAGCAGTCTAAGGTATCCATCAGGCCTAGTTTGCTGGTCATGGAGGACTGCACGTACCCCTGTGGACCCTTTTATTGCTAACACCTCTGTTAGACCTGACAGCGTTAGGGCGGTCTTCCCCCAAACCTTTGCCTGCTTACCTCCCATTTTGCTGAATTCTTTTTGTCGGCCTTAGGACTCTGATAGCTTTACCACTGCAAACTAAGGCTGAAGTGGATGGGCTTCTCCCCTAAAACATGGCATAATTGACTTATCCACAATTGGCATATTTAATTTATCTACAAGTCCTTAATAGAGTGCACTACATGTTCCCAGGGCCTGTAAATTAAATTGGCCCTTATTGTGCCACCCATACAAGTAGCGTTTTATACATGTCCCAGGCCTGCCACTGCAGAGCCTGTGTGAGCACTTTACACTGCCATGTCAATTTGGCATTTAAAACCCCTTGCCAAGTCTTGAAACTCCCTATTTTATATATGTCACCCCTAAGGTAGGCTTTAGGTAGCCTGTAGAGTGGGTACTGTGTGTAATCAAAAGATAGGACATACGCTTTTAGGTTTTGCATATCCTGGTAGTGAAAAACGCCCAAATTAGTTTTTTACTACTGGGAGACCTACCCCTATCATAGGTTACCACTGGGGTTTCCATATTACACTTACAAGTGGTATTTCCAGATCGAGAAGGATTAGATCTGGTATGTTTCATATCACTGGAATGGTCATGATAAATCCTCTTTACTGGTAAAGCTGAATGTATCATTACCCTTTTAAAAATGCCACTTTTAAAAAGATGGCATTTGCTACCCCAGCAGCCTGTCTCCAATATATGTCTAGGGTGGGTGACAACTGGACTTTAAGCATTCTCTCTAGATAGCTACATACAAAAGGAGCTGAGGTGTGACTGGATGGTTATCCACATACTGATGAGCCATCCTAGGCAGAATGGGAGGGAGGAGCTGACACACTTAAATAGGCCGTGTCCTGTCCTTGCGCAAAGGGCTGCATACCCCACTGGAGTAAATCTGGAGTCAGAGTTGAGAGGGAGGTCCTCTGTGCACCTCTTTGAAGTCACCCCCACTTCAAAGGCACACCTGGGTATAAGTACTGGGTCGCTGACCCCACTAAATTAGGCACTACTGGACCTGTGAAGAACTCTGCCTGGAGGACTGATTTGCTGCTACAAGGACTACCACTCGGCAGGACTGCTGTCTGGAAGAACTGCCTTTCTTCTATGCTTCCCTGATGCCTCCTACCCTCTGCCCTGCTGAGGAAGGACTGGACCCATCTGACTTGCCCCCTGTTCTAAGTCTCCGGGACATCAAGACTTCTCATCCACCTGCAACAGCACCTGCACTTTGCTTGTTGCATGTCGTGCCCTGCCAAGTGGTGCCAATCCAGTCCTGGGCCCGTGCAAGTTGGTATAAAGTGCTGCAACTGTCCATCCATGCATTGATGATGTTGCGCAGATCGGAACTGGCACATCTCCCTTGACACATTGCTGCTGCTGCTGCATGAACCCCGACCTCGCATCACTGACTGCGTGGTGTATTGCCACCAGTTCCCCACGCATTGCCTACATCCTGCGGCTCGTCGACGACTGTTGGAAATGGTCCTTTTTACAGGGTTATCCCCAAACTTTTTGCTTCTTCCTCCCTTATTTTTCCTGACCTGTGGTTGTTGGCAATAGGACTCTGAGCACTTTACCACTGCTGATCAGTGCTAAAGTGCATATGCTCTCTGTGTAAATTGTTATTGTGATTGGTTATCCATGATTGGCATATTTGTAGTACCAAGAAGTCCCTAGTAAAGTGCACTGAGTGTGCCAGGGCTGGTGATTCAAATGCGACTAGTGGGCCTGCAGCACTGATTGTGCCACTCACATGAGTAGTCCTAACATGGTGTCTCAGGCCTGCCACCGCAGTGCCTGTGTGCAGTCTGTGAACTGCCATGTCAACCTGTCCAGTGCCCACTGACCAGGCCTAACCCTTCCTTTTCTGTACATGTTGGACACCCCTATGGAAGGCCCAAGGTTACCCCCCTGAGCAGGGTGCAGTGTATGTGAAATGTAGAGCATGTACTAGTGGAGGTGACATGCTCTGGTTGTGAATTACTGCCATTTTCGTTTTTCACTGTTGTAAGGCTATTTTGCCTATAGGCTATCATGGGGAATGCTGGCTACAGTGGCTACCAGCAAATCTTCCCATAGGAGCAAGATAGGACATAATAGTCTGGTATCCCTGAGCTCAGAATTTAAGAACACATCTTTTAGGAAAGGTTGTTTTTAAATCCTGTGTTTGAGACGCACTTTTAGAAAATGGCTGTTCTCTTGTCTGACCTTTCTGTGTGCCTTGGCCTGTTTGTGAATTGACTGTCTGGTTTGAGAGTGACAGTGGCTGGGGAGCCCCAGGAGGCTGGATGAGTCAGCCCTAGGCTGAATGACTGCACCTGGATGGTGGGAGGGGATAGCACCTGGGCCTGAATAGGGCTGTGCCTGCCTTCCACAATGCTTGCTCCACCTCCTGCTGGGCGGCTGACGACCCTGCCCCTCTCTCTGAAAGGAAAGGAGAAGCCAGGAAAACAAAGTGCTCAAGGAACACCCAGAACTGGTTCAGGCCGGGCTCAGAGCCCTCCTGCACAAAGGGAACAAAGACGTTTAGGGGTATAAGCATAGGACCCCAGACTACAGAAAATTAGATCATCCTGGAATCAAGAAGGAACCTCTGCCAAGGAGAAAGCTGGAAGACTGAAGAAGGAAGGCTGTCCTGCTGTTGCTTTGCTGGACTGACCTGCAGTTGCTTTGCTGCCAAGGAGAGGGGAAGGACTTTGCTTTGTGCTGTGTCCCCTTGCTTGAAGGAATCTCCAAGGGCCTGAAAAGAGCTGGCTCCCTGTTAAGACGTCCCAGGAACAAAAGAACTTCACCCCCAGCTTCCCTGAACTCTACTGAGAGAGTTATGTCCTTCCTAGAGTGCCAGTTGTGGTGCCTCTGGAAGCTGTACTTGTGTTGGAAAGCTGGAAACCAAGATTAAAAGAACTTTCTGCAAAGTGTAACTCATTGTTCGCTTGCGAAGCGCATCCCCGTCAGTGCAAGAAATTCCCGCCGCCGCGAAGGCCGAGATCGTCGGAGCGCCTGTTGCTGCTGCCAGAGTCCTCGCATCCTTCGCTTGCAGAACGCACCAGTCCGGTGCGTGAAGAGTATCATCGCTGCGAGTATCGTCGCAGAGCCTGTCGTCAATGGGTGAGATCACCGCACCGCTTGCTTGCGGACCGCATCACATCGCTGCGAGAGTCGTCGCAGAGCCATCGCATCAGGGGGCTGCGAGAGGAGAAGATCGACGCTGAGCCGCGCATCGTCGCCACACCGGAGATAATCGCCGCCCGAAGATCGTCGCATCGTACCATTTGCGTGCCACTTCCACCGAAACCTGTGTACCGGAATCCGCGGAAGGTATCGCATCCCTCCCCATACAGACCGGAGTCACCGCAACACGCCCGCTGCGTCCAGCGGGGTTATCGCATCGCCTCCCCAGGGTCTCAGGAGTGACGCATCGCTTGCTTTTCAACGCTACAGCTTTCACTTGGAACTTTTGTCGCATCTAAAGGTACTGTTGGCTAAAACGTGATGCAACTGTGGATTATTTGAACGCAACCTTAAGAACTCTTTTGAAACCATATTCTTGAACTGTGTATGTTGGATTTTTGTTGTTTGGTCTTGTTTAGTTTAGATTAAATACCTTTATTTTTCTAAACTGTTGTGGTGTCAGTTTGTGGTGTTTTCACTGTGTTACTCTGAGTGTTGGTGCAAATACTTTACACATTGCCTTCGATAAGCCTGACTGCTCGTGCCAAGCTACCAAGGAGGTGAGCAGGGGTTATCTGAAGAGTGTTTCCTCCTTACCCTGACTAGAAGCAAGGGACCCTATTTGGATAGTGGTACCTACCTCTGCCAACTAGAGACCCCCAGATCTAACAACGACGCATCTCCGATTTGTGCAGCTTGATCACGATGCATCGCCTGCAATCCAGCAGTTCGACGCCGACACATCCCCTCTTTGCTTCTCACATCTCGACTGCTTCAACAACACATTCCAGGTACTTTTCAGCAGGTCAAGGCTGGTCCTTGTACCCGACATGTGCTCCATCGTGGTTAGCCTGAACTTTTGGATTTACCCTGGTCAAACAGGCTGCAGTGGCAGGCCTGAGACAAGGGCTACTTAAGTGGGTGACACAATCAGTGCTGTAGGCCCGCTTGTTGCATTTAATTTACATGCCCTGGGTACAAGTACCAATTTACTATGGACTTACAAGTAAATTAAGTGCGACAATTAGGTTAAGCCAATTTTACCTTGCTTTAGGGAGTGAGTACACACACTTTAGTATTGATTAGCAGCGGTAAAGTGCACAGAGTCCTAAGGCCAACGAAAATGAAATTAGCAAAACTGGGGGAGTAAGGCAAAACGGTTGGGGAAGACTACCCTAAGGTTGACAGGTCTAACAGTCATAATATCTAAACAAACCCCCCATCTCTCTCTGTAACCCACCTAACCAAAATTTGTAATAAAACAGTACCTGATGTACTGCCTCCATTCTGCAGCATCTTGTGTTTTTAAAGCAACACCTGACCTCTCCAACCTCAAACAAGACCTTTTTCCAACTGAAATAAAAAAAACACAATTCTTAGCATCCTACCTGCTCCTCTCACTCGCCACTCCCAAGGGCCAAACTGCCTGCTCCCTTTGACTGGCAGTGTGCGGACAGCAGCTCTGACTGAGACCAGCGGCTGGTGTTTTACGAAATGGTTTTCAGTGGAGACCGCATACAACATTAATGTATGCATTAAGTAAGCCCGAGTTACTGTAGCTGTTACCTTTTCTTTAAGTCACTATATTGTTGACAATAGTTTTTTAATGTGTTATGCTTTGTTGTTGTTGTCTTTTTTGGAAATTAGGAAAGAAGTTATTCACCTGACTCGGGATATACCATAGCCTGTGAATTAAACATTTAAGAATTCAAGAGGGTGGTTTTTCTTTTTGTGGTTTGTATGCATGCATGGAAAAAGTGTTGTTTTACCAGTGAATTAGGTTCGGAAATTGCTCTTCAACTGAGTTTCTTGTAAAAAAATATCCCTGTCAGATTTTTTAAAAAATGTTTTCCCGCTGAAATATGTTTACCGAAATATTACCCAAGAGTTTTAAAAAGATGCGTTTTCTGGTCATTTCTCCCAAATATTTGAATGTTGGTTTGAATGCAATCTTTCAGCAATAATAGCTATGAATCTTTCAATCACAGCGCGCTGCTGACTTCTCCAGCTGTGTAAACCTGTGTTTCACTGGCCTGCATATTATCAGAGAAGTGAAGTACCTCAAAATGTAAACAGGACTAAAAATGTATTTATTAAGATAGCAGTGGGATTCCATTTTGTTCACTTGAAATGTTCTCCAAGAATAATGTAAACTAAATGAAAAGTCGGTGATTCAGCCATGTTACGAGGTGGGAGTGCTTAATCGACCATTTATTGTGCATGTAATACATCTTTGAACTCTGCAAATCAGTATTTCATTGTAACAGAAGTTAGTAACATTTTCTGTTTTCTAAAGTCAGGTTTGTTAAACAGTGTAAACTGAGTTAGCAAATTGGGGTAAAACATTCAGTCCCAATATATTCTTCCACAAACCTTGTGTTTAAGGTTTATCTTTGTATTATGAACACTCTAAGGAGGCGGCATTTGAAGGACTTTGGCTGATGCAAATATTAGGCGAATCATATTTTTAATATACATATATATATATATATACACACACATTTATATTTGAATAGGTGATGGAGGCAGTGATGCCAGCTGACAATGTCACGGGGAAGCTCGGTTGCTTTTAACGCTTTGTTTCCTTAGTAACTGAAAAAACAAATCTTACCTTTGTTTATGGTGGGGTACAGTACAGGCTTGTATCCCATAATTTGGCCTTGCCCTTTCAAGCTCTGCTTGTCCTTCAAAAATGTTATCAACTACATACATGCCCTTCTTTCAGGTGGGCTATTTAGGGGTGGTGAGTTCTATTAAGGTCAATATTTCTTCAGGTTAGTTTATGGGTAGCACGTTCGAAGTAAATATATCATAAAGATAAGAAACTTCTTAACATTTTACCATAAGGATTCTTTTATTAAGTTATTTACCTTTGCTTTTCAGAAAGCGGACACCTTTTTCTTATATGATTTATTTAGGTCAAGGGGGCACACTAATTGTAGTATTACTCTAAAAACAAAAATGCCTGTATTGTGTTCAGTAGCATGTATGCGGTTTGTAATTTACAGAGTAGGAATGAATGCGTATTCTGTGATATAATCAGTGCTGCTTTTTCAAGGTTAAAGCGGAGTTGTAGCTGCAGTTAATATATTGATTTGCACATGCACTAAAGAATTTTAATTCTAAAGCGGGAACACAGTGCAAAGGGGCTCTGTTAACTTCAAGGTGAAAGCTCACTCGCTGTTTTGTTCCAAGTTCACAACTCGAACCCTCCTTTCGCTCGTCTAAAATATGGGGGCGGCATTCATTGCATAAAGCTGTTTGGGGCCTATTCACAAATGCATTTCGGAGTATCTAGTACTATTCCAAATATTCTTGCATGTCTTTGGAAGTTGCCCCCGTATGCATGGAATATTCGTATAAAATTATTACAAATAGAAAGGACTGTTCCCTCTTTGTACTAATACTGATAGTGAGTTGGAGGTGTCTAGACCGATTCACAAGGGTGTGCACAAGAACGTAACAGTCCTCCTGTATTAATACTTCCTGTACTCGTAAATGCTTTTGTGAATTGGCCCTATTTTTTTGTATCTGGAAGCATTTTTCAAGTAAGCCAGATCTGCATTTTCTTTTGCTATTGAACGCTAAATGTGGATGTGTAAAAAATCGTTGTGTCTAACTACACAGATCCTGTTTAAACAAATAGGCAGGCGTCTTCTGACATTCATGCCTGTGAATGGATCTTAGTGACACAGAAAAAACACCAGTACATCATGTTTTTTGCAGTACTATGTCAAAACCATGTGGCAATTTGCAACTATTTTGAATGTTTTTATTCACCCATCTACTTTCTGCCCCTACATGACGCCCAATACCTACTTCATAATCTACAAGGTGATTTCTGGTACCCCACAGTACCTGGTGGCCAAGATGAAGATTTCTGGTGGAACATTCAAGACTTCCAACAGCAACGTCCCCTAATAGAAAAGTTGAAATGCAGAAAAGAGACAAGCACTGACATTCTCTGTAGCAAGGAAGGTTAATAAAATATATATTTATGCAATACACAGACATTTAGATTGACGAGTGCTATTGCACGACCTCAACATGGCATCTCAAATGACGTAATCGATGACCTCACTTATGAGATGGCATGACATAATTGAATCACAAATCACACTTCAGTTGTGGACTCTTGTGATGTCAGGAAATAGTTCAACAAAGAGATCAATATGTACATGAGACACATTTTGCCACAAGATAATTTTAGAGATTTTATTCTGTCAGAGACACATTAGGGCAGCATCAGTGAAAGGTACACACAATGTGGTCTCCATTGCTGACGTACATTGTTTTGACTTTCACCCACATGATTCCATACAGCTTCATGATTTGCTTAAACTGTAGCTTCCGAGAATATCTTGCACTGATTCAAAAACTCTGATCATTAAGTAAGTAAAAGCTGATGCCATAAATGGTACTCATCCTATCTGTGCTGGTTTCACTAACAAATTCCTCCGTTCTCAGCAGCATCTAGGTCAAATGTCTTGGAGATCTCAGCATTCAAATCCTGTGGAAGGCGCTATAAGATCTTGGGCTTGCACAACAAAGACTTGCAGACTTGTATCTTGTTTGAGACTATGACCCCTCGGTCTTCGACTCCTGTTCATTATAGACTCGGAGGCCGTCAGAAAGCCTAGCAAATTTTGGCTAAGCTGCAGAGAGAAGTGCAAAAGCGTTTCCATTCACTTAAAGTTAAGGCCCCTGATTGGGGAATGGTCTCCCATGAGATCTTCACACAAAAAACATGAAAAGCAGAAACCTTTCCTTCTATGAAAGGGTCTGCTGCTGAGGCCATTTGGATTGCCTATGGCATCTCCCAATCTCACGGACTTCCTCGTCACTGGGGCTAATTAGGATGTTAAAAAAGATGAAGCCAGCATTCCCAACTCCATCAACCAACCTTGTGCAGGTGAAGGCCTTCTGACAAACCACGCTAATTATGTTCAGGATGGTTAAGTTGCCTTCTCAGCCACTACCACAGAGTGAGACTGCCCCTGTGAGTTTGTTGATTCTCATGGCTCTGATCTCGACACCTTGAGACTCATTCTCTGCACCTCCACAGGCATTGGTACTGCTTCTAATGTAGCCTGAGCCCTCCTAAGTGCCACCACACCTAGGGGGCACAACACCACCAATGCTGCACTCGGAGCTGATTTCAGCATAGCCTCCAAAACCGTCAAAGTCTTGACCCTTTATCCAGCTGAAAAAGTTTGGCAGGTTTTTGTGGTGAACCTTTGGCATAACACCTCCCTAGGGTCTTTGTGGAGGCACTCTTTTGATCTGACTCCGAAGCTTTGGGAGTGTCAGATAAAGATTAGGTCCACACAGAGGATGATGATTCGAAGGCAGATAACCACCCTCCCCTCTTACAACACAGATACTGATATTTCCCTGGACTTACAAAGCACAAGTGGTCTCTCTACATTTCCAGAAGGTGCAATCCCGAGGCCCTGTGGGCCCCCTTCCACGGAAGTCGTTTTGTTCACTTTGATCCTGTGAAAACCATCAGGGGTGTTTTATTTAACCTTCCCACCGGTGGAACAAAATCAAACCTTTTGATGGGGATCTTTTCTTTCTCTGCAGTCTAATAACCTCTGCTACTCTTCGACAACACAGGCCTGCAACGTATGACCCTTAATTGTTAGTCTTATTCCTATCTGGAGAAACTAGTAATCCATGCTCCCTCTTCTACATTGAAGCCAAATTTCTTTGCTACAGCTTCTCCAGATCCTGAGTCTGAGACTGATCTCTTTGGAAGAAAAAAATATGTAATGTTTGGTAGTCTCACTCTTTGCACTGCACACAGCACAAGCTCTAAGGGATGTTATGCCAAAGCTATGGGAGCTGGCAAAATTGACCGTACTAAGTCAATCTGACCACATGTCAAAGCCCATCTCTGATTCAGTTGTTGAAGATTTTGGTGTTCCCGAATAGATCTTGAAATGCAGCGTGGAGTCTGCAAACACCATAGCTGTATCCATGGGTTACCCTCATGAACACGCCATTCGATTGTGAAAAGCTGTTTGGAAACAAGTCACTCTCCTCCACGGGCTCTTTCAAAATAGCAGATCTGCAGCACACTCAGTAGTCCTAACCTCCCCAGCGAAACAATTCCACCCGAATTACAGGAGGTTTCACTGTTATTCTAGGGCACAAGTTTCCCATCAGCGCCTCCCTTCGCTGCCAATCCAAACCCCATGAAAGATATATTGCTCCTTTTGGGGCAGAGGTAGTTCTAAGAAATTCTCTCACCTTCAGCAGCTTCAGTCCGTCTGTCTCCCACTGGCTCTGTTGCCCCAAAACCTCTTTAACTCCCACCTCTAAGCTACCAACTTCCTGTGGAGGTAAGAACTTACACTTCAGCATCAGTTGGGACATAATCAGGACAGATTTATGGGTCATCCAGCTAATCTGAGAGGGTTATCCCCCACCCTTTTGGTCATGCCCTCCAAACCACCCTCCTTCTGCCAGGGTGTGCTTTCCGGTACATACCTCCATTAGGCATGGCATTCTTAGCATGGTTTCCCCAGACGTTTTGCCTTCTGACCTCCTGTTTTCCTGACTACATTTTTGCTGGCTTTAGGGTTCTGGGCATTTTATCACTTCTAACTAGGGCTAAAGTGCAAATGCTTTGTACTCTAAACATGGTAACATTTACTTAACCACAATTTGCTTATTTAATTTACTGGTAACTCCCTTGTAAAGGGCATTATGTGTGCCCAGGGCCTATAACTTAAATGCTAGTAGTGGGGCCGTAGCACTGATTGTTCTTACCACCTTAGTAGCCCTGTAAACATGTCTCAGGCTTGCGATTGCAGACCCTGTGTGTGCAGTTTTAAACTGTCATTTCGAACTGGCAAGTTAACCTACTTGAAAGACTCACCCTTCCCTTTTATTACATAGAAGTCACCCCTAAGGTAGGCCCTAGGCAGCCTTATAGACAGGGTGCAGTGTATTTAAGAGGTAGGACATGTACCTTTGAGTTTTACATATCCTGGTAGTGAAAAACTGCTAAATTAGTTTTTCACTAATTCAAGGACTATCTCTTCCATGAGTAAACATTAAGATTGCCTCAAAACATCTTTTGAGTATAATTTCCAAGTGGGAGAATATAGAGTTTTGGAGTTTGGTGTCTCTGGACTCACAATTTAAAAACACAACTTATGGTAAAGTCAGATTTTAAATTGTAAGTCTGAAAATGCCACTTTTCCAAAGATGGCATGTTCTTACTTTAACCATTCTGTGCCTTTGCCTGTCTGTGAATGCACGTCTGGGTTGGGTGACACCTGGACTTTGTGCATTCCCTCTAGACAGTCACACAAAGGGAGCCGGGATGTGACATTTGCATCCTGATGGACCATCACCAGACTAATGGGCCTTCCTCAGGTAGAGTGAGAGGGAGGAACTGTCACTTGCATCTGAACAGAGCTATGCCTGTCCCCACACAAAGAGCTGCATATTCCCCTGTAGCGAGTCTGGAGTCAGGGCAGGAATGCACGGATCTTGTGATCTTCAAAGGCCTCTTTGAAGTATCCCCCACTTCAAAAGCACAACTGGGTAACCGTACTGGACGCCTGACACCACCAAATCAGAACACTGCTGGAACCAAGGAAATTCTGCCAGGAAGAAGAGCTGTTGTGCTGTAGGAGGGACTACCACTTTGCTACCTGCCTTGCTCTGTTGGTCTGCTGACTGCTGCTCCTTGCCTGCGAGTGAGGAGGACTGGACCTGCTCTTTACATCCTTGAACCTAAGTTTATCCCAGCGCTGGTTGGCTTGCCTCCTGTTGCTGAAGTTTCAGGGACACAACAGACTTCCAACCAACCTACTCATGGACTCTGCCATTTGTGAATCTGCTCTGCCAAGTAGTGCCACCCCAGTCCTGGACCCTTGGAAGTGGGCCTAAGTTCTGCCCTTTGTGCACCTCATCGGAACCAATGTGAAGCCCAGCAAAGCCTAACCGCACAGCTGCCAGCCTCACCAGAATCAACACGGGGCAGAGCGAAGCACTGCAAAGCCTTGATGCGCAGCTGTCAGTCCATTGGAACGGACGCACAGCGATGCCAAGCCCTGCAAAGCCTCGCTGCACAGTTCTCCAGGATCGATATAAAGCGACGCCAAACCCAGCAAGCCCTCGCAGCACACCTACCCGGACTGACGGAATGCCAGGCCCCACAAAACCTCGCCACACAGCTTTTTGGAACCGGCGATGGTAGGCACGAAGCCTCGCAAAGCAACGCTGTGCAGAACGCGCACCAGGATTTAAGGTACTGTGTTCAGTAGGCCCAAGTGGGTCCCTGTAGCCGGCCTGCACACTATCGAGGACAGCCTGAACTTGTGACTTTTTCCCAGTATGGCGCGACCAGATAGCCAAATGTGACACTTTGCATGTCTATGGACTATTTTCACCGAAATCTTTAAGATTGCATATCTTGGTTTCAATGTATTGGATGCTTGTCGTTTTGGTCTTGTTTTGTTCAGAATATAATCTATTTTTCTAAACTGGTGTGAAGTATTTATAGTGTTTTCATTGTGTTACTGTGTGGTGTGTTGCACAAATACTCAACACATTGCCTCTTAAGTTAACCCTGGCTGCTCTGTGCTAAGCTACCAGAGGGTGAGCACATGTCAATTTAGGTTGTGTACCTGACTTCTTATCCTGACTAGGATTGTGGTCCTAACTTGGACAGGATGCAAACCTCTGCCAACTAGTGACCCAATTTTTAACACTGACCAAAGGGGCCATGGAGGTGTTGCCCTTGAAAGAAAGGGGCACAGATATTTACTCCCTTTTCCTAAAAAGCACAGAGCTTAAACACGCATCCTTGACTTTCACCTTTTTAACCTTATTAGTCGGCAGGACAAGTTAAAGGTGCTAAACTTGCTGTCCCATAGCCCATTCCAGCTGGCCTTTAATATAGGGGATTGAACAGTGTTGATCGAACTCCAGGTCCCCTCTTTTCCACTGCCTATCCTACATGCCCATCAGTGCTATCTGAGGTTTACTACGGGTTCTCACAGGCAACACTTCATGGTTCTACCAGTTGGGCTGATGGTTGGCAGTGGATGTGTGGTAGCTTTGCTGCAGAGGGCAGAAGTCCATTTATTCCCATGTGTTCTCGTTCTGATGGCTACTTCTAACTCTACATTTCTTGTCTTAAGATATGCCTCAGGAACCAGACTAAATCCAGCGACTGTTCGAATCAGTGCTCCATGCAGCGCTAGGCGGCATTGTGAGGCTCGGTGCTAACTCCAAACTGCCCTGGAAGTGACAAAGCAGACCCTCATACAAGTGACATCCCTGCATGCTGACATCAGTTCCTTTCTTTCTATGTCTTCTTATGTGGGCGTGGCACTCCATTCCCAAATGTGTCGTTTTCTGGCAACTCTGCACTTTTTTAATTGTAGTAGTGAACACTGTCCACTCTGAAAACGAAGAGACTTGAGAAGGCAGATGGTGGCCACAGACCCACATGTGGTGTGCCCTTGGTGCTTAGGTTTAGGAGACAACTAAGTTGTATGACAATTGCACCCTCATGAACTCGAAGGTGATTCAGGATTGACAGGGGATGTTGAATGTAGCTGTTAGACCTGGCATCATTGGCATGACTCTCCCTTCCATTTTTTGACAGATTGCCTCTTCTATTTTGCTATGTTTTTGCTGGATTTATGCTTTGGGCACTGTGCCACTGCTAATCAGTGCCACAGTGCAAGTGCTCCCTATGTTAAATTAAAGTACTAATTGGTTATTCCATGATTGGGTTATTTGATTTATCTGTCAGCCCCTAGTACAGTGCACCATGTGTGCCCAGGGCTTGTAAATCAAATGCTGCTGGTGGGCTTGCAGCACTGATTGTGCCACCCACAGAGGCAGCTTGTAAAGTGTGTCTCAGGCCTGCCATTGCAAGGCCTATGTGCAGTCTAGCACTGCCATGTGGACTTGGCCAAGTGCACCCACTTGCCAGTCCCTAAACCTTCCCTTTGCTTCATATTAGACACCCCTATGGTAGGCCCAAGGGCAGGGTGCATTGTTCTCATAGGTTAGAATGGGCAGTTAATTATTACATTCTTATAATCCTAACTGACTCGGGGAACACAGTAGAAATTCGAATTTAGTATGCCTGAACTAAGAATAATAAAATACATCTTTTAGTAAAGTGTATTTTAATATTCTGTGTTTGCAAATACCACTTTTAGAAAGAAGGTATTTGCTTGCCTAACCATTTGAGCCTACCTCTGCTGGGTTGTGTATTCCTTGTCTGGGTTTGTGAGTGACATGGCTGGGGAATTCCAGGAGACAGGCTGGGGCAGCCCGGTGGTGAATAGAGAGATCTGCATCTAGAAGGGAGGGAGGAGTCGCACCTGGGACCTGAATAGGGCTGGGCCTTCCCTCTACAATGCTGGCTCCACCCCCTGTGGCTTGTCTGATGCCTCTGCCCTGCACTGTGAAAGGAGAGAAGGAATCGTGTCAATAGAGTGCTCCAGAGCTGTATCTTCCCTCCCCTGTGCTGGCTCCACTTCCTGTGGGGCAGCTGATGTCTCTGCCCTGCACAGTGAAAGGAAGAGGAGAGTCATGTAAACAAAGTGCTCAGAAACTGGTTTGGACTAGGCAGGGGCCTCTCTGCCTTCAGAGAACAAAGGATTTTGGGGTATAAATATTGGGACCGTGATCCCAAGAAAGTAGATCACTTCTGGAACAAGAAACCTTTCTGCCAAGGAGAAGAACCAAGGAAGCTGCAGGAGTTTGGAATTCCCCCTCTGCCAGTGTGCTTTTTGCTGGGTTGGCCTGCAGTGGTTGCTTCATCGCCAAGGGAAAGGAGAAGGAACTTTGTAAGGACTTTCATCTACAGAATATTCTCCAAGGGCTTGAACTGTGCTTGCCTCCTGCTGAAGTCTCAGGGACAAAAGACTTCACCTCCAGCTCCCTCCTGAATTTCCTTGCTGGGAATTCTGACTCCAGGAACTTGCGTGCCGCTGGGAACTTGAAGCATGACGCATCAAGAAGAAGCGTGTCGCCGCCGCAGCTGAAATCGTCGCAACGCCGGAGAAGCGAGCCTTCGCCGCATCTCCCTGGAAGCGTGTGTTCATCGAAGCTGCCTACTGTCGCATCACCGGAGAAGCGTGACGCCATCGAGAGAGTCGCCATCGCATCACCGGAGAAGTGCGTCGCAGGGCCTGTCGCGACTCCAAAGTACAGTCTTGTCGCAAGGCTGCCAGGGCATCATTGCATCGCCGCATCAAGGGCGCCATCTTCTCGCATCATAACTGGATCGTCGCATCGCATCAAGGCGCCATCTTGCGCACCGCAACGGGCCCGCAGGCCGAGTATCTACGCATCACCTCCGCACCGGTAAGGCTCACGACGAGTCCCCTACTCTGCGCAAGCATTGAGGAAGGACGCAACCATTCCCCCGGGTCACGGAACGGACGCATCTCCCCTTTTGCGAGCCTTTTGTTCACTTTGCGTTATGCTTCCAGGTACTTTGTTGAGAACTTAGTCGCATTTACCAACAACTTGAACTAAGAGACTTTAATCATCTTTTAAGTAATCTTAAGTGTAGTATTGTGGATTTTTGTCGTTTGTGGTCTTGTGTTTAAGTCTATATAAAGAATACTTATTGTTATAAAACCTGTGTTGTGCATCTGTAGTCAAGAATACTTATTGTTATAAAACCTGTGTTGTGCATCTGTAGTCTTATCACTGTATTACTGTGTATATTCACAAATTATTAACACACTGCCTCTGAGATAAGCCTGTCTACTCATGCCAAGATACCAAGGGGGTGAGCAGGGGTTAGGAGTGTAATCCCCTTATCCTGACTTAGAAGTAAGGGTCCCTATTTGGACAAAGGTGATAACCATTGCCAACTAGAGACCCCCAGATCTAACAGTAGCTAT
This sequence comes from Lissotriton vulgaris, assembly GCF_964263255.1. Taxonomy (NCBI): domain Eukaryota; kingdom Metazoa; phylum Chordata; class Amphibia; order Caudata; family Salamandridae; genus Lissotriton; species Lissotriton vulgaris. The sequence goes on along the minus strand of NC_141696.1, from coordinate 1,000,991,284 downwards.
ATCCAAGTTGTTATTCATGGCCTTTGCATAGAATCCACTGAAAGTTGCAGTATCTGTCTTAGTTATGGGGCCGCTTTTTTATGACTTCACCTTCCATTCAAAAGTCCGCTAGTATGTCGAAGTCCAAACGCAAACATAAAAATGTGAATTGGGGCTACACCAACTCTGCCTCCAAAGAGAAACCACAATGGTGCTGAGATGTCAGTAGCACTCAATGAAGGTCAGCAGCCATGGAGCTGTTACCTCAGTTGATCCAGATGTGCCCTGAGTTTTCAGGGCCATCATCCGCCCTCAGCAGTAACTGTAACTCGTACCCCCACCATGCAGTGTTGTCATCAATTATGTAATTTCAGAATGTTGCTGAGATGTTATCAGTTTTATCATTGAACATGTCATGAGTGATGTACCATGTGAGGTAATTAGCAGTGCATTTTTTTTACGTGTGTGTGTGTGTGTATATATATATATATATATATATATATATATATTTGAAGAAAAGGTTGCCCTCGAGAAGTGGTCCGTTTCTCTGTATTCGCCGCCGCACTGTGGTGGAAGTAGCCGGAGTTGCTGTTTGAAATATATATGTGTGTGTAGATATATATATATATATATACACACACACACACAGTCACCCATTGGCGGGTTGCCTGGGTAATCATAGCACCACGTTTCCACAGGAAATGGAATAGATTTTTTTGGTTTGCCCAAGGTCACTGGATCGCTCGAGGAGGAGGTTGCCCCTCGCCCACAAAAATGAATCGGGCTTCCTGGTGATTGAGTTCCTGGGGCTCTTCCGAGGCTCAGGCCTCTGCCATGGACAGTTCTCCTATCAATAATTTCATTGTTAATGCTGCAGTGATGTTAATGATGTCATAAGTGATGTAATATGTGGGGTAATTAGCAGTGCATAGCGAGGGCAGTGGTTATAGTTACTTTAGAGCATGAATTATAATTACCAGAGCTAACTATAAATTGTGAATTTTAGTGGTGTGTACATTTAAAATATTATGTTATCACTGAAATTCTCACCTCACTCTAACAGAAAGTAATATTATGTTATCATACGTAAAGCCAAACCGCCCACCACCGTGCATGGACAAACGCTATGCATGGCAGAGGGTTGGCTTTACTGTGTCCAACAACCCCCCCCCCCCTCGCAGGCAGCCAACCTCACTCTGCATGTGGCCTTTGCCAACTTACCCAGAGGGAGCCAACCCCATGCTGCGCACGTCCTTCAGCTGTGCACAGCAGGGAATTGGCCACTGCCTTTAACCCCCCTGTAGGCAGCCAACCCCACGCTTTGCACAACCTTTGGCTGAATGTGGTGTTCAGAGGGTGTTGGCCACAGGGCCTGGCATGCAGCCAGGACCTAAGGCCAGGCCCTGCGTCCAACCCTGCAGCCTTCAGCCCTGAGCAGTGGGGGGGTGGCTACTATGTCTCCATCCAAACCCCCTACTGGTAGCCAACCCAACGCTGCACACAGCTTTCAGCTGAATGTGGTGTGCAACCGGTGTTGGCCACAGGGCCTGGCCTTCAGTTCAGACCTGGGGCCCGGCCCCGTGTCCACACTTCCACTCCCCCCCCTTCCCCCACAGGCAGCCAACCCCTCGCTGCGCACAGCCTTCAGCCGTGCTCAGCAGGGGGTTGGCCACAATGCCTGGCCAATGGCCAGGCCCTGTATCCAACCCTCCTGCAGGCAGCCAAATGCATGCTGTGCATGGTCATTGGCCACGGCCTAGGGTTGGCGTTCAGGCAGCCGGGATGCCATCCCCAGGGCATTTTTTTTAAGGAGAGGGAGGGCACGTGGACAAAGAGCTAGTGCTAAATGTGTTTTCAATACATTTAGTTGTTTGGCTTATAGCTGTGTATAAAGTTGCTATGTAAAACTAAATGAGGAAAATTTATTTTGGGACCCCACTTATTCTTGTTTCCCGTTTGACGGAATCCCCCCTGAAACTTTACATTTAGTAGCTGAGGTTAAGAAAAAATTGGGGGGTGGGGAGGGGGGTAGGGGGCCAGATTTGTCAAACGGTACCAAAGGTATAAGAAAACCAAAAAATAAATTTCCTATGGAAACACGATCGTAATTGTAACTATAACTACCCAGAGGCGACTGCCACTTGGTAATATTGGTAAAATATATATATTTTTAACCAAAAATTATATATATATATATATATATATATATATCTATATATATATATATATATATATATATATCCTACTGGCGGTAGCCAGTAGGTATATATAGTTAGGACCTAGTTTCCATAGGAAATCCCCAACATTCTATTGGGAATAACTTTGGCGCTGGTTGATGAATCTTCGCAAATTTCTCAAAGAAGATGGCTCGCTCCGCTCCTTCCCTGAACTTTTGGGGGGGATTCGTCAAGTGGGGGGCTGAGAAAAAAGGGGGGTCCCAAAACGTGTTTTCCCCATGTTAATTTCCATAGGACCTTTAGATACAGCTACAGCTTGAACCGCTGAAGGGAATTACACCAAACTTGTCAAAATGGTAGTGTCTGGTACGCAGATCACGCTTTTGGTAAAATAGTGTAAATCCCTCCAGTGGTTCCTGAGAAAAATAAAAGAGAAACAAATTATATATCTATAAGCGCGCACCCGTGCGCGCCCCCCGTGAATTTTCGTAATTTTTTTTTGGGGGGGGGGGGGGGGACTTGGGGGGCTTCTCTATTTTATTTTAATGTGTTTATTTTTAATTTCGAGGGTGCCCACCCCTCGTTTTACCTCCGAGATCGCCGCCGCGGCCCGAGCCGCCTCAAGATGGCCGCCGCCTGGTTGTGGGCGGGGCCGGGGCGACGTGGTTTCCGCTTCCCCCTGCTTGAGGGAAGCCTTTGATGTGCCCGCCGGTCTCCCGTGCCAAGGGGGAGACCGGATAATGATGGGGTGACACCGGAAGTGAGCTACATTTTGTGCGCTTCGGACTGCAAGTAACCCCACAGATTAGTTATATTTCTTAGAGTGACAATGGTTCAATATGTAGCTAGTCTGTAAAGTACATATGCATGCATGGTGAAAATCATATTGAAATGTCTATGCTCGAAATTAAGCATAATATGCACTATTCTGCTGATAGAAAGGACTTTAGCACTCTCAATTCGAAGGCGGAAAGAAGCCGCTTCTGTGCAGTGTGCAGGAGGAGTCGAGATAAGAGTGCGTGTCTTGCGGTACAGGGAGTGCAGATTGGGATATGTCCTAATGAGGTGGCAAATAGGGTGGGCGAGCGGGATGTCGCCCCCCCATGTATCGCATCGTTTGGTTGCTGTACTGTGCCGGCAACCTGGCGCTTGGACACTGTTCAAACTCCAGTGGGAGAAGCACTTCAAAGTCAGTCGGCAAGCTCGATACGTAGGTCTTGAGGAAACGTGTAGCAGTGGGATGGCAATTGCAGGAGGGTCATCTCCCTTCCGGGGGATTTACCCACCACCGCCCCCTAGTTTATTTAAAATTAAACGCTGAAGATGCGCAGCTGTTTGGAGACGTTCTGTGCTCCCACGGGCTTGTTTTTTATTGTCATTCATGTCGCGCGCACACAGGATCCTGTGCCACCGCAGACTGCCCCTTCTGTGCGCACGGCACCGGACGACCTTTGCTGTTTCCAACAGAGAGCACTGATAAAGTCCGCAGCAGTATAAGGCTGCAGGTTTTTCAATTTATTGTCCACTTGTTTAGGTTGGCATGGCATGCAGACGAAAGGCTGCTTCAGAGCATCTGTAAGGAGAAGGACTGGAATCACTGTACAGGGGCCTGCACATTCCCCATGAGTGCATTTCTTCAGCGGTTGTAGTGGAGTCTCCCTTAGCATGCGTTTCTACTGTTTTTGTTTTCTTTTTACTTTATCTTGTTTTGCTCAAGCTGTGGGTTGGTGGTGGAAGGGCATGCTCCAGCCTGTGGGCACGCACCTCCCCCCTCTGTCATCCTGCCTCCTAGCCCTCTTCACAGGACATAAAGCTAATCCCACCCCCACCTGCTCCGGCCAGTGACAGGTCATTGTTAAACACCCCTTCCCCACCCCTCTCCATTGTCATGAAGACATGGCTGCAAGGGGGACCTCCCCCTCTCACTGCTGCCAGCAGCAGCTCCCAAGAGCCAGGTAGGCTCTTTTCTGAAGTTTGGATGAGTTGCTAACATTACACCATGCCTTAAGTCGTTGGCTTTCATGTAACAAATCAGTGAATTCTGGGACATGTAGTATTAGGTTGCTTCACTTAAATCAGCTGAACAAAGTGATCTGTTAACTACGATTTGTGAAACGAGAGCACATGACAGCCCTTTGTTGCACGGCCTACCTAGCCCGTTGCTAAGTTTGTGGCGCTTTCAAGTGTGTTCTGTGGGTACTCAAACACACAAGGTAAGGAGTTGCTAGTGTCCTTCCTAGTTTGTCTAATGTTTATATATATGGCGGAGGTGCGCGCGAAATAAAACAGCTTCAGCACTAGCTTTGGGTCTGCATCCTTTCTTGCTGGAAAAGCGGATTTGGGAACGGAGTTCAGAAAATATATATATATATATATATATATATATATATATATATATATATATATATATATATATATATATATATATATATATATATATATATATATATATATATATATATATATATATATATATATATATATATATATATATATATATATATATATATATATATAGGTTTCAGGACTCGTTTGGAAGTGATGGCCTCGAACTGTTGCACTGGGTGTTGCACTGGGTGAACGCTGCAACAGCTGATGGTGCTCTCCCCCCGACCGGGCGGCCGGTAAGAATTTTGTTATCCAAAGTACCTGAGCTTTCGGGGAGGCACACGACATTTCTCCGCCCTGCGGGCTTATCACTCAGCATGCTTTCCGCTCTCCAATTTTAAAACTGCCCGACGCGTTTCTGGGAACCTTTTCCCGTCATCAGGGGCTGCCATCAAGGAATGTTGTTCACGCACCAGTATTTGCCAGACATTTATTTATTAGCCACACCCCTGGTAGGCGTATGATTAGTGCATCGTCATACCAAGTTTTCTGGGATGCGTAGTCCGTTCGGTGCATGGAAGTTACATTGGATATTCCTTGACAAGTAATGCATCTTCAAATACCTATGGTAGGCTGGGTATTACGGTTCAGCACGCTGTACACATGGAGTCCTGTGCTCGAACCTCCAACTCACAGCGTGCTGAACCGTAATACCCAGCCTACCATAGGTATTTGAAGATGCATTACTTGTCAAGGAATATCCAATGTAACTTCCATGCACCGAACGGACTACGCATCCCAGAAAACTTGGTATGACGATGCACTAATCATACGCCTACCAGGGGTGTGGCTAATAAATAAATGTCTGGCAAATATTGGTGCGTGAACAACATTCCTTGATGGCAGCCCCGGATGACGGGAAAAGGTTCCCAGAAACGCGTTGGGCAGTTTTAAAATTGGAGAGCGGAAAGCATGCTGAGTGATAAGCCCGCAGGGCGGAGAAATGTCGTGTGCCTCCCCGAAAGCTCAGGTACTTTGGATAACAAAATTCTTACCGGCCGCCCGGTCGGGGGGAGAGCACCATCAGCTGTTGCAGCGTTCACCCAGTGCAACAGTTCGAGGCCATCACTTCCAAACGAGTTGGAGGTTCGAGCACAGGACTCCATGTGTACAGCGTGCTGAACCGTAATACCCAGCCTACCATAGGTATTTGAAGATGAATTACTTGTCAAGGAATATCCAATGTAACTTCCATGCACCGAACGGACTACGCATCCCAGAAAACTTGGTATGACGATGCACTAATCATACGCCTACCAGGGGTGTGGCTAATAAATAAATGTCTGGCAAATACTGGTGCGTGAACAACATTCCTTGATGGCAGCCCCTGATGACGGGAAAAGGTTCCCAGAAACGCGTCGGGCAGTTTTAAAATTGGAGAGCGGAAAGCATGCTGAGTGATAAGCCCGCAGGGCGGAGAAATGTCGTGTGCCTCCCCGAAAGCTCAGGTACTTTGGATAACAAAATATATATATATATATATTACCTACTGGCGGTCGCCAGTAGGTATATATAGTTAGGATTTTTTCCCAATGGGATTTCTGAAAATTCTATGTCTAATAACTTTGGCGTTTGTGGACGGAATTGGCTGAAATTTTCAGAAAAATGGCACATTTTGTTTCTGAGCAGCCCCTGAAAATTTGGGGGGTGTTCGGCAAGGGGGGGCCGAGAAAAAAGGGGGGTCCCAAAACGCGTTTTTCCCATGTTAATTTCCATAGGGCGGTTGGCCTCACTTTTAGCTCGAATGGCTGAATGGATTTGCACGAAACTTGGCAAAATTGTAGGGACTGTTAGCCCGATGTGCCTTTGCTAGGTCTCAATAGATGTGCTCCAGTGAATTTTGAGAAATTAACGTTCAAAGTAAGATATATATCTGTAACAGCGCTCCGGGTAGCGATCCGGTTCGCGTACTTTTCGCGTAACGGAACTTTGCGATGCGAAGCTGATTGGCTTTCCGGTGTCTGTCAACATTCTAAACAGTCCGGAGCGGCCGCCATCTTGTCTCTCGGTAGGATCGAGAGACAAGAGGAGGCTAAAATAAAGGGGGAAATTACCATAAGGGGGCATAGTAGACCCTCGTTGACCCCCTAGGTTTTATGTGGAGGTTTTATAAGGTCTCAGCAGGGCCAAAAAAAAAAAAATTTTTTTTTTTTGCGTGGTGAGCGCCTAGTATGCGAACCGGAAAGCGTTCTGGGCAGCGTACTATAAGGATAAAAGAATGATAGACTTTTCTAATACTGTATGTTAATTGTTTGTTGTTTTTGTTGATTTTTTTTGTTTTCTTCATTTTTTTTTTAGGTATTTTTTTTTATTTTGATTGTGTTTCATAATTCATTAAACTTTCTAACATTTCATTGTCAGAAATTTCAAAATTGAATATAGGGTGTAACGTATCCTCATTTTTAAGCAGGTTATCCACTGCTTCAACACATTGTAGTAGTTCCTGGTCTCTACTTTGATCCATAAAATCATCAATTTTTCCTTGGCTGCTCTCTTCCAGTACAATTGTAAATTGAACTTGTTGCTCGCCTTCCATTTTGCCTGAAATTTTGATTAAAAAAATATATATTAGTAGAGATAGGGCACTGTTGGGATTAATTTTAGATAGGCAGTTTTTATCAGTGAATTTATCTTTTGGCAGTGTATAGTATCAGAGTGGAAATAGGACTATAAAAAAGTGTATGTGATTTAACCAAGACAAGCCTAACTCCATTCATAACTATAACAGAGAAGTCTATCTAAATCCATAACTACTACAGAGGGATAGTATATATCTATCAGAAAAAGTCTACCATATTAAGTTATAGTGCACAATATACTTCAGTTTTAAAAATAACAACTTACCTTCACAAACAAGTTGAAGTGTTTGGTAGCTATTCAAATGTGATGTACAACAAGAAGTAGCAGTCAAAATGGCTGTGTTTTCTTCTCTTCCTTTATATATATTCAGGTATATAACCAATCAAATGTCAGGTAATATAAGTAGAAAATGAAAGTAACATTTTCATTGGTTGTCAATTCCAACACTTCAGATGTGTTTTGTGAAGTAATTTACCTCACGGTATTTAGAGAGGTCTACAGGCTTAATGGCTAAATGGAATTTCAATCAAATTTGTGAAAATGAAAGGAATTGTTATGTAGTATGAGCTAATCTATATTTGGTGAGAGTGTCTCCAGTCGTTTTTCTGTGAATTACTTTCCCACCTTTTTTTTTGGACCGCTTTCCGGGTAGCGGTCCGGTCCGCGAACTAGGAGCGTAACGAAAGTCCACCATTTTGTGTTTCGGTCGAATTAAGATATAAAATGGAGGGCAAATAATGTTCAGAATGGGTAGAAGGGGGCACGGTACAAGTATTTTGACCCCCTAGGTTTTCTGAGGGTGGCTGAGGAGGACCATATGTGCGGGGAAAAAACATTTTTTTAAAAAATTTTGCGCGGTTAGCTTCCAGTTCGCGTACCGGGTAGCGCTCTTTGAGCGTAGTTTGTTGAAAATTACAGAAAAAAGTTAGAGAAAAATAATAATTGTGAGTGATCAGATGTAGGGTAGCTCTGAGAAGAGCTTTTGGGTTTATGGTACATTTTGGTACTTATAAGTAGGTACCAATGCACAGTCTTAAATTCAAAATGAAAATTCTGTTGCCCTCATCTGAGAAGTGAACTCCATCTCCTCTGTAGATATCTTGCATGTAGTAACGCAAGTTATTGTTGTACAAGGAGCCCATTCCATGGTCTCTCATGTAAGCTGAAACAGATTTGTTTACATGCTTCCTCGCTTTCTCAATTTGTGGACAAAATTGGTTGGACCACCTCCATTTCTGTCTTTGGCATATATTGGAATATACCAAGGCAGGTTGAGGAAAAAGTGCCATTAATTGCTCAAAGGTGTCCTTTAAAAGCATTTCCAGACCTACCCCAGTCAAAGTGCCCAAATCATTACCTCCACAGTGTACTATTAACAGGTCAGGTTTTGGCAAATGCATAAAGGTTTTCACCAATGGTATCAATTGGTGACATTTCAATCCTCTTTGGCCCAACCACTTAATTTCCACATCTTGTAAATTGAGGTTAGGTAAATTTCTGTTCTCAGCATACCTTTGAGCCCAGTAGATGTAACTATGTCCAACAATCCAGACATTAAACATGGTGGGAGAAGGTTGTGCTGCAGTCAGATGAAGTGTGGTAATGAAAGGGCAGTTGAAACAGTAGGAGTTTGTAAAGAAAAAAAACTGTGTATTTCCAGTGCTAATGATTCATTAGCAGTGATTGGTGCATTTCCATTTCTGAAAACAGAAAGTTAGGGTGCATGGATGTGTTCTTTGAAAGATGTAATTTGAATGGTCAAGGAAGAAACATTTAATGAAAGATTGCACTGGATACGCAGGTGCACTGAGAGTTCAGAGTTCAATTGAAACATTGTTGTGTGAATTTGCAAACATGAGAGGTCTTTCAGGAGGTGGTTGCTAAGCAAAAAAGGCAGAGAGGGCAGAGGGGGGAAGGGTTTTGATTTGAAAAAAGTGAGGGAAGAGTTATGATTGGCTAATATGAGAGATATGTGTAATGAATATCTGTATTTGTGTGCTTTTAATAGCTGCAGCCTCTGGAGTGCATCCTCTTTGTTCTGCTGAAGACAATTTGGAGTATTTCTGAGACTGTTTTGAAACTCAAAAAGTATTTGCTAAGGTGAGAAAAGATTTATTTAATTTAGATAGAGAATAGTATGATTTAAGGAGAAAATGATGAAGAAAGCTGTGTTTTTAAAATGTGGCTTTGTCTCAAGTGATATACAAATAGATTTTGTTTTTTGGGAGAAATTGTAATTGCATATTCGGTGTAGCATTCTGGCATGCAGTAACACAAGTTATTGTTGTACATGGAGCCCATTCCATGGTCTCTCATGTAAGCTGAAACAGATATGTTGTTTTTAAAAACGATTTTTGAAAACAATTACATTTCTGGATATGTACTGCTAGAGCTTCATAGGTTGTTTGGGTCATATTTATAAGGCATTTGAGTGTCTATGATGTTATTTTTCCCTTTTTAAATGGAAAGCGTTCTTCATGGGGCAAGTTTGTTGTAAATACGCTCCCACCTGTGCTTGGCAAATTTAGATTTTGATTATGGGAGTTACATAGCCATGTTAATAATGTCCCAAAAATGGTGCAAGGGCATTCAATAAAACGCTTTCATGTGTCTCAAGGACATTTTCAGTCATTTCCTCTTGAATGCAGGTATACAATTGATTTATATGCTGTGTTTAAAAACGATTTTTTGAAATCAATTACATTTCTGGATATGTACTGCTAGAGCTTCATAGGTTGTTTTGGGTCATATTTATAAGGCATTTGAGTGTCTATAATGTTTTTTTTCCCTTTTTAAATGGAAAGCGTTCCTCATGGGGCAAGTTTCTTGTAAATACGCTTCCACCTGTGGTTGGCAAATTTAGATTTTGATTATGGGAGTTCAATAGCCATGTTAATAATGTCCCAAAAATGGTGCAAGGGCATTCCTAAAAACGCTTTCATGTGTTTCAAGGACATTTTTAGTCATTTCCTCTTGAATGTAGTTATACAATTGATTTATTTGCTGTGTTTAAAAACGATTTTTTTAAATCAATTACATTTCTGGATATGTACTGCTAGAGCTTCATAGGTTGTTTGGGTCATATTTATAAAGCATTTGAGTGTCTATGATGTTATTTTTCCCTTTTTAAATGGAAAGCGTTCTTCATGGGGCAAGTTTCTTGTAAATACGCTCCCACCTGTGCCTGGCAAATTTAGATTTTGATTATGGGAGTTACATAGTCATGTTAAAAATGTCCCAAAAATGGTGCCAGGGCAATCTTTAAAAACGCTTTCATGTGTCTTAAGGACATTTTAAATCAATGAGGAAACACAGGTGATGTAATTCTGAAATGAGGAAAAGAAACTCCACATTTTTCAATTACATTACTAGTGTTTCCTAAGTTTATGAATGACATTGTGCAGATGAAGTCTAGGTGTGACCACAGATTCAAAAGAGGTCTGCCCTTTGTTCAAGAGTGAAGTGGACATGACTTACTTCATTGGTAGGCCTTCACATGTATTATCTCCTTTGTTTTCTTCAACAAGTGAAAATCTCATCTGCAACCATGTGTTGGCCTCACCTCAAAGAAACAAAACAGGTGATGGACCGAATGTGGATCAATGACACACATTCACCCCAGTCCAAAGATCTGGGCCCAAACAAACCTTTAGATAGGCCACACCTTATCGTCAACCTGAATTAATCATTTAAAATGTTAGGGAGAGATTTATGATTGTTGTATGCCTGTTTTGTACCACTGTGTGTCATTTTTGTGACGCAGTGCTGGTGCAAATGTAAATGTAAATGTATTGGCATTTATATAGCGCACTACTTACCCGTAGGGTCCCAAGGCGCTTCGACCGCTGCGAAACCCTTCCTGGCTTCCCTGAGAGATGGTCCCTTAATGGGTATCTCCAGGGTGAGACCAGGCATCCCCAGCGGTCTGGTGGGGCCGTTAGTGAAGATGAGGCAAGCTAATGCCCAGAGTTGCCGAGTGTGATCGCTGATCAGAGTGGGCACCGAGGCGAGAGAATTATCGAGTCCGCTGACCCTGGTCCAGAAACCTGCCGCGCCGGGAATCGAACCCTGGTCCCGGGCCGTCCTCTGCTCTCGGGTCTGCCGCCTCTAACCAGTGAGCCACACTACTTTGGCTATGTTAAATAATAAGTAGGGTGTTAAGTTTTTGATGACTGTTATTCATTTACTGTTTGGTAATAGTGGTTAATAACATTTTTTATTATATTTTTCCACAGATTCAACTGCAGATCATTTCAAAATTTGAAAAATGCCAACTAAGAATCGAATTAGAAAGGCTAGAAAACGTCAAAGACAGCAAGATCATGTATTATTGCAGCAGTCCTCTCCCCAAAATACTTGTGAAATCACCAAGAAAGCTCCGGGTAAGAGCACGAAATCATTCTTAAGAAATATTTGTAGTAAAAAAAGTATTTCTCCAAAAAATGTTTCAGTCCAGAAAAAGAAAAGCAATTTAAATGGAAAGGAAAGCCCAATCAAAAATGTTACTGGTAGAGCAAGAGATAACTCTGTGCATGATAGTAGAAGGAAACAACAGTTTAGGGACATTCGAAAACGAATGTTCCGCAACAGGATAATAGTTCATTTATTAAAAAATATTAAGAAAGGCCAACAGAAAGTGGCATTTTATAAGAAGAAGAAAAATGTAGAGAAAATTATTGATCATGCTTTTGAAATTAAGCGAAAGTTGTTTATTTTGGTAATCAATAGAATTAGGAAACTAAGCAAGGTAATTTCTGATTTCAAATCAAATAGTAGATGGAAGAGAGTAGTAAATCGTAGTAACTTTTGTGAAGTTTTTTCCGGAGAATGGATGCATAGTTCAAGTTGTGAGGCATTTTTTAATGAGGAGAGTTATTTTCAGGATAATGATTTGGTGTTTGCAGTTGACACCAGTGGTCGAGCTTATGAAGTGAAGGATGGTTGTCCAGTTGAAAAAGAAAAACTTGTGACAACAGAGACAGACGAGGTGTTAGGTAATGATGTTTTAGGAAGACGTCCTAAGGGTCCTGTGTACATTTGGAAGTGTAGTTCTATTTGCAGTGTGCGACAGGTTTCCATCAATTTGCTTTGTGATTTTATACGGACATTTAATAAGAAAAGTTTGAAGCAGAAAATGAAGTTGTTGCAAGATTTAGATCCTTGCAGAGTGAGACAAATGACAGGTTTGCGTGGTCATTCACTGGCTTGTCTTTCCAGGAGAGTATGCCAGAGTGTTTTTCATCATTTCAGGATGCTAGCAGTGCATCATAATAAAGTGAGAAAATTAGTGAGAATGTTGTATTATGCTAAGAGTCCAGCAATTATGCTTAAACAATTATGTGCTGCTCTTTTGCATGGTTCTGAAATAGATGTCAAGAATATTTGTGAAGAAATTGAGTTTTGTTACTTTGGTAGTAAAGATGAGAATGTTCAAATTGACCCAGAAGTAGAAGGTAATGTTGAAGATAATGTACAGGTTTCTAGTACAGATAAATTTCAGAAGGAAATTGCCACGTTTCAGATGAAATCAAGTGAGAGGCCTAATTTCACTTGTGTGTGTTGTCGACGCACTTATTACAAGAATCAGATTAAGTTAGTGGATTTATATGCAAAAAGTGAAAGGGAAAATAATAGTGAATGGAAGGATTTCGCCACATACTTGATGGTAGAAAATTGTTTTGATTTGGGATCGGATCAACGTGTGTGTACTTATTGTTGTAACAAATTAAACCAAAACCAGATGCCTGCTAGGGCGGTTCATAATAATCTTGAATTGGTTGAGGTTCCTTCTGAATTGAAGGATTTAAATACTTATGAATCTATTTTGATTCAAAGTATCCATCCCTTTCAGGCTATTGTAAGAATGGAGCCAAAGACAGGGAAGTTGCCTCCAGCAGATTTACAGAGAGGATTAAAGGGAAGAGTTGTTTATTTGCCTCTAGATTTGAACAAAAACATTAACACAATTGGAGTAGAAAAAGTTGAAGAGGAACCTCTGGTTATCTTGGTTAATGGGGTTCCGACAAAGAATAAGAAAATATGGCAAGATTTAGTGGATGTTAGGAAAGTCAAAAAGGCAACATTGTATTTGAAGAAAAATAATAAGTACTATATAAATGTATATGTTGCAGAAGAGGAAGAAAGTGATGAAGAGGATAGCGATTTGTGTGCTGGCCAAATTGAGAAAGTAGAGGCCTCTAAAAGTGAAGAAATATATGAACATTATAGTGTTCATCCTTTGCATTCCAAGGAAGTCATGGGGAATGCAATTGAGTTGTTTCAAATGAAACAAGCCAAAGGGAGTCCCATTAGTGTTTGGGAGGAAAGTTTGGAAGCTCGGTGTTTCCCACAGCTATTTCCCACAGGTCGAGGAGGAAGATATGATGAGCGACCTCATCAAATTCCTGCGTCTGAATACCGGACTTTACGATTGTATGCAGAAGATCCTAGGTTTCGTCAATGTATTCCCTATTTGTTTCATCTCCTGTTTGAAAGCGATCTGTCTGGACTGTCATATGCAGTGAACCACATCTTAAAAAGTGGTATACAGATGCGAAGCATCTCGGCAAGTGACTTTATGCATAAAGTCAATGTCCAAGACAGTATTTTGGATTCTCACCTAATTAATCTCATGGCGTGTCAGCGTGGTACTAATGAGTACTGGTACCGTCGTCATGGTGATTTAAAATGTATGCTGAGGAACTTAGGAACTCCAACATGGTTCCTTACTCTGAGCTGTACCGAGTATGGCTGGGAAGACTTACTTGAATTTCTACGAGAGGCAATTGGAAATATTGAAAACATTGAATTCAAGACACCGGGAGAACTGTGTTCTTTGGATCCAGTGAATGTATGCAGGTACTTCAATCATAAATTTGAAGCTATGATGTCTTTCATCACAAATAAGAAGAATCCACCTCTTGGAGAGGTGTTGGATTTCTTCTGGAGAAAGGAGTACCAAGCAAGAGGTGCTCCTCATATACATATGTTGTTGTGGATCAAGGATGCACCTAAATTTGGAACAGATCCGGATGACTTAGTGATGAATTTCATAGAACAGTATTCTACGTGTGCTGTTCCAAACGCAACGGAGAAGAAAAGCCTAAGAGAACAAGTTCTACGTTTCCAAAGCCATCGTTGTGGAAAGTACTGTCGTCGTAAATTCAGAAACAAGGACAAGTTCTACACCAAATGTCGTTTCAACTTTCCACGACCGGTGATTTCTAAAGGAAGAGTGAACAGTTTGATGTCTTCGCTGCGACATAATGTGACGAGGAAATCACCCAAAAATACATACAATTTGAAAAGGAACGGAGAGTCCAAGTACATCAACGACTACAACCCAGTGATTTTGTCCATGTGGAATGCTAACATGGATATACAGTTTGTGGCTGACAACTGTATGGCTGTGGCTCGGTATGTGACATCTTACATCACCAAAAAAGAAAAGACAGAATTGAAGGATATGTGGGAGGACATTTCCCATGAAAAGAGCCTCAGCAAGAAGTTGTACAGTTTCAGTCTGAAGATGTTGTCGCATCGAGAAATCGGAGCTTACGAATGTTGTGACCGGTTGTCTTCAGCAAGTCTCTATGCCAAATCCAGGAGTATCGTTTGGGCGAGTCTTGGTCTTGCTGCAACGCGAAATCGAGTTCTAAAACCTGTCCGGGAAATTGAGTATTTGGCAGAAAAGGAACCAAACAGTACCGACATTTTGAAGACCAACATGTTGGATACATATTATCCAAATCGAAGCAGTCACCTTGAGAATGTTTGTCTATATGAGGTTCTACAAAATTATATATTCAAGAGGAACATCAAAGAAGATATTGAGAAAGGAGTGTATGCTGTAATTGGAAGTGAGGGATGTCTGGTCAAGCAAAGAAAATGCCAATTAGTAAACCATCGAAAATTGAGTGGCGAATCTCCAGAAAAAAAGGAGTTTTTCTATTTAGCACTTTTGCAACTTTTCAAGCCTTGGCGTGCAGAAGAGGAACTGCTTGGAGATTTCCTCTGTTACGAAGACTCTTTCACTGCTGCTAAGGAGACCATAGAATGTCCTGCTTTTCCCAAATATCAAGAAATGTTGACTTTGGAAATTGAGCAGGAAGCAACGATTGCAGCCGAGATTGCCAGAGACAGTTCTCAGGACAGTCAGAGTTCTGTTTCATTGAGTCAGGATCCACTAGGAGGACCTATTATCGAAAATGAAGCTGCCACTGCTATGAATGAAGTGGAAAGAGCCATGGCACATGCTCAGGAGGATGCGGTTAACTTAGAAGACTTGGAAAAACAACTCAACGTTGAGCAGAGGAAAATATATGATGAAGTTACCAAGCAAATTGAGCATGGATTAAGTCATGAGAAGAAAGAGTGCTCATGTACATCGTTGAAGCCTGTCCGACTGTACGTGAGTGGAGAAGCGGGAACTGGAAAAAGTTTCCTCATTAAAGCAATTTCATGTTATTTGCAGAAAAGGACTGAGACATCGTTGTCTTGTGTTGTTACCGCTCCTACTGGATTGGCAGCACATAACATTAAAGGGATTACTTTGCATCGTCTACTGATGCTGCCGGTGGAGCATGACAACAAATTACAATACCACAAGTTATCTGGGGATGCTTGTTGTGAAGTTTCAAGAGTCTTGAGGAAAATGAAACTTCTTATCATTGACGAAGTAAGCATGGTTTCCAATGTCATGCTTGCCTTTGTGCATTTGAGAATGCAAGAAGTTCTTAAAACTGAATATGATGTGTTATTTGGTGGCAAACACATCATTGTTTTTGGAGATCTTCTGCAGCTGACACCAGTAAAAGGACAACCTGTGTTCAAAATACTCACGCATGAAGATACCAGGAAGTGCCTAGGGAGCATTGGCAACGTCAATATATGGTTAAATTTCAATTATGCTGAACTGCATGAAAATATGCGTCAGGCGAAGGATGAAGATTACAAGAATATTCTACAAGATATTAGAATTGGAAAAGTGACCGAGCATGGGAAAGATGCTTTAAATGCACGATTACTGTCAAATTTATATCCCGAACAAGAGATTGTGCCTGAGAATATTTTTCAGAAAATTACTGAGAAGAAATCCGGAATATGTTTGATGCCAACTCTTGCAGAATGTGCCATCTTCAACAACAAAATGTTGAATTTAGAAAAGCAAGAGATTGTGAAACTTGAAGCTATTGACAAAATAGAGCATATGGGATCAACAATTATTTTGTCTGAGAATTTGAAATCAAAATTGGATTCATTAGAGAAGACTATATCTAAAACAGCGGGTTTTGAAAAGACTTTGAATGTGTGTTTAAATTGCCGAATCATTTTGAGAAGGAATTTACATGTTGAAAGAGGTCTGGTAAATGGATCAATGGGTAATGTTGTTGATTTTGAGAAATACAGAAGTAGAGATGGTATTGAATTTTTAAAAATTAAATTTGATGGCATTGAGGAAGTACAGCTAATTGGTCGTTGTTCTGCTAGGTTTTTGCTTGTTAAAGATTTATATGTTCGCCGTAAACAGTTTCCTGTTTGCTTGGCATATGCGGTGACAATCCATAAATCGCAAGGTTTAAGTGTAGATACTGCATTGGTGAATATTGGCAGTTCTGTGTTCAAGGAGGGTATGGCATATGTGGCATTGTCACGAGTTAGAACTTTATCGGGATTGTACCTGATTGACTGTGATGTCACAAACATTTGTGCGGATCTAGATTGTGTTAAGGAATACAATAGGTTAAGAAAAGAGTATGCGCCACATTTGCCTCAATATCCTTTGTTTGAGAAACGTGTGGTAGGCCGGAAACGAAGAAATATCAGTAATAGTAGGGAGGTTGTAGCAAAAAGCCCAAAAGTCGATGAACCGAAAATTGTAAGCAGAAAGAAAGTGGATTCTGTTGAAGATGTTGTCGGTTTTCAATTTGAAAACAGTTCTGGTGTCAACTGCTATGCAAATGTAGTGGTTAATGTTCTCTTTTCACTAGAGACTTTAAAAGAACAGATTGTGTTCAATTCGGAACAAAGTTTATGCTGCTTGTTGAATTCTGTGTTAGAGAAATGTAGCACTGATCGAACAAAAGTAGAAAGTGTGTCTGAAGTTCGTTATCTGTTAGATGAATGTTCAGGTCAAACAGACTTCTCTGAAAATAATCAGCAGGATTGTCAGGAGTTTTTAATGTATATGCTTGATGTATTGCAAGATGAGGGTGTAGATGTAGATCACCTGTTTGGGCTTTCTTATCAATGGCAGCATGACTGCGAGAACTGTATGGTATCAAGTACTACTAGTGTAGACTCAGAAAGATTTATATATTTAACTTTGCCAGACAGTAAATCAGTCTCCTTTAATAAGCTAGTAAATGCAGCGGATCACAACATGGAGTGTAGCCAATGTAAATCTGAAATGATGTCAACATTATTTATACGAAGATATGGCCAGTATGTCATTTTAATGATCCAACGATGTAGGCCTGATGGATCAAAATTGTCAACTTTAATAAAAAAAATTGTTGCTTCTCAGCTGTCAATATCAGGAAGGACTTTTGTAACTGTAGCAATTATCTATCACGATGGTCCTTCAACAACATCAGGACATTACACAGCTTATTTAAAGTCTCGAAACGGCTGGTCATTCTGCAACGATTCTGTTGTAACTTTCAAAAAAAAATTGCCGTTTGACCTTAAAAATTCTTACCTGGTGTTTTTAAAACCAAAATTTTAAGGAAAGAATCTCGGGATTTCCTCTGAGGAATTGCAAAAGGTTCATGAAGTAGAGGGAATGTAAGTCTGCAATGCTATCTAGATTATTGGTCCAAAACTTTTAATTATAATGTCAATTTAAAAATCCAACTATATAAACCTGATGCAAGTAAGTCTGCTTCATAGTAAGCAGTATCAGTGTCATAGGAAAAGGAGAACATGAGTGAGAAAGAAGGGTAAGATATTAGTAGTCCAGGATTGTGAAAATAATCTTAAATGTTTTCTTTTTGAAAGTTGCGAAAATAGAAAATGATGGGATTTGATTGGAAGAATTACAAGAGTTGTGAATCGCTGCAACATGATTTGGCCAAGTGGAAACATGTGGTAGAATGTGAGAAGTCTTTTATTGTATGTAACATATTTTTCAAAACGATGGAGGTTTTCTTTCAGAAAGTGGCGGGCTGAAAATATTTATAGCACAACAGAGTGGACGCTGTTCATAGGACAGCCTTCGACGTTATGGAAAGTAAGTTAATTTTAAGGAGTTTTGAATTCAGATTTCTTAGGTTGTATGGGTTTTTTAAACACAATCATTTTGATTGTGTTTTTTTTTCCCCGCTGTTACATGATGAATACCTTCAAGTCACTGATTTAAGTGAAATTTGATACATTCTGAGAACAGCAAAAATAAACCATTTAACATGTATAATTAATGTTCTACTTTTTGTACTTATGATATACATTTAGAAATGTGAGGTAGATATGGAGAAACTGAGGCTTCTGTAAGTGTCAAAGTTAATGCTTACAGTGCTGCACTTCTGGGTACTGTTTTTTTTTTAAAACTGAATAGGCCTCACCTTAAAGAAACCTCTTGAAAGGACACATCTTATTTGCATCCTGAAACAATCATTTAAAATGTTAGACATAATTTTATGATGGTTTAAATCTTTTTTGCACTGCTATTGCATCACTATTGTGAGACATCAGCAGTGCAAAAGATGCACCATGTTCCAAAATAGGCCTCACTTCATCAGCATCAAGATACTGTTTGTTTAAAATATATATCTTTAGGATTGTGTAGGGGACGTAGAGCAGCAGAGGCTTCTGTAAATGTCAAAGTTGTTGAAAAACTGTTTCTTCTTGAACCTTTTCCCTTGTCTTTTCAAATTTTTAAATACATGTTTTAATATTTTTGAAATGTTTCTTCTCTCTTTTACAGATTGAAAGTATGAAAAAATATTTGAAAAAGTTAACAAGAATTATAAGGTAAATGTTTTCTACTCTTTTAACCCGCAATCCACTGCTGATGATGTCACTGACTATGTCATGAATGATGTAATAAGTGGACATGACTTACTTCATTGGTAGGCCTTCACATGTATTAATGCATACACTGCTGCACTTCTGCGTACTGTTTCATATGCTGGACTACATCTGCACTATAAGATACCTAAGCAAAGGCAACACAGGTGATGTGATTGTGAAATGAGCAAAAGAAACTCCCCGTTTTTCAATTACATTACTTGTGTTTTCTAAGTTTACGAATGACATTGTGCAGATGAACTTTAGGTCTGTCTATGGACACAGAAGAGGTCTGGCCGTTGTTCAAGAGTGAAGTGGACATGTTTTACTTCAATGGTAGGCCTTCACATGTATTATCTCCTCTGTATTCTTCAACAAGCATAAATTTGATATGCAACCCTGAGTAGGCCTCACCTTAAACAAACTTTTGGAGAGGACACACCTTATCGTCATCCTGAATCAATCATTTAATCTATCACATTTAACATCTATTAGTTCTACTGCTTCATTTCTTTAATCCTTACTTTCCTGCGTTTGCTACTTCCCTCATTCCTTTCTCTATTACTTAATTATTCTACTCCTTCCAGTATTTTTCTCAGTCCCTCTCTTCTCATACTTCTTCATTCTTATTCACTCATTCTGTCTCTATTAATGTTACTGTTTCTGAATGATCTCAAAAAATTTTTTAAAACAAGAACAGTAAGTATAAGGGTAGGAAACAGACAGTTATGTTACATTAAAGACAGCTATAGGAAGTAAACAAAAGATACTGTTACTCGCAATCCACTGCTGATGATGTCACTGACCATGTCAAGAATGATGTAATATGTGACATGATCAGAAGTGGATTGCGGGTAACAGTATCTTTTCTTTACTCCCTATAGCTGTCTTTCTTGTAACATAACTGTCTGTTTCCTTCCCTTATACTTACTGTTCTTTTTAAAAAAAAAATTTTTTGGTTCGCTCCTGGTTCGCGTACCGGAGTGCGAAATGGGAGCGAACTAAAAGAAATAGAGGTTGGCAGAGTTTCAAAAATTCTACCATTTTTTTTTATAATGGGGAGGTAGTTCTGAAAAGAACTTTTTTTTGGGTTTTTGTTGTTTAAAATTTTTTTTATTATTTTTCTGAACATTTTTTATATTTTTTTTGTTTTTTCTGAACATTTAATTTTTTTGTTTTTTGGGGGGGAGGGGGAAACAAAAATGATTCATTGAAAAGGGCTCAACAGGAGCAACGAAAAAAAGAATTTATTTTTTGGGGCGTTTCGGGCAAACATGATTATTGATAGCTTTCACTATAAGAGTAATGCTACTTTCTCTGTAGCATATTAATTGGTTGCACCGCATGCACACTTGCTTTACTTCCCCCATGCCCATTTGAATGTTCGGGACCACCTCCCTCGCCTCTGGTCCCGATACTTCTTGGACGACAGATCTTCTCGTCATTGCCGGGGGATTTTGCTGTTCATCGCGAAGCTGGGCAGCACTATAATTGTTTGGGTGCCACCTACTCATATGCCTGTGCATCGTGTAATTTCCGAAGCTATATTTCTTGTCAGTCCCCCTTGAAAGTCGATCGTCGCAAATACGGCAAAAGACATATCTGGCATTGACTTTTTTTTGCCCTGCTGGAAATTTAAAAAATTGCCAGATATAGTTTTCTTTTCGGTTGTATCTCCTGGGCTCCTCTGGCAAAAACTCAGGCTCTTCCTCCTCTTCCTCCTCTTCTTGATCTTCCTCTTCTTCAAAGATTGCTTGAGCAGGTGGTCCTTTCTTCCCTTGAGGAGGTGGAGGTGGTGGTGGGGGAACACTAGCTGAAGCAACTATTGAAGCCATTTCTCAACAATGAAAAAGGGTCTTTCTCTCACCAAGATGAAAGTCAGAGTGAGGAAAGAAGGAGGGGTTTTCATCATTTGGGAAAAGCAAAAGTTCTAAACCAATGAAAAGTGTTAATTTTAGATCACATGACGTAGTATTACATCATTAGGAAACCAAAAGTGAAATGAACCAATGAAAAGTGTTATTACCGAGTCACATGACCTTTTGTGTTTACGTTTCGCGCTTTGCGCCGCTTTCTGGTCCGTTTCCGGGTCCGCTAACTTGGCGCGTCCAATGACGTATTACGCGACAACGCAAAACGTCATGCTAACGTAACAGTTACGCTAAAGGAACGTTTACTGGTTCGCGGACCGAGCCGCGGCTTTAAATTGAGCTAACGGGAAGCAGACCGGTTCGCGGACTGGGAGCGAAACATTAAAAAAAATTTTTTTTGAAATTGTCTAAAAAAATTTTAGATTTAAAGAAGAATACATTTTACAGCTACAGATATTAGCTTTTAAAAAAACATTGAAATTCAATGAAAAAACCATAGGTTAAAGACCATATATAGTTAGGAATTTGCATTTACAAAACCTTGAAAATTCACTGAAAAAACCATAGGTTATAGACCATATATAGTTAGGGATTAGCATTTACAAAACCTTATTTTATTCGCACAAAACCATTGAAATTCCATATATAGTTATTTGCACTAACTATATATCGCGCACCCGCAATCCACTGCTGATGATGTCACATATTACATCATTCATGACATGGTCAGTGACATCACTGATGACATCTCAAATGACATCACTGATGACATCTCAAATGACATCACTGATGACATCACTGATGACATCTCATTTGACATTACTGATCACATCACTGATGATATCATTCATGTGATAATACAATGAACCTCTTCAGACTCTATTATAACCTTA
Source organism: Lissotriton vulgaris (assembly GCF_964263255.1). Taxonomy (NCBI): domain Eukaryota; kingdom Metazoa; phylum Chordata; class Amphibia; order Caudata; family Salamandridae; genus Lissotriton; species Lissotriton vulgaris. Next base: position 1,000,969,390 of record NC_141696.1, on the reverse strand, counting down.
GAAACAATCAGTGTAAACAGACACTCACAGACTGTCACTCATCCATGGAGTTACTCACACACCTAGTCAGTGATGCAAAGAATCAATCACACCTCCATTTCCTCAACTATACAGTTATACACACCTTACTTATTCAAACATATACTAACACATATTTACTCTCTTATACAATCCCTGATACAAGTTCACAATGATCCATACAGCCACTCACACATTCACTGGCTCTTATGCACAGTTATTTATATATGTCAACTCTTACATGTACTGTGTTTTACATATGTACTTACTTTAACATGTAGCACTGAGATATCCATTCCCTCACCAATACACTCATGCACACAGTCAACCGCCCATACAGCTGTTTCCACATGCACTTTTGAACCCATACATCTAGTGAATCAACTGCTCACACATCTATGCACAGAGTCATACACCTCCCAGCCACCCACACACACACTCAGTCTCCCATACAAATACTTGGGCAACCAATCAATAACCCATATAGTTACTCATATAGCTACTTATCAACACATGCAACAGTTTACAGAACAACAGACATAATGATGCACAAATTAAGACAGTTTACTCACTAACCCATGCACTCAGTGAGACACATTTAATCACTCACTCATACAGTCAGTCATGCACCTACTAAATCCTTCATCCAGACACTTATACATCCACTCATTCTTCAATATGTAAGACATATTTTAACTTTACAGAAACATACAGTCACTGGATGTTGTCATCAGTGATGTCATCAGTGATGTCATTTGAGATGTCATCAGTGATGTCACTGACCATGTCATGAATGATGTAATATGTGACATCATCAGCAGTGGATTGCGGGTGCGCGATATATAGTTAGTGCAACTAACTATATATGGAATTTCAATGGTTTTGTGCGAATAAAATAAGGTTTTGTAAATGCTAATCCCTAACTATATATGGTCTATAACCTATGGTTTTTTCAGTGAATTTTCAAGGTTTTGTAAATGCAAATTCCTAACTATATATGGTCTTTAACCTATGGTTTTTTCATTGAATATATATATATATAAAATATATCATGACGGTGAAAATATAAAAGTGGTCCACTATAACTAATTTAGATAAGTTGTAATAGTATCATTTATTATTTCAGTGCAAAGTTCAAATTCCACTTTATTACGCAAGTAGAGCAAAATTGATATGAGAAAAAACAGTTTGTTGCTTCGTAGATTACAGGTTTACACATGGAAACCACACTCCTAACAGCCTTGAGGCCTCTTCATTATTATTTTTCTGTACTGGACAAATTTACCCCCGTACATCCTGGTTTTATTAAAATACTTTTTATTTTACGAAATACACATGTAAACCTGCCATGGCATAAATATATCTGGAGATCTGCAGTGCAACCAGATATTCATTTCCATTGTTGAGGGAAGGGGTATCATGACGCTTCGCCTCTCATTAGTCATGGCCCCGCTTCACACTCAATAATGGTAATAAATTGCATATTACACTCTGCATATGTACTACATATATATAGATGCATTTTTAAAAATGCTTTGAGGGAATTCGAATAATGTTGACCAGGTCCTGGGATGTTGATGAGCACCTTACTTAGAGCATGGACGTCTCTCATCACAGGTGGCGTTGCTTCACAAGTAGCACACAAGGAGATTAACTCAACTGTGCTGATTATGTAAGTAATATGTTGGTTACATGAATATGGCGTGGGAAAGTGTGAAGTGAGAGGCACCATGTGGTGTGCGGTATAGTATAGCATCTGTGTCCAAGTCGCAGGGTTAAAGGGCCGGTCTTGAATTTTTTCTGAATTGCTGTAGAGTGGGTGTAAGCCTGAGATGAGTTCATCCTAGAGCCAGGGTGTGTAAATGGAGAAGCCCTGTTTTCCTGTCCATTCCTATAAGACTTCTGGGTCCTTCAGCCTTGTAAGAGAGGTGTTGCATGAAATGAAATGAAATGAAATGAAAATGTGATTTGTATAGCGCTACAGCTGCCCTGAGGCGTCCAGGCGCTGAAACAGAAAGAAGCCCCATGAGATTACTTTATTAGGCATTAAACAGTAGAGTTTTTAGCTGTTTGCGAAAAGTAGTCAGGTTGGGCATGTGATGCACAGATGGTTGGAGGACTTTTTTTAATGCAAAATAGTTCTCTTTAAAGGTACCTTGAATGTACTTGAGGTTTGACTGAAACTAGAACAAGCATGGTGTGCTATGGTTTCCAATAAAAACTTCACCAAAGCGATTAAAGGAACATACGTATTTTGTTTTATTTTTCCTGTATTTCCAGAGCAACGAAGATAAGCACGGGTACCAACATACTTCTGTTAAAAAGAAGTGTACATTTTATGAAAAATAAAGAAAATGTACCCATTACATTTCTGCTCTCGCACGATAACTAATCTGATGCAAGAAGTGTCTTGATGTATAAATAATATCGCCTCTCAATGTCACAACATTGCTCGCATGTCATTTAATTGCTAAGGATGGAGCGTGCCACTTGTAATATACTTGTCCGAGCTATTTTCATCAAGAAATTCTGTGTATGCATCCCCTTGGCAACATCTTTGCAGAGTTTACAACTTTCAGTAACATGTTGGCATCAGCTATGCGTCTCAGTCAACAGCTGCACGGCAGTTGATCTGTTTGAACATGCCACCACACATGGCGGAATTATGCAAATACTTAATAGTAAGTGACCAGCACAGGCTCTTTCTGCTTCAACAGAACAGCCTGTGCACTGGTTGTAGCTGTGAAAACAGTTGTGAGTATGGTCATACAAATTAAATATCCGTACTGGCAAATGTAATCTAGCCAAAACCATGCTTCTGAAAAGCACAAGTGGAGAAAAAAAAACAAAATTGCGGAAGGCCTTAAGTGTGTGCTAGTAGCGGCTGCTGCCAGTGGGGGGTGGTGGGACAGGGGGCGCTGGGGGGGAGGGCGGGGGGGAGGGGGGGGGTTAATTAACAACAAAAAAACACACACTTATCTTAGAATGGCTGGCCAGCCGCCACCTCTCCTGCATGCTCCTCCTTTCTGCAGTCCAGCCGGCAGCAGGCACTACCCTGTACACAGGCTACCCCGAGCTAATCACAACACTGCAATGCACCGTTGTGATTGGTCTGAGTGCCATTGATCGGCACTCAGACTGGAACAGGGAACCTGTGCATGTTTCTGACCAGGCTGTGTAATGCAGCCTGGTAGGAGCCTGCAAAGTGTGCATGAACTGTTTGGTAGGCCCAAGAGGGCCGGCTAAACAGTTCATGCACATTTTGGGAGTGCAAACCACTCCTCCCCCTTGTGCTGTCCAGCTCCGCCCCACACGGCACAGGCCACTGGCTGCATGCAATCGGAAACATGAAATGACAAAAACGATAACTTTATTGTCATTTTATTTCTCCTTTTTGTCTAGTGGGGCAACGCTCCTCCGCCTTAGCGGTGGAGCCGCCACTAATACTTGCACTCGTACAGTCATGATACGTTGCTTAGCTGCACTACACAGCAACAGAACCCACACAACGCTTCTCAATTGAGTATGTATTCAACAATGGTGTTTACTAGTTCTAGAGGGCTAGTAGATGGGTTGTTTGCTTGTCGGAGGGATATATAATGCCTATTTTATGGTCTGCAAAATGTATGATTTATGTAGGCTGCAATTGTTCATCATACTGTAGTAAAAGGAGACTATGCAGTGAGAATACCAGTGCCTATTTTTTGCTTTGTGCTACAAAGTTATTACCCGTAATGGCCAAAAGGCAGCATAGATTGCAAAATGGACATTAGTGACGAAGATTGGGAAGAAGCTCTGTCACACATCACCAAACATTGTAAAGTCAATAGGTGTGCTCTGGCAAGCTGAGCTATGGTTATTTTATTATTTTTTGACTGCGTGTCACAAAAATAAAAAAACAAGGTAGAAAAAAACTTGGTAGCTAAATTCTTGCAATAAAGATTTTAAGTAAATAAAAATACCTATCCCATAAAATGTGAATGCAAGGTTATGGGTGCTTTCTAGCACGCAAGTTTATTCAGAACGAGTATAGGCACCCTTTTTACATTTAATTCACTTTCTTTTTATTTTTAATTCTCGTCGCAGGAATATATAGTTCTGGGATGGTCTTCTCGCTTGGCTTCATTGGACTAGTGCAATGTAGCATTTGATAGTTTTTACTTGGCCCCCATTCATTTCCTAATTAACTTACCACCAGCATTCCAACTAAGCTTGTATGTTGTCTGGTATGGTATGTTTGCTGGGCTATGATGCAAGATGGGACATCGTTTTCTTTGTCACCACAGAGCATTCAGCTCTCTAATCAATACTAATGGTCCTGCAAACTCCTTCAAGGCTCTTGAAGAGTTTCTTGATGAGTCCGTTGTCTGGAGTTCCCTTCAGAAATTGTTCATAGACAGCCAAGTTTTCAGTTTGATGCCCTAAACTTTGCACAAACTGCAAGTGGATAAAGGGTTTCCTCTATTCTCCAGTTGTGTGTAGAAGGGCGATTGTTTGGGCAGACCTGCGGAAGTCTGCTTTTTGGGAGCTCCAAGATCTATGTCAAAAGGCCTTGGTGCATTAGCAATTCCTCTGATAAAAATGATTTAACAACTGAGTTCTGCAAAATTTGAATTCTCCTCTCTAGTTCAAGAGAATAATTTAACCTGAAGGCACTAATATATTTGTCCTCCATATAATTTTTGCAGGGTGATAAGTTGAAAAACTTAGGGAAACATGAGTGAAAAAACAAATTTTGGCCATAACCTCAAATATTTCTCTTTTGTGAGTTACTGTAGGCTCTGGCACTATGCATGCTCGACAGATAATTGAAAGTTGAGCTTTTTTCCTGCCAAGCATTTAGAATCCAACATGTAGATTATTATCCATCCCAATTTAATACTATTGAGATGTGCTCAGTCAAAAGACTGCAGTAAGGCTTTTGGACGGGGCAAAATGGCTGCAGTAGGCTCTGTATTAGACAAGCTGGGTTCATATGGGGTGTTCTGTGGAACCACCATAGAACTAATTTTCTCAGACAAGCATTTGAGAGCACAGACCTTAAATACCAATTGTACTCCTCTTGTATAATGGAATATACCCTGATAGCCTGCAGTAGCGGGCTATACCAGCCATTAAAGGCCTGCTCCAGCGTTAAAGGCCCGAGTTGACCTAACCGTTAGGGCGATCAACCTCAAATCTGGGGAGCCAGGTTCCAGTCTTCGCAAGGAAGCACAACATCCTGTGATTCTGGGCAAATCACTTAATCGCTCCATGAATAACAAAAATGAATGTGTCCTCATGTATCGCAACTGGTGCTTGTGTAAAGCGTTTTGATACCCGATACCTTCAGGTGATGTTTGCGCTATATAAACCGCCGTAAAAAAAGGGAGCAGGCCTTTAATGGCCGGTATAGCCCAGCTATGGCGGGCTATAAGGCTATTCAAACATTCCGCCACTAGAGGGCAGAATGTTCTAAGAAATAAAACAATGGTCTCCGTGAGGCAGAGGGGATTTAAATCCCTTTGGGCTCCATGAGGCCTTTGTTCACAACAACAACTGTGAATGATAAACATTGGAATGTTGGCGCTCCTAGCTTTTACCCGCTAATAGAATCTCGGATCACTCTATTGTCTTTAATGGAGTTCCCAACGTTGCAATGTTCTAATATGGCCTTAGAGCCCACCGTAGCGGCCTCTACCAGCCATTAAAGACCCGCTCCGGGGTTCGGCCTTTAACAAAGGAGTGGTCCTTTAATCGCCGGTAGAGCCAGCCACGGAGGACCCTAAGAGTATTAGAACATTCTGCCCCTAAAGGGCAGAATATTCGACTTTGTAAACCAAAGGCCTCACGGAGCCCGAGGGGATTGAAATTTTCTTGGGCTTCTTTAGGCCTTTTGTTCACAGCAACTGCTGTGAACAAACATTGGAATGTTGGAGCTCCGGGCTTCTACCGAATATTAGCCCCTTAAGTGCTGCCTCGGTGCATTGGCCGACGGCAGCACTACCTCCCCAGTGCTGCGCACGACCATTGGACGTCCATTCAGCACTAGTTCCAATGGACAGCGCAGCACTGGGGAGGAATGTTTAATAGCATCTTTGAGGTTAAAAGTCCAGAGCTCTACATTGTTTTCAATGGAGCTCCCAAAATTCCAATGTTCTAATATTTATTTTAATGGTCCCTAAGTGAGGGAATTATCTAAAAAAGGTATTTCATTATTAGTTCACAGAATAGTACATTAGTAGCACACACCCTTTCTTTAATCTCTTTAGTGTGAATGTCTCTTTGCCCCCCATCTGCCCTACAGTGGGGGTAGAACGTCTACTAGACCCAGCATCAGTCTTCCCCCCTAACAGTGGCTACTCTGACATCCACTTGGTTTGATTTGCTCTTGAAAACAGTCATTCTTTTATAAGAGCATCCAACTTGTCTTGGATCTTCTCCATCAAAGCATAAGAATGTGTTCTCAATTAAGCTAAACCTTAAAGGAATCCCTTCATCTTCTGGAATCCCATGATCTGCCACTAAAAAAGGAGGCAGAGAACCCGAGTGTCTATAGCAGCTTAAATGCCACGCCGAATGCTGAACTGTAACACCTAGCCGATAGGACAGACAAGCCCAGACCATCTCCACTTTATGATTTCCTAGTTTGGATGTAAAAGTACTTTGAAGGGTATACAGTGGCAAACAGTCAGTCCAAGATCATTTTCCCAATTTAATTGGATTTCTTCGCCCTGGAAGGTGTTATCTCATCAGTTCACTTTGACATCTTTTATATATCAAACTGTAAAAGCTAATTTCATTCAGTCCTGATCGGTTTAATAGAAAGTTTGTCAGTTTTATGTTGAGCTTCACACAGCATTAAGCCATGCATGGCGCCGGGAAACCCATTGAGGGTAGCTGAGCGCAATACAAATCCAATAAAATAAATAAAATAAATAAATGACTGAGTGGAAAAATTAGAATTGTAAAATTCCACAAACATATAATGTTAGACATACCTGAAAAGGGTTCTCTGAATCACTATACATAACTTACAATGTACTAATTATTAATAGTCGACACGTTTAGGTGACCGCTTGTTATCCTAAAGTGTCTATTCACCGTCACCCTAAGCTGTTGCACAGGGAGATGGAAGGGGATATCAACTGGACAGAAGGCCTCATTCCACTACAGAGGTGAACAGTCCAGAGATATAAAATCAAAAAAGAATCGAGGAGAATACTAGGCCTCGGCGAAATTCCTGTTACAGTGGTGTAATCTTGCATACTCTCACGTTGCACAAAATTCTGAAAGTCAAACTGTTACACTACGTTGTATAAAGCGCATTCACTGCAAAAATGTAGCATGCGCACACAGGAACAGTGTGAACAACCAGAATGTTTGCAGCGTTCTTGCTTTTTTGGACTTATTTTGTACAAAATAAGTTCCACTCAAGGATCCAGTTCATGCTAAAATATAGTGCCTAATTTCAGTTTTGCATTACACTACATTTTGCGCCATGTTCCCGAAATTCTATGTAATTACTTAAATGCACTTGGCTAGATATCATCATAGGATGATGGAATTTTTCCCTGTCAGTTTTAAACGTCATTAACAAAAACCACCGTACAGTTTGTAAAACGCAGGAATTGCATTTATCAATTTAGATGAGTGGGTAGCATACTGCTCTGCCTATGAATTGCATAGAAAATTAGTTTCGGTTTCTGGGCGCAGGTTCGCTCCAAAAGGTACAGAATGTTTTTATAATAGTTTAATTTTCAAACCCGTACTTGAGAGACGCATTTTTCTTCATTGTGCTCTATTTACAAGTTTGTATGTGGTATTTTTGGTGCATCAATATTTTGTCTTGATCTGTGTGTTTCAACCTACGGCAAAACATAATAGAGTAATAGGTCCCGAAGTGTACATGTTTGATTCATAATATAGAATGTGTGTTCAAAAGAACTTGGTCATGTTTGTTAATTTTCTCCACAACAGGAATTAGCAGTCATGAAGCAGGTTCTTCTTAGTTTGCATACCAAACGCTCTGCTGGGCCAGGTGCTACTCAGGGTGATGGAAAAAAATTGACCTCAAGATCAAAATCTAAATCGCCTATTAAAATGCTACCGCAACATCAAGATGAAGAAAATATATATATTCCAAAGCCAACCTTATTTGTAAGTTAACTGTCTCTTCACATTAACTGTATGTTAATAACCACACTGTCATTTAATGTTGTATTGAACATATGTCCATCACACACTTCAGTTCATTCATCATGGGCCTTTAGATTGGTGAGTTTTATGAATTTCAGCATACATTAAACACTATGGAATCCTAGGTCTTTATGTTAAACTATTCAATTGTTTATGATTTTATTACTAACACCTCAAATGTATCTAGTAAGCAGGCCAGTTCTTTTTGGGCCATTACAGAGGGATGACTAAGAAGAGAGCTAATGTGGATTGGTGGCTATTTTGTTATGGTACATCTTCCAAGAAGCTGAAGGTTAAGCTGCTATGTGTGTACATAATGCTAGCCGACCACCAGATTGGCTTTATGGTTGTGTTTGTGTGTTTGTTTGTAGCTTTATATAGTGGAGGTTTCCAGGCACTGTCCATGGGCACGGGGAGATTACGTGATTTGCCCAAAATCACAGGATGTTGTGCCAATGGCGAGACTTGAGCCCGTATCCCCCGCTCCCAAGTCGGCAGCTTTGGGCGCTGCGCCACATTCTCTCCTGTGAGCAATTTAAAGGATAAGGACTGTAAGCTGTCATTGTGATGTAAAGTCTCAAGTTTTCAGTTGGAAGCAAAATGCTTTGATAGGCAAAAGGTTGGACCTAGAGAGTCAGACACAAAAGGAAACACACTCATGTCTTTTTTGATCAGCATGAATAGAGGTACAATCATAGCACAAAAACCAGATCACAGGCTTGAGCTAGCATATTTTTTCAGTAGGCACTTTGCCTAGGTCCTCCAGAGATGACATTTGTTCTAAATCACAGGTTTTGAAAAAAGGTCTGTATCATAGCCTTATAGCCCACTGCCGAAGGTTATACCAGTTGTTAAAGGCCCTGAACCTGAGTTATAGACAGAGCTGCAGGTTTTGGCCTATAACAAGGGATAAGGCCTTTAATAACTGGGATGACCTGAAGCAGAAGGGCTAGAAGGCTATTAGAACATTCCGCTCACTAAGGTAGCGTGTTATAAATTAAAAAGGGAAAACCATGAAGACAGGCATTGGAATGGTGGAGCTCCAGGCTTATACCAGCCATTATAAGCCCGAACCAATTTCATTGTCTTCTGTGGAGCTCTCAACATTCCAATCTTCTAATTTCCATTTCTTAGCTCCAAAAGCGTTCACATGCTTATTAGCAGGTTTATGTAGCCAGAAACCCCAGTTTTGGTCCACAGCAAAGTGCCAGGCTCTGATGACTAAATGGGAATTCTCTGCAGCACTTCATTCACTGCTAGGACCCCCAGCACTCCCCATGCTCAGTTGCAACTAGTCCAGTGGTTTTCTTCCAGACAGGACACTGTTTTAGGACCACCATGGCTCTCCAGTCAGAAGAGGGCTGTTCCACAAGGACCAGTAAGTTTCACTAGCTAGACCTGGACATTGCATCCTTTCAGATCACAAGTAGGCTTGCACTGTGAGTCCTAGGATTATCTTCCCAGTTCTAGAGACTCAAGAAAGACCTGGAGACAAATCTCTCCACAAGCCTCTTTTTGTAGTCAGAAAATCGCCAGTGCATCAGCATGTTTCTGTCTTATATTCTTGTCAACTCTCTGTTGAGAGAGGGGTAAAGAGTGGGCATTTTCAAAGATGAAGCTAGTCCGCTATTGTTAATGACCTCTAAGAGAATCATTTACATTCCTAGGATTCTCCTCCTGTTTTGGACAGCGGTTACATTTGGTGTATGGCCTAGATATTTTTTTTCAGGTGAAACCTGCTCCATAGCCCCTTACACCACAGAAACCGAAAATTATTTACATTTTCCCCACTTGTGCTCATTTAGCTTCATCACCAAACTTCACCCAGGCTAGCCCTATTCATTACTACCAAAGATCAAAAAAAGTCTCAACCCCAAACCCAATCTTCACCAAGCTGTGTATGGCTTTTGACGTCTACTGTCCGGGGATGGCTCCCTTGTTCAAAGAAAGGCTATGCTTAGTGACCTGTTCAAGAGGTTGGTGTGATCTGAAGGCCCTGGTTTTCGTTTTCCCTCTCTTCCTTTGCTCAATTGTAGGCTCCCTTTGAATTGCAGCTTCTGGCTTTCACTTGAAGGAAGGATTAGGTGGGAATGATTGGAAATCAGCCAGAAATGTGAGTGGCCTCTTGTAAACCTTACAGTTGGGCTTTAGGCAGACTATAGTTAATAATTCAAAGTTATAAAAGGTAATTACCATCTGTTTATTTATTTTTCACTAGTTGAACCTGTCCCTTTTCCCGAGGTTATCCCCAAACTTTCTGCTTTTTTTTCTCCTTTTTTTCTGACCTTTTTTTTGTTGGCTTTAGGACTCTGGGCACTTCACCACTGCTGATCAGTGCTAAAGTGCTAAAGTGCATATGATGTCTGTCTGAATTGTAATGGTGATTGATTTAGCCATGATTGGCATATTTGATTTACTAGCAGGTCCCTAGTAAAGGGCACTGTGTGTGCCCAGGGCCTGTAAATCAAATGTTGCTTGTGGGCCAGCAGCACTGATTGTGCCATTCACATGAGTAGCCTTTCAACCTTGTCTCAGACCTGCCACTGCAATGTCTGTGAATATAGTTTTGAACTGTCATGTCGACCTGACAAGTGCACCCAATTGCCAGGCCCAAACCTTCCCTTTAACTACATGTAAGGCACCCCTAAGGTAGACCCAAGGTAGCCCCATTGACAGGGTGCATTGTATGTGAAAGGTATGACATATATTGGTGTGTTTTAATTCTCCTGATACTGAAATATCACCAGTTCCGTTTTTCACTATTGAAAGGACTATCTCTCCCATAGGTTATCATTGAAGCTACCTTGTAACCTCTTAAATAAATAAATCCGGTATTTGTAAAGCACAAGCTACTCATCCCTAAGGGTCTCAAGGCGCTGGGGGGGCATCGGGAAGATTAAGGGAGCTATTGCCATGAGACACATGATGCTGAGCTAAGTTGCCGCCGGCGATCGAACCGTGAGCTCGGGGCTCCTGAGTCAGCTGCCCTGGCCACTGTGCCACACCTTACAAGTGTAACTTTAAATTGGGAAGAGATAGAAATTTGGAGTTTGGGGTCCTTGAACTCTCAATTTAAAAATACGTCTTTTAGTGAAGTTAGTTTTTAAATTGGGTGTTTTAAAATGCCACTTTTAGAGAGTGGGCTTTTTTTGCATTACTATTATATTGCCTCTGCCTGCCTGTGGAATCCACGTCTCGGGCAGTGTGACAATTGGGCTGTGTTAGACCTGGTATCTTTTAGCTTGTTTCCCCTGTCTTTTTGCTTTCTGACCTCCCCGGTTTTGACTCTGTTTTGCTCGTTTAATGTCTCTGTGCACTTTCTCACTGCTGTTCAGTATTCAAGTGCAAGTGCTCCTGTTGTAAATTATGTTATGGATTGGTGTGTCTATAATTGGCATATTTGATTTATTAGTAAGTCCCTAGTAAAGTACACTGAGTGTGCAAGGGCCTGTAAATCAAGTGCTGCTAGTGGGCCTGCAGAACTGGATTGTGCCACCCAGACATGCAGCCCTGAAAAGGTTCTCAGAACTGCCACTGCAGTGTCTGCACGTAGTTTGTAACTGCCATTTCGACCTGGCAAGTGCACATTTTTGCCAGGCCCTAATCTTCCCTTTTCCTACATATAAGTAACCCCTAAGGTAGGCCCAAGGTACCCCTGTGTGCAGGGTGCTGTGTAAGTTAAAGGTAGGACATTTACATGTGTGCGTGACATGTCCTGGTAGTGAATTATAGTGTATTTCAGTTTTCACTATGGAAAGGCTATCTGTTCCATAGGATAGAATGGGAGTTTACATCTTATAAGTATAACTTTCTTTTGTAGCAAATAGGAAAAAGGAGTTTAGTATGCCTGGACTCAGTGTGTAAAAATTCACCTTTTAGTAAAGATGATTTTTATTTTCTGTGTTTGAAAATACCACTTTTAGAAATTAGGTAGTTTCTTGCTTAGCCATCCTGTGTGCCTCTGCTGGGTTTGTGGATTGAATATCTGGCTTTGGAGTGACTATCTGGCTTTGGAGTGACTGTGACTGGGGCTGGGGATGTTCATTCTGTTCAGACAGCCACTGGGGGGTCGAGGTGTGTCCTGCCTTTCCTGGATGAGTCAGTACTGGGCTCAATAGACCTGGACTGCATTTCCTTGCACCTGAATGGGCCTGGTGTGCCTTGGACAATGCTGTCCCCACCCACCTCCTACCGGGAAGCTGGGCCAGAGAGGACAGAACTGTTTTTTAGCTGAGCACAGACACTCTCTGCCACAAGAGAACAAAGTATAAATATTGGAGCCCAGACCCCAGAACTTTAGAACTCGCTGGAATCAAGGAACCTGCCAAGAAGAAGAGCTGCCAGGAGGAGTACTGCCCCTTTGATGTGTTGTCGCTTTGTTGGGTTGGCCTGCAGTTGCTGCTTGGGCAGTGAAAGGACTGAACTTTCTCTAACTTTTTGCTGAGTATCTCCAAGGGCTTGGAACTGAGCTTCCCTCCTGTTCACGAAGTCTCAGAGACAGCAAAGACTTCACTCACCTCTGGGCAAAGTCTCTTGAACCGTGGGTTTCAGTTGCTTCAGAGGGGGGAAAGTAGCCGACTCCATCAACGGCTCTGTATCCTGAAGGCACTGCAGAGGGCACCAACGCATCTCGCACCGCAACCCTTGTCTCACCGATGACGATGACTGTCTCCACTGAGCCACTGCTTGCACTGCGACCTCTGGCACCTCAGTCGTACCGCCACGCTTCACCTCACCACTGTTGTCTCACCGCCGCCGTCACTGCTCTTCAACTGGCTCTCGTCTGCACTGTTATCTGTCAGCACCGCATCGAGCACCGCCTCACTTCACATCGCATCCCCGGTCTCACAAAAGCAGCTCGACAACCGTCACCGAGCCGCTGCCTGCACCGCGACCTGAGAACACCGCACTGCGCACTGTTATGCTTCGCACCGCAACGATTGCCATGTCCGGCCGCAACGAAAATGGGATTGTTTGAGTCTGTCGACCCTATCGCTGATCCGCTCCAGTGCAGTCAGCAGGGACTGTTGGATTCTGTCATTTTCTGTATTGCTGTAGCTCCAGACAGAGCTACCGACTTCAAGGAACTGAATTTTTAAAGTTATTCTTGCAAAGTGCATATTTTTAAGTACTGTGTGTTGGAGTTTTGTCATTTGTATCTTGTTTTTGATATATAAAAATATTGGATATTTTTCTAAACTGGTGTGGTGTCCATTTGTAGTGTTTTCACTGTATTACGGTTGCTTATGCACAATGCTTTACACACTGCCTCTGAGATAAGCCTGACTGCTCGTGCCAAGCTACCAAGGGGTGAGCCGGGGTTAGTTTAGGAGTGTAACTCCCTTACCCTGACTAGGAAGAAGGGTTCTTACTTGGACAAAGGTACCTTCCTCTGCCAACCAACTAGAGACCCCATTTCTAACAGGCTATTTGTGCATTCACTCTAGACAGTCACACAAAGGGAGCTGAAGTGTGCCCTGCATATCCTGAAGACCCATCACCAGGCCGATGGTTCTCTGTAAGCTAGAGTGGTGGAAGGTCTTGTAACTAACACCTCAATAGGGCTGTGCCTGTCCTCTCACAAACCTATCTGCACACCCTGTAGTGTGTCTGAAGCCAGTTCATGGAAAGGCAGGGTCTTGTCCATTACACAGACTTTCCTTTGAAATCAAAGGCAGAAACTGGTATAAGTACTGGAGCTAAGGCACCATAACACCAGAACACTTCTGTACTAAGAGTAGATTCTGCCAAGCAGAAGAACTGGAGAAGCTGTAGGAGGGTAACTGCCACTCTGCTTGTTGCTATGTTGTGCTGGCCTACTGCTTTCTGCTTCTGTCTGGGGCAGTGAAAGGACTGGACTCCGCTTTCTGTATCCTGCTTGCCAAGGTTCTCAAAGAGCTTGTGTGTGCTTGCTTACTTTTAAGAAATCTCAAGCCATCAAAAACTTCATCTGCAGCCCCTGAACTCCTCTGCTGGGAGTTCTGACCTGCCAAGTGGTGCCAATTCCAGTTCTGGATCCCTGAAGGTGGCTTCTGCTGCAAGAAAAGTAGAAAATCCACCCCTTCGTCTTCAACGCCTGTTTTTCCTGCTGCAAGCTTGCCGTGCGGTTGAAAAACCAAAGCATTGCCGCGGTGCGGCCAAGGAAACGAAGCAGCACCTGTTGTGTGGCTCCAAGATAGCCGAGGCCCGAGCACCGTGTCTCCAACGCCGAGGCACCCGCTCCGACTCCAACGCAGGCCCTGCTGTGCAGCTGAAGATTCAACGCCTTACTTGCTCCTGGCTGGGAGAATCGAAGCAGCGCCTGTTTCGCTGCTGCATTGACCCCAGCACACCTGGATTTTCCGTGCATCGAGACATGCGCCAAGTCTGCATCGATGTTGCCCAGCGAAAAGGAACAGAGGCCACGTGTCCGAAATCCTCCTCACCATCCCTCGCAGAAGGGAATCGACAGATCATCATCTTTGATCGCAAGGAATCAACAGATTACCTCCTCTGCACCGCAGCACGGAATAGACGCATCAACTCCTCTGGCAGTAAGGAATCAACGCATCACGTCCCCTGAGAGTAAGGAATCGACGCATCACTTTGTTTTCTGCGCCTCATCTCCCCTGTGCCTGTTTTTGTCTTTTGATTTTGGCGCATCCAAGGAACGTTGCACTAAACAGTGATACAGCCATCGTTTTCTATGAACTGAACTGCTTGAACTTTCTAAAAGTGACATCTTTGCTTGTGTAGGTTTGATTTTTGTTGTTTTGGTCTTGTTTTATTCAGGTAAATATTAGTTATTTGTCTAAACTGATGTAGTGTCATTTTGTAGTGTTTTCACTGTGTTACTGTGTGTGTAAGTACACATGCTTTACACATTGCCTCTGAGATTAGTCTGACTGCTCGAGCCAATCTACCAAGGGGGTGAGCAGGGGTTATTTTAGCTGTGTATTTCTCTTACCCTGACTAGAGTAAGGGCCCCTACTTGGACAGGGTGCAAGCAACTGCCAACTAGAAACCCCCATTTCTAGCACCCTTTTCATATTGGATTAACTGTAGTTTGCACATTAGTTTACAAATGTGTTTGCCTGTTACATTATATCTTATATATTTTTAATTACAAGTGGGAACATTTTCCTTTAAATGTTGCAACTCGTAAGTGCACTTTGCACAATTCTAGAACCCTTTGCACACATGTACAGTTGATTTACCAAACTGGCAATTGTATATTTAATAATTTCTCCTTTATTAGGAGAACTTGTGTAACTACGGTCTTGTAAACAGGCCCCCATTGCTAATGAAGTTAAAAAAGAATCAGACGCCAAGTGCAATAAACATGAAAAAAGGTGGATTTCCTACCAGGTGGGTCATTGCAATAGTCCGGTGTATGATAAATGCAGCAACATAGTCCAGGGCATAGGTTTATCTTCCTCTGAGAAAATTGGACTCTTTTCGCATAGTAGTATTTCAATTTTTAGTTCCATTTGGGCTCATCTCAATGTTGACATAAGAGGGGGTAAATGTTGATCAGTATTTATAATTCCTCACAGGCTTTGACCCAGAGCAAGAGAGAGAAAAACGCAAAAGAAAAAAATGAGAAAGAAGGCTGAACATCAGTGACAAAGGGGGGAAAGTAGGGATGAAAAGGAAGCTGCAGGGGCGTTGCTTCGGGGGGTGTTTTGGGTGTTACACCTCCTAATACATTTATTTTCTGGTAAATAGTTGGGTACAGGTGATTTCAGTCGAACATAGCAAGGTGTCTGTTGGATTTCACCACCAGTTTGTACATAAACACAGACAAAATGCACACACGCTCTCTCCTCTGCTTTGAAAGTTTTCAAAAATGTTGATTATTTTACGGAATAGTGTCTTCTCTCACTTAGTATGCCTACCAATCTGCATTCATCTCCCTTTCCACTGTCCCTTTAGTCCCTCCCATGTGCCCTGCTTGTCATATAATATATTTTGACATTTTATGCCAGTGTGATTGTTGGAAAATCTGACGCTCACACAACCCTTAATCTTACTGACCAAGCTACGCCCCTGGGAACCTGCAGGAAGAAGATAAATAAGCAGAGTGTGTGGGGTGGTGGATCAAAGACTATGAGGTGAAATCAAGACTACGCAGCCTAGTTATTCACCAAGCCGAAATTCAGTAGCGCCCGCTGCTTATGAGCAAAACGTTCTGCTCTGGCATTTATTCTTTCACACATTAAACACTATCTAGCGTAGCATAGCATCAACGAACCCCAGCCAGTTCATTGTCTCCAAAGCATTAAGCGTGAGTAGTTTATCTGGTTCCAATATTTTTTTCTTGACTACTTATAATTGTACTGCTGTATTTATAAATTAAAATACAAGTCCCAAAATGCCTTAAACAGCAAGGTCTGAGCTTCTCATGCCTGCAATAGAACAACCTGTGATCGCTCTCACTTCACCCTATGATCCCTTAGAATGATCTTGCTATGGAATATTAGGCCATGCTTCCCTGAGGCGCCTAACCCACTGTTCAACTGAGACTCATTACCCAGTCCTCTCTTGAGATGCATCTCCCAGAGCCCCTTCTGAGATGCATCGCCCATAGCACCTCCTGAGACACATCACCCAGAGCCGCTCCTGAGACGCATCACCCAGAGCCCCTCCTGAGACGCATCACCCAGAGCCCCTCCTGAGACGCATCACCCAGAGCCCCTCCTGAGACGCATCACCCAGAGCCCCTTCTGAGACGCATCACCCAGAGCCTCTCCTGAGACGCATCACCCAGAGCCCCTCCTGAGACGCATCACCCAGGGCCCCTCCTGAGACGCATCACCCAGAGCCCCTCCTGAGACGCATCACCCAGAGCCCCTCCTGAGACGCATCACCCAGAGCCCCTCCTGAGACGCATCACCCAGAGCCCCTCCTGAGACACATCACCCAGAGCCCCTCCTGAGACGCTTCACCCAGAGCCCCTCCTGAGACGCTTCACCCAGAGCCCCTCCTGAGACTCATCACCCAGAGCCCCTCCGGAGACTCATCACCCAGAGCCCCTCCGGAGATGCATCATCCAGAGCCCCTCCTGAGATGCATCACCAAGAGCCCCTCAAGGACCTTCATGCAGTTCTTCTATTGCTACTGTACTTCATCCTCTGTCCGTTTAAGCTCAGTACTATATGATACCTACCGCACATGATTATTTATGCTGGTTTGACTGTGGGTGTAAAAAAAAACAGTTTCTATATTTCACCAACTTAATTTGTCCGACACCAAACACTTGTGACCAACAATAGGTTTTCTAGGGCGACAGTGCTGCATGCATTGTTTTCTTACTCTACTTTGTCCAAAGTACATTTACAACCGATATCAGCTATCCACTGCTTTTGAATGAAAGTGTTCAGCAGCATTGGAGAGGGAAGTATGGAAATAACGTCCCTTGACGAAACTCTGTATCAGGACACAATCTGAAATAACTCGATACCTCAAAACTTTTTTCCTTTTATTTGCACGTTAACTCAGTTGTGTCTAATTGAGTCATAAAACCACTCCCGCTGGAAGTAAAACAGTAATTAGTTCTGTTTTTTTTTACAGAGTTTTATATATCTCGAACTTGACCCGAATCTGGTATCAGAGCGCCTTACATAGCACCAGTTGCATTACATGAGGACACTTTCATTATTGTTAGGCACAGGGAGATTAAGTGATTTACCCAGAATCACAGGATGTTGAGCGTCATTGCCTAGACTCGAACCCAGTTCCCCAGATTCGAGGTTGACCGCTCTAGCCGTTAGGCCAACTTCTCTCCACAGAGTTGGCATCATTATTAATGGGTACAATGCATTTCTCTTACCAGCTGCATGCTCTCCCGTCTTATTATTCACTTTTAGTGTTCCTCAGCCAGTAAATCTACTGGAAATAGTTTTATGGTTGCAGGGGGTGACTTTCCCACCTTGTAAAGTGCCCAAAGCACAAGATGCCACTGCTACACGATTTGACTTTGAGAAAACACAGAGCATGTGAGCAAGTTCTTTGTTCTTATGGAGCGGCATTGCTATTCTTTGCTCAGACCCGTGTAGCAGAAGTGTACTTTATTTTTCTGTTTTCCGAGTCAGATTTGGGGAGACATCACGCTGGTTTCAATGTAATGTGAAGCTTGCGCGGAGGGAGTCTTGTGTTGATCTGCATTAACATTGTCATCTGAGCTTTGAAGTCCACCTCACAAGCCCATCTCCAGAATTTCAGCGAAAATATAAATCCAACAAACAGAATTATTATTTTTTTGTGTGAGAAGATCAATTCCCAATTTATTTTGTTTTTATGAATATAAGTTGTTTTTTTGGGGGTATGAGAGCAGGCCAGCACTTTGACATGTGACTTGCTTGGCATCTGTTGCCATGGTATTGTTGTTGGAAAATATAGGTTACGGTTCTGAGATTTTAATGTAAGTGTGCCCATACCGTTGAAACATCTTCACTTTGTGTGCTGTCTCAAGATATAACAGATGGACTTCATGCCAGCAATTTGTGCCTTAATTTCTACAAAAGCTTTCCTTTGCAGACAAATACACAGATCGAGGTTGAATGCTCGCTTTAAGGTTCATGGAAGACTACGACTGCACAGCCAGCCAGAGGAATCACAGTTAATTGTGAAGTTTTCTAGAAGCTAGATGTTCTAGAAGCTTGATCCAGGTTCCACTCTCATTCTCAGTCATGTCATTATTGCCCTATTTTTTTGTTTCAGCAGAGGTGAGAGTCACCAACAATACAGTGCTGTTTCCATAAGCAACATAAACTGCTCACTTCACGTCTTCCTCAGCCGTGAAGATATTCATTTTCCAAATGTGGCCCTTATCCCCGAAATGAATAACTTTGTGTTAATTCATCCTCAACTTGAAACATATCTTAATTCCATTAGGTAAAAAGAATCACTGACCAAAGACCGTCCTGTATTATTTTTCCCCTCTGGGCCACACTAGCGAACAAGTAGCAGCGCAGTAGTGAGTAATCATTAGATGCTTGGAAAGGCTCCCTTGGCCAAATACAGGAAGCCTGCTGCCTTAGGTCAGCCTTAAGTGTTTGAATAATTGTGTTTTGTGACTGGGCGGTCACGAAAGATATCAACGCAGAGCAGTGTGTATGATATAAAAGCAGAAACAGAGAACTTTATTGCAGAAGAATTCCAAGCCCATAAAATATGTTGATATCCCCTCCCTGTTCGTCATTTCTCAGTGCTATTTTCCTCCTTTTCTATCCTAGGATTCTTTAATTGTTTTCATGTTTTTGACTCCAGGACGTTAAATTGTTCAAATGTGAAGACCAAAGAGTTTGTGAAGACCACAAGTGGTTGTTACTTGGATATGAATATCCAAATCTTGATCAGCACACAAGAAAAATGTACATTGAATAAATATTCAAAAACGAATTTTTTTCTTTTGTTGATTGAATTGCTTTATTTAATTTCTTTATTTGGAATTCCTTTCTTCCAAGACACCACAGTAGCCAACGCGTTTCGTCCTACTTGAGGACTTCTTCAGGGCTTGAATATCAAATTTGACTTCTGTACAGCGGACCCCTTCTTGACATTTTTCAAGGCAATTCCAGTTATTACTCCCAAATCCTGTGTATATTTAGTAATGTTCAGTACGGGAGTTCCGTTCATTTAGTCCTAATGTAATCTGCAATGTTACGATTATATTCCTCCGTGTGTTCAAACCATGGTAGGCATAATTATCCTTCTGGGCAGAGCCCAGCAGCGCGTCTACCTTCGTGTTCGTATATGCTAGGATTCTTTCATTGTTTTTGTGTTTTTGACTCCAGGACGTTAAATTGTTCAAATGTGAAGACCAAAGAGTTTGTGAAGACCACAAGTGGTTTACTTAGTTATGACACCAACAAATCTGAAAATCTGAGAAAAATATTGGTTGTCTGGAGTAGGACATGTGTAAAATACTGTAAGCAATAGCATACTGTAAATCGGAGCGAACTGTGGAGACCATGCTGACTTGTATGAAAGCGGCAGTGCATTTTATAGGGTCATTGTAAGTGAGCTGTGCTGCACAAGGAGTTACCTCAGGGGTAGTGACTGATAATGGAGTACAATATGTCTCAAGAAATATTGGGCTGTTTGAGAAGAAGTGGATTCCAGTGTCCTAAAACCACCCTTTATGAAGTGTGTTGGTAGAAAGAACTAAAACATGGTAAAGGAAAACATGCAATTGACAGTTTGCAAAGGTGTATATGGAGAAGGCAGTTAAGAGAAACATATGGAATTCTGTTAATTGATTGGAACTATACCTACTAAGATGTTGAAGGATAGAAGTGGCATCACATATGTGCCTATGTAGTTGCAGTTTTTGGTTTGTAGAGGCCAGAAATTATTTGAGTCCAGTAGGTGGATCTCTAGATAAAGTTGCCAAGATATCGTAACCAATGGGATTTTAGGTACTTTGAGAACCTGGTAATATAAACATGTGTTAATCCAACACTGATAATGACAGATTGCAAAAATGGGAACATGAAGCATGTTCATTGTGTGACCTTGGAACAAGGAGAGGAACTTAATATGCAACAGGGTAACAAGAGATATGAGACAGTTTGAAGTAGCCCCACTTTGGTATGTTCAGGGAATAATGGTTAAGAGAGCGATTGGCTTTATGTCAACGGAGGACGGCAAAGGATAACACATTTATAGGTTGTGAGGTATTGAGAATACCGAAAACTGTGCTTTCTGATCACTGTTAGTCATATAGTGGGAATTGTGTGGGCGATGACGAGTTTAACTGGTTGGTGTGGATATGCATATGTCAGAAGGCGGCATTACATGTGTGGAGTTGGAATGTAGAATGGGGGCCTCGAGGCAACAGGAACAGAAGTAATGTGGGCAGTTGAAAGCGGATTCTGGGCTGACTACTTATTATATTTTACACAAACATGAACGTTGAAGTGTAGCAGATTCTGTCATTTATTAGCGCCTTCGCCACAACACTGAGCTTTTACTTCTCAATTGTACAGATTGCAGAGGACTTGAGAAACCTGGTTTCTCATATTCACTTCGAATGTGTCCAGAGGGTTTCTCTAGTGCCCGTTAAAGGCCTCTTTGAGCTTGTATAGTGCTGAATTGGTGTGCTTACTTGAAAAATTGATACATATAGCACATGCAATCTTTTAGAATCAGTCAGCTGTATTTCTATGTGCGAACGAACATTACTATCTTCTTCTGCAAGTTAAATCTAGTACTTTATATTCATCCATTATATCCCTATAATATTTTAAGTTGTAGCCTCAACATTAATTGACAGGTTTTCTTTCTTAAGTTTCATGATACTCCTGCTGATTAGGAATTCATTACCTTATTATGTAAGTACATTTGTAATTTGTAATAAAAACCTGAGAATTGCTCCTTGGTTAATTCTTTCTTGTAGTGATTATGTTTCTTCATTAGGCAATAATATCAATCCAACCATAGAACTGTGTCAACTGAAACAATCACGAGGGTCTCCAGCTATGCTAATTACTTTGGCAATGCATTTTGGGAAAGTCAGTAACCTGACTGGAGGACAGACCTCATTAACTTGTGTGCAGACTTTGCAAACCAAGGTTTTCTCACTAGTTGCATATTCTACCTCTTGCGGTCAGTCATAAGAGACCGATACGTTAAAAGCAAATGTGCTCTAATGGACTATGGACTGTTACTTTCAAGCTTATTGTTTAACATGAGATATTCATTAATTTTGTGCAGGCACATCATTTCATTGTTCTGATTTTCTAAATAAGTTATTACATAGACGAAATACTGAGATATTTGGCTATACCGTGTCTTTCGAAGTACATTATTTTCTGGACTGCGAGAGTTCACCACCTTACCAGGCTTCTAGCAGCAGCACTTTGTTATTCCTAGTACACCTGTTTCCTATTTTACTTGCAATTAAGTTATGAGCAATTATTGGGCTTGTTATATTGTAGAATAATAATGCTCAATATGCACTACTCCCAGCAATTCAGAATGCCAAGAGATCACTAGGTGGTTGGTTTTCTACCATGTCCTTGAGTTTGGCTACAACCACACTCCACTCATCTTTTATTGTTCTTACAGAATGTGCAGCACAGTTCCTTTCTGGCTACTACACATGAAGCATGCACCATTCTCCTCAACAGATATCCATGTTAATAACTGTGGATGAAAATAATCGTAGCGATTTCTCTTTCCTAGGACATTCTGACTCTATAGTTGCCATTGGCCAAACTTGTTTCCATAGTTGAATAGTACAATTTTACAGTTTTGGTTATTTCTTTAGGGAGTGTACGGTGGCCAGAACGGTTTCAGCCACAATCTATGGAGGCACAATCCTTCATCGTTTAGTATGTTGCATGTGTTTGCCTTTAAGGTTGAAATCTTGAGCTAATTGGCAACCACCAATCATGCTCTAAAGGGATTCCAGAATATCATTAGGTTTTAGCTTGTCAGCGTTTCCTGGAATGACTTCTATATCACTCATTAAAAACTCACAAGTGTAATACTTAAGAGCACCTCAAAACAGCATAATTTGATTAGTATGCCGTTTATTCCAGTCCCTAGGAATTCCCATGTTCCAGATGATGCCATAGTTCTCTTATAAATTATAAGAGCTGTCTTTAAATAATTATGCATTACATTTTGAACTTTACAGTCATTGCACAGACATAAAATTCTCAGCTGCAATACCAGTGCTAAAATCTACATATATAATATGACTAAGCCACTTTATCAGATCTGACTGTGCATTACATTTATTTTTGCAGTTTTCTTTCTTCATAGGCTTGATTGGAAATGCTTGGAAGATATTTAAGGATCTCTCTAGAACATTTTTCTGATGGACTTCTGGCCTCAGATTCCTCACCATTTGAATATTCCCCAGGCATCAGACTAGATCTGGAAACGTTTCATCAGTACAAAACGACAGGCTGTACACCCTTTAGGGACTGCCACACACAAAAGTATATGACAGATCCTCAACAGGTTTGCATGTGGTGCTTGGTTTTGAGTCATGATTCGAAGGCCTGCAGTGATTGTGCGTTAATGAACGCAAAAGCCATACAATACAGAAAGTTTAGACTGTACTTTTCCAGGCACTGGAAAGCTCTGCGATAGTCCCACTCCAAGTCAGAAGTTTGATCCCAGCCCCTTTTCAGATTTAGATTCACAGAAGTCATTTTAGTGGTCTGTCTTCATCTTGATCAAAGTTGTTGGGAAGTCGAAGACAAAACACGAGAAATCTAAACGAGATTCTTCCCCTTCCAGCCACTCTCATTCTCCTAAAACGACATGGGGCAGCACCATATTCCTCAATCTCGCTTCCGAAGTCGTTTGATGTCGCAGCTTGTCTTGCAGCTTTTTCTGGCACAACCTGCATTTTGGGGTCATCTGCCACTCCTAAACAGATCAAGGAGTTCTGCAAGGCCATGTTCTAAATCTTCAGATTGTTGCTGACTCCCTCTGGCGAACCTTCAGGCCCAATGGAGCCAAGAGACCCTCCACCTGGAATACCACTGATGTGTTCAACCTTGGCCCTCATTGGGCACTCACCCACTGCAGTGCAGGGCTGCCTCCAGATTCAGTTCCACTCCATGTCCAACGCCAAGGTCCACACAGTTCCTGAAACTTCAATGCCAAAGCTGACTTCATTCACATGGAAGAGAAGGTCCCTATTGTACCCTCATATTCCCAGCTAGCGCCAGTTTGACCTTGACTGAGGCCATTTTCAGCCACTGTTAAGGCACCGCTTCCTCCACCCAAGCCTTCACAAGTGAAAACAAATACTGTTCATTATCTGCATTCCCTGTTTAGCATGTATTCAGACAACGATTATGACGCAGGTGATGAGACTGCCTATCCGGATCAGAAAGAGAATTGGTACTATGTGTTACCAGAGGCTCGTGGCCTTGATACCTCCTCTGAGTTGGGCCTCCTCTCTCTGCATGCTTCTTCTTATGCTACAGCAATGGGTAGGGCAGACTAAGTCCATGATCACCAGCTCCCCACATTAGATGTCAAGAGCAGTGTTCTTACAGAAGTCCTTCAGCCATGACAAACATCCACTGAATCCCTCCTACCTTTTAACAAGGCCCTTATGGGTACTTTGTTAGTGGCATGGGCCAAACCCAGTTCTGTCCCCTTGGTCAACTGCAGATTTCACAATGCCACCGCCCTGCTCCGAGTGATGGTGATACAGGCATCTGCAAGTACAGCGAGCCCCTGCGCGTTCTCAACTACTCCCCTTCCCCTCCCCCCCCCCATTAAGGAGTCAAAAGGGGTACCAACATTTGGACAGAAGACCTTTCAAGACTTCAGCAGGAGTGCCTCATAACCAGCAGCTAATCCAACCTCAAAAAGGTGCCCAACAGTTTTGCTGTCAAGGCTGTGGTTCACACTGTTCCCACAGTCAAGGTCAAAGGGTCGTCCGGTCCACTACCTCCCCTGCTGCCCCACCTATCAAACCTAATTAATGTGCCCCTAGCAAAGAACAGCCACCCGGTGGTAGGCAGAATCTGACAATTCTTGCCGGTTGGCAGGCCATAACATTTGACAGATTGGTCCTGCAAATTGTTTGGCAGGGGCATGCACTATCTTTTATTCTCTCACCGCTGCACCTTCCACCGTTCCCCCCAGTGACTGTCAGCATTTTGCAGTAGGAAGAGCAAGCTCTTTTGGACAAAGTGGCTATCAAGAGGTTATTCCTGCTACTTTCTGGTGCTGAGGAAGGATGGAGACTGTCGCCTACTTTACACCTGCACCCTCACAACTCCTTCCTCTCGTAGGAGAAATTCAAAATGCTCACACTGGTCCAGCCCTGGTTTGCCCTGGACCCTGGGCAGTGGATTGTGGTGTTGGGCCTATAAGACGCATATTTTCATACACCCGTCCTGCAGGCCCTAATGGGCGCTACCTGTGGTGTGTGGTGGGACAGGGGCATTTTTAGTTCACTGTCCTCCACTTTCATCTCAGTAATGCTCCTTGGGTATTCATGAAAGTGATGGCTGTGGTGGCAGAACACCTTTGGAGGCCAGAGGTGCCAGTCTTCCCTACCTCGTTCTCTGGCTGTTGAAGGCAGACTCACCCCAGGCAATGTCGACCACCTCCAGACCACTGCGAACCTCCTGTCATCTTTGGGGTTCACTACCAACGTACCGAAGTCACACCTTACTCCGACTCGGATTCTCTTCATTGGAACCATTCTGGACACAGTTGGGTTCTGTGGCTTTTCCCAGGAAAAGGGAGTCCAGGACATAAAGGCTTTGATTCCAATATTTCAGCCTGGGTCCTGGATTTCAGTGTGGTCGGCTCGGAGGCTGCTGGTATTTATGTCCTTCTGCAACCTGCTGGTCAAGCACACCAGGTATCGTATGTGGCTGTAATTAGCTGAGCGGTTGAGTGCCCCAGTCAAATATTAAACACAATCCTTGTCAGGGTGAACCACAAAAGTCACTAAATAAACCTGCGTTAATCCTTCTGGTAGCTTGGCACAACAACAGTCAGGCTTCGCTTAAAGACATTGTGTAAAGTATTTATGAAGTACTCAAATAGTAATAAAGTGAACACCTGACAGAACCAAAACCTAACATCAATTGAGAAAAATAGAATTTATTTTAATACATAAATGACACTAAAACAACAAACATCCAATCAGTGGAACCGGAGTTATGAATTTCTAATGAAAATAGCACCACAGAGCACCAATTCTGGTTATCTGTGTGCTCTGGACTGAGTAAAAGTCACAAAACATGTCTCGGATGCAGGGACTGGGTTCGCCCGCCGAAGATTTTACTTTCTCTGAGTCAAAGTCCACACCAAAAGCTGCCTTTGAGCTTTGAGCTCGCGGTCAACATGAGGAGACCATTTTCGGTGCAAGGAGCAGGTTGGGCATTGCAGTCAGTTACTGTTTGGCGTAAATAGTCGATTTTTGCTGGATCTTTTAATTGGTAGTTGATGCAGACTGTCGCCGTTGGTCTTGGATCTTGGAGCGCACACGAAGAGCAGGCCGACGCTAGAGATTCACATTAGCAGGCGTTGTGTAATGTTCTTCGGGTGATGCAAGGAGCCCGTTATAGTCGTGAGGAGTCCAAAAACATCTAAATATTCACCTGAGACTTGTGTTTTGAGACAGCAAGACAACCAGAATCTTGGGGAGCACTTCTTGGGGATCTGGGCTCACTCCAGCAGAGTCCAGCAGCAGGGCTCAGGTAGGTCCACTTGGTTCTGGTCAGTTGCAGTGAGGTCTCTGAAAGCTTGTTGTGTCCCTGTAGCTCAAACAGGAGACCAGCCAACTGACCTTTGGAGTCATGTCTGGGAAGCCTGGGTTCAAGGCAAGCAGGTCCAATATTCCTTCTTCAGTCAAAAGGGCAGTACATCTTCTGAATCACCCACAGGTCTAGGAGTGTCTGATGAGATGTTCTGAAGGTGCTACTTTTATTCTCATAGCTAGCCTGTGTGTGTTCGAGGCCCCCTTTGTTTAACGTTCTCCCTTCCTGGGTTTGGCTTTAAACTGTTTATGGTAACAAGGGGCAGGCAGGCCTAGGTTTGAGCTGCAATTTTCAGCTGCGTGGGAGGATGGGGGCAAGCTTCGAAGCTAATTAACCTTTGAAGCTCAGGAAGGGCTACACCCTGCCCACACCCATAGCCCTTTTGTCACCATGTCTGGAAGGAATAAGCAAAAAAACACAGGAGAGCCATTCACAGTCATTGCGGACCTGAACAGTACATTCCAACTTTCTAAAAGTGAAGAATTGGGAATGGTATATTGAGACGTGGGTCCTGTGCTTGCTATACCACTGGATTCAAGCTAGCCTAGCAAAACTGGTACCAGGATGCTTGTTACGGGTCCAAAGAGGACCTGGCCTGGCAGTTTGGACTCGACTGCTCCCATGAACAGCAGGGTCAAGAATGATTTACATATGGCTGGGTCTAAACTGGGATGTGTGGCAAGCAATAAACAATGGATTTAACTCAGATCTTCATCATTCCATCCATCATCTGGCTTTTTTTTTTGCAACATTCTAAAAGTGGCATTATAAAAGAAAGTAACTTAAAATCCAACTTTACCACTAAAGAGGATTTTAAATTACTATTGATTTGAGTGAAAGAAGCATTTTTCTATCAGTTATCAAACTGAAGTTGTTATTAATAAAGTGTATTAATGTAGCCCAGTGTTAGACTATGAAAGAGATAGCCTTGCAACAGTGAACGTTTTATTTAGGAGTTTTTCACTGCCAGGGCATGTAAAACTTAGTTACACCTATCCTGCTTTTAGGGCCCACCTTAGCTGTGACTTATAAGTATTAAAAAGGAAGGTTTAGGCCTGGAAAAATATTTATTTTGCCAGGTTGAAATGGCTGTTTAAAACTGAACTACAGGTAGCAGTGGCAGACCTGAGGTATGTTTTGCAAAGCTACTTTAGTAGATGGCACAGGGAGTAATGCAGCCCACTAGTGGCATTTAATTTACAGGCTATGAGTATAGATAGTACCATATACTAGGGACGTATTAGTATAGTAAATGTATCTGTTAGAAATGGTGGTCTCTAGTTGGCAGCGGTATGAACCCTGTCCAAGTAAGGGACCCTTCCTTCTAGTAAGGGTAACAGAGTTACACCCAAGACAGCCCCTGCTCACCCCCATGGTAGATTTGCTCGAGCAGTCAGGCTTCTCTCAGAGGCAATGTGTAAAGCATTGGAACAAAACACACACTATAACACAGTGAAGACACTACAGATGGACACCACACCTGTTTAGAAAAATAAACAATCTTTATGTAAACCAAACAAGTACAAAATGACAAAAATCCAACATACAGATCTCAAAATATCCCATTTTAAAGGTGTAAGCAATCTGTCCATACAAATCTATGGATGCGATGATTTTAGCACAAAGTATTTTTGATGCGTCAAAATCCACAGGGAAAGACAACTTGAGAGGAGAGAAGCATCTGAATACACAGCGATGCTTCTGTTCTTGAGTCCCTCGGGAAGCAATGAGTCAGTTCTGCTGCACCCAGAAGAAGTGTTGCATCGGTTCCAGACTGTAAGGCGAAGCGATGCGTTTTAATCCGAATGGGGTTTTGTTCAGCTGGTGAATTGGTAGAAACCTTGGCGCACAAGTGCGATTTGTGGAAATCTAAGTGTGCTGGAGTCGATGCAACAGCGATAATGGAACTGTGTCAAATTTTAACAACAGCAGATGGCTGATGCGCCGATTGTTTCAGCTGCTCAGCAGGGCCTACTCTAAAGTCGGAGCGGGGATCTCGGACGTCAGAGACTTGATGCTCTGGACTCTAGCTGCAGTGGTTTCTTCAGCAACGGCCAAGCCCTGCGTCGATTTCTTCGGCCGCACGTAGGGATGCCCGGTTTAAAGTCTTGTGTGTCGTGCCGCCATAACCTGTCGGTGGCGGACCCCCATGATGTGTGCCTCTACTACCTGGAGACCGACTATGTCTCCCAGGACTGTCGAGCCATGACCCCGAAGGCATTGCGGGAGCGGCGCCGGAAGTTGCTGGAGCTCAGGCATTCCTTCGCCTTCAGATTCTGGTAAACGACGCCATAAAAAGAAGTCGAAGAAGCGTGTTCGCTCTCCGACGTCCACCCGTTTCTCCCCGGATGAGGGGGACAGGGGCACCGCCTCTGCAGTTCCTCTGGAGCCGGGGAGTCCCGCGGGCCTACCCGCTATACCCGGGTCTGTCGGCGACTCCCAAACAGATGCAAGAGTTTCTTGCAGTCATGTACCTCCTTTTTAGGCCCCGGGCTCCAGCCAGCGCCTTCGGGTCCTGCGGTCCCGTGTCCAGATCCTGTTGGCCTGGCAGCTCCGCCACCAGCGCCTGCCCCGACGCCACAGGATCCTGCGCCGCTGGCTCCAGCACCACAAGGTGCCAGCCCGACTGGCTCTGGCCCCGGTGCCGCCCTTGGCTCCGCCACAGGTGCGCACTGGGTGCTGTTTCTCCCACCCCTGCCCTAGTTCCCGGAACATTTCATTCCAGCCTGGGATCCGAATTGGGAAACTGCTCTGGCTCGGCCTTGACCGGCGCACATCCCGATGCCGCTTGCCCCTTCTCTAGCTCCGGATCTGCTGCCGCAGCTGGCTCCCTCTACATCGGAGCTGGACGAGGATTGGGACGGCGTCCGAGGACCCACTTGCCCGGCAGTGTGACTCCGAGCAGGATTGAGTGGACGACCTTGAAGATGCGGGTGAACTTGATGTGTCTTCTGACCCAGGGTTTACCTCTCCTCCACCTACTATCGAGGAGGGCTCTTCCTACACCGTGGTGCTGCGTCGGGCTGTGGAGGCTCTCAAACTCGACCTCTCTATGGTGGCCCTTAAAACCAACCTTCTTACGGAGGTCCTCCAGACGGCGTCTACGTCGTCGGAGCCGCTGCTCCCTTTCATTGAGGCCCTCACCGAAGTCCTCTTGGGCACTTGGTGGGGACCGGCCACGGGGTGCCGATGGATAAAAATGCTGCTAGGCTTCATCGCCCGGCACTTGGTGATCCCGCCTTGACCACTCACCTCACGCCTGGGAGCCTGGTCATTCAGGCCTTGACGTTGCAGAGTGCCTTTCCCACAGACTCTAAAAGGCTCGACCAATTTGGCAAGAGGTTGTTCTCCTCAGCCAGCTTGGGGTTGCGGTCGATTAACACCGCTTGCTTATTGGGCCGTTACTCCCACGCAGTGTGGGATTCTGTAGCTCAGGTCTTGCCTCATGTGGTATTGCAACAAACAGGGCGGGGTGGGGTCGTGGACCCTATGTCAGGAGGCTCTGCACCTCTGGACATGGCTGAAACATCAAGGCATTAACTTGGTGGTTCAACACCTGGCAGGTTCAACAACTGGCAGGTTCTCTGAATGCCAGGGCAGACAAACTCAGCCGCGGTTCATGGTGGATCACAAATGACATCTGAACTCGGACCTGGTGCAAGGTCTCTTTCTGCAGTGGGGAGGGTCTTGGTTAGATTTTTTCGCCACCATAGAGAACGCGCAATGTCATCAGTTCTGCGCATTGGAGTTTCCAAGGCGGCACTCGCTCGGAGACACTTTTCGTCGCGAGTGGAGCTGCGGTCTACTATACGCCTTTCCGCCTATACCACTTCTACCCAGAGTGCTGAAGAAGATCAAGCGCTACCAGGCCCAAGTCATTCTTGTGGCTCCGGACTGGGCACGAAGAGTATGGTATCCCGAGCTACTCAGTATGAGCATCGATCCCCTGATCCGTCTGCCTCTTCTGGAGGATCTTCTGTCGCAGCAGCAAGGGACGGTCCTCCATCCAAACCTGTCCAGCCTCCATTTACATGCATGGAGATTGAGCGGAGACAGTTGACACCTTTCGATCTTCCTTCTGAAGTCTGCAATGTCATTCTGGCAGCCAGGTGTCCCTCCACCAAGACGGTATACGCCTGCAGGTGGAGCAGATTTGTGGCATGGTGCACAGCGAAGGCTGTGGATCCCCTTTCTGCCCCTATCGCTGAGGTTCTTCTGTTCCTGCTCTCTTTGACCCAGCAGGGCTCTACTCTGGGCACTATCAAAGGTTATCTTTTGGCCATCTCCGCCTTTCTGCGGCTTCCAGATCCGCCTTCTCTTTTTAAGTCCCCAGTTGTTAGCCATTTTCCTAAAGGCATTGCGCATATGTTTCCACCCGTACCTTTCATAATGCCTTAGTGGGACTTAAATCTTGTCTTGACTTTTCTGCTGAGCGCACCCTTTGAGCCCCTTCATAACTATCCCTTATGCCTTCCCACTCTAAAGATGGCTTTCTTGGTTGCTATCACTTCTGCCAGAAGAGTGAGTGAGTGAGCTCCAGGCCCTTTCTTCCAAACCTCCTTTCCTTTCTGTTCATCCGGACAAAGTGGTTTTAAGTACCCATCCTTCATTTCTGCCAAAGGTTGTCACCCCCTTCCACATCGGGCAGATCATCACTTTGCCGACCTTCTTTCCACCTCTGCATCCTTCAAGGGAAGAGGAGAGGCCCCACCGTCTGGACCCAAAACGTGCGCTCGCATTCTATCTGCAGCATACACATCAGTACGGGTGGATGATCAGCTTTTTGTTTGCTACGTGGGCAGGGCAGAGAAAGTCGTGTACAGAACTGATGTCAGGCATCCACCACCCAGCCAGCAATCCAGCACTGACTCAGCGTTTACTCCATCAAGGACAATACTGACTGAGCAGAGAGCTGGACCCTGGGGGTGCAGACGGACTGCAGGCCGGGGCGCCTGCCAGGAGGCCTGCTCTGGCACTGCCCACCCTGCATTCAGTTTGGTGCTCTTCTGCTAGACTGGACGTTTTTCATGTCTACGTATCTTGGAGATGAGTAACAGATGTTTGTTGTTATCCAACTCAATGGCCACCCATCCACCCACCCATTCATCATGTATCCACCACCCAGTCACTCATCCATCCACCCATCCATCCTGCATCCACTCCCAGCCACCCATCCATCATGCAGCCACCCATCCATCCATCCACCCACCCAGCCACTCATCCATCCATCCACCCATCCATCACACATCTACCACCCAGCCTCCCATCCACCAGGCATCCACCACCCAGCCAGCAATCCATGCACCCATCCATCATGCATCCATTCATCCACCCACACAGCCACCCATCCATCCATCCATCCACCCACCCAGCCACTCATCCATCTATCCATCCATCCACCCATCCATCATGTGCACTCATC
Source organism: Lissotriton vulgaris (assembly GCF_964263255.1). Lineage (NCBI taxonomy): Eukaryota > Metazoa > Chordata > Amphibia > Caudata > Salamandridae > Lissotriton > Lissotriton vulgaris. The sequence goes on along the minus strand of NC_141696.1, from coordinate 1,000,937,536 downwards.
CATCCACCCATCCATCCTGCATCCACTCCCAGCCACCCATCCATCATGCAGCCACCCATCCATCCATCCACCCACCCAGCCACTCATCCATCCATCCACCCATCCATCACACATCTACTACCCAGCCTCCCATCCATCAGGCATCCACCACCCAGCCAGCAATTCATGCACCCATCCATCATGCATCCATTCATCCACCCACACAGCCACCCATCCATCCATCCATCCATCCACCCACCCACCCGGCCACTCATCCATCCATCCATCCATCCATCCATCCACCCATCCATCATGCATCCACCACCCAGCCTCCGATCCATCAGACATCCACCCACCCAGCCACTCATCCATCCATCCACCCAGCTATCATGCAACCACCACCCAGCCTCCCATCCATCAGGCATCCACCACCCAGCCAGCAATCCATGCACCCATCCATCATGCATCCATTCATCCACCCATCCATCCACACATCATGCATCCATCCCCCCATACATCCACCACCCACACATCATGCATCCATCCCCCCATACATCCACCACCCACACACCACCAGCCCCGCAGCCCTTTCCAGCTGCAAGCGAGTTATTCCAATGCACAATTAGGTGGCATTTATTTAGTTTGTATAATCCAACCTCTTGGCATATGTAATCATACGTGCTTGTGTCCGGGCATCGAGCCGTTGGTTTTTATCACATTTTATCAAAAGCAGACAAAGCACGTCCGTAGCGTATGTGCTAGGCATTACATTTTATCAAAGTACTTGCGTACCAAAGCAGGCATTACATTTTATGAAAGTCCAGGTATCAAAGCAGTCAAAGCAGCCATTTATATGAAAGTCCGGGCCGGGCATCAAAGCTGACAAAGCAGGCATTATATTTTATGAAGTCCGGGCAGGCGTTACATTTATGAAAGTCCGGGCCTTAGCATCATTTATTTTATGAAGTCCGGGCAGGCGTTACATTTTATGAAAGTCCGGACCGTAGCATAATTTATTTTTGCATCAAAGCTGACAAAGCAGGCATTACATTTCATTTCATGAAAGTCCGCACCGTAGCGTATTTGTAGCGTTGTAATCGCAGTTGAGTATTTTAGCCTAATGCATATATGACTGTATATATGTTTTATTACTTTTAAACCATTGTATGGCTAAGAAACCATATCAATGCTTTTACAGTATTATTTCGCAATCCTTATCTTACTGTACGTACTTTTTATAATAACAAGTCTTGCAATTATGGCAATACATTTCTCTTGTACGAGAAGAAAGACTGTTCAATAAATGTTAACCCTTTATTGACAAAACGCCCGTCTCTCTATTCTCTACATATCGTGAAAGTAAACTGCACTAATCTGACTGAGTGAAATACATGTCTATTGTTTCACACGACCCTAGAGATTGACTCTTGATCTGAGGAGCAAAGTTGTCATGTTGCACGGTTGTTGGAAAGCTGAATCCCTTCTTGTCTGTGCCAGGGAAGCTGATCACTTCCTATACAGAGAAGAAAGTTTCCAGTGACCTCTGAGCTAGTTGGTAACAAACCCAATTAAGTTTAGCATAGTCAGTGGAGGCCTGGAATATCCGCAGTTCCACGTCGATACTACTGTTTGTTATTCCAATGCGCAGGGCCTAGTGGGAAACTAGGAACTACACTACATGGCGCCCAACGTTTGGTAAGGCGATAAACTAACGCAAGACGTTAGAGTAACTCAGTCGTGCATATTTCACACAGACCCCTTTCTCCCGTAAATACTCCAATAGACGTCTGGAGTGGGTGAAAGGTTAAAATCCGCCCGATCTTAATAGGAAGAGATTCCTATGTAAAGCTCTGGTTTATTCAACGTTGAAGGATACAGTGTTCCAAAATATTGTGCACCTAATCTTTGACTCCTTGGAGACCTACTCTGCAAACCTTGCATTTTAACAATGCCAGGAGAAAACGGAACCACTGGGGCCGCAGCAGATGCGACTCAGCAAGGTCCCGAATACACAGACCCGGATGCTATTATCATCCCGGTCCACTTAAGAAAATCTATAACGTTAAAACTTATAGAAAACGGACTGACACCTCAAGATGGTACAGTAATTTTCGTGATAGAGGCTCACGAGTATCGGCAGACAGAGGTATTCTATTCATGGATAAACTTTCCAGCGGCAAACGCTACAACAAAAGAGTTTCACTATTACAAAATAGAGGAACCTCCGGAAGAGTACAACCCTTTGGAGGAGATTGAAATTCCACTTAAATTTCAAGAGCACCTGCTCTGGTTTAATGGCGCCCTAAAACACAATGATCACATTACCAGGCTCGGTCCACAAGGTAGACCAGGAGCAACGTGGCCGGTTCTAGCCAGCTACACACCACATCCTGACATTGTAAAAATGTCTAAAGAAGAGCTGTTAGTACAGCTAAAAACATTAATAAAAATACATAGGCAATTAGTCCAATATGTAATGCGGACTGCAACAGTCCAGCCAGCTGTTAATGTACCACAGCTGACCCCTCATCAGGGGAACACTAATAAAATTACACCACAGAACATACAGTCATGTCTTGGTAAAACACCCGTAAAACGGGAACAAATTCCTTTCTGGTTAGCACAGAAAAGCACTCAAATAGAGGCAGTATTTCCTGATACTACCCCTATAGAGAAACACAGAATCTTGACCATCTGCCTTCCTATGGGAATCGCACCACACGTGGAGGACTGCAACACTTGGGGTACAGTCTTTGCTTCCATTTACACAAAAACACACGGTGTTCCGTCTATGGCGGTAATACCAGAAGTGCTAAAACAGATTAAAAATGAATACGGTCCAGAGCCCGCTTTAAATCTAGGTATGAAATTACTGAAAGACTTCAAGCAGGTCTCGGCTTATTAGCCAATATTAAAGGAGAAGCAGCATCTGTGGCGATCCGCCAGAAGTTGAAGGAAACAGTTATAGAAGATCCTGTTGAGCTTGCAAAAATCATAGAGAAATGCTATGAAGAATTAGGTAGAGACAGCTTGGGTGGGAAACCGGTAAAGCCCCAACTGCTCGAAAATCCTCAAAAAATTTTCATTAAAAATAATTTAAATACTCCTAAAAAGAGTTGGGATGGAAATAAACAATCCACTCCCAAGGAAAAAGTTTTCCAGTCCAGAGGAAGGTCTCCTCGACGGAGGGAAAGAACTCCGACTCGAGAACGCCAGTCTCCCCAGAGGGAGCCCTCTGAGAAAAGATATAACCTTAGAAATAGGGATAATCTGAAAAAACCTGATAGATATCAAAGTATTGATACACGTCCCTCTCGATCTTTTCCACAGAATTCGGAAAGAAGAGGACGGTCAGACCCAGGAGAGCACACCAAGTCCAAAGACAAGGAACCTGCTCAGAGTAAAAAATCTCAATTTCAGAAAAAGAAGGTACCCAGTATTAGAGTAATCGACCATGCCGAGAATACTGAGGACACAGTTGAAAAACGGGGAGTGGGCATTGACAATGTTGGACAGTGCAGCAGAAATCAGTATAGCGCACAAGATCTTGATGAGTCATCTGGAGACAGTGGACACGAATGAATACATTCAGGTTGAAACTGCCGACACCAGACTTAGCGAGCCCCATAAAATATACGAAATAACGTTGCGTATAGAGGGTGATAAGACTAGGAAAATAAGAGGTCTATTTTGGGATAAGCTCTCAAAAGGCTATGATATTCTGTTAGCTGAAAAAGATTGGCCCCCGGAGTTTGTCAGGGAGTGCCCTCGTGGCGAAGAAGTGATTATGCCTGCCTTCTCGAATCACATTCCGATTCACAAAAAATATACTTATGCAAGGAAATGGGCGGTAGCCCAGGCACCTGCATTATATAAAAATCATGTAGGATGGGATGAGGACTCTCCTCCTCACAAAATCCAATTAAAAAGTGAACCAACTGCCCAACGGCAGTATCCCATTAAGCAAGAAGCTAAAAAACAAGTCATGGAGATCTTAGATCAACTTGAGTACCAGGGGGTGATTGAAACATGCACCTCTCAAATGAACAATCCTTTGTTTCCTGTCTCCAAGCCAGACAATTCATATCGTCTAGTTTTGGACTACAGACACCTTAATACATGTTGCAAAACTTTTGCAGTACAAATCTCGCATAGTGCAGCCCTAATGAATAACATAGTTAGGAAAAAATATAAAACGACGTTAGACATATCTAGTGGTTTCTTTTGTCAAAACATTGCACCGGAAAGCAGATATTTGACCGCTTTCTCTGCATTTGGGTCGCAGAAAAAATTCTGTCGACTCCCACAGGGGTTCAAGAACAGCCCAGGACTATTCTCAGCTAGGGTAACAGAGTTACTACAAATATATGATGATGAGGCATTATCTTACGTAGATGATATCTATCTCACAGACGACGACTTGGATACTCACTTGAAAAGAGTGAACGCCATTATACTTGGGTTCGCAGCAGAGGGTTACAAATTCAACTTTAAAAAGTCTCGAATTGGTCATCTGACAGTACTATTTTTAGGGTACGAATTATCAAGTGAAGGGAAAAGCCTAGCGGACAACTTCTTAGAGAAGTGCGCTGTACTCCAAGCTCCAAAAACGCTGAAGAATTTACAATCCATTCTAGATTTTCTGAGTTTCGGAAGAACTTACATACTAAATTACGCAGAAAGGGTTAAACCTCTCTACGAACTAATTAAACCTGATTTTAAACATATCAATTGGACTCAAAAACACACAGAAATTTTGAGATCGCTGCAAACAGACATGTTAGCAAAAACTAAATTAGATACACGTGACAACACACGTGATCTTGTAATCCGAGTCATCCCAGGAAGATGCGGATTCACGTACCTAACCTCTAATGAGGGAGAAAAGGTACCAATTTCAATTAAATCTCACTTGTACACACAAGCAGAAAAAGCATTCAGTCTCACAGAAAGAACTGTGAAAGCAGTGCAAATCGCATTGGCAAATGAACGAGAACTAGCACACGGCAAAAGGATTAATATCCTCACAACGGAATCCGCCTTTGAGGCGCTATTCAGCCCAGTAAACCTGCCTACAGTGTCACTGGATCCGAAATGGATACAGTGTGTACATTCTCTAGGAGCGGAAGACGTGAAGTACTATTTCGCCCCGCAATTTGAAGAACTGAATGATTTAGAATATGAAGAAGAATATCCTCTGCCAATCGAAATTCTGCCTCTCCCACAAGCACACAGCACATCTCATCCCTTTCTTTGTTTGATTCAATGTATTTTGGGATAGGTGTTTTTTAGGTTCTGTTGTGTCACCTAGTAATTTACTTATGTGTGTACCCACAGTCCTAAATCCTATTTGTTTATCTATCTGTATATGAAGTTGGTTTCCTTTAATGAACTACTTGATAAAAAAAAATTCGTATACACCTTGTGTCTTTGTTTATATGTTATATGTTGCTTTCTGTCAAGATAATAGATTGTTGATTAATTCACTTTAAGGACGATCGATTGGTCCTTTCTAAAATAATTTGAACAAACAAATATAGACTGAATAAAGTCCCTTGAAGGCACCTTCACCTTTCTGCTTTCATTACCCAAGCCCTCAAGGGTATTCCGGGTCGCTCACTTTCTCGATAATCTCCCACAATACGCCTGTATAATCTATACAGATAGCTTTGTACAACATTTCAACGTAGAGAGAAAATCCTACGATGCAGCATGTGCGATTATTAAAGGTCGTTGGCTGTGCGGTAAATTCAGACCGAAAGTAACAAAAACTGAATCTGTAAGAAACTGTTCGGTTCAGAGAACTGAAATCAGATCTTTAAAGATGGCGCTCGAAAATGCAGAACGTGAATTCCCGACACTTATCGTGTGCGATTCTCATTTTTGCGTCAACTCTTACAACAATAAATTGCAGAGGTGGGTTGAAAACGATTACAAAGATGACACAGGTGCCACAATAAAGCATAAATTGCTCTGGAAACAGGTAGCTCTTTTACACAAAGAACTACAAATGACGCACATGATTAACGCACAGAGTCTTCAACGTGATGGCGTTCACGTTGCAGGGAATTCATTGGCTAATACAGCCACAGCGGAAGCAACTAACCCGGCTTCCGTAGCCACAAAAAAACGTACAGAAAAATACATAGACGGGGAAACCATGCTGGCAGTAAAAACGACCGTAAAAGGCGACTGTGCAGCACTACCCGTAAACTATCCACTCAATTATGCATACGTAATCGATGCAAACTCCGTTCCTTTTGCTCGAATCCCTGGAGTGGGGGACAGAGTAATTCCAAACAGGAGCAGGAGGGGCTTCCTCTTACTGGAAGCACACATGGGGTTGGGTCTGAGACACCAAACAATTAAGGTTTCTCTGAAAGAATTACAATCAGAGTACTGGTTGCCAGGAATGAGTATAGATATTCAATGTTTTGCTCAAAATTGTGAAAACTGCAACAGAGATCGCAGTAATGAACAGGCCAGTGTAGTTTCAGGATCCCTTCTAGACAGCATAAGGCGGTCTATCTGCGCAATCAAAGAAGAGAAGCGCGTCCCATTGTACACAGTTAAGGCTAAACACACTTAAAAATGTGGCCTCCAGCGCTCGGCTGACGCTAGAACGGTTATAAAAGATTTGCGAGTCTTTATCGGCACATACGCAATTACCACGTTCCATTCTGACCAGGGTCCTGCTTTCAGCTCTCGAGCTTATAAGGAGGCCATGGCCAGCATGGGAATTGGGTTGCGGTATTCTTGTCCGTCGCACCCCGAAGGGAACAGGGTGGTAGAAAGAAAAAACCGTGACATAAAGCAATCTATAACAGCGAAGGTATTAGGTTCAGGCGCTGGGTGGGTCAAACATTTAATAAGTGTCCAGACTAGTCTTAACAACTTGCCAAGAAATTCTCTAAAAGGTTTCAGCCCATACGAACTATTGTTCGGAATTAGAATGCGTATTCAGGAACTCGATAGTCAGATGTCAGTGGTACAAGAAGAAACAACGCACTTTGATGTAAAGGATCGTTTGGCTGTTTTACAGGAACTGAATGAAACAAGAAAATCCTTAAGCAACATAAAGTTAAAGCAACAGCCAGATACCACTGACAAGGCACCACCAGCAACAGCCCCAGCAAGGCATGTCTGGATTCCAAAGATTGGGGATCTAGTCAGAGAAAAGATCGCGGTTAAGAAGGAATTTGGGCCTTCTTACAGAAAAGCAGTACCTGTCTTGGCAGTCACCGGAACAAGATCAGTTGTGCTACCGCCCCTTGCTGGTAAAAAGTTGAACAGAGTCGTGTCCATCGACCTGGTAAAACCACAAGCATGTGGCCTATAATCAACAGTAGGCCCAGTGGACTCCCAAGAAACAACAGAATACCCAAACTTGCAACAATCCAAGAAGTTCAAACCGAAAGACTAATCACATTCGATCAGCCTACAGTGCACAATGAAGGACTATGCAATAATGCCATGGAACTCGTGCCTCTTGAGACACAGATTGAAACAGTTCGTCAAGAAACAACACCAGTCTACACTAATGTGGCATCAGAAAATGCTACCGAAAGACAGATTGAGAGAACAATCCCATCAATTGACAGAACTGCCTCTGGTTATTTCATCAACTTCAACAACTTCTCTGAAGATCAAAACGACCCCGAAGTGATGCCAGAAACAAAAAAGACTTTTAAAGAAAAAGCAACGGAACTCTTTCATCAACTGAAGGAAATCTACCTTGTTTCCCCTTGGTTAGAGTTCTGGTTCGGTCTAGGTGTGTTTTTCCTCCTGCTTTGGCTCATCATGGTACTTTGTTTGGGAAAATTCATTGAGGGAAAATATATTACAATGGACACAGCAAGTCAGAACATCAACCTAGTCCTGAAACCACACAGATCATCCCACGTGAAGAAAAGAGAACTGTCAACAGTAAATGTCACAGCCATTCCAATACCCTGTGGGGTAGTATGGGAGAAAACAGACTATGAAATATATGGTCCGGTCGAAATCCTGAAGTATCCTCATCAACTGAAGGTTTCCTTAAGTGACTTTGTAACACCTAGTACATTCTCTGATGATTGGGACTTTAACAGTATTAATGACATGATGTCTGATTTAGTAATGTCAGCTAGATTCACAGATCATGATTATTTACAAGGTTCATCTAGTTATGAGCAATTATTCTGTTACACACACTATGGTGATCATTACTTGCATAAATCTGCACAGCCTAGAAATGTTTTTATGTATAATCAATGGGAACATTGTGCTACGCCACCTAAAAGCAGTTCTAAAGCATTTTTTGAGAAATTCAAATACTTCTCAGGGTTTAACACCAGTGATGCAGAAACGTTTTATTACAAACTGTTAGATAAAACAGGAATGAAAACAATGCTGACAAATTCTAAATTGATATATTCAGAAGCATTTTATGACAAAATGATGACATTTGGTTTTGATTATTGGAAAAATAATATTGAAACGAAAACAATTTGGGGTACAAAAGATTGGCAGGTACAGGGCATTGAAGCACTATTTAGAACCTGCATGATACCAGAACAAATGTTGTTTTTAAATGACACAATACACCAAACATCCTGTCTTGGCCTAGCTAAGATCAAAGACCTTAAAACACCGTCTATTCCAAAGCCAATACCTGAAAATATAACTACAGATATTGAGTTAGACGTGTCACAAATTTTACATTTTAACAGATCACATCCTGATTGGAAAAAGTGGTTAATCTGGCCTACTGACACAAACAGCTGTCAAGATAGATTCCTGAATAAAACACAGGGGTTAAAAATGACCAGACTAGACCCAAGATATTCCCAGAGACAACATCCAGGGATAATAACGACATACAGTGTAGGGAATCTCTGCCTTGAATGGCTAACATCATCCACCCTGGCTGAAATTAAGCAACACTTGTCTTTACTAAAAGATGGTGCTGATTTGCGTGATTTCATTCTTGGACCACGCAAACAGCGTCAAAAGCGTTTCATAGCGACCAGTATCTATGCTGTGTACAACGAGGCTTGGAAAGTCAAACAAATTGAAACAGCTGAAAAAATACGAGAAATTGATCGTATTAATTTGGAAAAATCACTTTCTGTAGTAGACAATGGGTTAATGACTCTGTCTTCCAGAATATATTCGTTGGACAATATTGTATCCTCTGCCTTTGATGTGATAGATAGAGACTTGCTAATGTTACAACATGGCCAATCTCAATTACGTTTTATTATAGAATTAGGCTGGACGCTGCAAAATCTTCGTTTAGGCTATGTGCCTTGGCGTTTAATCAACACAACGTCATTATTTTCCATTTTTAACCTTACTGATAAACAGATCAGTTTGGCACAGAAAGGAGCAGACTATACAATCCTGAGCATCGAAAAACTGGAGAGATTACCATTGACAAAGTCAGAGAGTCCTGTCATTGAATGGATAATACACGGAATTATCACTATTCCGATAACAACTTTCCGATTTAAAAAAGTGCCTTGAGTACATACCTGCTGGCCAGTATGAACAATTGGGTAAAGGATATGTAAAATCAGAATGGAAATTACCATACACACATTCTTGCTATAGTGACAGCGACAAAAATGTATTTCTTAGTGGTGACAACTGTAAACATTCACTAAGCGGTATACTTTTGAGTCAGGGTATTAATTTACACGGAGCATGTGATGGAAATTCTAACAACCTTTCATGCCACCAGCTAGTCACACCTGCAACTCAGATAGAGCCCTTCTTTATGCAACTCGCAAACGGGAGTTACATTCTTAGAACGGATCACAGATGTTGTGGCCTTGTGCCAGGGAAAAGTTATCTAGTAAGAGTAACATCCATGGTCAAATGCTGTATGCAAGCATTGTTCCCAAGTGGGCCTGCAGACACAGTGACTCCCATCTGGCCTCGTCTGAATCTCTATTCTATACGAATTGATACTTTAAGCAAAATGAAATCTGTACTTTTACAGACAACAGTGCCTATAACGTCATCAAAAGAGACGTATGATCTTCTAGTTGCAAGGACAGCTACTGAAGTTCATGAACTTTTATCAACAAATTGCCCCGTGCATTTCGTAGAAATGCTCAGCCAACTCCTTAACATGTCTAGTGCCACAAGCATCCCAGGCATATTTAAGACAGTCTTTACGGGACTGCTAACACCTTTTCAGGCAATTTTGGGAATCGTTCCTAATTTTGTACACTCTGTTTTTGGCGGCATACCATTATTTTTGGGACTCGTCACAGGGATTTTATTTTTGACCCTCCTGCATCGTTATGGCAAGCCGAAACTCAGACATAGCTCCCATGGGAATGGAAGAGACAATCCTAGCAATGCGCTACCGGGACAGGATAACTAACGTCCTCGGATTGGCCAGGCTGAGAGATCTAAACATGACCTGGTTCCTTTCATTCAGACCTATATGGCAGAACTGTATCTTACCGGTACTAAGATGTATGCTTTGCAGCGATGAGTGCGTGTTGGACATCTGTCTTTCACTTCCATCAGCAGTACCAATGGACGTCGATACTTTGCTCAGTCCAATAACGGCTCACGCATTGTGTTGTCCCCAGCGGCTACCAATCCTGATGACGGCATTCGTGGAGACACCTGTACTACGACTAGGTGGTAACAGTGGAGCGAGTGACAAAAGCAACATCACCCAGGTACGACCTTCTGTGAGCATTGCTGCTCCTGACTACGATGACAGCAATCATTCTCACACCTGCCAAGTTACAGCACTATCGAATTTGGTTGAACTGTCACCTGATTTTGTAGACCAATTCTTTGAGAGCCTGTCTGATACGATGTTCTCACCTGTACAGAAACAATAACTTTGGAGAAGCTTTCCGACACACAGCGTTCCCATGAACTCTGAATTCGGCCTTCGGTTTTGATCAACAAAAACTGCTAAAAGCGTTGGAACTCTATTTCCCCGTTCAAGCAATAATTCTTTTGAATTGAACATTTTTTAATATTGACCTTTTTTTGGCACGAACAATTCATTGCTTAAGGTAAAAACTATTCTTAGAGAACAGAAGCTTCAAACTTCTATTTCTAAACACATCTAGAGACATAACAAACTTACATCAGCCTCTAGCACATTTATTGCAATGCATTTATATGTGATGATTTATCTCGCCCTTCTTCTGTTAAGAGATACTTCATGTGTAATTCTTTTTGCATAATCGTTCATTGATTTCATATGCAATAATTTTTGAATGATTTCTATGCTTCAAAGACGTACAGTGCCTAAATTTCACGTATTACAATATACGCCTATTTCAAATGCATTTATGTATTTTGGGGTGGGCAATGTTACACATGCATCTTATTGCTCTAGTTTTAGTAATTTGTTGGACATGAAAACGTGAAGTGGGTGTTGCGTGTTTATCTAGGTTCCTGATCGATACTGCGACCTTATGCCCCTATTCGGCTATAAATCCATTTATTCCCTATATTGGCATAACCGTTCAAGTGCGATATTCAGAAAAGTCATCTCTGGCCTCACACGAACAGAGCCACATTCCAGCATAGTTCTCTGCCACTTCCTTTGCAACCAATTAGTGCAATGACAGAGCAGAAGTCACTATCTGATATTCCTAGATTAACACTCCGAGTTCTTCAACAAGATAAAAACTCAGCAAACCTGGAAATCCCTGCTTGCTGTGTTTTGATTAGTAATGGAACTCTAATGAGCAACTGATAGCTATCACTTCCTAGTGACATCTTTAATTGACGTCTTATGTCCAGCAAACTTGCGTCAAACCAGGCACCTGTCAGGTATAAATACTACCAACGTTGCCTTAAGCAATTGCTGGTGTACCATTGCTGTTGTATGCTGCATGCAGTAAGCTGCTGCTGCTGTCCCTGTGGTGGTGAAGCTACTGATACCATTATCGCTGCTAAAGCACGAACGATGGTGTGGTAAGCTTAGGAGCTGAACAGCCGTCCCTCTGCGAAGAGCCCAGCAGATTCCAGCTGCCGCGGACGCTGTCCCCCGCCTCCTCCTCCCGACGCGCTGAGAAGAGAGCCGCTGCCTTTCTCCTGCAGAGAAATCCAGCTCCAGCGTTTCCGGTCTGCCCTCGCGGGTGACTGGGATATTGAGTGCCCCCTGAAGGAAATACCAGACTTCCATCATTCTATTCAGAGGTATGGTGTTGACTAAACCCTTAGATGAGAATTCTTGAAGCAAACCTTGGCAAAACCAACTTAACTTAAAGCTACTTACTTACTCCCCTTCCACGTGTTAGGCTTAGGTCAGGCACACTGGGGTAGGCGTAGTTAGAAGCACCAGTTGAGTATTTTAGCCTAATGTATATATGACTGTATATATGTTTTATTACTTTTAAACCATTGTATGGCTAAGAAACCAAATCAATGCTTTTACAGTATTATTTCGCAATCCTTATCTTACTGTAGGTACTTTTTATAATAACAAGTCTTGCAATTGTGGCAATACATTTCTCTTGTACGAGAAGAAAGACTGTTCAATAAATGTTAACCCTTTATTGACAAAACGCCCGTCTCTCTATTCTCTACATATCGTGAAAGTAAACTGCACTAATCTGACTGAGTGAAATACATGTCTATTGTTTCACACGACCCTAGAGATTGACTCTTGATCTGAGGAGCAAAGTTGTCATGTTGCACGGTTGTTGGAAAGCTGAATCCCTTCTTGTCTGTGCCAGGGAAGCTGATCACTTCCTATACAGAGAAGAAAGTTTCCAGTGACCTCTGAGCTAGTTGGTAACAAACCCAATTAAGTTTAGCATAGTCAGTGGAGGCCTGGAATATCCGCAGTTCCACGTCGATACTACTGTTTATGTTATTCCAATGCGCAGGGCCTAGTGGGAAACTAGGAACTACACTACATAGCCAGCGCTATATAAAACTCTTTAAATAAATAAAATTAGTGTAGCCCCTTCTTTTGAATCTTCCTAAGGCATTGACTTTCGCTTTTAGATATTCTTCCTCATTCATGCAGTTCTGTTTTAAATGCAGGAGTTCCCCATAAGGTATGTTCTTAATCAATGCTCTAGGGTGCTGACTCCCTTCGTGTAATATGGAATTGCTGGCAGCCGGCTTGCGATATATTCTAGTCAGTAATCTGTTCCCCTCATCATCTACCTCTAAATCCCAATAGAAGACATTAGTGGTACTGATGTTCGCAGTAATACCAGATTCAAGTTATTCTGATTGAGTCGAGCTATATACGTTTCAGCGGACTCATGGGTTCATTTCCAGACGCTAAACAAATTACCTGAAAAAAAACATGTTAGTTATAGATTCCTTACCTTAGAATTACCCCCAGGTGTCAGTCTGGATCCGGAAAGATTTTTGGTCAGCAGTACCTCTGCGCGTCGGAAGGTGTCGTTGGTGGGCTCCGCGTGCATCGGCATTGTGTCGCCGGGATGACGTTGTGGCAGCTACTAAACCGCCGCCCTCGAGCTCTAAGTCAGTTCTTTTTCCACGCCAGCCAGCACAAATCCGGGAAGAGCAGTACCTCCAGTCACTTTTTGAGTGACTTTTTCTCGACTTTTGACGACTTCTTTTTTGAGTCCATCGACTCCTGGTGCACTAGGGATGTTCAAGGCATGCGATTCCTGTTACCGACTGATGTCGGTGACAGACCTGCACCAAGTGTGCCTCTTTTTCCATGACCCCAAGTCGTGCATCCGACTGCCGGTCGATGGCACCGAAGACTTTGCGGGAGAGGTCCCGAAAGCTGTTTGAGCGCCAGCAGTTGGCTCTGCGCTGTTTGAGGTCCCGGTGGCGAGGAAGGTCAAGGGACCGGTCGCGGAGCCACCACCACCACTCATCCAAGTCATCAAAGTCTTCACACTCGGTCGGGTAAGTCAAAGCATAAGAAGAAGTCGAAGAAGCATCATCGCTCTTCGACCTCTCCTCGTCAGTTGGCTGACCCGACGAGAGATGCTGGTGGTGCCCCTCTCGCGGTTCCGCGTGCGGAGCCTTAAGAGTCAACTCCACGTTTCCCTCCCTTTCCGTGACCTGAAGCGACTCCCACCCAGCTGCGTACGTTCTACGAGGCGATCCATGCCATCTTTGGGCAGCCCGGACCCACCGGCTCGCCTTCTGACCTTGCGGAACCGATTGGAGGGCCTAGGCCTTCTCCACAGTCGGCTCCAGCGCCACAAGCCCCCCTTGGATCCATGATTCAGAAAAGGGGGGGTGGTGATGAACAGAGTGTCTGAATTAAGCAGACCACTCTTACCCAGTCCAAAGATCAGGGCTTGATCCATCACCGTTATTTATCTCACTGCACCATCCCAGCTCAGAACCTGGCTATATGCAAATCAGTCTGTCCCTGGCCCTGTGCATCATGGGAACAGGGCAGATTAAACTACCAAGCCAATTCTTCACCAGAAAGGAGACAAGCTACCGGGGACCGGTTTCTGGCATTTCAGCCGTCTTCGGCCCGGCTTGCTTGAATCCTGATGGTGCAGTGAGAAAGGGACTCATGTCTGAGTATACCCTGCCACACCTATAGTGGCCAAAAATGATTCAGAAAAGGGGGTGGTGATGAACAGAGTGTCTGAATTAAGCAGACCACTCTTACCCAGTCCAAAGATCAGGGCTTGATCCATCACCGTTATTTATCTCACTGCACCATCCCAGCTCAGAACCTGGCTATATGCAAATCAGTCTGTCCCTGGCCCAGTGCATCATGGGAACAGGGCAGACTAAACTAGCAAGCCAATTCTTCACCAGAAAGGAGACAAGCTACCAGGGACCGGTTTCTGGCATTTCAGCCGTCTTCGGCCCGGCTTGCTTGAATCCTGATGGTGCAGTGAGAAAGGGACTCATGTCTGAGTATACCCTGCCACACCTATAGTGGCCAAAAATGATTCAGAAAAGGGGGTGGTGATGAACAGAGTGTCTGAATTAAGCAGACCACTCTTACCCAGTCCAAAGATCAGGGCTTGATCCATCACCGTTATTTATCTCACTGCACCATCCCAGCTCAGAACCTGGCTATATGCAAATCAGTCTGTCCCTGGCCCAGTGCATCATGGGAACAGGGCAGACTAAACTACCAAGCCAATTCTTCACCAGAAAGGAGACAAGCTACCGGGGACCGGTTTCTGGCATTTCAGCCGTCTTCGGCCCGGCTTGCTTGAATCCTGATGGTGCAGTGAGAAAGGGACTCATGTCTGAGTATACCCTGCCACACCTATAGTGGCCAAAAATGATTCAGAAAAGGGGGTGGTGATGAACAGAGTGTCTGAATTAAGCAGACCACTCTTACCCAGTCCAAAGATCAGAGCTTGATCCATCACCGTTATTTATCTCACTGCACCATCCCAGCCCAGAACCTGGCTATATGCAAATCAGTCTGTCCCTGGCCCAGTGCATCATGGGAACAGGGCAGACTAAACTACCAAGCCAATTCTTCACCAGAAAGGAGACAAGCTACCGGGGACCGGTTTCTGGCATTTCAGCCGTCTTCGGCCCTGCTTGCTTGAATCCTGATGGTGCAGTGAGAAAGGGACTCATGTCTGAGTATACCCTGCCACACCTATAGTGGCCAAAAATGATTCAGAAAAGGGGGTGGTGATGAACAGAGTGTCTGAATTAAGCAGACCACTCTTACCCAGTCCAAAGATCAGGGCTTGATCCATCACCGTTATTTATCTCACCTGTAGTGGCCAAAAATGATCCAGGCCTGGATCTGTATCGGCGCCGGTTGACCTCATTACACCTCCACAGGCGCTGCTTCCTCTGGCACCATTACCCCATTCGATGTTGGTTGCCCACCCGGCGTCGACCCCGGCCTCCATCCTGATGTGGACCCAGAGCCGGACCAGCGTTGCTCGACGATGACAGATCCGGCGCAGAGAGTGTTTTTTTTGCCCCTGTTCACTGCTGGGCTCCCTTTTAAGTCAGATTGGCATCCCAGAGGATGAGGAGGAAGACTGGTCGGGGTCAGGTGACCCTTTAACTGCTCAGATGGGATCTTGGCAGGACTGGAGAGAGGACCTGGGGGATGCCAGTGGTCTTGACAACTCCCCTTCCCGTGGCATGTTGTCTCCTCCTACCGTGGCTACGGAGGAGGGAGCGTCGTACGCAGTGGTGTTGCGTAGGGCGGCCAAGGCTCTCAACCGCAAGCTTCCTACAGTGGCGGTCAGGACTAACCTCCTGACAGAGGTGCTTCAACCGGCTGTGAGCTCTTGGGAGCCCCTGCTGCCATTTAATTAGGCCCTCACTGACGTCATTTTGAGCACATGGTCCAGTCCCAACACAGGGGCTACCGCGGACTGGATGATCGCCCAATGCCACTACCTGGCTCCGGGCGATCTCTCCCAACACCCCACCCCGGAGAGCTTGGTGGTTCAAGCCTCCACTTCCAAGAGCGCTTTCCCTACTGCTCCACAGGAAAGGGAATCCAAGAAGCTGGACCTTCTTGAGAAGAAGATTTTCTCTTCTGGCAGCTTAGGACTGTGGTCAGTAAACACCGCATGTCTCTTGGGCCGTTATTCCCACTCTGTGTGGGATACAGTTGTGCAGGTGCTGCCTCAGTGTTCGGAGGAGGCCCGGACAGTGCTCTCCCAGGCTGTCGCCGCCGTGAGACATGCAGCAAAGTTTGCCATTTGTTGTGGGCTGGACACTGCCGACTCTCTGGGCAGGACCATTTCAACGTCAGTATCGCTTCGTTGCTACACCTGGATGAGATCGACTGGCTTTTCAGGGATGTCCAGAACACCTTAATGGACATACCCTTTGATGGCCGTTGCCTTTTTGGTGACAAAGCAGACAACGCTCTAGAGTGTTTCAAGGGCTCACAGGCTACGGACAAGTCCTTGGGCCTCTCCACCCTCCCAGTGCAGTCTGCTTTTTGCCCCTTTGGTGGCTATGGAAGGGGTGCCCGTTCATACCACCCAGAGCCGCAGGCCTCAGCAAGTTACCCAACCTTCGCGTGCCTGTGGACGTGGGAACAACCTTCGCTATTCCGGGGGCCAGCGGGCGGGCCAGTCCACCAATCCCCCCTCTGCAGCAGCCTCCAAACCATCCTAGTTATTTTTTCAGGCCCATCAAACGCCAGTGGGCGGCAGGATTCGCTATCACCTCCCCTACTGGTACACCATCACGTCTGACAGGTGGATTTTGCATATAGTCTGAAGGGGCTACTCCCTCTCCTTCGAGGCTACCCCTCCAGCCATGTCACCACAATACCACTGCATGTCGGAGGATCCCCAGGCAAAACGTTGACGCTTGCTCAGGTCTTGTCTGTCCTTGACCCGGAAGACTGGATGGTAGCGTTGGACTTGCAGGACGCTTTTTCCCACATCCTTGTCGTTCCGGCCCACCGGCATTACCTGCGGTTCACAGTAGGCACAAGCATTTTCAGTTTACCGTGCTCCCCTGTGGCCTTGCCAGCACCACTCGGGTGTTCACAAAAGTGATGGCGATTGTCGCAGCTCATCTGTGCACTTCAGGGGTTTCAGTCTTCCCCTATCTCGAGGACTGGCTGTTGAAGGCGGGATCGCCCCAGGCAGTTGTCTCCCACCTCCAGACTACCGCCGACCTCCTGCATTCGCTGGGGTTTTCCATCGATGTGCCGAAGTCACACCTGATTCCTTCTCAGAAGCTACTCTTAATCGGAGCTGTTCTGGATACGACACGGTTTCTAGTTTATCCTCCCGAATATGGAGTCTGGGATATTCAGGCTATGATTCCGAGCTTTCAGCCTCTATCCCAGGTTTCGGTCAGACTGACCCTGAGGCTACTGGGCCTTATGGCCTCCTGCATCATGCTGGTCGATCATGCCAGGTGGCATATGCGGTCTCTGCACCGGGATCTGAAGTTCCAGTGGGCGCAGCATAAGCGGAATCTGTCTGATTACGTCGAGATCTTGGACGGCACTGCACGACAATTGCAGTGGTGGCTCACAAACCAGAATTTGGTCAATGGCAGCTCCCTCTCTTTTCCCCAACCAGAACACACTGTGGTGACAGACCAGTCCCTTCTGGGATGGGGCGGCCACATGAGAGAGGCGAAGATCAGAGGCCTCTGGTCTCCGGCCGAGTCCGAGCTCCACATCAACCTTCTGGAGCTTCGGGCGATTCGTCTTGCACTAAAGACATTGTTTCCCTCTGTCCGTGGAAGAGTAGTGCAGGTGTTCACCGACTACACCACCGTGATATTGTACTGCAACGAACAGGGCGCGGTGGGGTTGTGGACCACATGTCAGGAGGCTCTCCGCCTCTGGACATGGCTGGAACATCAGGGCATATCCCTGGTGGTTGAACACCTGGCAGGTTCCCTGAATGTCAGGGCGGACGAACTCCGCCACAGGTGCATGATGGATCACGAATGCCGTCTTCACGCGGAGGTGGTGCAAGGTCTCTTTCATCAGTGGGGTGAGCCATGGTTAGATCTATTCGCCACCGAAGAGAATGCACCATATCAGCAATTCTGCACGTTGAAATTTCCAAGACGGCATTCGCTCGGCGACGCTTTTCCCTGCGAATGTAGTTGCGGTCTGCTGTACGCCTTTCAGCCTATACCACTGCTGCCCAGAGTGCTGTAGAAGATCCGGCACGACCGGGCCCAAGTCAATCTTGTGGCTCCTAATTGGGCACGGAGGGTCTGGTCTCCCGAGCTGCTCAACATGGCCATTGATCCTCCGATCCGACTGCCTCTTCGGGAGGATCTTGTGTCGCAGCAGCAGGGGACGGTCCTCCACCCTAACCTGTCCAGCCTCCACCTCCTTCCGTAGAGATTGAGCAGCGGCAATTGACGTCTTTCGATCTTCCTCCCGAAGTCTGCAATGTAATCTTGGAAGCCAGGCGTCCCTCCACTAAGACGGTATACGCCTGTCCGTGGAACAATTCTGTGGCATGTTGCACAGCAAAGGCTGTGGATCCCCTCTACGCCCCTCTTTCTGAGGTCCTCTTGTTCCTTCTTTCTCTGGCCCAGCAGGGCTCTGCTCTGGGCACTATCAAGGGCTATCTCTCGGCCATCTCTGCCTTCCTTCGGCTTCCAGATCAGCCTTCTCTTTTCAAGTACCCTGTTGTAAATAGGTGTCTGAAAGGCAAAACTTCCATCTTTCCTCCTATTGGTCGTTTTGTGTATCAAGGCCTGCTATTCTCTGGATAAGAAGGAGCCTCCAGTGGGGCTGCGTGCCTATTCTACCAGGGCGATGGCGTTCCTCTCGATGACATCTGTCAGGCACCTTTGTGGGCCTCGCTGCACATGTTTACAAAACACTATTGTCTTGACAGTCCGGTCCTGAGAGATGGCTTCTTTGGCCGTTCTGTTCTCCAGGACTTTCTGGTGTGAGATTGGTTCGCAGACCCACCATCGGGTTGGTATTGCTGGGGTATCTATTCTAAGGTAAAGAATCTATAACTAAAGTGTTTCTTTCAAATGAACAAGGTACTTACCTTCGGTAATGATATATCTGTAAGAAACATTAGTTAGTTATAGATTCCTTACCACCCCACCCATCCTCCCCGTTCTGCGAACTGATTTCTAGGGTTAAGGATATCCTTTCAGGGCCCTAGTTTTTTGCACCAGTTGTCAGTGTTTGCATGGCTCTGCATTTCTGGTGCCGAAAGTCGTGTACAGAACTGACGGCAGCGCGCGAGGGCAGCCAATGACGGACGTGAAGCTGACCAACGGTACCTTCCGATGCGCAGAGGCACTGCTGACTAAAAACTTTCCGGATCCAGTCTGACACCTGGGGGTAATTCTAAGGTAAGGAACTTATAACTAACTAATGTTTCTTACAGATATATCGTTACCAAAGGTAAGTAACTTGTTCATCAATGTCTTGGGCCCAGAGGGCCACGTTATTGACCCAATGTTCCACCCTTCCGCCCAGGCCACGTGCTTCTCCCACCAGCCTACAAACAAGTTTGCATAGCTGGGGGCGAAGCACGTGCCCATCGCGGTTCCGCGGTTCTAACAGTACAATTGTCCTGCAAACAGAAAAATTGTATTCTCTAAACAGAACCTAGTCATGTCCAATAGCATAGTGTTATGCTCCTGATATTTTAGTGTCCTCTGACTGAGCAACCATTTGATTGAATTTAGGCCCTTCTTATTCTCCATACATCTATAGGACTGGTTATATCAAGGGTTATATGTAGCATCTCATCTTCCCAGTGAAATCCATCAATTAGTCTAAAAAAATCTTCTGCATCTTTAACATAAGAGCTCAAGTTCTTCACCAAAGGAAATAAAAACGAATCAATATATATAGAAATATTTTCTAATAGACTATTTTGCAATGCCACTATTGGTCTGCCGGGGGGATTGAACAAATCTTCATGTACATTCGGAAAATGGTAAAACGTTGGAAGGACAGGATGTTAGCAGTGTTAAAAACGATATTCTTCTTGATCTAATATTCCACAGTCCCTCCAGGTAATCATAAGTTCATGAAACGTTTTTCACAATTCTCATAAACCGTTCTTTGGATGGGTAGGTAACATTGGTCATCACTGAGTTGTCTCATGGCCTCATTATAGTATTGTTCCTTTTTAAAGAGCACAATGTTATCCCCTCCTTATCTGAAGGTTTGATAACCAAGGTTTCATCATTCTTCAGAAGTTGTATCGCTTTCCATTGTTTAACGAGAATGGTATATCTTCTTTGTCTTTTTGTTGAATGTTCAATCTCTTCAGATTCTTTATCCTGGCTTCATGAAAGACATCAATTGCATCATGTGGGGTCTATGGAATAAATTTAGATTTTACTTTAAGATTGTTTTGACCACTCAACTGTTTTATGCCTGCTTTTGTAGGGCGATCTACAATATTTGTATCATCATTGTTTGCTTCACTGTCTTGTGAATCCTCCAAAGATTGTAGAGCCAATACTGCCTCAAGGTCATTTCAAGTTAGGAGATCCATCTGTTCGGTGGTGACGTCCTCCCGAGACAGTTTGGCAGGTGTATTTCAAGCAGTTTAATTTTCTCACATATTTATAAAGGTCAATCCTAGTTTGTGTATAG
This sequence comes from Lissotriton vulgaris, assembly GCF_964263255.1. Taxonomy (NCBI): domain Eukaryota; kingdom Metazoa; phylum Chordata; class Amphibia; order Caudata; family Salamandridae; genus Lissotriton; species Lissotriton vulgaris. The sequence goes on along the minus strand of NC_141696.1, from coordinate 1,000,916,559 downwards.
TAGAAATTCGAAGTAGGGCAGAACGTAAGTCCTAATCTCAATACTTGGATTTCATCTGAATTTAATGCTCTGTCAGACAAGTTGATTATTATCCTTTTTTCCGGGATTGTTACCATCCGTCGCTCTTCCCCTTGCTCTGTGTCACTCTAGGAGTAATCGATTCTCCCCCTTTCTTTTTTGCAGCTTCTGGTTTTTCGCTTTGCCAGTCTGGGGGATGAACTCGGGGAGGCGGTCTTTGTCGGCTCTCTAGAATAAGTTGATACTCCCGGAAAAAATTACTCTTATTGATGCTTTCACTGCTCCATGTCGCATGTGTGGATTGTTGCCCCCCCCCCCCCGAGGTTTCAACTTCAGATTCTGATGTTTCTCTGTTCTTTGCTGTATTGTTACTCCACTGCTCGTTAAGTTGTTTCCTGGGAGCATCAAATTTCCTCGCAAAAGTTAAAATCCGGCCTGATTTATAGTCCTTTTCATCTCTTTGTAACTTCAGTTGTTTCTGATTAGACCCTCATGTTCCATAAGCTGTTTTTTCATCGCTATTTTTAATTCTTCACTTTGCTTGGTATCCGTATCCTTGGTCACCATGCCTTCTAATCTCTTGAACTCATCCTGTAACTTTGCTCGATCACTCCATGCATATTTCACAAGGATTTTGACCATTCCTTTAGCAGAATTGGCAGTGTAATCTGCCCATTCTTTAAGTAACGGAGGGTCAGGATTTTCATATGTTGGCGCTGTGTATATCCGCAGTCCTCTAGGTGTACGATCAACATCTAGGTACTTTTGCAAGGAAGTGGCTTCCCACCACTTCCTGATTTTTTTTCATAAGTCTTCTCCAATGTCTGATTAAAAAAAAAATCAAATTACTAGGTGGAGTCTTGTTAGAAGCTTGCCCCTTGGGTGCCGTTCTTGGTGCTTCTTCCCCTATTGCAAAAAATGCTTGTAGCTGCCTCCTCCCGTTCAGTATCACTGAACATGTTCCTCCGAACTAAATGATCAGCCTCCGTGATATATTTAAGCCCTCAGGATTACCGCTGATGATAATTGCATGGGAGCCGTACAGAGAAAAAAGCACTTACTGGTGATTCATAGCGAGTATCCTGCATCCTTCGACCCAAGTTGCCACATCCGAAACCGTCAGCAGCACGCTCTCCTTCGTTTCGGCTACACCAGTTCACTTGATTTGAGCCGCACACTTGTTATGTGGAATCCAATATCCAGCGGCAGGGCAGGCGAAACAATCGTATCTGTCTATTCAAATATGTCACCTTACGCTGCACCTCTCGTCCCAGGTGCAACCTCCTGCTGCGGTGAACCGTGAAACAACAGCCAACTCCAACTGTTGTAATTTGGCAGTGATTGGGTTAGCATTAGCAGAAGCCATCCTGTATTTAGAGGCTATCTTGTCCGTTTTGTGGAATCCATTTTGTATTTCTCGCAGCCATTTTGTTTACGATGTGCTACCACGTGTATGGCATGTGCTCTGACCTACCTTGCTGTTGTCTCCTCTTGAAATCTGCCAGGAGACAGGTTATATTTAGCCTCTTCCACTTTGCACATGCTGAGTTGAGCTTGCAGCTGTCCATGCCGCTGCTGTTAGTCTGTAAATGTAAGGATGTGTTCACCAGAATTAGCAACTGTTAGCTCCTCCCACTTGTTGACTGTTCATTTTGTGTATGACCTTATATGTGCCTAAAACCTACTTCTTGTACTTGTACCACCTTCTTTTGAGCCCCTGTGTGGGTATAAAAGGACCAAGCTCCTTCCATTCAGGGTGCTACTTCATACATTGCCGGATGGTGTTGTGTGAATGTAGTTCCACCTCATGAGGTTAATAAACTTTGTATTTTCTATTCCAGTTTCTGTGCCAACTTCTATCCTATTGCTCTGAGGACTTGTGCAGAGAAGGGCGAACCCCTTGCACTGGTAGGCCTTCCTGAGGCTCACCACCACACAACTGCCACAGTTGCGCGCGGAATAACGGGTGCACTTCTCGGGAAATCTTGTTATATTAATATTTTGGGCTGGATCATAAAGCGCTGACAGAAGCGTTTAGTGTTTTAAAATCCGAACATAGTCTAATTACCCACTTTAACCCATTCAGGGCCTGATTGGGAATCAAGTAGGATTGAAGAGAAGGTGCTGTTGTGATTATGCATTTAGATGATGACACATTTGTAATATCATTAGAAAACTAGATTAAGGAATAATTTTGGTCTTCTCTATTATAGACTTGTATAGCGTTCCTTCCCTCTCTCCAGCAGCAATTGAGTAATGATTGAATTACTGCCATATAATGAATTTAGTGCAGCAACTGCCAATACTGATTTAAGTACCTCCCTTTTGATTGATTGTTTTAATGATTTCATGCATAATATGCTGTTTATCATTTACTTATAAATATGGTATTAATGGAGTTCTTAGCACACTGCACAGATTGGCGAATATGGAAACAAATCTTATAGCCACTAGCACCATCTTAAGATGGCCGCCACTTTAATGTAGCATTGTGCAGAACACTTAGAACATCATCGCTTTCCATGAAATGTAGTGAGTGACATATTCCTCCAATGTTTAAATAGTGATTGAATTGTGTGTGAAACTGACATTGAGAAAGGCGTTGTGCCGAAACGCATCTGTCAGTGCTTGGTGATCAAGACCAATAAATTAATTTAACAAGATTTCCCAAGGAGTGCACCCGTTATTGGCCGCGTGAATATGGCAGTTGGAGATTATATATATATATATATATATATATATATATATATATATATATATATATATATATATAGTAGAGCAAATTGCGCAAGCGCTTTGGGAGGGCTCACCGCTTCATCAAACATTGCTGAGGAGCCAAACACAGACCGGAGGGTCGGATGAAGCGGTGAGCCCTCCCGAAGCGCTTGCGCAATTTGCTCTACTATATATATATATATATATATATATATATATATATATATATATATATTCCAAGGATAATCCGGCTGCAAGGCAGGCTCAGCTCGTCCTGAAAACACGGACACGGACCCAAGTTTTGTGCAAGGGGGTTTATTCGGTGTTAGTGCTCCCAGCCATCATGACGCGTTTCGCGCTACACAGAGCGCTTGATCACATGACACAGGTAAGTTTTTGGCATTGGTTTAAATACATTGCTGACGTTACAGGTATTGGCCTACAGGTTACACAAACATAGAAGAAATCTTGGTTTGTGAACTACAAAATCTTTTTCTTTTATCAGTTCATTTTGAATACCAAAGATACTATGTATGTAAGTTTGGCCACTGAAAATAAATGCAAACCTGTGTGCAAACCTATATATATATATATATATATATATATATATATATATATATATATATATATATATATATATATATATATATATATATATATATATATATATATATACGTGTTTATGTATATATGTTTGCATCTGTGGCCATTTTTGCAGACCAAGATCAATAATCAGAAAATGTAACCTAAGATATAGGCAGTTCAATGGTCCCAACTATGACTATCGACTGGCGACCAATAGGTTTTATATATATATATATATATATATATATATATATATATATATATATATATATATATATATACATTAATTAACATGTATACTGAATTGAACCGATAACCATCTGGATTCAGGGTGTTATCTGGTGTCTTTTTGAGTGTTGACTATACATATTGTGGAGACTGTTAGGACAATGTATATTAATTTCCTTGACCGTTTTTTACACATTTTTTATGTATTTGATCACCAGTATTTTAAAACTCTATTTATAATTGTATTTATTGAGTTTTAACATATTTATTGCCTATATTTGCACAGTTCCCGCTTCACTTGTAAAAAGGAGCCCATTACAGGCATGTATACAGTGTTGTCCAACCCTATCCTAATCTAGTGGTTACAACTTTTCTATGTCTATCAGTACGGCATACGTGAAACTAAGCCATTGAGCACTGTCACTTTAAATGTTCATGCACTTTTCTCAGCGCGTTCATGTGATCAAGGCCTCGTGGGAGGCTGAAACGTGTCATGGTGGTGGTGTGGGGAAGAAAAATAAAAGTTTAATTGCACCACGATTTGGGTCTGCTCTCGTCTGTTCGAGTTAGAATGGAGACGTTGTCAGTGATTTCTACGTTTGCCGGGATCGCTTCCTCGGTACAAGCAGACCCCTCCTTCGGTTCTGGGCAAGACGGCAGGAAGCAGTTTTCTCAGCGTTGCGGAGAAGCATTTGTTTGCCTGGAAAAGGATTTGCCAAACTGCCCCCGGATACGTGTGGGACTTTTCAGTGCCAGAGTGGTGTAAAGCGACGTCGGAGACGGCTGGTTTCGAAGAGTCAGAACACGCCCGCCAAGGTAGGAAAGATCCCTGAGCGAATATCTGGTGAAGGAGTGTGCATAGGGGCATTTACTTGCTGAGTATTTCAACAGTATTTCATGTTTAACAATTAATCCCCATTGTTACACCATGTCAGCCGACGCGCTGAGAAGTCGCAAGGCAGCGGCTGACAAAGTATTTGACAACTCACCGGCCGGTGAGTAATCAGCCACTGTACAAGTTACATCAACAGTGAGTAGTGGCCTAAAAGAGACTTCTAAACAACTGGAGAAGCTCATGCGAGCGTAACAGAGTAAGTGGTGGGAGCATCAATCACTTACGCGCTATTTAGAAGTTGGCAGAATCCCGAGGGGGCTTCGGATTATGCTTGAGCCCACGTAGGAAAATCCCGATCCCCGGATGTTATTAGAGTGGGCAGAATGCAACTTAGAATCGTCAAGTAAATTGGTTGCCATATTAATTAAATATGCAGAAAGTGACAGATGTGCACTTTTAATCAGGATTGATGAACGCCCAGGACATATTGTTTGGGGTCAAGGGCAACAAGTTTTAATGTGTATTCTGTCCTTGGGACAAGTAGGCCCAACCCCCTGCAGCACACACCCTTTGGCTGCCAGTTTGCAGTAGCACATTAAGGGCCAGGGAAGGGCAATGCCTGAAGTTGTTATTATTTGTGTGCCTATGTTAATGATGTTCAAACTTGTATTTATGGTTCATTAACCCCTTCGATGCTTGTGACGGAACCATTCTGTCATCAGTCACGGTTGGGCTGTGCTGATGACGGAATGGTTCCTTCACAACCACACCCATTTCAATGAGGGGCAGCACAGGAGGGGAATTCCATTAGCAGCGATGGAGTTAATTGACAGCCTTTATTATTAGGGTGAGCGCTCTAAATAAATGTAGGTTCTGATCGCACTACTGATAGTGGTTACAGTATAAAAATGTGTACTCGCGGTTTCAAAGTTTAGCAATATGAGGCTATGCATAATGCTCCCAGAATGCTCTCTGATTAGATGCAAATATTTGCAGAAGCTTGAGAGCAGATTAAGGACTCTGCTTTCAATATAAAATGTTCCTAAAAAAATGAAAGTAGGAAAAAAACATTTTGCTACACTACTGTGAAATTTCAGGTACCGTTTCTTTGCAGCATCATTTAGTAAAATGTGTTGATGCATGCTAGTATTTCGCAAAAATATTCATATTGGAAAATCAGTGTAACCAGTTTCAATAAGATTATGAGAAACAAAAATAAACAAGCATTGGCAAAGCCAGTCGGTCTGAAATTAGTGATCAGCTTTTTAGTTTTGCCAATACGTTTTGGCATGGTTTTTGTAAAGCCTTCTTGATGTGAGAGCTGCCGGGCCCTCACCATAACAAGCATTGGCTAAAGCAACAAAAAAATTAGTATAAAAATGCACACACTGGCACATTAGTTACTGCCACTGAACAAAATTACTTTGTGTGCCAATATACTCCTTGTGAAAGAGCTTAATGCTGTCACTCACAGTGAAGCCAGCCGATACAGAGAGATGGAGAGAGAATTTTAACAAACACAAAAGGTTGTGGTTAACGCCAGACCAAATTAGGGGCCCTAATATTAAATAAAGTCTCATAAAGTGCACTCTTGGTATATGTCCTTGCATTAAGTGTGGCTGTATGGCTTTCGTGAATTTACAAGAATTTATAGAAGTAGGGCAAGAAATGTACTCCTGGAAAATATTTGAAAACTGCAGTTTATCATGAGAAAATATGCATGTGTAGATTTGCTCATGCGAAAACCCGAGTGTTTGCAAGGTCATTTTCCCATCAACCACTATTTTCCCAACTCTGGAAGAAGTTTTACGTATGCCATTGTCGGGAGTAGATTTCCAACATTTCTCAGTATGGGAAAAGATTAGAGAAGAGTTGTTGAAAATCCTTAAAACATGCAAGTTAGTAGTTTTGCACAGACTTAAAGGGCATTCCAACCCTGGAACTATTGCTTACCTCTACTTTCAGTCCCAGTATGTAGATCTGCAGAAACGTGGCAACATAACGGGATTGCTAGTATTCAAAAACTACTATGGTATGAGCCCTGGCATAATCAGAGAGGCTATATAAGAGCTCTTATATAATGAGATTGCTGCCATAATTTGTCGCCGAACCACATGGCACCAAAGGGACAAGTGGATTTATGAAGCAACTTGCCCCATGGACAAGTAGATATTTGAATACATTCCACACCCCTGGATTAGCAAAATGGATTTAACTGAGTCTGTAAGCAAAAAATACTACGATGACATAGCTTGGCGTCTCCATAGAGAAGAAGAAGTAATAAAAAAAATGCAAAACTTACAAGTTTAAACGCGACAAAATAGATTATCAGAATGGACAAATATTTACATTCGCAAAGAAATACGACTCCATCAAACTAGCCAAAAAGTTTGATTCTAAAGCACAAGCAAAACCTGTTTCTGAACCATCTACATCAGCGTCAGATCTCAGCTCTATCCCGGACAGTGAATCAGAAAACGAGCAAACACATACTGGGGTGGGTTTGGGGTTTACAAAATTGACATTGGCGCAAGAGTTAAGTTGCATGCATCAGGACCGGAGACAAACCCTGAGACCTCGTTTGCACACTGTAAACAAAGCCAAGGCCGCAACTGGAAAAGGCCCCAAAGACGAAGGAAATGCCAAAAAAGAAAAAAATACCCAACAAAAAAACGACAAACAAACGATGGAACAGGAAATAAAAGCGAATGTGGATAATGAGGCGGAGGCTGCAGCAGAATTAACTGTGGTGAACCTGTCTAACATTAAGTTAAGCACTGCGGAGAAACGGGTATTGGCATTGGGGTTGTCATACAGCCCTCAGTGTAACTTTAATTATGCTCGCACTCGCACTGATCTTTATAAATTTATGAGAAAACTGAAGTTGCGCAAATTCTTTGCACTACAAAAGCCCAGCAGCATGGACATCAGTGCCACAATGAACCCGGTAAGTCCTTCTATTTCAGAAACTGGTGATATGAACCTAATGGGTGATACATGCCTTAGGGAGGGAGAGTAATCTAGAGATGACCGGTTCCAGTCTTTGTTCTCCAGCATTACCAGGATCAATAACTATAAAAACTCAGTTTAAACCAAAATCGACTTTTAATCCAATTATGTTGCATGACAATTTGGAAGTTTATCATGACATCACCATCTCTCAATTGAAGAAACTCTATAAAAAAAAATGAAGTATGGTGAAGCACAACACAGGGATGATGATAATTGTTATTATGATTTGATGAAGAAAATAAGCAACAATGACAAAGTAATTGTGATACAATCCGATAAAGGGGGCAATATTGTCTTATGGCCAAAAGATATGTACCTAGAGGAAGCTTATTTACAACTGAATGATCCTCAGTGTTACACAAGAACGGACACCCAGACAGTAAAAAGAACGTGGAATGAGTTTTCTGTTAAACTGTTATCATGGAAGAGTGCAGGACTGATTTCGCTGGATGAATTTAAATTTTAAAAAAATGATTACCCAGTGATCCCGGCACTCTATTTGATTCCCAAAATTCACAAAAACAGTGTGAACCCCCAGGCGGACCAATCATTGCAGCTTGCAACAGTCTACTAGAGAATGCCTCTATATGTGCTAATTATTTCTTAAAGGATTTTGTCAAATTATTACCATCCTATATTAAGGACACCAGTGACTTTTTTGCTCAAAATAGAAAATGTCATTTGGGGTGAGGATAACCTATTGATAACAATGGATATCACCTCGGTCTACACTAGTATCAACCATCTTGATGGTCTAAAGGCTATTGAACATTTTCTTTCTTCAAGACCTCTTTGTTTTCATCATCATAACGTGATGTTGTTGAATATGATTTCATTTTGCTTAAAGAACAATTTATTTTTCTTCAATAACCAACTGTATCATCAAGTGAGGGGCGTGGCTATGGGGGCCTGCTTCTCCCCCAGTTATGCCTGTTTACATCTGGGCTGTGGGAGGAGCAGGTCCTCAGGTCCGAATTGGATGATGTATTTAATGATCATGTACTTCATTGGTATCGTTTCATAGACGACCTCTTCATTGTTTGGAAAGGTCCTGAGAATCTAGCACACCAATTTATTGCTGACCTGAATGTCAATAACATCAACCTGGAGCTCACTGCTAATGTCAGTAAAGAGGCAATATGTTTTTTAGATGTAGAGGTTTTCATTAAGGATAATAAATTGGAAACACGCCTATATACAAAACCAACGGCCAGCAACAGCATCCTACATGCCTCTAGCCACCCTCCAGATAATCTAATTCGGAGCATCCCCTACGGGGAGATGCTTCGCTTTAGACGTATATGTAGCACAGAGGAGGAACTGTGTAGTAGCTCAAACTAACAGTAGAAAGAGATTTTTGGCTAGAGGATATTCACCTAAGACAGTGGACAAGGCTATCAGTAAAACCATGAGCATTTCTAGATCAAGGGCCCTTGAGCCTAGGATTGCAATTACTGACACATCAAATTTGTCAGCTCAATCGCCTAGATTAATCATGTCATACAGCAGGCAACACCAGGCCTTTGGCCGTATATTTAATGACAACTGGGCTTTAGTACGGAATGATCCAATCATTGGCAGTATGGTCCAGAAGAAACCAATTTTAACATTCAGGAAAGCCCGATCTATGGGGGACAATCTAATTAACAGCAGTCCCGAACTTAGTATTCCCAAGACATGGCTGAACACAAAGAAAGGTTTCTTTAAATGCCATTCTTGTAAAGCTTGTCAATATGGCATTAACAAAAGTACCTATGTTACCCCCTTTTCAACTAAATCAGTCGCCATTCCAAAATTCTTGACCTGCAAAACAGAATTTGTGGTGTATGTGCTGCAGTGCATATGTGGCCTGCAATATATTGGGAGCACCAAGTTGCTGGCACACAAACGGGTACTGACGCACATGTGCGCCATCACAAATAATGACATTACTTACCCGGTCCCAAGACATTTTAAAGCCTGCCATGGCAGTAATCTCAAGGACTTGAGTTACTTTGTCATGGACAGTGTTCCACCCATGAAACGGGGGGGGTAATCGGGAAGCGGTGTTACGCAGGATGGAGACAAATTATATACTGGAATTAGATACCAAGATACCGAATGGACTTAATTCCAGTGAGGACATGCATACATGTTTATAATTTAACCCCATGATTGACGACTGTTACATTGTGTATATACTTCTGGCTCATGACACAGCTATTTTAATATAGAGAATGTAGTCAACATTAGCTAGTGTACCCAGTCTTTTTTACTTGCCACTATTGTCACTGTATTTTTTATGCATAAAATATTTTATTATTCACATTTTTTTATATATAGTCACATATGAGCTTAGCGGATAGTACTGTAGTATATTGCACTTGCAGTTTTAGACATGCACTGTTGTGGATAAAGGTAGGCCCACTTGGGTGTTATCAATTAACATGTATACTGAATTAAACCGATATACATCTGGATTCAGGGTGTTATATGGTGTCTTTTTGAGTGATGACCATACAGATTGTGGGGACTGTGTTAGGACAATGTATATTCATTTCCTTGACAGGTTTTTACACATTTTTTATGTATTTGAACACCAGAATTTTAAAACTCCATTTATAATTGTATTTATTGAGTTTTAACATATTTATTGCCTATATTTGCACAGTTCCCGCTTCACTTGTAAAAAGGAGCCCATTACAGGCATGTATACAGGGTTGTCCAACCCTATCCTAATCTAGTGGTTACAACTTTTCTATGTCTATCAGTACGGCATACGTGAAACCTAGCTATTGAGCACTGTCACTTTAAATGTTCATGCACTTTTCTCAGCTCGTTCATGTGATCAAGGCCTCGTGGGAGGCTGAAACGCGTCATGGCGGTGGTGTGGGGAAGACAAAGAAAAGTTTAATTTCACCACGATTTGGGTCGGCTCTCATCTGTTCGAGTTGGAACGGAGACGGTGTCAGATATATATATATCTGACACCGTCTCCGTTCCAGTGCATGAACATTTAAAGTGACAGTGCTCAATAGCTTAGTTTCACGTATGCCATACTGATAGACATAGAAAAGTTGTAACATATATATTGCTCTCAAAACTCTCCTTAGTTTTTCAAGAAAGAGGCAGCACTCGTGGATATATATATATATATATATATAATTAATTAGCAGCCCATCCCGACGTTGTCCGGGTATGAATTGCTGCCGGCCAGTAGTATATTGTTTTGTAGGATTTCGTTTTGATAGCATATTCTTATCTGTGACAGGCCTGTGAAACGCTCCGATTCACAGTGCACTGCTGATGCACTTGAGAGTGCGCGTTCAGTAGTGTGTGAACTCGACTTTCCCTACTTTATTTTTCCTTCCAATATTATATAGCGCAAACTCGACAACATGGCATGAGCACAATTTACATTACAGAAGAACACATTCATTTGTGGTAGGCACGGGGAGACAAAGCGATTTGCCTGGAATCACAGGATGTTGAGCTGATTCAGAGATTTGAACATAGCTTCCCAGCTATAAAGTTCGCAATTCTAGAACTTGCGGCGGGAGGTGTGTCTAAAAAGTGTATGCCGGTGCTGGCCATCAATGAGAGAGACCTGTGCATTTTTCAAATGGGTGGTGAAAAAATATGAGTATGTTGCTGGAGATGTGGGCCGCCGTGCCACCAACGTACTTACCGGGGAGGGTAAACACCCATTATTCCGCAACTTTCTTTCTGCATACCATCACTCCGCATACTTTCAGTACGAAAGTACCATGACTCCGCAATGCCATTATAACGCATGCCATTACATTTTATATGCTTTTACCACGCATACATTTACAACGAAATTCATTGTAAATGCATGAATAGTAAAAGCATGTTTTTTTATGTTTGGATAAGGTAAGTATGGGTATAGGGGTATAGGTTTTGGGGTACTGAGGTATATGTTTTGGAGTGTTTGGGTATTTTAAGGGTTCAGATATAGTTTTGGGTTATGGAGTACAGGGTAGTTTTCGGGTTTAGGGATAGGTATAGGTTTTGGGGTACAGGGGTATTTTTAGGGTTCAGGGCTAGGTTTGGGGGTACAGGGGTATTTCAAGGGTTCAGGGATATGTTTGTGTTTTGGGGTACAGGGGTATTTTTAGGGTTCAGGGCTAGGTTTGGGTTTTGGGGTACTGGGGGTATTTGTAGGTTTCAGGGCTAGGTTTGGGTTTTGGGGTACAGGGGTATTTGTAGGGATCAGGGCTAGGTTTGGGGGTACAGGGGTATTTGTAGGGTACAGGGCTAGGTTTGGGGGTACAGGGGTATTTGTAGGGTTCAGGGCTAGGTTTGTGGTACAGGGGTATTTTTAGGGTTCAGGGCTAGGTTTGGGTTTTGGGGTACAGTGGTATTTTAAGGGTTCAGGGCTAGGTTTGGGTTTTGGGGTACAGTGGTATTTTTAGGGTTCAGGGCTAGGTTTGAGTTTTCTGGTACAGGGGTATTTTTAGGGTTCAGGGGTAGGTTTGGGTTTTGAGGTACAGGAGTATTTATAGGGTTCAGGGCTAGGTTTGGGGGTACAGGGGTATTTTTAGGGTTCAGGGCTAGGTTGGGGTACAGGGGTAGTTTTAGGGTTTAGGGATAGGTATGGGTTTTGGGATACAGGGTATATTTATAGGGTTAAGATGGGTTAGTGTTTAGGGTGTTGAGGTATTTTAAGGAGTAAGGGTGGGTTATGAGTATGGGGTTCAGGGGTATTTAAAGGGAGCAGGGTGGGATTAGCACACGATATGAGACATGGCATGAAGGGCGGAATGTACCACACGCCCTCAGCGTTTGTCACGCCCCCAGCACACGCTTACAGCACCACACAGACACGCCCACAAGGGACTACTTTGCTGGCACAGTTCTTTTACCTTTTAAATGTATATGGTGGGCGTCTGCATAGCCTATGTCCTTCTGCTGCAACTGCCCTTTCCAACGCTGTATTGGGTGTTGTGATTGGTGCTGTGGTTCCTGAGATTACCCGCCTCAAAGGTCTGGGCTCTCTCTTTATTATATTAGTATAGATATATATATATGTGTGTGTGTGTGTGTGTGTGTGTGTGCATGTATATATGTCTGTTTCCAATGTGCATTTTTGCAGACCAAGGTCAATAATCAGAAAATGTAATTTTGTTATTATTTAAAATCATTATTACGTTTGTTATTCCTTGGGTTCATGTAAATATTTTACTGACGAGGACACATAAATATTATTACTTATAGTTATTTGTTGCCATTTTCACTGTGCTTAAATCTTTTTTTTATTTCACTTAAATGTGTCAACACAGTGTTGCTTCTTGAGTGTGTACATTTTCCAAATTCCAGAATATGGCAGCAGAATGTTATTTCGTGAAAAGTACATTGGGTTATGTATTTTGTTCAATGATGGCCCAAAGACGGGGATCTCAAAACGACACTGGAGATGTTTTAAATATGTGTTAAAATATTTGTCTATCTTCCATGGAAAAGTACAGGGCACATTGCCAACACTAAATTAGATCTTTCACCAGCGACTGGCACAATGTCTCGTATTTACAGTAAAATACCAGAAGTCATTATTTAGACCTTTATATTCTTGTTTGTTGATCACACGCCACTACAGAACATGCACAGGGCCACAGGCGTTTTTTCTACTTTAGTAATAGAAATGTTTTCGTGGAATGTTATTGCATTTTTTCTTTGTAAATTCTTCTGCCTGCTGTCCAATTTATTTCATGGTGACATTTACAGTCAGTTATTTAAGGACACGGGCTGCAGCATACTAGATTCTCACAAACCAATTTGAGTTTATTGGCTACCTTTTTTTTCCTTCCGCACCCGGCCTGTCGATGAGTACCTACGTATTGCTCTGTACAATTCTAAAGTCTCTAGGTGCAGGTCTCAGTCCAACTGGAAATTTAAAATAACGTAGCGTTGTGATCTTCTTTAGAGCGCTTTCTAAGAGAACCAGTTTACATTACACATTTTTTTGCACGGGGAGATAAAAACGTTGCCCCAGAATCACAGGATGTTAGGGGCGGGATTCTCTTCCTGAAAGAGTTATACTGGTTGTCCCAGAGACTCAAGGGCGTCCATCAATCCAATCCTTGTCAACTTGACCTAAGTCCAGCATTCACAGAGAGAAGGGCGAAGAAATAGGATTGCACTTTACTAACTTATTTGCAATTGTCCAATAATTTCAAAAGTGCTTTTGAAAATCTGTCAGCCAGATATGCAGCGCCCACTTGACCATGGTCATGCTGGACCAGTTCTCTGTCAACCACACGCTTTGAGGGGCTGATTCTGGAAAGTACATGCTGCACGATAGCAACGTTATAGGAATTCTGATCAGATGTTCTCAGGAAACCTCTGCCACATCACATCTGTCACGTCTGGACTACAGCAACATGGTCTACCTAGGAGCCCCTGAGGCCACCATGACGAGACTGCAACGGACACAGAACGCCGCAGCACGTCTGCTCACGAACATTCCTTCCAGAATGTCAGCCAAACCCGCCCTCAAGGCCTTGCACTGGCTCCCTGTGCGCCAAAGGGTGGAATTTAAAGCCATGTGCACGACACACAAGCTGATCAACGGATCTGGCCCTGCGATCCTCAGCAGCATGGTCACCCCCTATAAAGCACCCAGATCCCTACGATCAGAGAATGAGCACCTTGCCAACATTCCTAAATTCAAAAGGACACGCACAGGAGGACGACGATTCTCTGTACAAGCGGCCACTCGATGGAACTCCCTCCCACGTACCCTCAGACTGGAACCCAGTTACGTGGCTTTTCGCAAAAAGCTGAAGACACATCTATTCCCTAAATAAATGGCCCTTCCCCCTTCCTCTCCCTCATTTGGATATCAACTCCTTACAGCGCGGGGATGCCCTTGGGTCACCAGGCGCTTTACAAATCGCTAAATAAATAAATAAATAAAAGGGACTGTCCTCAGCATATTCCTGCATGCATGTATAGAAGGAGGAGCTGCAGGCTGTATAGATTTGTTAGAAAGATCACAACGTTGTAGAAAAGGTCTTTATTTTGGCAGCACAACCACCTTCAAGGCAGGCACTGTCCTGATTCTGCATTCAATGAAGGAAACATTCCATAGAATACAGAATACATACTACATCTTAATAGTGGCATGCGCAAGTAGACCTATTGAAAACAATGCAACGCCTTTTCCTCTTTAAAAAGAAAACATCAAACTGAACCAAACACATAAGAAAGAACAAACACATAAAACTATGTATCCCATAGATACATAGTCAAGTGGATTACCCAAGCAAATTTCACCAACCAAACAGGTGAACTGAAAACATTATTTAAGAAATGTAACAAATTTGAGTCCAGCTGGCTGAACCTGCTCACACCTTTGACCCTTGAAGCTACAGTATCTTCCAATTTTTTCAGTCCCAACCTCTCAGGTTATCTTGCAACATGGAACTCTCATTGTTCACCCCTGTCGGAACACCCTGGTGAACCTCCTCATTATTTCTGACAAAAAATCCTCAGTCCTCATTGTCTGCATCATCCTCATCACTCACAGGCAATGGCCCAGTGTATTTAGCCTCCATCTTCGTATTCCACACTTTCCCGTCTTGAGTCACCACAGAGTTTGTGAACACCTTTAATACTTTCACGATCTTACCAAATTTAGAAACACCTTTTACCCCAATCTTGGTTTAAGAATTCTAACCCGATCTCCCACTATGATCTCGTTTGCTTTCACATTCCATTTGGCATCATACAATTCTTTGGCTTTATTTTGCTTCCTTTTCACTCTTTCCACAATTCCTCCAAATCACATTTCTCTTCCACACTTTATTTTGAACCACAGTGGGCACAAACTTGAAACTGAATCTCTGTCTTTGAACAACTTGAAAAGGCTGACCTCAGTAGTGGTGTGTGGAGTTATACGGTATATCCACAGCATTTCCCTCGAGGAATTCTTCCAATCATCTCCATCTTTGTGTGCTTCAGCATTGTAACCTTTCAAAACACGGTTGAATCTTTCAACTTGACAGTTCGCATGAGGTTCATAGAGTGCTGCAGTCACTTGCTTAATCCTACAATGCTTAAGGAAAAATTCCATCTCAAAAGACTTTATTGTGCACCATTGTCAGTCACTATAATGGATAGGCAACCTTCCATTCCAAACACTTCTTTGAAAAATTCAGTCACTCTATTGGTCGAAGTTTGTGACACCATTTCACCTCCAGCCGTTTAGCATGCTAATCAATAAGAACTAATGCAAAACATGTGTACACACAAAGGAAATTAAATGGACCAGCTATATCAAATTCAATCTTTTGTCAAGGAAACTCTGGGTACTCCACTGACTTTAGCGGAGCATTACTAACTTTCAACATCTTCTCACTGCTGGCACACACTCCCTCACAGTCCTGTCAACCATCCTGTCAACTCAAGACCACCAAAAATAATTATGCACAAGACATTTATGGGCCAACTTGAGACTCCTCTCCTGCACATTACTTGGAGGAAGACAATTTCTAACTCCTCTGCCGCCTTGAACACGGCTAAACCTTTTGATACCGTCTCCTTGCATTTGGGCCAACCTTCTAACACTTATTTCTTGGTGGCTTGCCACACCGCATCTTTCTTCTCACTTACCGTCCATTAGTCAATCAATCAATCAATCAGTGGTTTATAGAGCGCGCTACTCACCTGTGAGGGTCTCAAGACGCTGGAGGGTGGGAAGGGGAGGGGGGGGACAGCTCCGGGTCAGTCGCAGAGCCAGGTCTTGAGGTCTTTCCTGAACGTGTGGAGGGTTGGGGAGCGTCTGATGTTGACCGGGAGCTCATTCAAAGTTTTGGCTGCAATGGGGGAGAAAGCTCTCCCGCCCGTTCTGCTTCTGACCTCTGCCAGGGCGGAGTCGGCGGAACGGAGGTTCATCTTGGGTGCATGGAAACCTACTCGGTCATTGAGGTATTGGGCCCGATGTTGTTGAGGGATTTGTAGGCGTAGGGGAGGAGTTTGTAGGCTTGCTTAGAAACGTTTTGTTGATTCCGTCGTATAGGGCATTGCCGTAGTCAAGTCTCCTGGTGATGAGTGCGTGGGTGACGGTCTTTCTACAGTTGGGGGGATCCATTTGAAAGTCTTACGGAGGATGCGGAGGCAGTTGAAGCTGGTGGAGGAGAAAGCTTTGATTCAGCGGTTCATGGAGAGGGAGGAGTCGAGGATTATGCAGAGGTTCTGAGCGTCGTCTGTTGTGGTGGGTGGGCTCCTGAGGGCGGAGGGCCACCAGGTGTTGCCCCAAGCGGAGGTGCAGGGTCCGAGGATGAGGACCTCAGTCTTCTCGGAGTTGAGCTTGAGGCAGCTGTTCTTCATCCAGGCTGACACGTTTCTCATTCCTTCCTGGAAGCTGAGTCTGGTGATTTCTGGGTTCTTGGTGAGGGAGAGGATCAGTTGGGTGTCGTCAGCATAGGATACGATGCTAAGCCCATGCTGTCTGACGATGGCGGCGATGGGGGCCATGTAGATGTTGAAGAGGGTCGGGCTTAGTGAAGATCCTTGGGGTACTCCACAGACGATGTCAGTGGGGTTGGAGAGGAAGGGGGGATATCTGACCCTCTGGGTTCTGCCGGAGAGGAAGGATTGGATCCAGTCGAAGGCGGTTCCCTGTATTCCTGCGTTGTGGAGTCTGGCAGCTAGTGTGCGATGTGCGACGTGTCAAGGCTGCGGAGAGGTCTAGGATGATGAGTGTTGCGTAGTGTCCCTGGTCGAGCAGCATGCGGATGTCGTCGGTGGCAGCGAGGAGGGCGGTCTCGGTGCTGTTGTAGCTGCGGAAGCCGGACTGGAAAGTGTCTAGGATGCAGTTTTCTTCGATGAAGGCCGTCAGCTGGGTGTTCACGAGTCATTTGGTGATTTTGGCTGCGAAAAGGAGGAGAGAAATAGGCTGGTAGTTCATCAGGTCAGTAGGGTTGGCCGTAGGTTTCTTGAGGAGGGGTTTCACCTCTGCCCGTTTCCAGTCGTCAGGGCAGGTGCCGGATGTGAGGGAGGAGTTGATAGTGTGTTCTAGTTCGGGAGAAAAGGCAGTGGCGGACCTGTGGAAGATGTGAGGGGGCAGGGGTCCGTTGGGGCTCCTGAGTGTGTCTTCTTCATGGTTGAGGAGATGAGCTCGACGGATGCGGTTGCCCAGGAGGTGAGGGTCAGCTTCTCGGCGATGGTGGGTGGTGTGGTGCTGTCTTCTGCAGGCTCGCTGAAGATGTCGTAGAGGGCCTTGATCTTCATGTGGAAGTAGGAGCTGAGTTTGTCGCAGAGTTCCTGGGAGGGTGTGATGTCAGTGGCTTCGCAGGTGGGTTTTGCAAACTGCTGAATAACATTGAACAGGTCCTTCGTGTTGGATGTGTTTCTCTTGACTTTGTCACTGATGAAGGTTCTTTTGGTGTCCCTTATACGCTGGTGGTAGTCCTTCAATGTGATCTTGTGGTTGCTTCGTGCGTGGGTGGGAGTGCCGATGAGCTGTTTCAGTCCTAGGTTGGCGAGGTTCTCGAGGAGAGTGGTGGAATCGGGGTCCTGGCTGATCTCGAGGTGGAAGTTCAGGTCCCCGAGCAGGATGTAGTCAGCGGAGGTTATGGCATGGATTTCGACTAGCTCGGCGATGGTGGGCTGGGCGCGGGGTCCTGGCGGTCTGTAGATTAGTGTGCCGCGTAGCATGGTCCTGGGGCTGGTCTGGATCTGGAAATCGAGGTGTTCTGTGTTGGAGTGTGGGTCGCTTGTGCTGGATGTGGAGAGTCGGAGCGGGGTCTTGTGTGCAATGGCGAGTCCTCCTCCCATGCGGTGTGGGCTGTCCTTTCTCTGGATCTTGGAGCCTTCAGGGATAGCTGTGGCAACGTCGGTCCAGGTTTCTGTGAAGAATGCAACGTCGGGCAAGAGGGTGTCGATCAGGTCCCAGATCTCTACGGCGTGTCGGTGTAGGAAGTGCACGTTGAGAAGGATGCAGTTCAGGGTTTCAATGGGTCGTCCAGTAGGAGGTCCTTCGCTGGCTGTGGGCGTCGTGTCGACGATGAAGGAACTACGGCAGTGTTACGAGAACTGCCCATGGGTCGTGTTGGGCGAGGATCTTACGCAGTCAGCGTGGCCTCCGGGGTTGAGGGCATGGAGGCTGGCTGAGTTGTAACGGTGGCGGCCAGGAGAACCAGGATTCCTGGCGCTGGTTGCGGACGGACACAGACGGGCTTGCCTTAGGCGCGCCTTCGGCGTGACCGAGCAGACGTTGCCATTAAGCAGGGAGGGGGGCGTGAGCAGAGGAGTGGGAGGCGTAAGCGGGGCTGACCGTGGCTGCCGGGGCAGCAGCGGCAGGAAAGTAGGCAGCAGTCGGACACAATTTACAAGTAGCGGGGGCAAAAAGTTAAAACAGTAAACACAGTATGCAGGAAGAACAATAAGCAAGCAGCAGTATGCACAAATCCAAATCCAAGAACAGGTACCGCAGCAGCCTCGAACCCTGGGAGAGTTGCTACAGCTAGGCGATCCGGCTGAAGAGCGCCACTGCTGGGGAGAGTGCTACCTGACCAGAGGTTAAGGAATCACATGTGCTCCCCTGCAGCGGTCGCCATTTATTCCCCTGCAATGCCATCAAACTCCTGTGACACTATGTCTTTAATTATGGCTACCATATCATATTCACTAACAGCACTTCTTTCATCAGTTTGAAGGTTTATTTCTGCAATCTTGAAGTGAACCTAGCAATATGCACTGTGGAATTCCATCCCCACCGGGAGACAAAATGTTGATTAATGTTTTATGGTCCATCCTCAGAACAAATTTGCTGCTCAATGCATAGTTTCCAAAGTGTTCAATAGCCCATGCTCACGCCACCAGCTCACTCTCAATCACTGCATACCTTCTTTGAGTGTCATCAGTGTTTGTGATACAAATGCTACGTTCCATTAATCTTTACCATACCTCTGGGATAATACACCATCCACACCATGCATACTGGCACCTATAGTGATTATACACTCCTTTCCTATGAAAAATGGCTTCAGCGTGGGCGCGTCCACAATCTCATTCTTTGTTTTCAAATTCTAACTGCTGTCTTTCCAACCAAACAAAATCATCTTTGTGTCTCAACAAGTCTCTCAATGGTTAAATCTTTGTAGCAAAATAACTTAATGCATTTGCTACAGTACTCGCACATGCCAGCGAAACACAGCAGTTGCTCATTGTTAACAGGTGCTTCTGCCTTAGAAATAGCTTCTAAATTAGATTTTTCTGGAACCACTGCATCACCAGACAAAGTGTGACCTCGATATTCCAATTTTATTTATTAACATTTTACATTTAGATGCCTTAAAGGTCAGACTATGGTTCTCTAATCTATTGCATACCTCATAAAGGTCTTGTTTGTGTTCCTTCTTATTCCTAGAAAATATTCAAATATCATCTTGAAAGCACTTTATAAAATCATTTACATTCCTGAAAATGTGAAACACAGTTCTCTGAAACACAGAGGCTGTAGATGCCTGCCCAAAGGGCATTCATTTGAATTGGTGTAGGCCTTGTGGTGTAATGAACACTGTCAATTGCTTTGGGTCTTAAGTAAATTCAGCTTGACCGTTTCGAGGTCTGGGCTGTGGGTCCAACAACCAGGCTATCAAGGGCAGCTAACACCCCCCCAGACAATTCCAAACCTCTTTAGTGCACACTTAGTGACACACAGCTGTCTGGTAGGTGGCAAGATCAGCCCCATCCTTTCAAGATGGAAGAGCATTACATCTGACAGGTGGGTCTTTCAAATTGTCCAACGGGTCTATTGTTTTCAATCCACCGTACCTGCCAGGTACATCATAGCTGCTCTCAGTGGATGATCTGTCATTATGCAACAAGAGGTAGAGGCTCTTTAAGCCAAATGATCCATAGAGAAGGCTTCAGCCTTGAACATAGTGACTTGGTTGTTATGCCCTCTACTTCCTCATGCCAAAGTAGAACAGAGGCCTTCATCCTATCTTAGATCTTCACCCTCTCAATGCCTTCCTGTGCAAGGACAGATGAGCACGCTGTCTCAGCTTCTTTCTTCCCTGGATCTTGGAGACTGGATGGATGTGTGTGGTTATAAGGATGCCTATTTTCCCATCCATGTTCTGCAATCCCACAGGTACTAATTATTCCAAGGGGCACTTGTGCTCATAGGGTGTTTGCATAGGTGATGACTGTGGTCACTGCCCATCTGCTGAAGTCTGGGATACCAGTCCCTCCTACCTCGATGACTTGCTGTGAAAAGCGTGCTAGCTACAGTCATCAGCAGACCACCTGAATACTACAGTGAACTTGCTGATATTGTGGTTTTTAATGAACCTGCCAAAGTTACAACTGACTCCTTTGCAGAGGCTCCATTTAATTACAGCCATCCTGAATACGGTGCGCTTTTGGGTATGTCCTTGAATGTACTAGTTCAGGACATTGTGGCTATGATCTCAGGGTTTCAGCCTCTGTCCTGGGTCTCAGTAAAGTTGGCTTTGAGACCTCTTGGCCTGCTTTCCTCCTGAATCCTTCTTGCTGATCATTCCTGATTGCATATGCAGGTTCTGCCGTGGGATCTAACGTCTTGGTGGGCCCAGAACCAGATGAACCTGTCCAATTGCATCCAGGTGTCGGGGGAGACTGCATAAGAGCTGCTTTAGTGTCTGCCTGACTGCAGTAGGACCAAAGGCAGGACCCCATCTCCCTTTCCTATCCAGACTTGATGATGGTGACTGTCACTACTGGGATGCGTAGGCCATTTGGGAGAGGTGTCGATCAGATTACTCTGATCTCCGGTAAAGTCCCACATGAATCTGTTGAGCTGCAGATAATTCACTTAGTGTTGAAGGCCTTTCGACCATCATGGGCAAGCTGGTTCAAGTGCTCATGGGCAAAAACACTGCATGTGCAGGGATGAGTGAGGTTTGGCTCCTTTGCCAGGTGGCTCTGTAGCTGGCTGAAGAGTCAGGGCGTTTACCTGGTGGTAAAACCCCTGGTGGGATCTTCAACTGCCAGGGAGATCTGATTGAGACTTTTAGTAACAGATTCCTTACTTTAGAATTATCCCAGGATCAGATTGGAGCTGGTAATTTTTCATGAGCTATACCCCTGTGCGCTGGTCGGAGGCGCTGTTTGGCTCACCTTTTGTATCGCTTTGTTCGCCCTAAGATGGCAGGGTATGCTCAGACGTGAGTCCCTTGCTCCCTTGGCCACTGGATTCAAGATAGCCTGGCTGATGAGGATTATGAATCCGAAACCGGTCCCAGGATGCTTGTTTCTGGTCCAGGGAAGACATGGCTTGGCAGTTCGGTCTGGACTGTTCCCATGAGGCACAGGGTCAGACTGATTTGCATATGGCCATGTCTGAACTGGGGTGGCTGAGTGAGCTAAAGAATGGTGATGGATTAAACCCAGATCAGTTGACTGGGGGTGAGTGTTTGATTGGCTCAAACGCTCCGTCCATCATCCCCTTTTGTATCGCTTTGTTCGCCCTAAGTTGGCAGGGTATGCCCAGACCTGAGTCCCTTGCTCACTTGGCCACTGGATTCAAGATAGCCTGGCTGATGAGGATTATGAATCCGAAACCGGTCCCATGATGCTTGTTTCTGGTCCAGGGAAGACATGGCTTGGCAGTTCGGGCTGGACTGTTCCCATGAGGCACAGGGTCAGACTGATTTGCATATGGCCATGTCTGAACTGGGGTGGCTGAGTGAGCTAAAGAATGGTGATGGATTAAACCCACATCAGTTGACTGGGGGTGAGTGTTTGATTGGCTCAAACGCTCCGTCCATCATCTCCTTTTGTATCGGTTTGGCTCCACATGACATCGCCGGTGCCATCCACGCCAGAAGTGATGTGCGTGGTGCCTATAAAGCCGCAACAATAGTTCACTGATGTCAGTTCTTTTCTTTCTGTGCCAGTCAGCGCTGATCCAGAGAGTTACCTTGAGTCATTTTTTGACTGACCTTTTACTGAACTTTTGTCGATGTTTTTGTTTGCTCTTTCTCCTGGTCTCCTAAGGTGTGGCAGGGATGTCCACTAGGAAAGCTGGCTTCCAGCCTTGCGTCGCCTGTCACCTGCAGATGTTGGCGACAAACCTCCATGTTGTTTGCCTCTGTAGCATGACCATGACGTGAAGACCTGGTTGACTGTCATGCCATGCTCTCCAGCGCCTTGAGGGAGCGGTCCTTCAAGCTGCTTGCCGCTCTATGATGCAATGATTTTGATCCTCGTCACGAGGAAGGTCTCGGGATTGGTTGCCGACCCATTGATCTACGTCACAGTTGAAGTCATCTGAATGTTCAGGAAAGTCCCACAAAAAGAAGAAAAGTAAGCAATTGAAGATGTCTTCATCTTCCCCTCATCTGTCAAAGTCATCTGACGAGATGAGGGAGTGTCATTGTTCAAATCCTGACTCAGTAGTTAAGCCTGCGTCTGGGCTGGCTCTGTGCCTCCCTGACTTTCCGTGAGGCGGAGTGCCCCGCCACCAACTCTGTGAATTTTATGAGTCCATGCACCTCATATTTCGGTGACCCATCCCTACTGGCCCGCCTTTGACTCCTGCAGGTTCGGGATGGGCCCCTTCTGGTTCCTCACTGGCGGGTCCACCCCCAGCGCCAGTCGGACCCCTTGGATCCACAGATAGATCCGGACTGGCATCAGTCGTATCACCTCAACCTCCCTCGATGCTCGCGGGGCCATCCCCATTCTCATCCCCGACACCTTCACAGAGCTGGAGAGCATTGTCAGATAGCGACTGGAGCCTTCCCTTCCAGACCGGAGACTGAGCCCTATTAATATCGGCTGGGACTTGTGGATTAATGAAAGGGGCCACTGGACCCAGAGGAATACCAGCCTTAGACCCCAAGGTGGCCTGGTGTGAGTAATTGGCAGACTTCAGTAGACTGGACACCTCTCCAGATCCTGTCATGGTCTCTCCTCATACTGTGGCAAAAGAGGGGGGAGCTTCTTTTACTATGTGTGTGTGTGGGGATATTAATAAAGCGCACTGTTACCCTAACCGAGTGTCCTGGCGCTGCAGACCGCTGGGGAACCCGTCCTGGTTTTCCCTGTGAGATGGTCCCTTACTGGGTATCTCCAGGGTGAAACCAGGCATCCCTGGCGTCTGTGGGGGGCCGTTGTAGAGATGAGGCAAGCTTAATGCCCAGAGTTACCGAGTGTGTTTCCAGGTTAGAGTAGGCACTGAGGCAAGAATTATCGAGTCTGTTGACCCCTGGTCCACGACCCTGCAGCGTCGGGAATTGAACCCTGGTCCCGGGCCATTCTCTACTTACAGGTCTGCCGCCTCTAACCAGTGAGCCACACCTCTCCACGGTGATGAGAAGGGTGGCAAGGACCTGGAATTAGCCTGCCCTCAGTGGCAATCAAGACTAACGTCTTGACAGAGGTGCCTCAGCCGGAAGTGACCACCTCTGAACTGCTTCTCCCTTTTAATGATGCCCTTACGCACCTCCTGCTTGGGACCTGTTCCAAGACCAGCACAAGGGCTCCTGTGAACAAACCAATTGCCCGCCAACATTGCCCGCCCGCAGGGGACCCTGAGTTCCTCATGCAACATCCTACGCCGGAGAGCTTAGTGATGCAATCCTCTACGTCCTGCTTAAACCCTGGTGTATTCTCTACCACTCCACTGGATAGGGAATCCCAGAGGCCAGACCCCTTAGGCAAGAAAATGTTTTCTTCCACCATCCTGACACTGCGGTCTGTGAACACCACATGCCTTTTGGGTCATTACTCCCATGCACTGTGGGATTCGGTTGTGCAGGTGCTGCCCATGGTTCCGGAGGCGGCCCAGACCATAGTCTCCCAAGCAATGGCAGGCAGAAGAGATGCAGCCAAGTTTATGATCAGATGTGGGCTGGATGCGACTGGCTCGCTAGGCTGAGTGGTTTCTTAGTCGGTGGCCTTAGGGCACCATGTCTGGCTGAGAACAACTGGCTTTTCGGGGGATGTCCATGCTCCCACCTCTTCAGAGACAAGCCATTCTCAGTGCTGCCAGCCAGAGGTCAGACCAGTCCACCACCTATCGGCAGCCACAGCCTCCAAACCTCTTTAGTTCGCCCTCAGGGAAGATTAAACAATCTGAAGCTCTCACTTCTAGGTCGCAGCAATGTGATAAAAATGTTCTTTTTCCCTAAGTTTTTGTATGTATTTCGTTCAATACCTCTACTGATATCTTCTGGTTATTTTGGTCGAATAGATAGGATGTGTTCGAGATTTCTCTGGGGGTACCACCGGGCCCGGAGAGCATTTGAAAGATGTGTGATGTCAAGGGAAAAAGGGGGATGGGGCATACCGAATTTTCAGATTTATTATTGGTGTGCGATATTGCACCAAGAGGGCTTTTTTTCTTATCGGAAGATCCGACGGAGGACTATATGATGCCATCCATCTACGAGATGCTTCTGGGTTCGGAGGCTAAACAATGTTTTAACCGTTTCATCGAACCCAGCTATTTAAAAAAAGCAAAGTTTAAAACTGTTGAAGCAGCGTTCGCCATATGGAGGACTATTAAAAAAAGATATCGGTTAGGCTCCAACATAAATATATATACTCCATTAAAAAATTGTTTTTTTTTAACCTGAAATTTTTCATGATGGAGTTATATCTAGGTGGCATAATCTGGGGATTATTAAGCTGGGGGACCTGTTTCAGGGAAGCGAGTTTGTATCTTTCGAGCATTTAAGGATAGAACATCAGGTACCGAGAGCCGATTTTTTTAACCGCATCGCTGATGCGGTGATTTTTGTGCTGTGCTGCACAATTCAAAAAGCAATGTTACATGACGAGCTCAGCTCGTCATCAGCACACGCCACCCGTGGCTGATGACGAGCTGAGCTCGTCATCAGCATCGAAGGGGTTAAATACCTACAAGTACGAAGCTTCTGTGCTCAGAAAATATCTGATTCTACATTGGCATTGGGAAAAATCATGCTGTTTGAAGCAGTTAAGGATGGGCAGAAAATTGGGCACTTATACCAATTATTTATGGAGAAAGCTGAGGATGATCTAGAATTAAGAGCGATTAAGTGGCAAACTAAACTGGGTGTTGAGTGTGTCAATTTAGAAAGAAGCTTGGCGATTGCTAGTAAGGTATTACCTAATGGTTCATTGATAAGCCAGCATTACATGTCAATTTTCGGGCTATACTACACACCGGGCAAGTTAGCCAAATGGAACTCTGGGAGGGGGACAAAGTGTAATCGGTGTAACCTTTATGCAGCGGACGCTGCACATATGTTTGTTTTATGTCCAAAACTGGGCCAACTGATAGCCGATATTGAGTGTTTTATTTCAGGTAATCTGGGTATTGTGATTAAGATTACAACACCATTGGTTATCTTCGGTTGTGAAGAGAGCACGACTAAACAAGTTTTTGATTCAGAGGAATACTTTATTTTTATTTGCATGTCTGCATTTCGTGCATGTATTACATCGCACTGGCTTGACGAGGAACCACCGAATTTCATAATGTGGCAAACGAAGCTCATGTATATGTTTCATCTAGAAATTGCTCTGTATAAACTGAAGGGTATAAGGAAAAAAACTTTTGGAAGCAATTTATGGTCCCCTATAATAAAGTGGATAGGACATTAAAGGGACATGGCGTAAAATGTATGATCTTGGCAATGTAATTTGTATATTATTTTTGTCCTTGCTCTTTTGTTCCTGTCCTGTTTGCTGCCTCAAAAAACGTAATAAAAAAAAAAAATAGTTCGCCCTCCAACCATCATGGACAACCAGTGGGAGGCAGGATATGCCATCACCTGCACCACTTGCGGTCGATCACATCAGACCACTGGGTTCTCCAGATTGTCCGAAGGGGCACTTCCATCCCCTTCTTGACTACCCCTTTACCCATGCTACCCATTTGTGACAGGCTGACAGATGACCATCTTTCATTACTTCGCCAGGAAGTGGCATCTCTTTTGGCCAAGGAAGCAATAGAGAGGGTTCTGATGCTAGAACAGGTTGTGGTCATTTCTGCTACTTTCTTTTAAAAGATGAAGGCCTTCGTCCTATTCTAGACCTTCACCCAGTTCTGAATTGTTTCCTCAAAAAGGAGAAATTCAAAATGCTCACGCTCCCTCAAGTCCTATCTGCCCTGGACCCAGGAGACTGGATGCTGGTGTTGGGCTTGCGAGGTGCATATTTCCACATTCCCGTCCTGCCTGCCTACAGACATTACCTGTGGTTCATGGTGGGACATGAGCACTTACAGTTTTGCCATGCGGCCCTTTGGCCTTACCAGCGCCCCCTGGGTTTTCACCAATGTGATGGTGGTGATTGCAGGAGATCAGCGTTACCAGTCTTTCCCTATCTCGATGACTTGCTGTTGAAGGTGGACTCGCCCCAGGCAGTCATCTCCCACCTCCAGACTACAGCAGAGCTCCTGCTCTCGCTAGGGTTCACTATCAATGTGCCGAAGTCACACCTGACTCCCTCACAGACACTCCCTTTCATCCGAGCTGTACTGGACGCTGTGCAGTATCGGGCTTATCCTCCCAAGTGGAGCACGTCCAGGATATTCAGGCTATAATACTGATATTTCAGCCTCTATTGTGGGTCTTGGTGAGACTGACTCTGAAGCTGCTGGGCCTCATGGCCTCCAGCCTGTTACACATGCCCACAGACATATGCAGTGGAATCTGAAGTTCTAGTGTGTTCAGCATCAGGGGAATCTCTCCGCCATGGTCCAGACCCGGCTGGCATTGAAAGACTTTCTACCCTCCATCAAGGGATAGCTAGTGCAGGTGTTCACGGACAACACCACCGTCATGTGCTACTGCAACAAACAGGGCGGGGTGGAGTCGTGGACCCTTTGTCAAGAGGCACTGCACTGCTGGACATAGCTGGAATGTCCGGGTTTATTCCTGGTGTTTTAACACATGGTGGGCTCACTAAACACCAGAGCTGACAAACTCAGCCAAAGATGCCTCACAAAGGTGTCTTTATCCAGAGGTGATGCAAGGCCTCTTTCAGCAGTGGGAAGAGCCTTGAATAGATCGGTTCACCACCACTGAGAACGCACAATGTCCGCAGTTCTGCGCTCTGGAGTTTCCAATGCACCTCTCTCTCTGAGACATTTTTTGTCTTGAGTGGGGCTCTGGCCTCCTGTGTGCCTTTACACCAATACCACTCTTGGCTAGAGTTCTCAAGAATCTCAGGAACAACAGGGCCCAAGTCATACTTGTGGTTTCGGACTGGTCTCTGGGAGTTTGGTATCCCGAGCTGTTGATCATAGCCGTCGCTCCTCTGATCACACTGCCCCTTCCGGAAGATCTTCTGTCGCAGCAGCAGGGAAGTAGTAGTGACCATTCGAAATTGTCAACTCTCCGCCTTCATGTGTGGAGATTGAGTGGCGACAGTTAACCGAAGTCTGCAATGTTATCTTGGTAGTCAGGAGTCCCTCCACCAAGATGGTATGTGCCTGCCGCTGGGGCAGGTTTGTGGCATGGATTGTAGAAAAGCAATTTGGCCCTCTTTCAGCTTCCCTTTCTCAGGTCCTTCTGTTTATTCTTTTTCTTATCCAGCAGGGCCCTGCATTGAGCACCTTAAAGGGCTATCTTTCTGCCATCTTAGCATTGCTGCAGTTACCAGACCAGCCATCCCTCTCCAAATCCCCTGTCATAAATTCGTTTTTAAAAAGTCTCCAACATATGTTTTCACCTTCACCCTTTTTTCATGACTCTGTGGGACCTCGGAATTGTACTTACATTTCTGATGTGTGCTCCGTTTAAGCTGCTGTATAACTGTCCTCTGAGGATCCTTACCATCAAGACAGCCGTGTTAAAGGAGATAGCATCTGCCCGAAGGCCCAGTGAGCTCCAGGCCTTGTAATCTAAGCCTCCGTACCTAACCCTCTTCTCAGACAAGCTGGCTCTTTGCACTAGAGCTTCCTTTTTGCTGAAAGTAGTCACGCCCTTTCATGTAGGCCAGTCGTTCACCCAGCCTATCATTTATGCTCCCCCATATCCCTCTAAGGAAGAGGAAAGACTGCATCGAATGGACCCAAAAAGTGTGTTGTTGTTCTACCTTGACCCCATAAAAGATTTTCGAGTGAACAACCAACTCTTAGTGGATTATGTCGGAGTCAAGAAGGGGAAGGCTGTGCATAAGCTAACCATCTCCCAATGGATCTTGCTCCGAATTATAATCTGCTACACACTGGTCATGAAGCCCTGAGGTCTTGCGTGGTCATTCCACCAGAGCCAAGGCTGCGACCACTGCGTTAGCACCCAGAGTTCCCATCCTGCACATCTGCAATGCAGCCACGTGGGCATCTCTGTAGGGATGGGTGCTTTGCCTGTTCGGTCTTGCAAGACTTTTTGGTGTGAAATTGCTTCGCAGCCCTACCTCCGGGGAGGTATTGCTTGGATAGCTATTCTAAGGTAGGGAATCTGAGGCAAGAAGTCGCCATCAGATAAACAGGTTACTTAATTTCAGTAACACCTTATCTGGTAGAGACTCAAGCTGCAGAGTTCTTACCGCCCCACCCATCATCCCAGCTCTACAAGCAGATTTCTAAGGACAAGGCTGTTCCCCTTTCAGGGCACCAGTTTTCCACACCAGCTTTCTTGATGGTGCCACACTCCTAATGTGGAAAGTCGCGTTAAGAAACCAATATCAGTGCACTGGAGTGGCACCTACATATGCACTGCGCTCATCACTTCTGGCACCGACAACATCACACGGAGCCGAACGAGGCCACTCACCGGTGAGCAGGGGTACTGCTCATGAAAAATTTCCAGATCTAGTCTGATGCCTGAGGATAATACTATGGTAAGGAATCTGCAGTTCGATAGAGTCTCTACCAGATAAGGCATTACCGAAGGTAAGTAAATTGTTTGACTAGCTGTAACGACCGGATTTTTGGACCAGATGGAATCAGCTCCTAGGAGCCCCTCTAACCCAGTCGGAACGTACTCACTTCCCTCCTTAGAACGTATTTACAATGGGTATAGATATATGTATGTACATCTCGTACCTAAGGATGGGGAAAATAGCAATAAACATGCATAGGTTTTTCTACAATATCCTATTCATACCAACTAGTCTCACGGCCACTTAGGCCCAGACTAATCTACCCTAGGGCAGGTCTGATTATGTACCATTACACACTGATCACTCTCAGTGCTCACTCGACACGCAATCCGGCGTGTCTACAGACGGGCCTGCAGTCCCAGTGCTCTCTCTCTCATCCGGTCCACAATCTGGCGGACCTACACACCGTGTCCTCCCGGTGCTCTCACTCACTTCCAACACGATCCACAATCCGGCGGATCTACACACCGTGTCCTCCCGGTGCTCTCATTAACGCCGCGTACCAACGACGATCACTTTCCTATGAACACCTATGGAAGAAGTCTCTCATTGTCTACTCAGGATAATACTACAATAATAAAAGTTAGTGCGGCTTTCCAAATTGAAATATGTACCTTCTGCTCTTGGTATCAAACGTTCCCCTTCTCCCTTATTGCTCAGTCACCTCTTACCTGACCGGGATTCACATCCGTTCATGCAAACAATGTCTGACTAGAAGACCAGGTTACCCTGATTGAACAAGAATACAAGGCACATGTCGGTTCACTAAGAACTGGGGTATTTTATTACAATGATTATAAACACAATACTATACAATAATAAATATATATTCTGCAAAGAAAAGTGAAAGGTTAGAATGTGCACACTATAGGGGAAAGGGCGGAGGTCACCTTATTAACGTGAAGTCGGGGTTCGGCAGTCATCTAGGTTCCCTTCTCGTCTCTGTGCCTTGGCTCGTCTCGGAATCACACCTTAGCAGTCACGAGTACACGTCTGCACCGCTATGCTCGATCTCCTCTGCTTCCCTCCAAGTCACTGGAACCTCTCTCGTTATTAGCTGCTGTCTCTCTCTGTCTCTGATCGCTCTGCGCTACTTCTCCTTCTCCTTCAGTCTTTCTCAGAGAGTCTCAGTTTCATGATCTGTCTCAGACTTCAAAATGGCGACTGTCTGCCTGGAAATAATTAATATTTACAACAAGGGGTGGTGAGGGACAGAGTCTCTGAATTAAGCAGAAAGCTCTCACCCAGTCAAGAGATCAGGGCTAGATCCAACACCGTTTTTTAGCTCACTGCACCATCCCAGTTTCAGAACCTGGCTGTATGCAAATTAGTCTGTTCCTGTCCCAGTGCATGATGGGAACAGGGCAAACCAAACTACAAAAGCCAATTCTTACACTGGGAAGGAAACAAGCTCCCGGGGACCGGTTTCTGGCATTACAGCCGTCTTCGGCCCGGTTTGCTTGAATCCTGATGGTGCAATGAGCAAGGGTCTCACATCTGAGAATACCCTTCCACGCTTAGGGTGGACAAAAATATTTACAACAAGGGGTGGTGAGGGACAGAGTCTCTGAATTAAGCAGAAAGCTCTCACCCAGTCAAGCAAGCCGGGCCGAAGAGGCTGAAATGCCAGAAACCGGTCCCCGGTAGCTTGTCTCCTTTCTGGTAAAGAATTGGCTTTGTAGTTTAGTCTGCCCTGTTCCCATGATGCACTGGGCCAGGGACAGACTGATTTGCATATAGCCAGGTTCTGAGCTGGGATGGGGCAGTGAGATAAATAACGGTGATGGATCAAGCCCTGATCTTTGGACTGGGTAAGAGTGGTCTGCTCAATTCAGACACTCTGTTCATCACCACCCCCTTTTGTAAATGGAAATAATTAATGGCATAGATGCTAACGGCTAGCTGCCGCCTACGGACTGACTGACTCACTGCCTAACACTTTCGCTAATATGGAAGCTTGTCCTTTCATGGAAAGTTACGGCCAGTAACCTTCCGCCCACCAAATTCTTGTACCTCCCCGTACCAAGGACACGTTCCCAGCCGGCCGGCCTGAAGTTGTGTCTTCGGAGTGGAGAAAAATACAGTCTTTCGATAAGGGCCAGCCTGAGCCGGTTCTCTCCAAGCGAACAACACTTCGAAACTAAAACATTACACTTGACCTAGAAAGCCTCTCAAGCTGCCGGGCAGAAAGCAAGATGGAGTCTCTCCCGTTTGAGGCCTACAAGGCCCGAAATAAGCATAACTCCATAGAAGGTATACTAACACTCTTGCAAAAGGACGGATCATCACTAATACTAATGAATCTATCCCCTAACTTAAGTTTATAAGCCCTGATCTAAGGAAAAGGGTACGAAAATGCACTACTGTGCCTTATGGATAAGTCCTGTTTATAGTTCTAATCCCTGTACTAGAAGGGTAATAGGCTGGAGGCATCTTCCATCATTCTCCCTCCAAAGAGGGCCGAAAAAGTCGGTCAGAACACTTCACCCTTGACTCCAGTCTATTAACCATGTTCTATATAGAACTAACATCTGTGGAAGAATAATAAGAAACAAAATTAACTGATCTATTCCTCTTGCCAAATCTACAATAATGGAGTAGAGAAGGAATGCACTGAATAAAGCAGCAAACGGCTACTAAAATACAAATAGAAATCACAATACCCCCTAATATCTGTCGTAGAGAATGAAAGTCAGGTAACCAATTGAAGAGCCAGTCAAACCAACCCTGATCAATATGTTTTCTAACTTCTGCAGTCAAGTGATGAAGTTTATCAATATGGGCTTGAATAGATTTGGTGTGGTCGGATAAGTTGAAGCAGCAAAGACCCTCAAAGTCAGAACAATCATGTCCATGCTTTAACAAGAGGAAGTCGATGGCTGCGCGGTTCTGCAGAATTGCTCTGCGTTCACCCTGGGCATCTAATAACATGTCAGATAGAATGGTAGAGGTTTGATTAATCGATTTTACCATCCAACAGGCCATTTTACCAATGGACTTGGCGTTGTAAACTGCCAACGCCGGGACACCAATAATGGAAATAGCTAAACTTAGATATTCAGATTTAGAATAAATATGAAGGGAAGAATCACAGTCCTCATGTAACATCATAGAATCACGGACTACACGGGAATGGGTATTGGGATGTGAAGAAAACATTAATAAACTCAGTCTGGTGATGGCACCTGGACCGCCGGAAATATTTGCAGGATTATAGGGCCAGGAGGAATTCCCGCAAGAAAATAACCAACCAGAGGGTAACAACATCGTACGGTAATGGCTAGGAGCAACTAAGGTACGTTTGCATGTCATATTATTTTTAACAGAAATACATGAAGACGGGAGTCTTTGTAAGCATAGCAAACGTTGATGAGCTGAAAAAGAAGTGGCAGCATTTAACTTCAATCTGACACATTCAGTAATTGCTTTAGGATCACAAGTCAAAATAAAGCATAAATCACCCTGCGTGATATTGTAGGTAGTAATTTGGGAATGAATCGGGGGAATGGAGTCTGAAAGAACAGTACACAAAAGGCAAAATTCGTGGGCCTCGAAATCGCCCAGAATAATATTTGTTCGGGCACTCGATATATTGAAAATGTGCTGCAACGTTTCAGTGGAGGCAGGGACGGCAACCAAGCAGGTCGCTAAAATGTCAGTCACAGAACGCATAGGGGTAAGGCAGAAATGCGGAGAATTGGTAACCCGCTTAGCAAGGGTGATCCAAAAGTTCGATGAGGAATCCCACGCAGCGAAGGAACGCGGAACTCGGGTTCTCCAATCAACCGAAGTCTGTGGGTCCTCTCCTCTCCCGGCGTAGCAGACCAAAAGGAGTCCAACGCTGGCACATCCTGCAGCAGCAGTCCAGAGAATGATCTAAAAGAAAATCAAATACAGGCATTATTCATTCTCGTAAATAACATTTGTCAGCCAGGACAGCTTCCCAGCTATCTTTCCCTGGTCTCATTACCAAAATGGTATTGTCATGACCGGTCGCAATGACTTCAGCCTGTTCAGGGGGATGTTTAGGCGATTGCACCCATATTTTCGCTCCAGGATTATCCGTAGATCCGAAGCCCTTTTGGCCTCGTACAGTTAGCAAAGTCGGAGCAACGCCTTTCTTAATCTCACCACTGAAAACAGGCATAATTAGCAACTGAGCAACACGGTCAGATATTTTAATCGGCAAGTCAATCTCACTGCTATTCAGCAGGAGAACCTTAATCTCTCCCTGATAATCACTGTCAATCACTCCTCCGAGTACTTGAACACCTTTTAAGGCAAGGCCCGATCTAGGGGCAATCAGTCCAAAACTTCCAGCTGGTATACAGACACCAACGCCTGTTTCAACAATTATCCGGTCCCTGCTCTTTAGGACAGTATCATTCATAGCATGCAGGTCCAAGCCTGCGGAACCTGGGGTTGCTCTACATGGAGCCAAAGCTCCGGGGGTAATTTCCCAATACATAACAGTATTACCAATGGTGTTGGGCTTTGCATCAACATTTGGAGGAAACAAAAGCATTAAAGGAGATTCAGCATGCAACAAGGGACGATTATTCAGAATTAGCAATGCCTGGAGTAGAAAGTCCCTCCAGTTCTTGTAGTGTTCATCAGTCAACTTTCGTAATTGGTCCTTTAGCAAACCATTCATTCTCTCAATTAGGCCCGAAGCCTGTGGATAATATGGAATGTGAAACGCCCATTCAATGTTATTCTCCACACAGAATTCCTGCACCAATCTTCCACGGAAATGGGATGCATTATCAGATTGAATTTGAAATGGAACACCATAATATAATATGAGTAATTCCAATGTTTTAATGGTATTGATTTGGGTAGCTTGTTTGCAAGGGAAGGCAACCAAAAGGCCACTATAGGTATAAACAGCTGTACAAATATACTGACAATTTTTGCACATAGGGAGCGGGCCAATATAATCAATTTGCCAAATTTGAGCGGGTAATTTTCCTAGATGTAAATGGCCTTTAACAATATGAGGCACTTTTCTCTTTCTAGAATGTTGACAGATGGGACAATGCAGAATGATATCTTTAATGTAATTTAAAGGAATATGAATTCCTCGATCGGCAGCCCACCTGCTAGTGGCTCTCTCTCCAAAATGTCCTGCTTTCTGGTGGGCCCATTTCGCCAATCCTGCCAAATCAGAATCTTGCATGTCCACCACTGCCTCAGCAATTTTAGACTTTTCATCTGCAATGTTATGAAAGAATTTGTCAAGGGAGTCAATCGGGGTATGAGCATCCACATGAAAGATTGTCACAGTACTCTGTGGGAGCATTTCCCAAATTTCTTGCCATAATTCTTTTCCCCACAGTTCTTTTGAATGCAATTCCCAATTATGAGAATGCCAAGTTGGTAACCATACCGCCAGTCCATTAGCCGTGGACCAGGAATCAGTGAAAATATGACATGTGCCAGGTAGTTCCTGTTTCAAAACTTGGTAAACTGCATACAATTCAGCATATTGATTACTCTTTCCGTCACCAGTTGTACTCAGTAATTTCTGCGTAATCGGGTTATAGGACACTGCTTTCCAATGCCGTTTCTCACCAATGAACCTCGCTGAACCATCCGTAAACCACACATGTTTTCTGTCCTCCGCGGACAAATCATCAAATGGCTTACCCCACTTGACAGGAGATTCCTGCACTACAGGTACGGAGCAATCACTTCCAGTTTCGTTCGATGGCGCCTGCGCCACTCGCTCATGTAACACTGCCACACCTTTCGAACCCACATGTGCCCTGTCCTGAATGTACCATTTCCATTTAATCACGCTCGCCTCTTGAGCATGTCCAATTCGATGGGATTTCGGCGAACTCAAAACTCACTGCATGATAGGAATTTCAGGTCTCAAAATCACAGCATGACCTAAGGTCAATTGCTCGGTATCCACCAGAGCCCAATAACATGCAAGCAACTGTTTCTCAAAAGGTGTATAACGCTCACCAGCCTCAGGTAACTTTTTAGTCCAAAAACCTAATGGCACTTTTTGTCTGCCCTGCTTTTGCCACAAACTCCAATTGGCATACAGACCTTCGACAGACACATTCAAATCCACATCACCCTCGTCTACAGGCCACAGATCCAAGGCGTACTGAATTGCTTCTTTCGCCAAATTAAAAGCATTCTGTTGCTGTTCACCCCATTCAAACGCATTCTTTTTACGAGTGACTCGATATAGGGGAGCCAAAATCTGACTCAAATGGGGTATATGTTGACGCCAAAAACCAAACAGGCCAATGAAACTCTGAGCTTCTTTCCTATTCCTCGGAACTGCAAAGTCTAAAAATTTTCGTTTTACCTGCGGGATCACTTCTCTGTGACCTTCATGCTAATTATTGCCTAAAAATGTAACATTTTGGGATGGACCTTGTAACTTATCAGGATTAATTTCCCAACCTTTTGCACGTAAGCAGTCAAGGATCTGATCCAATTGGGTCTGGACTTGATCTTGTGTCTCACCTTGAATTAAGATGTCGTCAATATAATGACACACTTGAATTTGCGGATGTACAGTCACTTCGGACAAATGTTCCGCCACCAGCCGGTGACAGATCGTGGGACTATGTACATAACCTTGAGGAAGACTTCTAAACGTCATTTGACGTCCATTCCAGGTAAAACTGAATTGATCCTGACACTCGGGGGCAATCGGAATCGAAAAGAAAGCATTAGCAATATCAATGGACGCATACCATGTACCTGGATGCTTTTGAATTCTTTGAATTAAAGTAACAATGTCTGGCACTGCAACAGTCAAACGAGGTGTGTGTTTGTTCAGCTCTCGATAATCAACAGTCATGCGCCAAGAATTATCACTCTTGCGCACAGGCCAAACGGGATTATTCCAAGCAGAAGTAACCAGAGTTATAACTCCTGCATCAACCAAATCCTGAATTGTGGCACTAATTTCTTCATGACCACCTGGAATACGATATTGTTTCTGAGAAACCACTTTCGTAGCTTGGGGAATCTTTATGGGGGGCATCCGTAAACGGCCAACCCGTACGGGCCTGGACGATATGTAATGCTTAGTTCCAAATTGGTAACAACCATCATCCAAATGCAAAGTCATTCCTTTCAAAATATCTATTCCAATGATATATTCCAAAAGCGGTACAACTAACACAGAATATTCTTTACGGGGAATTCTACCAATTTTCATCTCAAGTGTAGTCTGCACTGCGGGGGTCTCTTTTCCACCTAAACCAGTAATAGTGAAAAATTGTCCTTTAAATTTCTTAGATTTACCATGAATTAAAGTGGCCTCCACTCCTGTATCTACCAATGCTCGGGCCCTTTGGATATTACGATGTTTCCAAAAAATTTCAATATCTACATAGGGTCTGTTATCTCTGTGGGCCCACCTGCGTACCAGAGCTTGACCTATTTCCTAATCATTTTTATTGTGGTCTGTCAACCAAGACAAATCAGGATAAATACTCTCAGGTTTCTTGGGAATCAGAATGTCCTGCTCATATCCATCTCTATTACGAAACAGATTTTTGTCATTTTCAAAGTATTGCGAATTACGATCCGAAAGCTTGTGGCGATCCTCCCTTCTCCTCAACTCAGGGGAATAACCTCTTTCATCTCTGTGTCTGTTGGAGACACGATCATCTCTCCCCCTTTCTCTGTCCCCCTCTCTCACCCTTACGTTCTCACGACGAGGGGATACATCACGTTCATAGTGCCGTTCATCACGGCGATCAGCATCCACACGACGCCTCTCATCACCACTGTCATCAGAACCACGGTCACAATCATTCTTTCGCACACGACGGGCACCCTCCTTTCGATCCAAACCACGCTTACGAAATATGTCCCATAAGCGATTATTAGGTTCACCATCAATGTCCTCCCTCTTCACACCATCAGCCAATAGCGCAAGAAACATATCACGTCTAGAGAACTTATAATCCCCAGCGGTACGACCCTCAGGTCGAGATTGTCTCTCAGGTTTCAACCATTCACCCAACTCACCAAGCTGACGAACAGATTCAAGAACCATAGACAAAGGATTGCCAGTCTGATTGATCAATAAAGTCATCATAACCTGTTTATAAGCAACAGGGGAAGAACGGATAATGCGATTGCGTACTGAAGATGTTAATAGACCATCCAACAACCTGTCAGAAGTACTGAGAAAAATCGCAGTCTTCATCACTTCCTCTTTCAAACGTTGCGACGCATCGCGCAAAGTGTACCACGGCTTGTCATTGACAGGCCAGTCAGATTCAGTAGGGTATTTATGGTTACAGCCATCATTCGCAAGTTGGAGCAGACTAATTTGGCCAGCACCATTATAATTCCGAAAATGATCTTGTACAGTAGAATCGGAACTCAAAGAGCAAAACCGCAAACAATCACCAGCATCAAGCATGATACCAGCAGCACCCAATTCATATAGGCGTACCATCCATGTAAGCAAAGTTTCATCGGGCCGTTGTCGAAATCGTTGTAAAATGTCACTAACCTCCTGTTGAGTAAAATCTTCAATACTATCCAAATGAATACCATTCGGCATACCAGGAGCCTGTTGCAATTTGCGTCGAAAAACAGGGTGAGCAGAAACCTCCGGAAGAGCCTCCGAAGAAGCCCGGTCCTCAGATTTAGATGAACAATCAGGGCGAGATGCGTCATCAGAACGGGAAAAGAGACCACGGTCGCTAGAAATATCGTCTTGGTCACAGGAAGCAGATTTACAATCACGTCCGGAGCGGGAAGACTCGCGCTTATCACCCTTCTCAGCCGAGGAGCCAGAATCATTCGAATCCCAGATATTACCATCCCACTCATCGGGGTTCCAATCCAGTCCGGCTTTCGCCACGACCAGACGCACTTTCCGTGTAGAAACACGACCACAACGGTGTCTATATTTGTATTTTGCAATGCGCACAGCAGCCCTTTCGGCTATAGTTTGATAAGTCTCAAGTTTGTCGGCAAGCAATTTATTCTGACATCGCAAAAGAGTATGCGCATTCTGCACTTCAACAAACTTTTCTTCCATATCCACAAACCGCCTCTGCAATTTAACAAACTTCTCATGAAGCATTCTGTATGCAGTCAGCACAATCCAAACTCTGCGTCCTAAAATAGGAAGCTCATCACCCTTCACTACTGGAGCTTTTTGCAAGCAAGAAACCACATCAGCAGGCTCCGCCTGCTCCAAACAAGAAGTCCAATTCTCACTCAAACCAGTAGAATCGGCCCACTCATGGGCCAAGGCCTCGTAAGGCGTAGATTCCCAGCCGGGAATTTCAGCAGGCAATTTAAAAGTAGATTTCGATTTTTTCGAAAACATTTTGACACACAAAAAATATATACACAATTATCAACAAAGAAAATACGTACGAGCCGAGCGCAAACCAACAAGATCAAAACAATACAGCGCACACAGGCTTCGTAAACAGTTCGTGACGCCAGATGTAACGACCGGATTTTCGGACCAGATGGAATCAGCTCCTAGGAGCCCCTCTAACCCAGTCGGAACGTACTCACTTCCCTCCTTAGAACGTATTTACAATGGGTATAGATATATGTATGTACATCTCGTACCTACGGATGGGGAAAATAGCAATAAACATGCATAGGTTTTTCTACAATATCCTATTCATACCAACTAGTCTCACGGCCACTTAGGCCCAGACTAATCTACCCTAGGGCAGGTCTGATTATGTACCATTACACACTGATCACTCTCAGTGCTCACTCGACACGCAATCCGGCGTGTCTACACACGGGCCTGCAGTCCCAGTGCTCTCTCTCTCATCCGGTCCACAATCTGGCGGACCTACACACCGTGTCCTCCCGGTGCTCTCACTCACTTCCAACACGATCCACAATCCGGCGGATCTACACACCGTGTCCTCCCGGTGCTCTCA
This sequence comes from Lissotriton vulgaris, assembly GCF_964263255.1. NCBI lineage: Eukaryota > Metazoa > Chordata > Amphibia > Caudata > Salamandridae > Lissotriton > Lissotriton vulgaris. The sequence continues at coordinate 1,000,877,442 of NC_141696.1, read as the reverse complement.
TTAACGCCGCGTACCAACGACGATCACTTTCCTATGAACACCTATGAAAGAAGTCTCTCATTGTCTACTCAGGATAATACTACAATAATAAAAGTTAGTGCGGCTTTCCAAATTGAAATATGTACCTTCTGCTCTTGGCATCAAACGTTCCCCTTCTCCCTCATTGCTCAGTCACCTCTTACCTGACCGGGATTCACATCCGTTCATGCAAACAATGTCTGACTAGAAGACCAGGTTACCCTGATTGAACAAGAATACAAGGCACATGTCGGTTCACTAAGAACTGGGGTATTTTATTACAATGATTATAAACACAATACTATACGATAATATATATATATTCTGCAAAGAAAAGTGAAAGGTTAGAATGTGCACACTATAGGGGAAAGGGCGGAGGTCACCTTATTAACGTGAAGTCGGGGTTCGGCAGTCATCTAGGTTCCCTTCTCGTCTCTGTGCCTTGGCTCGTCTCGGAATCACACCTTAGCAGTCACGAGTACACGTCTGCACCGCTATGCTCGATCTCCTCTGCTTCCCTCCAAGTCACTGGAACCTCTCTCGTTATTAGCTGCTGTCTCTCTCTGCCTCTGATCGCTCTGCGCTACTTCTCCTTCTACTTCAGTCTTTCTCAGAGAGTCTCAGTTTCATGATCTGTCTCAGACTTCAAAATGGCGACTGCCTGCCTGGAAATAATTAATGGCATAGATGCTAACGGCTAGCTGCCGCCTACGGACTGACTGACTCACTGCCTAACACTTTCGCTAATATGGAAGCTTGTCCTTTCATGGAAAGTTACGGCCAGTAACCTGCCGCCCACCAAATTCTTGTACCTCCCCGTACCAAGGACACGTTCCCAGCCAGCCGGCCTGAAGTTGTGTCTTCGGAGTGGAGAAAAATACAGTCTTTCGATAAGGGCCAGCCTGAGCCGGTTCTCTCCAAGCGAACAACACTTCGAAACTAAAACATTACACTTGACCTAGAAAGCCTCTCAAGCTGCCGGGCAGAAAGCAAGATGGAGTCTCTCCCGTTTGAGGCCTACAAGGCCCGAAATAAGCATAACTCCATAGAAGGTATACTAACACTCTTGCAAAAGGACGGATCATCACTAATACTAATGAATCTATCCCCTAACTTAAGTTTATAAGCCCTGATCTAAGGAAAAGGGTACGAAAATGCACTACTGTGCCTTATGGATAAGTCCTGTTTATAGTTCTAATCCCTGTACTAGAAGGGTAATAGGCTGGAGGCATCTTCCATCATTCTCCCTCCAAAGAGGGCCGAAAAAGTCGGTCAGAACACTAGCTCAGCTGCTGACAACTAGTGGATCACAAATGGTAGTTCCTTCCAGAGGTGGCGCAGCAATTGGGAGGACCCTGACTTGTTATATTTGCCACTGCCAAAAATGCTTTGTGTCTGCACTTTTGCGCTTTACAGTTTCCTAGTAATCTCTGTCTCTCAGACTCATTTTGCATGCAGTTAACTTCTGTAAGCCTCCTCACCACTGCCTTTCCTGCCCAAGTTCAGAATTTGATCAGGAATGACTAGGCCAAAGTCATTCTACTGGTTCTGGATTGGGCTTGGAGAGTGTGGTTACTGAAACCTCAAGGCCTGAGCATCTATCCTCCAATCAGGCTGCTGCTTTGGGAGTAGTTTCCTTCGTAACAGCAGGCCAGGGCCTTGCTCCCTAACTTGAGCAATCTACACCTCCATGCATGGAGCATGATTGACAGCAGTTTATCCCCTTTGACCTTGTTCCTGAAGATGTTGATATGATCCAGCCAGCCAGGCATCCATCGACGAAATTGGTGTATGCTGGATGCTAGGATGAGTTTGTGGCTTAGTGCGTCACCCCGCAGATTGGCCTGCTGCAGGCTAAACTGTTTGATGTATTGACGTTTGTTTTGATTTTGTCCCAACAATGAATTGTGGGGGGAACTGTTAAAGGTAGTTACAACTCACACCACCCCTGTACCATCAGTGCAGTTACCCACTAACACGTAGTAAAAGGCAGTATCTAGCCTGTGCTGTATGTCTTCTATTTGAGATCTTAGGTGACCAGCTTCCACAGATGAATGTGGTTTAGGTTGAAGAAAAGGATAGATGTAGCTTACACCACCCTTCTACGACACAGTTGAAGATGAAGATGACCTTTGCCTCTTAATATTGCTGGACCTCTCAGATGCCTATGACACAGTTGATCTCTGCAATCCTCCACACCAATCATTGACATTTTAGTTCCACCCAATTACAACATCATCAGACTAGACCGAGCTAGAGCCGACAAGTCGGGGGAGGCATAGCCTGCATACATCGTAGCAATATCTCTGTAAGCAGAGCCATCTCCCCATTATTCCAGTCATGCGAATACATGTGCCTTAACATCACTAGCAAGAGTAAACCTGTCTGCTCTCTGCATATCATCTATCACCCACCAGGTGAGAACCTCGCCTTCACCGAACACTTAATGGACATGGTATCATCATACACGGGGCGACAAAACACCCAAATATTCCTCAGAGACTTCAATCTCCATTGGGTTGATCCTAATGATACAGCAGTGAACAGTCTTAAGAATTTCCTTGCTGACCTAGACCTAACGCAATTCTGCAACATCCTAACACACGACAAAGGATCGATTCTGGACGTATTAATCTCTAAAACAGGCTCCATTCAGCTAGAGTCGATCCTACCCTGCGACTGGTCAGACCATCACATCATCACTTTCACCATTAAGGAAACGGTGAAACTGAACTCAGCCCAATCCACAAGACCAAAAGTGTGGAAAAGAGATCTGAAAAAACTTAATCCCAACACCTTGCCTTCCTCCTGTTCCAACCTACTGTTTCCGCCCGCAGGATCTTCCACAGTTCACGATCTCACCAGCCACTACCTCTCGACCATGACATCAATAATAGACGAGGTAGCACCACTGCAACTAAAAATAGTCTCTCTGAAAGATTCTAAACCTTGGTATAACGGTATACTCAACGAGGACTGGCGCTCACTCAGAACTGCAGAACGTGTCTGGAGATCAATACCATCAACCAACCACCAAGATTCTCAGGACAAAGAGAAACATATATTTCCGTAAGATCAAGCGCACAAAAGCCGATTTTTTTCAGCCTTCAACTTGACCAGGCAAGAAACCGTCCCAAAAAACTCTTTGATCTGAACAAAACCCAATCTAAGGAGGCACCTCATCGTCCACAAGAAATTGAATGCTCCCAGCCATACTGTGAAGAATTCTCCACCTTCTTCACCCTGAATACCGACACCATCAAGAACGACCTCCTAAAGGATCTAACCTTATACGCGAGACCGAATGCACTAACCTCTCCTGCTCCCAGAACCACGCCATGCCAACTCCCATCAAAGTGCAACCCAAAAAATAATGCAGACTGGTCATCATTTTCTTCCTACTCCAAAGTTGCTTAAGGCAAAATTCTCAATGCATTGAACCCAACCAACCACTCTTTTGAACTGCTTCCGGCAAATGCAGTCAAAGACCTTACTCCACTACTTCTACCTCTCTGGTCCAAGATCATAAACCGTTCACTTCAACAAGGATGCATCCCAGATACCCTCAAAGTATGTCAGGTTTCACCCATTCTAAAGAAGTCCACGGCAAACCCCACAGACCTAAACAACTATCGCCCTATCTCCAATATCCCTATCTTAGCCAAGCTGCTGGAAAAATGTGTGCATCTACAGGTAACGAGACATATTCCTCACTTTGACCTTCTCAACCAACACCAATCAGGTTTCCATGCTGGCCATAGCACAGAATCAGCCATGACACACATCATTGACGATGCGCTGCAAATACTTGACCAAAATAGATCCTGTCTACTCCTCCTACTTGACCTCTCTTCGGCCTTTGATACGGTCAAGCATGAGAACCTGTTAGACCTCCTGAAACACAGAATGGGCCTATCTGGGGCAGTGCTAAGCTGGTTCACTTAATTTCTCCAAAATCGGACAAAACAATTCAAAGTCAATAACACCCTGTCCAAGCCCGTCCCAGTAACCTTGGGGGTACCGCAAGGATCCGCACTATCCCCAGCACTGTTTAATCTCTTCCTGGAACCTCTCACCGAAATTCTACAAACCTCTAACGTGCATATCACATGTACGCAGATGACACACAGCTATACCTCAAGATACACACTCTAGAGGACATCAAACTACTTAATTCAGCTCTTAGGAATACCCAAACTTGGCTGGCAGAAAATCATCTTAAATTGAACGCCATAAAGACTGAATTCCTACTAATAGCTCCACCGGCTCAAATCCCGAAAATGCAAGATTAAAACGTGGATATTTGACAAATAATCCACCTCCCCTTCCTAAGCGCCTTGAAACCCTCTGGGTATGTAGTGCGCTATATAAATGGTATGACTTGACTTGACAATGCGTTCAACGTACAACATACCATTGTGGACTCAGCGAAGTCACTTGAAATAACTTTAGGCAGTAACCTCAACATGCAAAAGCATATCAGCAATGCTACAAAGGAAGCTAATTTCCAGATAAACACTTTGAGGAAACTGAAACCCTTCCTACCACACAATGACTTTAAGCAGGCAGTACAAGCACTGGTTATAACCAGAGTGGAATACGGTTGTGTCTCCCTCTGTGGCCTACCCAAAGCATCAACTGCACCTCTTAGAGCCTTAATCAACGCCGCAGCAAGACTCATAACTGGATCTAAACGTAGCTCCCAAATCTCCCCGGACCATCAATCCCTGAACTGGCTACCCCTAGAGGCGAGAATTCAGTTGAAAATTGCACCCAGTTAGCTGGCACAGAAACTGACAATCTCTGGTGGGTCCAGATCCTCAAGAAACGCGGAAAAATTACTACTGAAACCACAAAAATTCCAGAAGTCTAAATACTCCGGCGACGTCATCCCAGCGCCAACGACGACAGACGCGGAGCCGCAGACGACGCCGACCGACGCGCACGGGTACTGCTATGCAAAAGTTTCCGGATCCAGTCTGACGCCTGGGGATATTCTAAGGTAAGGAGTCTAATACTAACTACTGTTTCTTACAGATATATTGTTACCGAAGGTAAGTAACTTGTGCGTTAGTGTGTGTTAGAGGTAGGTATTTCAATAGTGAAAAAACAAATGTATGGATTTTTCACTATTAGGACATATAGAACTTAAGAGTACATGTCTTACCTTTTAAATACATTGCACCTCCCCTCTAGGCTGCCCAGGGCCTATCCTAGTGGTGCTTTTTGTGTATAAAAAGGGAAGGTTTGCATATGGCAAAGGTTTATTTTGCCAGGTCGAATTACCAGGTTAAAACTGCACACACAGGCTGCTATGGCAGGCCTGAGACATGTTTAAAAGGCTACTTAAGTGGGTGGCACTGTCAGTGCTGCAGGCTCACTAGTAGTATTTAATTTGCAGGCCCTGGGCACATGTAGTGCCGCTTTACTAGGGACTTACAAGTAAATTAACGATGCAAGTTGGACATAAGCCAATGTTACTATATTTTAAGGAGTGAGCACATGCACTTGAGCACTGGTTAGCAATGGCAAAGTGTGCAATGAGAAGGCCAGCAAAAATAGAGGAGGAAAGCAAAACGTTTGGCGGAAGACCACCCTAAGGCTGACAGGTGTAACAATCTCCCACCCTCCTACACATTCTTGAGTCGTGAATGGGATTCACCTGCAATCTCCTTCACTGATTTACCTCCTGCCTTTCCAACCGACACCAGTTTGTTCTCCTGGGCACCTCCGAGTCACAAAAGATCCCCATCACCTGTGGAGTCCACCAGAGTTTCATACTGTCTCCTGTCATCTTAAACTTTTACATGGAGTAACTTTGTGCTCTGCTCACAGATTACAGCATCGAGATACATCAGTATTGTGCTCTGCTCACAGATTACAGCAGCCAGATTGATCAATATGCCAAAGATACACAACTTTTCTTTAAATAACATTTATTGATGATTTTAATAAAGTTATATATTTTCAAGTGACAAAGACAAAAGATGGAACAGAGCAGAGTACGCATATATGAGCAGGACGTGTTCGCTTTTGGCAGATCATTTCATTAGAAGATTAAATGCATAGCTCTCTTCTCTTGCATCTCACTCCACCTCAGTAATTACCCTGCTGGTATCGGATTTATGCGGGTCACTCATGTCCCGTTCCGGATTTGAAAAAGCATTGCACAGCTCCCTCCATTCCCTAAGGTCCTCATCCAGTCTATCATCTCTACGGCTCAATTTCATGTGGGATTCTTCTGCCAGCGTCCACTTACGCACGTCCTTATTACACACATCGGGGGTGTGCTGCCCCATCCATGTCATGGCAACCCTACTGTTCGCCAACAGCAACTATTAAAGCTTGTAGGCTATTTTGCACTTCCTGTGTTTCTTAATGTGTCTGTAACACGGGGACGGGGCCGGGAGTAAACAAACCTCTCAGCACAGACTGGTGCTGTGTTGATCTGACGTCCCCTCCCTCTCTGCCCCATTACCAGCATGAGTGGAGCAGTGGAGAAGGCAGTCTGTGGGCTGTGTCGGACGAGCAGGAGGATGCCTGCTCCTTTAACTGGCAGACCCAGGAGAACGGAACTCCGCCCCCAGATGACGAAGGTTTCTTCCGATTGAGTAAAAGGACGGAAGAAGACGTGTTGGCGTGTGACGTCACCCTCGGAGGTTCGAGTGAGGGAGGTTGGAGAGACGGAACGAAGGAAGGAGCGTTTGGAGGAGACGAAGAAGAAGATGAGAGAAGCAAGCCAGGAGGCCAACGGTTCCACGCAGCGCCGTGCCACACTCGCGAGGGAGGGGTGTGGCTGCAGCAGGTATGGCAGCGTTTGGCGGGTTGGGTCGGGAGACGGGGTTCTTCTGTTAAGTAACCTCGTGTAGGGTATTTCTTTCAAACGACCGCCATACAGCGTACCGTTGCTAGTGTAAATATTACTCACTATTTCAGCCTGTCGTTGCACTACAGCCTGCTTGCTCTCGTGTACAGCACTGTAGCACTGGTGTCCCCTTCACTTCCCTGGTTCCCCTATGGGCAACTATAGTTAAAGACCTCTTCCTGACGGTCTGTTATTGTTTTCTTTTGCACGGCTGAGTCCAAAAGGGCTATCATCTCAAAAGAAGTCCAAGGCCCTGAAAGAAACTACGGAGAAGATCCCCAAAGAGAACATATCCTCAGGACTGCACAGGGACAGAACCCTTAAGCCATCACGGATCCCGGGGCCTTCCAAAGAGACAGACTGACATCCAGATATAAAAAGACCTTAACAAAAATAAAACCTTACCTACCCCGATCTAGCCTCCGGTCTGGCCTTGCCAGTGTAACCAATTCATGTCATGTCGTGCTTATCCAATTTGCAAACTGCCCTTAAGACCCTTATTGTGTACCTGTATGTGTGAAAATGCACCATCTTTTCACTTTTTAAAGTAAACGTTTTGAGTGCCATTTGGCGCTGCAGACACGCGCGGTTTGGTTCCTGGCGCACAGAGACCCTCCACTGCCGCACACAGAGGAAAGAAATTAGAGGGAACATTGATCATGTCTGGTGCTTTTTGGCCTAGCCACAGACAAGATCCCATCAAACTGCAGACTAAGAAGTGTAAGAAAGAAAAAAACAAGCCAACAGGTCTTTCCCATCTGTGCACTCAGGGTTTGGAACAACATCCTCGTATCCATTAGGACTGCCCCAACGTTGTTTCAATGTTCTTTGGGGGGATTTCTATGCTTGGGCTGATGGAGTAAGGCAGCTCCACCTACTTGGCCAGAGGTCTAGGTGCTTATGTCACAAACATAGAAATCAGAACAAACCTAACTGAAAACTAATCCAGGCGAGCTTTAAAAGTAACTCAACTTAACTTTAAATTACAGACAATTCAATGCAACATTTTCTTGAAGTATTTTTCTGTTCTGTTCATTTTCCCAAGTGTGAAATGTTCACTTTGATCAAAAGTTCAAAGACAGCTAAAATAAAATGCGCTAAGACCCTTTCAGCATTTTACTCTGCCTCGAAATACAGAATGTTGGTAACCTGATCGTTTTAAAAAAAATAAGAAACGAACTTGAATGTTTTTTAAATTGATGTGCTAACCTTTTGTTCTGCTTCTCCCGGGAGAGATGTGTGCGTGTGCTTTGATAAACATATGTATATTTGACTTAGACATTTAGAACCTTTTTCCTGCTCGCAAATATGACCTGGACAGAATGCAAGTTTTTTTTATCGGCGACTTAAATTTTGACACAAAACTGTGTTTACATTCTAAACAAGCTTGTAGTGTTTAACAAAAATACCAATGTTTATGCATACACGTTTTTGTTTGTTTTCTTACACAACTCATCTGTTCTGCATTTGTAGACAAATAAAGAAGCTCCTGATTGGTACAAAAAGCTCAAACCGAAAACAGGATGAACGTTTATCCAAGCACTGGCAACACAGGAACATTTCTTCAGAGAAGACAATTTGCTGAATGAAAATGAACTGTGACCCTTATCATTTGTACTCACTATTGCGAGAACAATCAAGATTCATTTCATATTAGTCTACTCCCCTACTTATCACATTCTCTTTGAACGTGTACAGTTTGTATTTAGATATTTAATTTCAGTGCAATGTGTTTTTTTTTTATCCAGCTTTGAAAATTGTCTTTGGTTGCAAAAAGAATGTAGCATATATGTTATATGTTGGCAGACGATTAAAAAAGTATGTTTTTAATTCATTCATTTTACTGAAGTTCTATTCTTTCCCATTTTTTTTAAATTAAACTATGGCTCTGTCAGTGTTGGCTCTAGTGGAAAGCTCTGACAAAACCACTAGGTCTGCCTTTATTATAGTGCATGCACCTGGCAACATGCTTACAGCCATGGATAGACAATACATCAAGCACATATTGTATTTTATTGTAATTTCATTTATATATCGCTTACTACCCCTGACGAGGCGTTGAAGCGCTTTTTCGGCGAGTAGTATGCTGCTCCGGGACCCATAGAGGATTAGTGTTGAATTAGTATAGTGAAACATGCAAATCTGAAAGAAACAGGTTAGTATTAGATTCCTTACCTTAGAATATCCCCAGGCGTCAGACTGGATCCGGAAACTTTTGCATAGCAGTACCCTTGCGCGTCGGTAGGCGTCATCTGCGGCTCCGCATCTGTCGTCGGCGTCGTTGGCGCCGGGATGACGTCGCCGGAGTACTTAGACTCCGCCTTTGCGCGCTGACGTCAGTTCTTCTTTTCTCCGCGCCAGCAAGCGCCCATCCGGGAAAAAGTTGTACCCATAGTCAATTTTTGACAAACTTGTTCAATCCTTTTTGATCGTCTTTCGAAGTCTCTCAACTCCGACGGTGCCGGTAGGGATGCCAGGTTCAAACCCTGCACCGATTGTTGCCGACTGATGTTGGTAACCGACCCCCATCGCCGGTGCCTTCACTGTCTGGGCCCCGACCACGACGACCAGTCCTGCTCCGACTGCCGGGCCCTGAGGTCAAAAGCTAGACGGGAGCGGTCCCACAAGCGACTCTAGCTCCGGCAGTCAGCCCCGCGCCGCCCAAGGTCCCGGTCCGGAAGGAGGTCGAGGGACCGGTCGTGGGGCCGGAGTCACCACAGTTCCCGGAGTCGTCATCAGACTTCGGGCTCGAAGTCCTCAGGTAAGAGGCACAAGAAGTCGAAGAGGCGACATCGCTCTTCTGACTCCACCTGACGCTCACACGACGCGGCCGGGGGTTCGGGCGACACCGCCCCCGCGGCTCCGCCGGAGACGCAGGGGTCATGGCCTGCTCCATACCCGCCGGTCCCTGGGCAGAACGCAACGCCGGAGGGGATCGAGACCTTCCTCATGGCCATGAGGTCGCTCACTCCTCTGTCCAGTTCCGCGGCGCCTTCAGGTCAAGCGGCCCGACTGGGTCCCCAAGCAGGCTGTGTGCTTCGGCCCCGGCGCCGTTGGGTGCTTCGGCCCCGGCGCCATCGCCGACTTCGGTCCCAACGCCGCAAGGCCCCACCGGATCCGCCTCCGGGTCGTCGCTGGTTGACCTCACTACCTCGCCGGCACCAGCCCCGAGGGTGTCGCCCCCGGTGCCGTCCCAGGACGACGTCGTCCCCGGTCCTACCCTCGATTCGGGTCCAGCATCAGACCGTATTCAACACCGCTTGGAGATTTCTATTTCTATGACCCAGCCCCATCCTTTGAACCTGAGTACCAGGTGATGGGTGGCGAGGAGGATTGGGAGGGGTCCGTGGACCCTCTGGCACGTGAGTGCCAGTCTTCTCAGGACTGGACAGGTGAGCTAGGGGAGGCCAGTGGTCTGGACACTTCGCCCGACACTGGTTTTGTCTCCCCTCCTACCGTGGCTACGGAGGAGGGGGCTGCCTATAGTGTGGTGCTGACATGGGCTGCCAAGGCCTTGAGCTCCCCGTCGCGGCCGTGAGGACTACCCTCCTCACTGAGGTCCTTAAACCGCAGGCAAGCTCGGCCGATCCTCTGCTGCCTTTTAATGAGGTCTTGTCAGATGTTCTTCTGGGCACTTAGTCCAAGCCCGCTACAGGTCCGCCTGTAGATGGGAACGTGGCCAGGCGCCACCGCCCGCCTCCAGACGACCCTTGCTTCCTGTCCACCCACCCCACCCCCGAGAGCCAGGTCATCCAGGCCTCTAACTCCCAGACCGCATTCCCGACGGCTCCCCCGATCGGGAATCCAAGAGGTATGAGCAATACGGGAAAAAGGTATTCTCCTCCCTGAGTTTGGGGTTGCGGTCAGTCAACACCGCGTGCCTCTTGGGCCGTTACACCCACTCTCTGTGGGACACGGTCGCGGACGTGCTGCCACATTGTCCGGAGGGGTCCCAGACTAAACTCGGCCAAGCCCTTGCGGAGGGTCGAGATGCGGCACGGTATTCCATCCGGTGTGGGCTGGATACCACGGACTCACTGGGCAGAGCGATGGCAACGACGGTGGCGATTTGTCACCACGCCTGGTTGAGGTCCACCAACTTTTCGGCTGATGTCCAAAACACCCTTATGGACATGCTGTTTGATGGCCGTCGACGAGGCAGACCATGCGCTTGAGCGCTTTAAGGACTCCAGGGCTACGGCCAAGTCTTCGGGCCTCTTGGCCCCGCACCAGTTAATGGCTGCCTTTCGCTCCTTTTGTGGCCAAGGAAAAGGGCGCCCCCACACGTCCTGCCAGCCAAGGGTCGCAGTCCACCATCCAGCGTGGTGGCGGACGTGGAAACCGCCGTGGCGGCAGTCGGGGACAACGGTGAGGCCAGTCCACACCTACCCCTGCAGCATCCGCCTCAAAACCCTCCTAGTCCGAGCTTTCAGGCCCATGTGACGCCAGTGGGGGGCAGGGTTCGCCATCACCACCTCCACTGGCGCACTGTCACACCGGACAGGTTGGTGCTGCAAAGTCCGAAGGGGCTACTCCCTCCACATCGAGGCGTCCCCTCCAGCCATGCCACCGCAGTGCCACCGCAGTACCACCGCGTGTCGGGGGATCACTTGAAACTTCTACAAGAGGAAGTTACGGCCCTCTTGGCCAAGGGGGCCATTGAGCGCGTTCCTGGGCCAGAAGTAGGGTGTGGTTGTTACTACCACTACTTTCTGGTACCCAAGAAGGGCAAAGGGGGCCTACGCCCTATCTTGGACCTGCGGAACGTCAACGGCTTCCTCCGGAAGGAGAAATTCAAGATGCTGACACTGGCTCAGGTCTTAGCTGCCCTGGACCCGGGAGACTGGATGGTAGCGTTGGACTTGTAGGATGCTTATTTTCATATCCCCGTCCTGCCGGCTCACCGGCGTTACCTGCAGTTCACGGTAGGCCACGAGCCCTTTCAGTTTACCGTGCTCCCCTTCGGCTTTACCAGCGCCCCACGGGTGTTCACGAAAGTGATGGCGGTGGTCGCAGCTCATCTGCGCAGGTTAGGGGTTTCAGTCTTCCCCTACCTTGACGACTGGTTGTTGAAGGCGGGCTCGCCCCAGACAGTCGTCCGCAGCCTCCAGACTACGGCCTACCTCCTTCACCTGCTGGGGTTCTCCATCAATGTGCCGAAGTCACACCTGTGTCCCTCTCCGAAGCTCCTCTTCATCGGAGCGGTTCTAGACTCGGCGCAGTTTCGGGTTTATCCTCCCGAACAGCTGTTTCGGGATATTCAGGCTCTGATTCCGATCTTTCAGCCGTTATCCCGAGTCTCGGTCAGGTTGACACTGCGGCTTCTGGGGCTGATGGCCTCCTGCATCCTTCTGGTGCATCACGCCAGGTGGCGGATGCAGGCTCTGCAGTGAGACCTGAAGTTTCAGTGGGCCCAGCATCAGGGCAACTTGTCCGACCATATTTTGATCTCGGAGGGCACTACAAGACAGTTGCAGTAGTGGCTCATAGACCGCCATTGGGTTAGCGGCAGATCCCTCTCCCTACCCCAACCGGAGCACGTAGTTGTGACGGATGCATCCAGGAGATGCAATGGGAGAGGCAGAGATCAGAGGCCTCTGGTCTCCGGCAGAGTTCCGGCTCCACATCAACCTTCTGGAGCTGCGGGCAATCCGGTTTGCACTGACGGCATTCCTCCCCTCTGTCCGGGACAGTGTAGTGCAGGTGTTCACGGACAACACCACCGCCATGTGGTACTGCAACAAACAGGGCGGGGTGGGTTTGTGGACCCTGTGCCAGGAGGCTCTGCGCCTCTGTGCCTCTGGCAGTGGCTGGAACATCAGGGCGTGACCCTGGTGGTTCACCACCTGGCAGGTTCCCGGAACGCCAGGGCGGACGAACTCAGCTGCCGTTGCATGATGGATCACGATTGGTGTCTGAACTCGGATGTGGCGCACGGCATCTTTCTGCAGTGGGGAGAGTCTTGGTTAGATCTATTTGCCACCGAAGAGAACGCGCAATGTCATCAGTTCTGCGCGTTGGAATTTCCAAGGTGGCACTTGCTCGGCGACGCACTTCGTCGCGAGTGGAGTTGCGGTCTGTTATATGCCTTTCCGCCTATACCACTTCTGCCCAGAGTGCTGAAGAAGATCAGGCGCGACCGGGCCCAAGTCATCCTTGTGGCTCCGGACTGGGCTCGAAGGTTCTGGTATCCCGAGCTACTCAATATGTCAGTCGGTCCCCCGATCCGTCTGCCTCTTCAGGTGGACCTTCTGTCGCAGCAGCAGGGGACGGTCCTCCACCCGAACCTGTCTAGTCTCCACCTCCATGCTTGGAGATTGAGCGGCGGCAGTTGAGGCCATTTGACTTGCCTCCTGAAGTTTGTAATGTAATTCTGGCAGCCAGGCGTCCCTCCACTAAGTCGGTATGCGCCTGCCGGTGGAACAGATTTGTGGCATGGTGCACAGCAAAGGCTGTGGATCCCCTTTCTGCCCATCTTTCTGAAGTTCTTCTCTTCCTTCTTTCTCTTGCCCAGCAGGGCTCTGCTCTGGGCACTATCAAGGACTACCTTTCTGCCCTTTCGGCCTTCCTAAGGCTGCCTGATCAACCTTCTTTGTTCCAGTCCCCTATAGTAACTCGTTTTCTGAAGGGCATCAAGCACATGTTTCCACCTGTCCCTTTTGTGATGCCTCAGTGGGACTTGAACATTTCTTCAGAGAAGACAATTTGCTGAATGAAAATGAACTGTGACCCTTATCATTTGTACTCACTATTGCGAGAACAATCAAGATTCATTTCATATTAGTCTACTCCCCTACTTATCACATTCTCTTTGAACGTGTACAGTTTGTATTTAGATATTTAATTTCAGTGCAATGTGTTTTTTTTTATCCAGCTTTGAAAATTGTCTTTGGTTGCAAAAAGAATGTAGCATATATGTTATATGTTGGCAGACGATTAAAAAAGTATGTTTTTAATTCATTCATTTTACTGAAGTTCTATTCTTTCCCATTTTTTTTAAATTAAACTATGGCTCTGTCAGTGTTGGCTCTAGTGGAAAGCTCTGACAAAACCACTAGGTCTGCCTTTATTATAGTGCATGCACCTGGCAACATGCTTACAGCCATGGATAGACAATACATCAAGCACATATTGTATTTTATTGTAATTTCATTTATATATCGCTTACTACCCCTGACGAGGCGTTGAAGCGCTTTTTCGGCGAGTAGTATGCTGCTCCGGGACCCATAGAGGATTAGTGTTGAATTAGTATAGTGAAACATGCAAATCTGAAAGAAACAGGTTAGTATTAGATTCCTTACCTTAGAATATCCCCAGGCGTCAGACTGGATCCGGAAACTTTTGCATAGCAGTACCCTTGCGCGTCGGTAGGCGTCATCTGCGGCTCCGCATCTGTCGTCGGCGTCGTTGGCGCCGGGATGACGTCGCCGGAGTACTTAGACTCCGCCTTTGCGCGCTGACGTCAGTTCTTCTTTTCTCCGCGCCAGCAAGCGCCCATCCGGGAAAAAGTTGTACCCATAGTCAATTTTTGACAAACTTGTTCAATCCTTTTTGATCGTCTTTCGAAGTCTCTCAACTCCGACGGTGCCGGTAGGGATGCCAGGTTCAAACCCTGCACCGATTGTTGCCGACTGATGTTGGTAACCGACCCCCATCGCCGGTGCCTTCACTGTCTGGGCCCCGACCACGACGACCAGTCCTGCTCCGACTGCCGGGCCCTGAGGTCAAAAGCTAGACGGGAGCGGTCCCACAAGCGACTCTAGCTCCGGCAGTCAGCCCCGCGCCGCCCAAGGTCCCGGTCCGGAAGGAGGTCGAGGGACCGGTCGTGGGGCCGGAGTCACCACAGTTCCCGGAGTCGTCATCAGACTTCGGGCTCGAAGTCCTCAGGTAAGAGGCACAAGAAGTCGAAGAGGCGACATCGCTCTTCTGACTCCACCTGACGCTCACGCGACGCGGCCGGGGGTTCGGGCGACACCGCCCCCGCGGCTCCGCCGGAGACGCAGGGGTCGTGGCCTGCTCCATACCCGCCGGTCCCTGGGCAGAACGCAACGCCGGAGGGGATCGAGACCTTCCTCATGGCCATGAGGTCGCTCACTCCTCTGTCCAGTTCCGCGGCGCCTTCAGGTCAAGCGGCCCGACTGGGTCCCCAAGCAGGCTGTGTGCTTCGGCCCCGGCGCCGTTGGGTGCTTCGGCCCCGGCGCCATCGCCGACTTCGGTCCCAACGCAGCAAGGCCCCACCGGATCCGCCTCCGGGTCGTCGCTGGTTGACCTCACTACCTCGCCGGCACCAGCCCCGAGGGTGTCGCCCCCGGTGCCGTCCCAGGACGACGTTTCGGGATATTCAGGCTCTGATTCCGATCTTTCAGCCGTTATCCCGAGTCTCGGTCAGGTTGACACTGCGGCTTCTGGGGCTGATGGCCTCCTGCATCCTTCTGGTGCATCACGCCAGGTGGCGGATGCAGGCTCTGCAGTGAGACCTGAAGTTTCAGTGGGCCCAGCATCAGGGCAACTTGTCCGACCATATTTTGATCTCGGAGGGCACTACAAGACAGTTGCAGTAGTGGCTCATAGACCGCCATTGGGTTAGCGGCAGATCCCTCTCCCTACCCCAACCGGAGCACGTAGTTGTGACGGATGCATCCAGGAGATGCAATGGGAGAGGCAGAGATCAGAGGCCTCTGGTCTCCGGCAGAGTTCCGGCTCCACATCAACCTTCTGGAGCTGCGGGCAATCCGGTTTGCACTGACGGCATTCCTCCCCTCTGTCCGGGACAGTGTAGTGCAGGTGTTCACGGACAACACCACCGCCATGTGGTACTGCAACAAACAGGGCGGGGTGGGTTTGTGGACCCTGTGCCAGGAGGCTCTGTGCCTCTGTGCCTCTGGCAGTGGCTGGAACATCAGGGCGTGACCCTGGTGGTTCACCACCTGGCAGGTTCCCGGAACGCCAGGGCGGACGAACTCAGCTGCCGTTGCATGATGGATCACGAATGGTGTCTGAACTCGGATGTGGCGCACGGCATCTTTCTGCAGTGGGGAGAGTCTTGGTTAGATCTATTTGCCACCGAAGAGAACGCGCAATGTCATCAGTTCTGCGCGTTGGAATTTCCAAGGTGGCACTTGCTCGGCGACGCACTTCGTCGCGAGTGGAGTTGCGGTCTGTTATATGCCTTTCCGCCTATACCACTTCTGCCCAGAGTGCTGAAGAAGATCAGGCGCGACCGGGCCCAAGTCATCCTTGTGGCTCCGGACTGGGCTCGAAGGTTCTGGTATCCCGAGCTACTCAATATGTCAGTCGGTCCCCCGATCCGTCTGCCTCTTCAGGTGGACCTTCTGTCGCAGCAGCAGGGGACGGTCCTCCACCCGAACCTGTCTAGTCTCCACCTCCATGCTTGGAGATTGAGCGGCGGCAGTTGAGGCCATTTGACTTGCCTCCTGAAGTTTGTAATGTAATTCTGGCAGCCAGGCGTCCCTCCACTAAGTCGGTATGCGCCTGCCGGTGGAACAGATTTGTGGCATGGTGCACAGCAAAGGCTGTGGATCCCCTTTCTGCCCATCTTTCTGAAGTTCTTCTCTTCCTTCTTTCTCTTGCCCAGCAGGGCTCTGCTCTGGGCACTATCAAGGACTACCTTTCTGCCCTTTCGGCCTTCCTAAGGCTGCCTGATCAACCTTCTTTGTTCCAGTCCCCTATAGTAACTCGTTTTCTGAAGGGCATCACGCACATGTTTCCACCTGTCCCTTTTGTGATGCCTCAGTGGGACTTGAACCTGGTTCTTACTTTCCTGATGTGCGCTCCCTTTGAGCAACTTCACTCTTGTCCTCTCCGTCTTCTCACCTTGAAGACAGCTTTCCTGGTTGCCATCACCTCTGCCAGGAGGGTGAGTGAGCTCCAGGCTCTATCTTGCAAACCTCCCTTCCTGTCTGTGCATCCGGACAAAGTGGTGTTGCGTACAAAACCATCTTTCCTGCCCAAGGTAGTCTCTGCTTTCCACATCGGGCAGTCCATCCCCTTGCCCTCCTTCTTCCCGCCTCTGCATCCCTCCAAGGATGAAGAGCGGCTCCATCGTCTGGACCCAAAACGTGCGCTTTCATTCTATGTGGATCGCACACGCCAGTTCCGGGTGGATGACCAACTCTTTGTTGGTTACGTGGGTGCGAAGAAGGGACGGGCGGTGCATAAACGGACCATCTCTCGTGGGTCATCTTATGCATCAAGGCGTGCTACTCCTTGGCTAGAAAGGAGCCTCCAGTTGGGCTGAGGGCCCATTCCACTCGAGCCACGGCGGCTACTACTGCCCTGGGTCGGGGAGTCCCCCTGCAGGACATTTGCCAGGCGGCTACGTGGGCCTCGCTGCACACCTTTGCGAGGCACTACTGCCTGGACAGTCCAGTCCGGAGGGATGGCTTCTTTGGCCGTTCCGTCCTCCAGGATTTCCTGGTGTGAGTATTGGTTTGCAGACCCACCACCGGGGTTGGTATTGCTGGGGTATCTATTCTAAGGTAAGGAATCTAATACTAACGTGTTTCTTTCAGATGAACAAGTTACTTACCTTCGGTAACGATATATCTGTAAGAAACAGTAGTTAGTATTAGATTCCTTACCGCCCCACCCATCCTCCCCGTTCTGCAAACTGATACCTAGGTTTAAGGTTATTCCCCTTTCAGGGCCCTTGTTTCATTATCACCAGTGTTGGTTCTAGCATGGCTCTGCGTATCTGGCGCGGAAAAGCTGTAGCTAAGAACTGACGTCAGTGCGCATGGGCGGCGTCTAAGTACTCTGACAACGTCATTCCGGCGCAGACGCCGCCGACGACGGACGCGGAGCCAGAGACGACGCCTAACGACGTACAGGGGTATTGCTACACAAAAATTTCCGGATCCAGTCTGACGCCTGGGGGTATTCTAAGGTAAGGAATCTATACTAACTACTGTTTCTTACAGATATATTGTTACCGAAGGTAAGTAACTTGTTCGATTGGCCACACAATGTGGTTTTACCAGGTCGATAGATACGAACCTGTTCTCCTTTCTTCCAGCAAGGGGTGGCAATAACACTGTTCTTGATCCGTGGATTGCTAGCACAGGTACTGGTTGTCTGTATGAAGGCCCAAATTCCTTCTTGCCTGCGATTTTTTCTCTGACTATATCCCCAATCTTTGGAATCCAGGCAGGTCTTCCTGGGGCGAGTGGTTCTCCTTCAGTGGTCGTTGGCATCTGAAATGTGTTGCTTTGACTTTTCCTTGTTTTATTCAAGTCCTGCAAAACAGCCAAACGGTCTTTGATATCAAAAGGTTTTTGTTCTACCACTGAAGTGTGACGATCAAGGTCCTGGACAATCATTATAGTTCCAAAAAGGATTTTATATGGAGTGATTCCACCCAGAAAACTTCTTGGCAGATTGTTAAGACTATGTTGGACACTTAGATGTTTGACCCACCCGTCACCCGAGCCTAATACCCTAGCTGTTCTAGATGCTTTATGTCCCGTTTTTTTTTCTCCACAACCGAATTTCCCTCAGGATGGAATGGACTAGAATACATCAATGCAACACCCAGATTGACCATGGCCTCCTTGTAAGCCTTTGAGCTAAACGCAGGACCCGTGTCAGAATGTAGGTTGCCGACTGCGTATGTGCCGATAAAGACTCGCAAATCTTTTATAACAGTTTGTGCGTCACTCGAGCGCTGAGGCCACATCCAAATGAATCTTGAGCATGAATCCACTGTGACCATGATATATTTGTAGTAACCATCCCTCTGTAAGGGACTGCAGTGGTACAGGCAAACACACGCTAATGGTTTATATGAAATTAACAGGTGCGTCTGCGCAGGACGTTTCACTGTAGAGACTTTCATCTTTTGGAAGATTTCACATTGCAAAACTTAGTTTCTGGTCTGTTTCCTCATGCGTGGCCACCAGTATCTTTGTTTTCATTATGACACTGTGGAGGAAACACCTGCATGTGCAGAGGCAAGTCCTTCATGTGCTGCTAAAATTAGTCCTAATCTATGTTTCATGTTTGGAATTACTCTATCCCCCACTGCAGGGATTCAAGCAAACGGAACATTATTTGCATCAGTTATGTATGAGTATTTGAGTGGAAAGCCTTTCGGAAGTTTTTTACCACTGTCTTTTATTGAAGCATTGACAGCTTGCATAATTTCGCCGTCTATTCTTGATTTCGAATTAGTGATTGTAGCTACGGAAGCAGTTTGCACAGCTGCCTTCGCGGTTTCATCAGCCAATGAATTCCCTGCAACGTGAACGCCATCACGTTGATGACTCAGTGTATGGATCACGTGAGTCTTTTGTAGTTCTTTTTGTAACTGAACTACTTGTGCCCAAAGCAACTTATGCTTGATTGTGCCACCTTTTGCATCTTTGAAACCGTTTTGAATCCAGTTCTGCAAGTATTCATTGTAAGATTGAACACAGTAATAGATATCGCACACTGAGAGTGGGGAATTCGTGATAAGTATTTTCAAGCACCATCTTGAATGCTTGTAGTTCAGCTCGCTGAGCTGTACAATATCCGAGAGATTGTGTTTTGTGACCAAAGGTCGGAATTTACCATTGCGCCAGCGACCTATAAAGATCGCGCACGCAGCACTATAAGCTTGTTTACCCCCAATTGCGGGCTGTGCTGATCCATTTGTATAAATTATACATTTGTACTGTTCTAGAGGCAGAATCTCAGTGGGCAGAGGATATTCTTGTTCGTATTGTAGAAATTCTTGAGTTTTCAAGTATGGGTCAAAAACGTATTCAACGTCTGTTGCAGCAAGATAATTAACCCATTGTATCCATCTTGCATGTAAAGCCTTTGCATACGGAATGCTCGCTTTTGTCACTGCCTCTAAGGCAGGTACAGGAGTAATGACCATTATGCGTTTTTCCTGTGCTAGGGCTCTTTTTTTTGCTACTGCAGTTTGAACCGCTGTCAGAATTTTTTCTGTAGAGGTGAATTTCATTTCAGCTTGTGTGTACAAGTGTGATTTATAAGCTATTTGTACTTTTTCTCCTTCATTAAAGGTTAAGTACGTGAATTCACATCTTCCTGGAATTATTCGGATTACAAGGTTGCGTACGTTTACGTGAGTCTGTAAATGTGTTGTTGCTAACATGTCTGTTTGCACTGAACGCAAAATTTCTGTGTGTTTTTGAGTCCAATTAACTGTTTTGAAATCAGGTTTGATTAATTCGTAGAGAGGGTTAACCCTTTCTGTGTAAATTAGAATGTATGTTCTTCCGAAAATTAGGAAACCTAGAATTGACTGTAAGTTTTTCAGCATTTTTGAAGCTTGGAACAGCGGACACTTTTCTAACAAGTTGGCTGCCAGGCTTTTGCCTTCACTTGATAACTCATATCCCAGAAAAAGGACGTTGAGGTGGGCAATTCTCGATTTCTTAAATTTGAATTTGTACCCTTCAGAGGCGAATCCAAGTATTATGGTATTCACTCTGTTCAAGTGCCTGTCCTAGTCATCGTCTGTTAGATATATGTCATCGACATAAGATAATGCCTCATCATCATACGTTTGTAGTAACTCTGTTACTCTGACTGAAAATAACCCTGGACTATTCTTGAATCCCTGGGGGAGACGACAGAATTGATGCTGTGTCCGCATGATTGAGAAAGCGGTCAAGTACCTACTTTCTGGTGCAATGTTTTGACAGAAAAAAACGTTGGAAATATCTAAAGTGGTTTTAGATTTTTTACGCACAATGTTATTCATTAGTGCTGCACTGTGTGCATTTTGTACTGCACAACAAGAGTTTAACTGTCTGTAGTCCAAAAATAGACGATATGTATTGTCTGGTTTGGAGACAGGAAACAAAGGATTGTTCATTGATGAGGTGCATGTTTCAATCACCCCTTCGTATTCAAGCTGACCTGTTTTTTAGCTTCTTGCTTAACTGGGTATTGCCTTTGTGGAGTTGGTTGAGTTTCTAATTGTATTTTATGGTGAGGGGAATCCTCATCCCATCCTACATGATTTTTGTATAATGCAGGAACCTGGGCTACAGCCCATTTTCTGGCATAGGTATATTTTAAATGAATTGGAATATGATTGGAGAAGACTGGCATAATGATGTCTTTGCCATGTGGGCACTCCCTGTCAAATTCTGGTGGCCAGTCTTTTTCAGCTAGAAGAATGTCATATCCCTTAGAGAGCTTCTCCCAAAGCAGTGCTCTTATTTTTCTAGTTATATCCTCCTCCATCTGGAGTGCTACTTCATATAACTTATGGGGGACACTAACCCTGGTATCAGCAGTTTCTATTTGGATGTACTCATTCAAGTCCACTGTCGCCAGATGATCCTTCAAGATCTTGCGAGCTACGGTTACTTCTGCTGCGCTGTCCAGCATTGTCTGAGCTCACTCCCCGTTCTTGAGTTGTGTCCTCAAGATCCTCTGCATGTCTGATTTTTAGACCTGCTACCTTCTTTTTGGTGAATTGGTTTTTCTTATTTTTCTGAACGTGTTGATCGTCTTTGGACTTCACGTGTTATTCTTTTTGTTCTGACTGTCCTCTTCTTTCCGATTTCTGTGAGGAAGTCTGAAAGGTACGAGACGAACGTGTATCAGTATCTTGATATCTATCAGATTTTCTCAAATTATCCCTGTTTCTGAGGTTATACCTCTTTTCAGAGGGCTCCTTTTGAGGAGACCAACCTTGGGATTGAGAACTCTTCTCTTTAGAAGTTTGTTTAGTGTTCTCCCACTTCTTTTTAGGAACAGTGAGAGTGTTTTAATAAAGATCTTTTCAGGACTTTCAGTTAGTTGGGGTTTAACTGGTTTCCCACCCAAACTGTCTCTACCTAGTTCTTCATAGGATTTTTCAATTATTCTGGCCAGTTCATATGGTTGCTCTGTTACATCAACTTCTCTTAACTTTTGGCCGATCGCCACAGATGCTGCCTCACCTTTAGAATTAGCTAATATTATTGTTTAGGCCTGTTTGAAATCTTTCAGTAGTTTCATACCCAGATTTAAAGCAGGCTCTGCCCCGTATTCATTCTGAATCTGTTACAGGACGTCTGGTATTATCGCCATAGACGGAACACCATGTCTTTTTGTGTAGATTGCAGCAAAGACTGTACCCCAAGGGTCCCAGTCCTCCAGATGTGGTGTGATACCCATTGGTAAACCGATTGTTAGAATTCTGTGTTTCTCATGAGTGGTAGTATCGGGAAATATTGCCATGATTTGAGTAATTTTTTGAGCTATCCCGAATGGAATTATTTCCCTTTTTGCAGGCAATTTACCAATGACTGATTGTATAGTCTGTGGTGTAATTTTGTTTGTGTTCCCCTGGTAGGGGGTGCGTTGTGGGATCCTTATAGGAGGTTTGACTGTTAGAGTCCACATGACATATTGAACCAATTGTCTATGTATTTTTATTAGTTGTTTTAGTTGAACTAATAGTTCTGCATCTGACATTTCTTCAATGGCAGGATGTGGAGTATAGCTGGCTAATACCGGCCATGTTGCTCCTGGTCTACCTAGTGGACCGAGCCTGGTAATGTGATTTTGATGTTGTAGGGCGCCTTTAAAGCAGAATGCTCTTGGTATGTTAGTGGAATTTCAACATCCTCGAAAGGAGTGTATTCCGTTGGAGGTTCCTCTTCTTTGTAAAAGTGAAACACATGTGTTACTGGATTTGCGTCAGGGAAGATAATTCATGAATAGAATACCTCTGTCTGCCGATATGCATGTGCCTCTATGACAAAAATCATCCTACCACCTCTTGATGATAGGCCATTTGTTATAAGTTTTATAGTGATGGTTTTCCTTAAATTTTCCGGTATGATTATAGCATCCGCATTGGTCTCTTGGAAACCTGTAAAGTCTAAGCCTGGTTAGGCTGCAGCGGCTGCAGCTCCACCCGTTGCGTTGTTGTCGCCGTTAAGCGAAATTGTTGTATGAAAGTTTGCAGAGCAAGTTTCAAGGAAACAAAGATAAGGTGCACAATATTTTGGAACACAGCGAAAAGGTCCTGTCCGCCCCAATCCTTGGAACAGCAACACACAGGCACAGAACTTTAAGTATGTCCCATGCAAAATCAACGACCTCCACACCAGTGATCGTGGAAAAGCAGTGCAAAATTTATTTCGGCATGGAGTAGCTGGGACTAGTGCCCTCCATGATGCGTTTTGCTCCTAGTGGGAGCTTGGTCACATGATGGGTCCATTTTTCTATGACGTTTATAAAGTGAATAAAGTGCACTAATAGCCTTAGAAAATAGGCTGAATGAGTACTATGCAATAGAACTCAACAACAGACTATGGCGCATACATTGAAAGTTGGAATCAAATGTTCTGTGCAAAATACAAATAACAGAGAACCGCTCCGAAGGATTGATACATAGTGCATCGGAATTAATACATAGTAGATGAAAAAAAAGTATGCTTTATAACGTAGAAATTAAATCTCCTACAGTTAAATCAGATATTGTTAACTGTACAAAACAAGCAATAAGATAAAGTGCATAATGCTACTATCAGTACAAGCATTGGATGATTGCACAATTAAATAAAACACAGTTTCATGTCTATGTGTAAATACGCTCAGAGCCAGTCTCATATCATGCTGCATTTCACCTTGTTAGAAGTATTCTTATATAGAACAGACATCTCTACCTCATATGTTATTTCTGAGCAGAATTATTAGAACATTGAAATGGTATGAACAGCACAATTGTGCATATGTGATACAATCGACTACCAAAGTAATTGGTAAATAAAGTGCAAGTGCATCATCAACTGACAACCTTGCAATCGCGATATGACTAAACAATGAGTCACATTAGTAAATAAAGTGCTAGTGCATATTCAAAAAACAGCATGTCAATCGTAATATGATTCGTCATAAAATCGCAGATGTTGTTAAAGTGCTAGTACATCTTCAACTAACAGCCTGACAACCGCGATATGACTGAATAAATAATCACATTGGAAATTAAAGTGCTAATGCATCTTCAAATAACAACCTGCCAATCGTAATATGACTAGACATAAAATCGCAGATGGTAAAATTGGAAGTATCAGCTCGTAAAAGCCTAAATTGTGTGGAGTCTATCCTATATTTCTTCAATGGAAAGACGTGCCAACCGTCCGATCTGTGCAAAATAGTGCTGTGCAAAGAAATGTGTAAAGTGCAAATGATAACTAAACAAATTAGCAGCAGAAGAGAAGTATTTATGTTACAGAAGTTGCTTAAGCCTAAGCAATCTTAAAGTGCAGATTGAATCTCCATATACATATATGAGACAGTTTAATCCCAATAGCGAGACAACACACATGAATTGGCTCACAAGTCATAAATGCAGATATCTAGATGTAATGGGCATATTCTTAAGAAATTATAAAAAGTTATGAAGATCTTCATTCATATTCAACCCGTTAGGTACTTGAGTATCGAGAGATAGAATAAACTGGGATTCTTTCTGTCGGAGTAGTTTATCCCGATTTCCTCCCCGTACGGGGTTGGGAACAGATCCTAAGACTGTATATTCTAAGTCTTTAAGTTTGTTGTCATGGACTGACTTAAAATGCCTTGCCACTGGATAGTTGTGGTATGAGTTCACAATCGCCCTAACATGCTGGAGTATACGCTTATGCACAAGTAGCTTTGTGCTACCTATATATTCTAAATTACATGTGCACCATAGTTTGTATATTGCGTATTCAGAACAGCATGTCAGGTGCTCCTTGATTGCAATCATCTTGTCACTAAAAGCTGTAGTATAGTGAGTCGAATTTTTGGCAAATGTGCAGGCACGGCAGGAACTACATTTAAAAAAGCCCGGTTTCATAAGTACTTTTTGCTTTCACCTCAGGCATTGATTTAACGAGGGCATCCCTCATAGAATGAGCCCGTCTAAATGTGATAGCTGGCAGCTTAGGTAGAATAGACCTCAGAATGTTGTCAGTTAAAATGATTGGCCATTCTGAATAAATAATTCTATGAATTGACTGCTCCTGTACTTTAAACGTAGTAATGAGCCTGATAGACTGCACATTATTGTCGGAAACCATTGTGTCAACTGTTTGATCATTCTTGGGCTGGAGACGAGTTTCCCTTTGGCTAGCATTAGCTTTGTTCAAGGCAGTGATCAATTGTTTTTTGGTGTAGCCTCTATTCACAAAACGTTGGAATGCCTCCATCTGACATTTTCTAGATACAAGTTCAGAACAACAGATACGACATATGCAAATAAACTCTCCATATGGTATGCTATTAATTAAGTGTCTGGGGTGTGTACTGTGGGCATGAAGGATGGAGTTCCCAGCTGTGGACTTACAGTGTAACATGGTCTGTAAAACATCCCCATCGACATATAGCAATATATCTAGGAACTCAACCGTAGATTTATCAATAGTGGCAGTAAATTTAAGCTTTAAATCATTGTTATGTTATGTTATGTTAGCTACATTTATTTTGCGCACAGCTGCTCCAGCGAAGGAGCGTCCTGGCGCATGGAAAAGGTGAACATAACACAACGCGAGGAAGAAAGTGAAAATTAACATAAAAAGTTTAAAACAGGTAGGTTTTCACGGCCCTGCGAAATGCTAGTAGATCCTCTAAGAGGCGGATTTCCAAAGGAAGAGAATTCCAGAGAGCCGCAGCTCTCACACGGAAGGAGCGCCCGCCCATCCGGCTAAGCCTGAAACGCGGGGTAACCGCAAGGGATTGCCCAAGAGATCTGAGGGAGCGAGTCGGGACATAAGGGGATAGAAGATTATTGAGGATCTCAGGTGCCGATCCTTTTAAAATTTTAAAGGCGAGGCTGAGTACCTTAAAATGGATTCGGCTTTTCACTGGTAACCAGTGTAGGGACCGCAGAGTATTGGACGTGGGACAGGACCTCGGCAGGCCCACCACTGCTCTCGCAGCCGCGTTCTGGACGCGCTGCAGGCGAACGATCTCAGATTGGTTAGCTCCTAGCAGGAGCGAGCTGGCATAGTCCAGCCGGGAGATGATCGTCGCTTGGATGACCAACTGTCTCGTCGGAGCATCGAAAAATTTAAGCACCGGCCTCAGTCCACGCAGAACACCAAAACAGCATGCTGCCACTCTCTTAGTGTGGGTGGTAAAACATAAGGTGTGGTCGAGCCATACTCCCAGGTTTCTGAGCTCCATCACCGGTATGGGGGCAGGCCCGAGCTCCTGAGGCCACCAACTGTCCCCCCAGCAGTCCGTTCCTCTTCCCACGATCATCACCTCAGTTTTTTTCGCGTTCAGCTGGAGACAGTTGTTGTTCATCCAGCTGGCCACCTCTCTCAGCCCGTCTCGGAACCTGGGGGCATCCAGTTCGGCATCCCCGCTGATCGTGACCGCTAGCTGTGTGTCGTCGGCATATGAGACCATAGTAAGGCCCCACTGCCTGGCGACATAAGCCAGCGGCCGCACGTAGAGATTGTAAAGCGTGGGACTCAGCGAGGAGCCCTGGGGAACCCCAGGTCCAGCTGATGGAATTTGGACTGAAAAGGAGGGGTGGCAACGCAGAAGGAGCGATCACTGAGGAAGGAACGGAACCACTGCAGAGCGGGGCCACAAATGCCAATGTCCTCCAAGCGGTGTAGAAGGATGCGATGGGACACCGTGTCAAAGGCAGCGCTAAGATCTAATAAAATAAGCGCTGCCGTTTGACCTGCATCCAACACACTCCGCAGATGTTCTACCATTGCCAGAAGGGTGGTCTCCGTGCTGTGCCCAGCACGGAACCCATTCTGCGTAGGATCGAGGACATTGGCCAGGGCCAAATGCTCAGATAAGGCTAGGTTGACATGGGCCTCCATGACTTTGGCCGGCCAGGGAAGCAATGAAATCGGGCGATAGTTTTCCGGTTTTAGAGGATCCAATGATGGTTTTTTCAGGATCGGGGAAACCACCGCCTGCTTCCACTTGGCAGGAACAGTGCCTGAAGTCAGGGAAAGATTGATTAATGAACACATTACCGTGCGCCCCTGAAAAGACGGATCTCTAAAGAGGGCAGGTCTGAGTGGGTCCGCCGGGGAGCCGGACTTGACTCGTTGTGCCAGCTTGACAAACCCATCCCAAGAGAGAGTGGGGAGAGAATGTAATACCGGGCGGCTGCAGAGGTCGTTCCGAGGAGAAAGTGGCAATGTCGTGCTGGGAAACGACAGATAAATGTTCTTAACTTTCTCCAAAAAGAAAGCGGCCAAAATCTCACACTGTGAGGTAGAACCATCCACAGGCGGAGCCGCTCTCTTAGCCATCAAATCTTTTAAAGCTTTAAAGATGGTCTTCGAGGGGTTATGGCTATTACGGAATTCCATTGCGTAGAACGCCGCGCGGGCTCTACAAATAGCTCGATGATAGAGCTTAACAGAGGCCAAGTACGCGTTTTTTTTAACGGCATCGTACGCCTTCCGCCACTCCCTTTCTGCCCGCCTACACGAGCCCTTCAGAGCGCGAAGAGCACTGTCGTACCAAGGGCTCGACTGCCTGGAGCTGGATTTACTTGCGATAACAGGTACCAATCTGTCAAGCGCCTTAGTGATCCAGCAGCAAAATTGGTCGTAGCCCAGACTGGCGTCAGACAGAGGGCCCAGTGGCTCTTCAGCCATGATGCAATGAAGGTCCTCAAGCCTGAGCTTATTCCAATGCCGCAGCGGAACCCACTTTGGAGGTGGAATAGTGGGGGTTACGGGGAGAGGTAGCCACATGGACACCAAAAAGTGGTCAGTCCAGCACACTGGAGAAATAGCCAGAACTTGGACATCCGATAAGTTGGTGAAAAATGGGTCCAAGATGTGCCCTGCCACGTGCGTGGGTTGAGTGACAAGTTGGGTCAGCTGAAGGGCCTCCATATCCGCCAGGAAACCACTGATGGCCGCGGTCTGTTGGATGTCAAAATGGAGGTTGAGGTCACCTATGATGCAGAAGTTAGCGCAATCACTAGCTAGCGTACTCACTGCCTCGGGGAAAGCTCCCCTGAATGCTACATCGCTGCCAGGAGGGCGGTACACGACCATCCCAGACAGCGGGAACTGAGGACTGATAGTATTGATATTAATATCTTCAATAAACTGCATGGCTTCGTCCCTAGACCCTTTCCATATGAGACAAACATCGCCAATGTATCTCCAATAATATGCTATGAGATTCCACCAGCGCCGGTGGGTGGTTCTGAGAACATGCTTCTCCCACCAGCCCACATGTAAACATGAATAGCTGGGGGAGAAGCATGAACACATCGCGACACCAGGCAACTGCTGGTAAATCTCGTTGTTAAATTGAAAAAAGTTGGTTGTAAGACATTGTTCAATAATTTGAAACAGCATATCATTGTGTTCTCTCATAGAAATATCACGGTCATCCAAGAAATGTTTAGTGGCCCTTATGCCTTGGCAATGGTTAATGCTGGTATAAAGGGATTCTATAGCCATCACAACTAGATAAAAATCGGAGCACCAGACAACATCATTGATTGTGTTGAGAAAGTCTGTAGTGTCTTTAAGAAAAGAAAGCAAACTATTCACAAATGGCTGCAGAAAGTAATCTATATATTTGGACACATTTACATTCATGCTGCCCTGGGCAGAAATAATAGGCCGCCCAGGCACAGGTTGAGTGAGCTTATGGACTTTTGGTAAAAAATAGAGGACCGGTGTAATGGGGTGTTCTATATTAAAAAAATTAATTTCCTCCTTAGTTATTAGTCCAACTCGCCGCCAATGATGGATTTTTTTGCAGGTAGATTCTTCAGCTTTTCTCATTTCCGATTTTGATGACTTCCTGTAGCATTTTTGGTCAGTTAGATGACTATCTGCCTCTATTAGATAATCTTTATTTGACCACAGAACAATGTTCCCGCCTTTGTCGGATTTGTTAATAATCACATCAGATTTACCTTGAAGTTTTAGAATATGTTGATTATACTGTTTATTCCCGTAGTCTCTTTTACGTGATTGGGGCATGACGGTTCTATTCAGAGTTTTAAGTTCACTGATAACTCTGTCGCGGAAAACATCTATCGTGTCTTTAGGCATTAGAGGTAAAAATGTAGACTTTGGTCGAAAAGGACTTGATACTGGTTTCTATACATTGATAACTTGGCTGACAGTTGGGGCTTCCTCAGCATCATTTTCGTAAGCTAGATCGTATAGTGCTTGTAGGTTGGAATTATCTTTGACCTGTATTGCTTCTTCATTCTTAGAATCATCCGATATGGGTACAGTTGTTTTACCTTGAAACGTATTGAGTTGGAAATACTTAACAAGTTTAAGTTTCCTTATAAATTTGAATGAGTCAATACGTGTTTGATTATAAAAAAAAAAGTTTTTGGGACAGAATGATAATCCCAAAGAAAGAAGCTGTTCTTCTGCTTTTGATAATGTTAAGTCAGTCAAGTTAATCACAGTATTTTCCGTGCAGCTAGTTATTTTTTCCAAGTCTGCCTTGCATTGCCTTTTAATGAAGGCTTGCCTGTGTCCGACCCTCCTCTCGCGCCTTCTTGGGTTTGCTGGTTTCTTTGCGTGTAAAGAGGCTTGCGGGGGCGCAAGGAATACCGCCGGTCCTCGCTCCCAAAATTCAGCTCATCAGCAAGGGAACAATTCATCATACCTGGTTGATGTGAGACTGAGGTACCCGCTCTTTTGTCATCTGTATCACTAGTTTATGTCAATGAGGCAGAGTCAGAATCGCTTGCTATCGATGTCATATCTGTACCGCTAACAACTTGTTTTCTCTGTGATTTACCCCCAGTTAGTGCCTGACGTTTATAATTATCGTACTTCTGGGCAAATGTAAAGATTCTGCCAGTGGCATAATCGTTTTGATCACTCGATTAGCGTCCCTGTATTTTTCTAAAGATTTTTTCTCCCACCATTTTGACAGTTCATTTCTCAACAATTTCTCTAGTGTCTTCAGTAGTGCTTTGGCATCTTTATTCTGCGTCTCCCCATTGGAATTTCGTGGTTTGTTAGTAACTGTCGGGAGATTTTGGAAAAGAGCTTCTGCTGCAGTTTCCCTGTCACGGATTGCATCGTTAGAAAACATGATGCTGATGAAATCTTTATACTTTGGTGAACCAGTACACTGTGTTACTGATAATTAGTGGTCCGTTGGAATGTATGCTGGAGTGAATCCGGTAACCCGCTAATTGCCCAACTTAAAAGCAACACAAACTAAGGGAGGCCTTTCCGGGTCTGATGCCGTACCTCACCTCGGTCCCCCGACCGCGTAGATTCCACAGCTTCTTCACCGTCAGGCGGCTAAGCAGGATAACATTGCAGTCCTTCCAGGGTTTTGCGGGGGACACAGAAAATATTTTGGAACACTGTATCCTTCAACGTTGAACGAACCCAAAACTAATACATAGGATTTTCGTCCTACTCCGTTATGGCGGATATTTTATCCTTTCACCCACTCCAGACGTCTATTGGAGTATTTTACGGGAAAAAAGGTGTCTCTGTGAAAAGCACGACTGAGTTACTCTAGTATCTAGCTTTAAATTAGTGCCTTACCAAACGTTGGGCACCATTTCTTGTAGTTCCTATATTCTCAATAGGCCCTGCGCATTGGAATAATATATCCTATAGATTAGACGTAGGACTGAGGTCGACTAGGTCTCTATCGAATATATTAAACTTAATAGTGAGTGCCAGCTAGCTCAGAGGTCACTAGAAACTTTTTCGAATTCGCAAGAAGGGATTCGTTTCTGACAACTGCATAAACATGACAACTTTGTTTTCTAAGAATAAGAATTATATCTCCAGCATCGTGGAAACAATAGATAGGAATTTCACTCAGTCAATCGTGCATGCTTTGTTTCAGCAGAGGTGCCGAGAAATAGAGAGACGTGCTATTAGACCTGGCACCATTGGCGTGGATCTCACTTCCATTTTTGCTGTTGCCTCATGCGTTTTTGCAGGTTTTAGATGCTTTGGGCACTGTGCCACTGCTGTCCAGTGCCACAGTGCGAGTGCTCAATCCTGTAAATTGATGTATTGATTCGCGGTTCCCTGATTGGATATTTGGTTTACTTGTCAGACCCTAGTACAGTGCACTGAGTGTGCCCAGGGCGTGTAAATCCAAATGCTGCTAGTGGGCTTGCAGCACTGATTGTGCCACCCACAGAAGCAGCCTTGTAAAATGTGTCTAAGGTCTGATATTGCAGAGCCTGCGTGCAGTCTGGTACTATCATGCTGAATGGGCAAGTGCACCCACTTGCCAGTCCCTAAACCTTCCCTTTTCTTCATATTAATCACCCCTATGGTAGGCCGACGGGCAGGGTGCATTGTAAGTGTAAGGTAGGACAAGCCCTGATGTGTGTGGCATGTCCTAATAGTGAATTACAGCCATTTTCGTTTTCCACTATTGCAAGGCTACCTGTTCTCCATAGGCCAGAATGGGCTGCTGGATTGTTACATGTTTATAATCCTAGCAGACTCAGAGAACATGGTAGAAATTCAAGTTTAGTATGCCTGGACTCAGAATAATAAAATACATCTTTTAGTGAAGTTTATTTTAATATTCTGTGTTTGCAAATACCACTTTTAGAAAGTAGGTATTTGCTTGCCTAACCATTTGTGCCTGCCTCTGCGAGGTTGTGTATTCCTTTGTCTGGTTTTGTGAGTGACAGGGCTGGGGGATTCCAAGAGACAGGCTGGGGCAGCCCTGTGGTGAATAGGAAGATCTGCATCTAGATGGGAGGGAGGAGTTGCACTTGGGACCTGAATAGGGCTGGTCCTTCCCTCTACAGTGCTGGCTCCACCTCCTGTGGTTGGTCTGATGTCTCTGCCCTGCACACTGAAAGAAGAGAAGGAAGACTGTCAACAAAGTGCTCCAGGACAGTACTTGCCTTCCACAATGCTAGCTCCACCTCCTGTGGGGCGGCTGATGTGCCTGCCCTGCGCTGTGAAAGGAAAGGAGAAGTCTGGTAAACAGAGTGCTTCAGAACTGGCTTGAACTGGGCACAGGCCCCTCTCGACTCAGAGAACAAAGGATTTTGGGGTATAAGTATTGGGACCCTGATCCCATGAAATTAGATCACTTCTGGACTTACAAGACAAAACCTCTGCTGAGGAGAAGGAACCTGAAGAAACTGAGGAGAGACTATTCCTAAGCTGAAGTGCTGCTTGGGGGATTGGCCTGCAGTGGTTGCCTGACTGCCTAAGAGAGGAGAAAGAACTTTGTGGACTTTTCTTTCAACTTGTGCAAAGGTCTCCAAGTGCTTGGAAGAGAGCTTGCCCCTGACCAAAGACCCATGTGGTTCCGTGATTCTGAATTGGGTTCGATAGTTTTGGAAACCCGATTTGTAAAGATTGTCGGAAATGGACGATCTTGGTGTCAGCAGACCGCAAATGGCGAGTCTAACGTGTCTGAGTGTTTTCATATGAATCGATATAGGAGAACACTCTGCATTTGAGGATTTAGTTTGAACCCTCGGGTTCCATTTTGTATGTGGCAGCCATCTTGTATGGTTGCCCTAACATAGGCCCTATGATTGTGGCCAAACGAGTCCTTGACACGTACGCCTTAGCTGACTTCTGGTTGACCTGGCCGAACTGACTCCTCAACTGGGGCGAATCCTGCTGAGCCAGTTCCTTGTTCAGCAGCTGCACTGATAAAGATCAAAGACAGGACGTGGTCCGATTTTATGGCCCACCGGTCCCACTCATCTATCTCCTTTCCATCTGTTTCTGCCTTTCCTTTACGACATGTTCATCGATCTGGGTTGAAGGTTTTATGATGGGTTTGTCCGGCCTGATCGAACAGGAAACTAGCATGTGTGCGATCGTTTTGGTTGGGCTGGACAACAGATAGTGGGATTAACTTTGACTGTTGTGATTCGTTACTTTTTGAAATGCTACTTGTTTATTGGTTAGTTTTGTATGCACCAAATGTAAATTGTGATGTTGCCAGAAGCGTAATTTTCGGCATAAAAGACTGAGTTTTGTTCATTGAGATGGTGCAGTCTCTGTCGAACTACCCGTGTGTACTTCGTAGACCTCTGTCCCTGGTTGCAACCAATAAACTTTGGTCTTTTTTTTTTTTTTTTTTTTAAACCTTTATTTGCGAAATGCACATTACACAGCGTCTGCCTACAACCCCTCGGGCCAGCCGCTATGACATATATAGTGAAAGAATAAAAGGGGACAGTACACTGTTAAAACGATCTCTGAGCATACATTATAGTGTGGAGCATAGAACCGTAGCAAGAGGATATTAAAGGTTTAATTTTATGATTTTGTCGAAGAAAAACAACAACACACAAACACATGGTATCATACTGGCAAGGGTCATAGGAGGGGGGGGAAGGGAAAAAGGAATAAATATATAAAGGAACGCATCTGGCAAGGGGGAGCGAGCATGAAGGAAGAAAAGACACATATGATATGGAGAACAGAAAACGGAACGTCAATCATGGGGAGGAGGGGAGAGGAACCTCGTAATCAAGTGGAGGGGAACAAATATCCCCACGGTACGAATTCCACTGAGCCCAAACCCTGGACCATTTCTTGGGACGCCCCCGTGCCTCATACACCGTCTTTTCTCGAAACATGCACCAGTCCATGTTATCCTTCCAGGCACTGAGGAGCGGTGGTCTGGCGGAGCCCCAGAGCTGAGCTATATCCCTCTTTGCAACCATGTTGCCCAGAGTGACCCAGAATGTCTGAGCAGCAGTACAATCCGTAGGCTCCCACACATTAAGCAAGCAGCGTCTTGCCTCAGGAAGGAGGGGGACTCCAGTGACACGTCCCATCACATCGTGCACCCTGGACCAGAAGGCCGAGACAATCGGACATTCCCACAGAACATGGAGAAAAGTACCATCCATACCGCACCCACGCCTACACCGTCCATCCGTCACAAACCCCATTCGCACCAGACGCATACCAGTCACATATACACGGTGGAGGATCTTTAGCTGGACAAAACGAAGCCGAGCCGGAATAGCCACCTCCTTAGGGGAGGAAACAGCTGACTGCCAGTCCTCATCGTCTAGTTCAAGCCCGTCAGCTGTCCAGGAAGCACGAAGTTTCCCCAGCTGGTCAGCCCTGTTGTTAATGAGCTTCTTATATGTTAAGGAAATCGTACTATCGGGGACATGGCCGTTTAGGACACGATCCTCCAGGGGGGAGGATTGTGGAATATCAGTACCGGGGGGAAAGACGGAGGACAAGGCGTGTCGAACCTGCATATACCGAAAGTGCTCCCTGTCATCAAGCTGGTATTCCAGTTTCAGGACTTCAAAGGACTTCACAGCGCCCCTGGCCCAAAGATCATCCACCTTACTGATCCCAATCATGTCCCACTTGTCAAACCCTTTCGTCTTCCAAAGGTTGCCCAATCGATCAGAATCATACAATGGCGTCATACGTGTCAGCTTGCCACCCCAGCCCGTAGCCACAGTTGCATCCCTCCAGGCCCGCACTGCACACTTCGTAGGAACCGTAAGAAGACGGATTGGCGACTTTGAGTACAAAGCCCTATTGAAGTTGCCACCGGGCAGTAAAAATGTATCCAAGGCAAAGGCGGGAGCGGGTACCGATGAGTACGTAGCATGATTAATGGCGCTCAAGTGCGAGGCCCAGTAGTAGCGTCTAATATCTGGCAAGGCAATACCACCATCGTACCAGGAAAGGGTGAGCTTAGACAGTAAACTTTGGTCTTTGACGTCATCGAGAAGTATCCCGTGTCTCTGTTTGCCAAGACAGGGGAATCCGGGGTCTTTGGGTGTTGCCCGGACACCGCTGGGTTATTGTAATAGTATCGGTTCCGAGAAAACGCAGTACCTCACCCAGGACCAGTGGACTTCACCAGCCTTTGTGATTTGCTGCTGCAAACAAGTGGCTACAGAGGCAGGGAGCTGTGACCGACTCTCACGACTGGCCCGGTGTCCTGTAGGCACTGCATCAAGCACCTTCCACCTCAAACAACGCAAGCTCTGCACTCACCGACTCGATCCTGACGCCGTCACCAAGTCGTAGCCTGCACCACGACTTGTAGACACAGTGACGTGCAACGCCTCGCTACACCGAATTGTACTGGTCTGACCGAAGCGGTCACTGCTGCTGACTTCGAGTCCTGTGACCGCACCGGAGTTAAGCACCGCCTCGCATGCTTCGCGACGCACCGCCCGACTCTCACCGCTGTCTGGACTGATCGACGCCAACGCCCGAACTTCGGTTTGTTCGCCGCACCGGAAGGTGCAAGCACTGCATCGAAGCACTGTCTCGCCCTGCAACGCAGCCTTGGATCCACCGACTCTGTCAACGGGCCGCTGCCTGCACCGCATCGAGGGACAACACGTCCTGCAACTCTTCCTTTCTGCACCACGACGAACACCGGAACCGGCTCGCACATCCGTGCCGGCCGCCTGAAGTAAAAGGTACTGTGACAGAGTCTATCGACATTTGAGAGGGCCCCTTACCGACGTGGCCCGCTGGATTTGCTAGACTCTGTGTTATTTCCAACAAGGCTGTAGCAGAACCAGGCTACCGACTCACAGAGAACCTTGATTTAAGCCTTTTTACAAGAACTCTTGAAATCTAATAGTACTGTGGATTCTTTTTGTCGTTTATTGGTCTTGTGCTAACTCTATATAAGATATACTTATGTTTGATATAAAAACCTTGTGTGGTGTCCATTTGTAGTGTTGTCACTGGGTTACTGTATGTGGTCACAAATGCTTAACTTACAACGCTTCTGAAATAAGCCTTACTGCTCTTGCCAAGCTACCAAGGATGTGAGCAGAGGTTATTTTAGGAGTGTAATCCCCTACTCTGACTAGAGGAGAGGGTCCCTATTTGTCACAAGTACCTACCTGTGCCAACTACAGACCCCCAATTCTAACACAGGTGTTTTCAATAAAAGGTTTTATTAAACAGTCTTCTTTCTCATGCAAGTAAAGTGAACTGCTACAATCGTAATGCAGGCTGCAAACTATAGTGCGTACAGCGAGAACAATATTATAAAAATAATACTGTAAAAGCATTGTATGGTTTCTAAGCCATGTAAAAATACATACATAAATACATTGACTAAAATACTGGTGCTTCTAAAATACGCCTACCCCAATGTACCTAACCTAAGTCTAGTACGCGGGAGGGAGTAAGTATTGTGTAGCATAGGTTTGGTTTTCTTTGCCAAGAATCTATCCAAGTTTCTCTTAGGTTCTAATCAGCTCCATACCTTAGTTTTGAATGAAGGAGGTCTGGTATCTCTTGTCTTGGGACTCGATTTCCCAACACCCCGCAAGGGGAGCTTGGAAACACAGGAGCTAGATTCTCAGCTAGAGAAAGGACAGCTTCTCGTTCAGTGCGTCTGCTGGAGGGTCGGCTTCCTTCGGCACTTGCTGTAGCGAGCTGCGTTAGGTGAGTAGATAGTCGAACTGCTCCGAACCATGTCTTGCTAGAGCAAGTGAAGGCATATTTATACCTTGAAGGTGTCTAGTTTGACGTAAAGTCAGGCATAATAACGTCAGTAAAGAACCCCAGGGGAATAGTAGTTCTTTGTAAAGTACATGAGTTCTTGAACAAATCAATATTCAAGCAAGGGGAGGTCCCTGACTGCTTAAGCCGATTTTCCAAGAAATCGTTGTGACGTTTTGGTACGGGTGGAAGTAGCCATGCCTGTGTTTGGACTGCATGGGCTATGTCTAAATAAGAGAATGATTTCTATGCCTATATTAGGGCAATGTGAATTGTACCTATATATGGGCATGAATCGGGAAAATTTGCTCGGATCCTAAAACACCATACACCACCAGTGGGTGGCAGGATTTGCCATCACCTCCACCACTGGCGCACCATCACATCAGACAGGGGGGTTCTGCAACTAGTCAGAAGGTGCTACTCCCTCCCTTTCGAGTCTACCCCTCCAGCCATGCCACCACAGTACCACTGCATGCCAGGGGATCACTTGACACTTCTCCAGCAGGAAGTTCCAGCCCTCTTGGCCAAAGGGGCCATCGAGCGCGTTCTGATGCCAGAAGTATGTCGTGGTTGTTACTCCCACTACTACTTGGTTCCAAAGAAGGACAAAGGCCAGTGTCTTATCTTGGACCTTCGGAATGTCAATGGCTTCCTCCGGAAAGAGAAGTTCAAGATGCTTACACTTTCTTAGGTCTTGTCTGCCCTCGATCCGCAAGACTAGTTGGTAGCGTTGGACCTGCAGGATGCCTATTTTTATATCCCTGTCCTGCCGACCCACTGGCGTTACCTGAGATTAATGGTAGGGCAGGAGCATTTTTAGTTCACAGTGCTCCCCTTTGTCCTTGCAAGCGCCCCTCCGGTGTTCATGAAAGTGAAGGCTGTGGTTGCAGCTCATCTGCGCAGATCAGAGGTTTTAGTCTTCCCCTATCTCGCCCCAAACAGTCGTCTCCCACCTCCAGACTACAGCTGACCTCCTGCATTTCATGGGGTTCTCCTTCAATGTGCCAAACTGGCTCCTGATTCCCTCTCAGAAGTCACTCTTCATCGGAGTGGTTCTGGACACGGCACAGTTTCCGGTCTATCCTCCTGAACAGCGAGTCTGGGACATTCGGGCTATGATTCCGATCTTTCAGCCCTTGTCCCAGGTTTCGGTCAGGTCGACCTTGAGGCTGCTGGGCCTCATGGCCTACTGCATCCTGCTCACCAACCATGTCAGATGGCATATGCGGGCTCTGCAGTGTGACCTGAAGTTCCAGTGGGTGCAGCATCAGGGCAACCTGTCCGACTACCTCCAGATATCAGAAAGGCACTGCACAACAATTGCAGTGGTGGCTCACGAATCGTCATTGGGTCAGTGGCAGATCCCTCTCCCTTCCACAATCGGAGCACACAGTTGTGACGGATGCGTCCCTCCTAGGATTGGGCGGAGATCAGAGGCCTCTGGTCTCCGGTGGAGTCCTGGCTCCATATCAACCTTCTGGTTTCGTGTTTATATCTAGGACCCTAATTAAATATTCCCGATTTATGCCCTTGTGAGGTTATAATCAATAATATCCTGATAAAGGCATAAGAATCAGATCAATATTCAGTAATAGCCCATGCAGTCCAAAGCACAGCACGGCTATTCCCATAGACTCCTAGAAAGCACAACGCGTTCTTTAAACAAACCAAGCCTCCAGCAGCCCGGGAAATCCCCCCTGCTTTTGTTTTGATTTGAACAAGAACTCCTGAAGTCCAGAAAGAACTGTTAGTTCTTAGTGACTTCTTATGTCCAACCGTATGTCAATCCCGGCACCTTCCAGGTATAAAATACCAACAGTTGCCTGAAGCAAACACACAGTGGTTTGGAGCAGAGTGGCCACCTTCTTGCCCGAGAGCCCAGCTGATGCAAGAGCCCACGGAAGCCGCCCCTCCTGTTTGACGCACTGAGAGAGACGCTGTCTTTTTCTTCAGCCGAGAAAATCCAGCTCCGGTGTTTCCAGCCCTCTCTTGCGGGTGGCCGGGATATCGAGTCCTGAGGAAAGAGCTACCAGACCTCCCACATTCTATTACCAAGGTACGGAGCTGACTAAACCCTTAAGAGAATTCTTGAATGCAGATTCTTGGCAAAACTATTTTAACCAACTTAACTTAAACTGCTACTTACTCATCCCTTCCCATGTATTAGGCTTAGGTCAGGTACACTGGGGTAGGCTTAGTTAGAAGCACCAGTTGAGTACGTTAGTCAATGTATTTGTGTATGTATATATTTTATCCATTTTAAAGTATCATATGGCTAAGAAACCATATCAATGCTTTTGCAGTATTATTTCATAATACTACTTTTACTGTACGCACTTTACTTTACTTTAAGTATTGCAATTGTGGCAATTCATTTCTCTTGCATGAGAAAGAAGACTGCTCAATAAATAACACCTTTTATTGAAAACGCCCGTCTCTCTATTTCTCTGCACTCTGGTGAAACTAAGTATGCACAGTTGACTGAGCAAAATAGCTGTCTATTGTTTTCACACGACTCTAGAGATACACTCTTATTCTGAGGGAGCAAAGTTGGCATGTTTATGCGGTTGTCGGAAACTGAATCCCTTCTTGTCTGAGCCAGGGAAGTTTATCCCTCCCTATTCATTCAAGAAAGTTTCCAGTGACCTCTGAGCTTGCTGGCGCAAACCTAAATTAAGTTTAACATAGTCAGTAGAGACGTAGATGACCTCAGTCCTACGTCTACACTGCTGTTTATGTTATTCCAATGCGCAGAGCCTATTGGGAAAATAGGAACTACACTACATGGCGCCCAACGTTTGGTAAGGCGATAATCTAGCGCAAGACACTAGAGTAACTCAGTCGTGCTTTTTCACACAGAACCCTTTTTCCCGTAAAAACTCCAAAAGACGTCTGGAGTGGGTTTAAGGTTAATATCCGCCGGAACTTAATAGGATGAGAATCCTATGTATTAGTTTTTGGTTTGATCAACGTTGAAGGATACAGTGTTCCAAAATATTGTGCACCTAATCTCTGTTTCCTTGAAACACGATCTGCAACAGAAAACTTTCAGTCAGTAAAATGTCAGAAAGTGGCGAAGAGAGAGAAAGAGAAGCCTTAGCAGCTCGACTCTTAGAGGAAGACACAACCCTCCAAGAAAAGGACCCGAGTGTTATCATCATTCCGGTCAATATAAGAAGAACTATAACTCTTAAACTTATAGAAAATGGACTGACACCAAGAGGTGGTACAGTGATATTCGTGGTAGGGGCACATGAATATCGGCAGACAGAGGTATTCTATTCATGGATACATTTTCCAGCAGCACACGCTGTGACAAAGGTCTTCCACTATTACAAAATAGAGGAACCTCCGTATGAATACACTCCTTTCGAGGACGGTGAAATCCCACTAAATTACCAAGAGCACCTGCTCTGGTTTAATGGCGCCCTAAAACATAATAAACACATCACCAGGCTCGGTCCACTAGGTAGACCAGAAGCAATGGGGCCGGTCCTATGCAACTAGGCAACACACCCAGACTACGAAACAATGTCAAGCGAAGAAATCCTAGTTAAACTAAAAGAATTAACAAAGGCATATAGAGAATTAGTTCAATTGGCAATGGATGATATAAAGATCCGCCAGAAATTGAAGGAAACAGATATAGCAGACCAACCATTTGAACTCGCCAGAATCATAGAAAAATCCTATGAAGAACTAGGAAGAGATAGTTTGGGTGGGAAACCGGTAAAACCCCAACTAACTGAAAATCCAGAAAAAATATTTATTAAAAATAATTTAAAAACTCCAAAAAAGAGCTGGGATGGTAATAAACAATCCACTCCCAGGGAAAAACATTTCCAGTCCAGAGGAAGGTCTCCTCAGCGGAGAGAGAGATCTCCAGGCCGAGAAGACAAGTCTCCCCAAAGGGAGCCCTCTGAAAAAAGTTACAACCTTAGAGATAGGGATAAAATAAGAAAACCTGACAGATATCAAGATGTTGATACACGTCCCTCTCGATCCATCTCACTCAATCTTTCTCGATCTTCCTCACAGAAATCGGAAAGAAGAGGATGGTCAGAACACAGAGAAGAGCACGTCAAGTCCAAAGACAAGGAACCTGCTCATCAAAGTAAAAAATTACAATTTACCAGAAAGAAGGTAGCAAGTATTAAAATTAAACATGCCGAGAATTCTGAGGACACAACTGAAAAACGGAGAGTGGGCACAGACAATGCTAAACAGCGCAGCAGAAGTGACCATAGCTCTCAAGATCCTGATGAATCTTCTGGAGACAGTGGACAGGAATGAATACATTCAGGTGGAAACTGCAGACACACGAGTTAGTGTGCCCCATAAACTATATGAAATATCATTACGTATAAAGGAAGATAAAACTAGGAAAATAAAAGGTCTGTTTTGGGAAATACTTTCAAAAGGCTATGACATTCTGTTAGCTGAGAAAGACTGGCCACCAGAGTTTGTCAGGGAGTGCCCTCATGGCGAAGAAATGATTATGCCTGCCTTCTCGAATCATATTCCGATTCATAAAAAATACACATTGGCAAGAAAATGGGCAGTGGCTCAAGCCCACTGCACAAAGGCAGAACCCAGTTAAACAAGAAGCTAAAAAGCAAGTCAGGGAGATCTTAGATCAACTTGAATACCAAGGGGTGATTGAAACATGCACCTCTCAAATGAACAATCCGTTGTTTCCTGTTTCCAAGCCAGACGATTCATATCATCTAGTTTTGGACTACAGGCACCTTAACTCCTGTTGTAAAACATTTGCTGTACAAAACTCACATAGTGCAGCACTAATAAATAACATAGTGCGAAAAAAATATAAAACGACATTAGATATCTCTAATGGATTCTTCTGTCAAAACATTGCACCTGAAAGCAGGTATTTGACCGCTTTCTCAATAATGGGATCACAAAAACTATTTTGCCGACTCCCACAGGGATTCAAGAATAGCCCAGGATTATTCTCAGCAAGGGTAACAGAGTTACTACAAATATATGATGATGAGGCATTATCCTATGTTAATGACATACTATCTCACAGATGATGACCTGGAGACTCACTTAAAAAGGGTGAACACCATAATACTTGGGTTTGCGTCAGAGGGTTACAAATTAAACTTCAAAAAGTCACGAATTGCCCATATAACTGTCCTATTTTTAGGATATGAATTATCAAGTGAAGGCAAAAGCCTGGCAGACAATTTCTTAGAGAAATGTGCTGTACTCCAAGCACCAAAAACGCTGAAGAATTTACAATCAATACTAGGTTTCCTGAATTTCGGAAGAACATACATTCTAAATTATGCAGAAAGGGTTAAACCTCTCTATGAATTAATAAGACCAGATTTCAAACAAACTAATTGGACTCAGAAACACACAGAGATTTTGAGATCATTGCAAACAGACATGTTAGCTAAAACAAAATTAAAAACTTGCGAAAACATACGCAATCTTGTAATCCGAGTCATCCCAGGAAGATACGGATTCACATACCTGACCTCTAATGATGGAGAAACGGTACCTATAGCTTATAAATCACACTTATACACTGAAGCTGAAATGAAATTCAGCTCTACAGAAAAAATTCTGACTGCGGTTCAAACTGCTGTAGCAAAAGAAAGAGCCCTAGTCCAAGGCAGAGGAATAGCTGTTTACTCATCAGAACCAGCCCTTGAGGCGTTAATAAGTCCACGTAATCTGATTAAAATGGTCCTAGATCCAAAATGGATAGAATGGGAAAATTCCTTTGCTACAGAAGATGTGAAATACTATTTTGACCGAAAACTTAAAAAACTAGATGATATAGTATATGAACGAGAATATCCTCTGCCAGCTGAAATCCTGCCTCTAGAACAATATACCTGCGTAATCTATAGGGAGAGATTCGCACAACACTACGATGTAGAAAAGAAATCCTACGATGCAGCGTTCGCGATTGTTAAAGGTCGCTGGCGCTCTGGTAAATTCAAACCAATGATTACCAAAACTTAATCACTCAGGAAATGTTCAACCCAGCGAGCTGAAATAAGAACTTTAAAGATGGCGCTTGAAAATGCCGATTGCGAATTCCCCACACTAATAGTGTGCGAATCGTATTTCTGTGTCAAATCATACAACAATGACATGCAGACATGGATCAAAAACGGTTACAAAGATGACACAGGTGCCACAATAAAGCATAAAACGCTTTGGGAACAAGTAGTTCTTGTAAAGAAAGAACTACGAAAAACTCATGTGATACACGCACTGAGCCATTGACGTTATGGCGTTCACGTTGCAGGGTATTCATTGGCTAACACAGCCACAGCGGAAGTGGTTCAACCGGCTTCCGTAGCCACTGAAAAGCGTTCAGAAAAACAAATAGATGGAAAAACCATGTTGGCAGTAAAAGCCTCATTAAAAGGTGATTTTGCAGCATTACCTCTCAACTATCCACTCAGTAATACATACATAATTGATGCAAACGCAGTTCCGTTTGCTCGAATCCCTGGAGTGGGGGATAGAGTAATTCCAAACACGAAGCGGTGAATCTTCTTGCTACAAGAAGCTCATATGGGGTTGGGTCTGAGGCACCAAGAGATCCTGAAATCTCTGATGGAACTACAATCGGAGTACTGGTGGCCGGGAATGAGCGTAGATATCTACTACTTTGCAAAAAAGTGCAAGGACTGCAACAGCGATCGCAGTTGTGAACCGGACCAGCCTGTAGCCCAGATACCACTATTAGATAGCATGAGGCTATCTATAGCGCAGAAATCCAGTCGGAGAAATGCGTCCCATTATTAATCAAATACTGCACACTTAAAAATGTGGCCCCAGCACTCGGCTGACGCCAGAACTGGTATAAAAGATTTTCGAGTCTTTATCGGCACATACGCAATTGGCATGCTACATTCTGATCAGGGTCCTGCGTTTAGCTCTCGAGCTTACAAAGAGGCCATGAACAGCATGGGCATCGCATTGTGGTACTCTTCTCCCTTCCATCCTGAGGGAAATGCGGTTGTGGAAAGAAAAAAACAGAACATAAAGCAATCTATAACGGCGAGGGTATTAGGTTCGGGTGATGGGTGGGTCATACATTTAATAAGTGTCCAACGTAGTCTTAATAATCTGCCAAGAAATTCTCTAAAAGGTCTCACTCCATACGAACTATTGTTCGGAACTAGAATGCTTTTTCAGGATCTTGATAGTCACACTTCAGTGGTAAAAGAAAAATCCTTTGATATCAAAGATCGTTTGGCTGTTTTACAGGATTTAAATGAAACAAGAAAAAAACCTGAGTAACATGAAGTTGAAACAACAGCCGACAGCCACTGAAGAAAAACCACCTGGCTCATCATGGTTCTCTGTTTGGGAAAATTCATTGATGGAAAATATAGTACAATGAACACAGCAAGTCAGAACATCAACTTGGTCCTAAAGCCTCACACATCCTCCCATGTCGAGAAAAGAGAACTGTCATCTGTGAACATCTCAGCCAATCCAATACCCAGTGGGGTAGCATGGGACAGAACTGATTATGACATTTTTGGCCCGGTTGAGCTCTTGAAATATCCACATCAGTTCAAGGTTTCATTAAGTGACTTTGTGACACCAAGTACATTCTCTGATGATTGGGACTTTGAAAACATAAATAATATGATGTCAGATTTAGTAATGTCAGCAAAATTTACAGAACATGATTACTTACAGGGTTCATCGAATTATGAAGAATTATACTGTTATAACCATTATGGTGATCACTATTTGCATAAAACTGCTCAGCCTAGAAATGTTTTATCTTATATCCAGTGGGAACACTGTCCAACTCCACTAAAAGGCAGCTCGAAAACATTTTATGAGAAATTCCCGTACTTCTCAGGGTTTAATAACAGTGATCCAGGAACGTTTTATTTTAAAATGGTAAGTAGAACAGGATGAAAACAATGTTGACAAATACTAAACTGATTTATTCTGAAAAATGTTATGACAAAATGTCTACATTTGGTTTCGAATTTTGGAAAAACACCATTGAAACAAAAATGATCGGGGG
The DNA here is from genome assembly GCF_964263255.1 of Lissotriton vulgaris. NCBI lineage: Eukaryota > Metazoa > Chordata > Amphibia > Caudata > Salamandridae > Lissotriton > Lissotriton vulgaris. The sequence continues at coordinate 1,000,833,104 of NC_141696.1, read as the reverse complement.
TTCCAAAGATTGGCAAGTACAAGGCCTAGAAGCAATATTTAGGGCCTGCATGATCCCAGAACAAATGATATTCTTGAATGACACAATTCAACAAACAAATTGTCTTGGCCTAGCTAAGATAAAAGACTTAAATACACTGTCTATTCCGAAACCCATGACTGATAGTGACAGCACTACAGATGTGGAGATAGATGTATCCCATATTTTACATCAAAACAGAACACATCCTGATTGGAAAAAGTGGTTGATCTGGCCAACAGACATGAATAACTGTCAAGATAGATTCCTGAACAAAACACAGGGGTTGAAAATGACCAGACCAGACCCTAGATACTCCCAGAGACAACATCCAGGGATAGTTACAACATACAGAGTAGGGAAACTTTGCCTTGAGTGGCTAGAGAAATCCACACTGGCTGAAATTAAGCAACACTTGACTTTACTTAAAGACGGTGTTGACTTGCGTGATTTCATAATTGGACCACGCAAACTGCGTCAAAAACGTTTCATAGCGGCCGGTATATACACTGCGTACAACGAAGCTTGGAAAGTAATGCAAATAGAAACAGCAGAAAAAATACGAGAAATTGATTGTATACATTTGGAAAAAATCACTTTCTGTAGTGGACAATGGGTTAACGACTCTGTCCTCCAGAATATATTCACTAGACAGCATTGTATCATCTGCTTTTGATATAATAGAGCAGGACTTACTAATGTTACAACATGGTCAGTCTCAATTAAGTTCTATTGTACAGCTTGGTTGGACGTTGCAAAATCTGCGTTCAGGCTACGTACCAAGGCGTTTAGTCAACACAACGTCATTATTCGGTATCTTTAACCTTACTGATAAACAAATCAGTTTGGCACAAAAGGAGCAGACTATACGATTCAGAGCATTGAAAAACTTGAAAGATTACCATTGACAATGTCAGAGAGACCTGTCATTGAATGGATAATACACGGAACGATTACAATTCCGATAACAACTTTCCAGTTTAAATACTTTCAAGAGTATATACCTGCAGGCCAGTATGAAAGGTTGGGTAAAGAATACATCAAATCAACCTGGGATTTACCTTATACACACAGATGTTATAGTGAAGGGAACAAGGTGGTATTCCTTAGTGGTAAAAATTGTAAAAAATCACTAAGCGGTACACTTCTGTGTCAAGGTATTAATTTGCATGGAGCCTGCGAAGGGTCTTTAAATAACCTTTCATGTCACCTGCATGGCACGCCTGCAAAAGGGATAGAGCCATTTTTTAGACCACTTTCTAACGGCAGTTACGTTTTAATAAGTGACCACAGCTGTTGTGGCATGCTGCCAGGAAAAGCCTATCTGACAACTGTAACTTCCAGGGCCGTTTGCTGTATGAAAGTATTGTATCCACACAGCAATCCAGATATGGGGGCTGCGTTATGGCTTCGTTGAATATCTCTTCTATTCGAATTGATACTTTAAGCAGAATGAAGTCTATTCTTTTACAGACAACTGTGCCTTTAACGTCATCAAAAGAAATGTACGATCTGCAAGTGGCAAGGAGATCGGCAGAGATACATTCCCTTTTATCAACAAATTGCCCCGTGCATTTCGTAGAAATACTAAGCCAAATCTTAAACAAGTCTGATACCAGTGGCATCGCACATGTATTTAAGACCATTTTTTCGGGACTGTTAGCACCTTTTGAAACAGTTCTGGGCATCTTCCCGAATTTTGTCCATTCTGTTTTCGGCGGCCTACCCTTAATCTTGGGACTCGTGGCAGGAATTTTATTTTTGCTCCTTCTGCATGGATATGGCAAGCCAATCCACAGACAAGACTTTCGCATTGATGGAAGAAACGATCCTAGCAATACGATACCGACCCGTATCACTAAGGTCCTCAGATTGGCCAGGCTAAGAGATCTGAGTACAACCTGGTTTCTTTCATTCAGACCGATCTGGCAGGATTGCATCATACCTGTGCTTCGATGTCTGGTATGCGGAGAAGAATGCCTGTTGGACATCTGTCTTACACTACAATCAGCAGTACCAATGGATATCGATACTTTGCTAGGTCCTGTAAAGACTCATGCATCGTGTTGTCCCCAGCGGCTACCGATTCTGATGACTGCATTCGTTGAGACTTCACCACTACGAATAGGTGGCGGTGAGGTACGAGAGGAAAGCTGCACCAAACAGGTACAGCCTTCTGTGAGCATTGCTGATCCAACCATCGATGATAGCAATCACGCAGAGAACTGCACAGTTGCAGTATTTTCGAACTTGGTCGAACTTTCACCTGACGTTGTAGACCAATTTTTTGCGGGTCTGTCTGAAATAATGTTCCCTCCAGTCAACGAGAATAACTCTTAATAAAAACAATGAGCACACAGCGTTCCCTGAACTCTGAATTTGGCCTTCAGTTTTGAGAAACAAAATTACAGAAAATATTTGGAACTATTTTTTCCCCTGAAAGCGAAATTATTTTTGTTCCTTCTCCAAAATATTTACTTTTTTAGGCACATGGTACTCTGCTTAAAGTAGAACTATTCTTAGAGAACAGAGCTTCTATTTTAGGATACTAGAGACAATATTTTACCTCAGCCTCTAGCACATATACAGCGATTTGTATAAATATGTGATGAAATGAGTTAGAAGCACCAGTTGAGTACGTTAGTCAATGTATTTGTGTATGTATATATTTTATCCATTTTAAAGTATCATATGGCTAAGAAACCATATCAATGCTTTTGTAGTATTATTTCATAATACTACTTTTACTGTACGCACTTTACTTTACTTTAAGTATTGCAATTGTGGCAATTAATTTCTCTTGCATGAGAAAGAAGACTGCTCAATAAATAAAATCTTTTATTGAAAACGCCCATCTCTCTATTTCTCTGCACTCTGGTGAAACTAAGTATGCACAGTTGACTGAGCAAAATAGCTGTCTATTGTTTTCACACGACTCTAGAGATACACTCTTATTCTGAGGGAGCAAAGTTGTCATGTTTATGCGGTTGTCGGAAACTGAATCCCTTCTTGTCTGAGCCAGGGAAATGTATCCCTCCCTATTCATTCAAGAAAGTTTCCAGTGACCTCTGAGCTAGCTGGCGCAAACCTAAATTAAGTTTAACACAGTCAGCAGAGACCTAGATGACCTCAGTCCTACGTCTATACTGCTGTTTATGTTATTCCAATGCGCAGAGCCTATTGGGAAAATAGGAACTACACTACACTGGAGCTTTGGGCGATCCTTTTTCCACTGAAGGCATTCCTACCCTCTGTCAAGTACAAGGTGGTGCATGTGTTCACAGACAACACCACCGCCATGTGGTATTGAAACGTACAGGGCGGGGTGGGGTTGTGGACTTTTATGTCAGGAGGCTCTGCGCCTCTGGACATGGCTGGAACATCAAGGCATTTCTTTGACCGTTCAATACCTGGCAGGTTCTTTGAACAACATGGTGAACAAGCTCAGCCGCCGGTGCGTGATGGATCACGAATGGCATCTTTACTTGGAGGTGGTGCAAGGTCTCTTTCGACAGTGGGGAGAGCCTTGGTTAGTTCTATTCACCACCAAAGAGAAAGCTGTTCTGTGCATTGGAATGTTTAGGTCGACACTCTCTTGGTGACGCTTTTCATTGCGAGTGGAGCTGCAGTGTATTGTACGCCTTTGTGCCTATACCACTTTTACCCAGAGTGCCGAAGAAGATCAGGCGCGACCGGGCTCAAGTCATTCTTGTGGCTCCGGACTGGGCTCAAAGAGTTTGGTATCCCGAGTTACTCAGTATGAGCGTGGATCCCCCGATCCAACTGCCTCTTCAGGAGGATCTTCTGTCAGAGCAGCAGGGGACGGTCCTCCACCCGCACCTGTCCAGCCTTCACCTTCATGCGTGGAGATTGAGCGGCAACAGTTGATTACATTTGACTTACCTCCTGAATTCTGTGATGTCATTCTTGCAGCCAGGCGTCCCTCCACTAAATCGGTATACGCATGTAGGTGGAACAAATTCATTGTGTGGTGCACAGCAAAGGCTGTGGATCCCCTTCTGTCCCTCTTTCAAAAGTCCTTTTATTCCTTCTTTCTTTGGCCCGGCAGGGCTCTGCTCTGGGCACTATCAAGGGCTGCCTTTCTGCAATATCTGCATTTCTCAGGCTCCCTGATCAGCCCTCGCTTTCCAAGTCCCCTGTTGTAAATAGATTTCTCAAAGGCATTACTCACCTTTTCCCTCCTATTCCCTTTGTGATGCTGCAGTGGGACTTGAATCTGGTTCTTACTTTTCTGATGTGCGCTCCCTTTGAGCCGCTTCACAACTGTCCTCTTTGTTTGTTAACTTTGAAGACTGCTTTCCTGGTTGCCATCACCTCCGCTAGGCGCGTGAGTGAGCTCCAGGCTCTTTCCTGTAAGCCTCCTTTTCTGTAGGTTAATACCGGACAAGGGTGTGCTTCGTTCTCGTCCTTCCTTCTTGCCAAAGGTTGTCAATGCCTTTCATATTGGGCAAACTATCACCTTGCCCACTTTCTTTCCGCCTCCACACCCTTCCAGAGAAGAAGAGAGGCAGAGAGGCTCCACCATCTGGACCCAAAACGTGCGCTCTCTTTCTATCTAAACTGCACACAACAGTTCCGGGTGGATGACCAGCTTTTTGTTGGCTACGTGGGCGCCAAGAAAGGCCGGGCTGTACACAAGATTACTATCTCCCCCTTGGTCATCTTGTGTATCAAAGCCTGTTATTCTCTGGCTAAAAAGGAAACTCCTGTGGGGTTGCGTGCCCATTCTACCAGGGCTACAGCAGCTACTACTGCATTGGGACGTGGTGTCCCCCTGCAGGACTTCTGTCAGGCAGCTACGGTGGCCTCCCTGCACACTTTCACCAAGCATTATTGCCTTGACAGTCAAGTCCGGAGAGGCGGCTTCTTTGGCCGTTCTTTTCTCTGTGACGTTCTGGTGTGATCTTTGTTCGCAGACCCATCACCGGGGTTGGTATTGCTGGGGTATCTATTCTAAGGTAAGGAATCTATCACTAACGTGTCTATTTCAGATTCACAAGTTACTTGTGTAATGATATATCTGTAAGAGACATTAGTTAGTGATAGATTCCATACCGCCCCACCCATCCTCCACGTTATGCGAACTGATTTCTAGGGTTAGTTAAGGTCATCCCTTTCAGGGCCCTAGTTTCAATGCACCAGTGGTCAGTATCTTGCTTTGCGTTCCTGGAGCGGAAAGTCGTGTACTGAACTGACGTCAATGCGCGTAGGCGCATATAAGTAGCTCAAGCGATGTCATCTCGGCGACTACGATGGTGGCGACGTACGCTGAGCCGTACGACGACGCCTACCGATGCGCAGGGGTACTGCTGACGAAAAAACTTTCCGGATCCAGTCTGACGCCAGGGGATATTCTAAGGTAAGGAATCTACCACTAACTAATGTTGTTACACAAGTAAGTAACTTGTGCATCAAGGAATCACAAAATCGTTTTATGGTGCATGTGCCCCTTAATGCGTTGTAGGGAAAACCATTGCGCCCTTACAGAACATAGGGTGTTACTTCTATTATGTTGCGTTGCAGATCTTTTGGTTTGCATTATCCTGACTCGACCTAATTTCTTCAGGAGGTTGAGACTTCCTGTGGCTATTCTTTATTTCTGTAGCATGGTCTTAAGAGTGGTTTACCTAAATTTCCAATTTGTGAGTCATCTGTGCTATCGGCGGAGAAAGATTAATCAGAGGATCATTGCCTCTGTGGTAAATGGAAACGCTTCAGATTGTTGAACCGTAAAGGGCCCAGTACAGTTAGGATAGTAATGAGAGAAAGCCTATAATTAGCATTTTACCAAGCTTTACCCTGCAACAGGGCCATGGGCCGTTCTAAACTCAGAGGGTGTTTCTGATGGTTTATGTTTTGCAAGTGTGCGATATGGTACATTTTGATACATAAATTGAGCCCAGAACGAGACAGCTCGAGACTAGCAGCTAGATCATTTCTTACCTGACATCTGGCACGACCTTTGTGTCTCATAATGTGGAATGCCAACGGTTATTGAAACGAGAATGAAAGAAAAGTTGTCCAGTGGACACTACGCATAGTGGCAGGGGAAGTGATTTTCCTTCAGGAAACATATTGAGCGGGAAACAATTGTAACCTCTGAGACTGGGGTAGATACACTGTACGTCGCAACTCCGAAAACACTTCAGGTTCAACAAGACTGGCCCTCCCTGGGGCCAAGCTGATAGTGGGTGGGGATTTCTATTTGGTGACGCCAAATTTGCATGATCGATCTTAATCAAAACAACAACAACGTCATTCACTCACAAGGCTGGATGGCTTTGGTTTTGCACAGGCACGCAGGGGCTTAAATGGCACACAACGAGTTTTCTCCTTTTACTCAGGAGCACATAAATCTCACTCGAAGATCAATGATTTCTTCACAATGAAAGTGCACGCTCACAGATTTATGAATGCGTCACACTATCTATGTTGCTTCTGTCTCCGAATAAGACATACACCACGCTGGACAATAGATGCATGCAGTAATTGGAAGATGTGTTTTAGTTGCGTTTAATTTGTCCTGCAGTAACAAGTGCTCTTAGCCTTAAAACCTTATGCAGTCTGCCATATATTTGGTTAATCATTTGTGCTCAGGTTTCCTTTTGGCGCTGCAGTGACATTGCTTCTCCTTCCTCTCTGTTTCTCTGTTGACTCTCTTGTCTAGTTCCGCTGTTCTAAGTCGAAACAGTGAAACATGTTTTACTTCATCCAAAAGCCAAAACATCACACACTGCACTGTAACCCGCAGGACACTGTTCGCAGCTTGGAGAAATGTTTTTTTGTTCTCTTTTAAAGAGACCCACCACCCTCCAATGACACAAAAAAACGATCTGTCTCGAGAAAAGCACCTCTCCTCACGATGTAATCAAAAGATCATAATCAGTCCTGATCAAGCGCCTGTGATCTCCTCGGTGGAGAGGCAGATCTTTAAACAGTGTAAGGTTGTTAAGGAGTCAGATTATCTCATGTAAATGTGACTGAGATTGAACGATGTTTTTGGAATTCTAGGTTACATTTCTTAGCTGTCTCCGGGGAGTGATTTTCAAAAAGTCTGCAGTGGAAGATCTAGGCCCAAACAAAATGCTTATTGTATGTTTCCTTATAGGGGTACTGTGTGAGCGTTGGCTATATCCATCTTCCTCAGTGCTATCTGTAGTGTTGTTTTGTTGCTATATGTATTAAAACATAATTAAAAGCAAACACAAGCAGAGAAAATAAGTCTGGCTTTAAAGTGCTAGCACATGCAAACTTATTAATATTCTCCCACAATTGATGTGGCCAATAGTAAAAATTGGAACCAAAAGGAAACAAAGGGGGATTTTTTTTACTAAGAAATATAGGCAACCAGGTGCTTTAAATTATCACAATAAATGTATGTAGCTTTAAAGTTTGGAAGCCAGCCAAACATTTCAAGTGACTTTGCAGTGAAGGCTTCTTCAAGGAGACATCTTAGCAACAACACTGTGTGTAAAGTGTGTGGCGCTCATGCTCACTTTTGGTCTGGTAAAGATTAATGGGGTATCCCAGTACCTCACAGAACCTGGGGAACTAGAATAGTACATGCTAATAGTTGGGTCTGTCGAGAAAGGTAGAATTGTTTCAGAACTTTGTTTGTCCTGACCACTATGAAAACCATTCAATGGTATCCATTAAATAGTTTTCCTAGTGGTCAGGACAAACGAAAAGTTTGGGATCCATTGAATGGTTTTACTAGTGGTCAGGACAAACAAAAAGTTCTGAAGCAATTCTACCTTTTTCAACAGAACCAACCATTAGCGTACTCTGCGATTTTGGCCTGGAGCCAGATGTTTGTCCATAGAATTTACCAGGAGCAGAAGGAGAAGAGAAGAAGTGACCCAGGAGGGAGTCATGTGTACTGTTGAAATGGGAAGGATAAACAGGTAGGGCTCGGGAAAGACAGTCTATAAGACAGAGAAGGCAGGCCGGCGTGCCGAGAGGGATTCGGGCACAAAGAATGGAGGCTGGATTATCAGAGGCAGAATGAGGAGGTCACAGGTACAGAGAAGGGGGTGAAGATTAGAGGGAAAAGAGAGACACGAGGCAAAGTGGTCACAGGAAGGGAGTAAATGGGACATAGAGAGCACAAACATGTCAGTAGAGGAGGTGGGACAAAAAAGACATTAGGCACTACTAGTTCAATTCCAAGCTGATGCAGTGGCGGTAAAATGCTGAAGCCATAAATGTAAAAGTGAATAAAAAGTAAAGTTGGCCGTCAGGAAGGGGTGGTGAAAGTTTTCACCACTCTCAATCTTTGGTGGGAAGTGTGCAACATCTTGAAGACTTAGTGAAGGTAGAGGGAAGAGGCAAGAGAAGGAAAAGACAAATAAGAAGTGTGACAGAAAGAATTAAGGGCTAGATGTAGGTAATTTAATTTTACCGATTCGAAAATACCGAATTGTACCGATTCGGTATTTTCGAATCGATAAATGGTATGTGGGTAATTAATCGGTAAAAAATACTGAATCGTTAAGATTCGGTATTTACTGAATCGGTAATAACCAATTCGGTATTTGTCATTAATTCCTATGGGCCTGGATGCCCATAGGAATGAATGTCAATAACCGAATCGGTAAATACTGATTCGGTAAAATTGGGAAAAAGTCAAGGGTGGCAGGGTGTCACTTTGACAACCTGTTGCACCCCTGATTAGTGCTTGTGTGCACATGTGGCACACATACATGCCCTGAGGGCATGTATGTCTGCCACATGGCACAGGTGTAAATGCACATATTTGCATTTACATAGGAATTCGTTATTTATCACCAACTAATAGTTGGTGGTAAATAACGAAACCTTTAAGCCCAGAAGTACTGTTTGAAGTGCTTCCTACATTTCATTTACCGATTTGGTAAATACAGAATCGGTAAATACCGATTCGTTATTTACCGGTAAGTATGCTCACTGCATAGGAAAAGTCTATTACCGGTCGGTAACGGCCACCTACATCTGGCCCTTAGTCAATCCAAGGACAGCAAACGTTCGGGCATTGTTATTGTAGGAGGCAGGATCAGTTGGTACACTGCTCAAGTATGACCTTTTTTATTTTTGTTAAAAAGAAAAGAGGTTTAGGAAAAATCCCAATGCTAATAGATGGGACTAAAATATCCCAAATGTGTCAACTTTGCCTTTCGACAGTAAATGCTACACAGCTAAATTAGGAAAGAAAGGCTTACTTTAACTCGGATCAAGAAAAGTATGTAAATGCTGTATAACATTTTGCAAGTGTTATTATTAACAAGGATCTTTTTTCTAGACAAGAATACATACTTACGAAATACCACGTGATGCATATTATTGTACTTTTACATACCTTTTTAGATCATACTTCAATTAGGCATTTGGTTATAATGCAGAATTTCTTGATTTCAGAAGAAGAACCTTGTATTTAAGTTGGCTTTTGTGTTCACCCAAAGTCCCTGCTACAGGCCGAAAACAATTTTATTCAAAAGTTTTTAAAAATCATCAGTCAACCATGAATTGGAACACCTATCTAATAGTGCTGAAGCTCAGACTTTGTTCTAGTGCCAGATTTGTTTTCTTTGCAGTACTAATCTTCTTGTTTGACAAAACACAAGTCAAATTGCTTTCAAACATATGCAGTTCATAGCAACAATGGCATCTGATCGCAAGCAAATTGCATATATTGTATAAAATCCACCACTAATGTTTTTTTATTTAATATATTGTACCTAAAAGGAATTAGAGTACAAAAAAAACCCCACAAAAAACCCCACCCAGTTTTTCCACGATATATATATATATATATATATATATATATATATATATATATATATATATATATATATATATATATATATATATATATATATATATTACCTACTGGCGGTCGCCAGTAGGTATATATAGTTAGGATTTTTCTCTATGGGATTTTTGAAAATTCTATGTCTAATAACTTTGGCGTTTGTGGACGGAATTGGCTGAAATTGTCAGGAAAATGGCACAATATGTTTCTGAGCAGCCCCTGAAAATTTGGGGGGGGGTTCGTCATGGGGGGGCCGAGAAAAAAGTGGGGTCCCAAAACGCTTTTTTCCCATGTTAATTTCCATAGGGCGGTTAGCCTCACTTTTAGCTCGAACGGCTGAATGGATTTGCACAAAACTTGGCAAAATTGTAGGGACTGTTAGCCCGATGTGCCTTTGCTAGGTCTCAATATATGTGCTCCAGTGGATTTTGAGAAATTAACATTTTTAAAAACAGATATATCTGTGACAGTGCTCCGGGTAGCGCTCCGGTTCGCGTACTTGACGCGTAACGGAACTTCGCGAAGCGAAGCTGATTGGCTCTCCGGTGTCTGTCAACATTCTAAACAGTCCAGAGCGGCCGCCATCTTGTCTCTCGGTAGGATCGAGAGACAAGAGGAGGAGAAAAACGAAGGGGGAATTTAATGAAAGGGGGCAAGGTAGACCCTCTTGGTCCCCTAGGAATGATGTTGGTGTTATTAAAGGGTCCCGTGGGGCAAAAAAAAAATGTGGATTTTACGCGGTACGTGAACCGGGTCGCTCACCGGTAGCGTAACGAGAGTTCGCCATTTTGTGTTTCGTTGTAATTAAATCACAAGATGGATGAAAAACAATGTGGGAAATGAGTATAAGGGGGCACGGGAGATGTATCCTGACCCCCTAGGTTTTCTGAGGGTGGCTGAGGAGGCTCATATATGTTGATACATGTCTTCCAGCGGCTGCGCGTGATCGGAATTTTTTCTTTGCTGCGTGACGTCTGTTAACGTTCGATTCGAAGGAAATCAGGAAGTGTTGACCGCCATTTTGTCACTGCGAGTAAATATATTGTTCATTTCAAAGCGTTGGAACATGGAAAAGGGAGAAGGTAGAGATTGTCTTGCTGCGTAGTTTTTCTCAGGGTGTGCAGTAAGGCCCCGGTTGTTGTTATACTCACGGTGGGGTCTTCGAACACTTTAGCAAATGATGATCCAAGCTAAGGCAAAGGAGGGTGTCAGTCGGGGGGGGAACAATGGTGATTTTCACTGTAAGATAGGTAGTGCGGACCCTTGTCTCCCGTTTTGTAATCTGTAATGCCTATCTTCTCCCCACTGATTGGTAATTGGTTCTACTCGGACCATTTATTAGAGGTAGCTCGTCCGGCCCCACCGGAGGGCACCCCTAATAAGAGGACATATATATAAAATACGGATTAGCCACGGTACCTTCCTAGCAAATTATTGCAAAACGAAAGGAATCGAACAAAATCAGTAGGCCACTGATAGGATCCTTTCTGACCCTGCTAAAACAAGAAACACCAGGAAATAGCCCTCCGCAAAAGTATGAAACCAGGGGGAGGAGCCAAGCTCGCGGTCGGGATGGCCACGAGGTAGTTCGGCTCCGCCGCCCTCGCTGCCTAAGCATGCCTGCCCTACCACCTACCCCGCCCAATAACCGACAAACCCTATACAAATGAAAGTCTGCTGATACCCACTATCGGCGTCACCAGATTGGACTAGATCACGCACAATTGGACTATGTCTTTTTCTGGTTATACAGTAACATCTTTGTGCTTGTTGCCACATTACAAATATATAGCACTCCAACAAAGTAGTAGGATTATAACACTTTAATAAGTTATAAATATATACAACGCTCCAACAAAGTAAACACGTTAAAAAAAACATTTTAAACAACTATTTACATGGCAGCCTGCTGCAACATCCATCTCAAAGCATTCACCGTCCGCTTGACACTGTCCCTGCCCCTCCCTCCCCGGAGTAGCAACAATGGGCTGCTTTGGGCTGTCTTTTAGTCGGCTTTTGGCTATAAAAAGCCTACAAAATCTGTCGGCCTGTGAGGCGGCATCAGTAGCGGACCGTTGTGCGAATAGGCCGAAAGCAGCACAACGCGCCGAGATCCGGATCTTGCAACCTAATGGCCCGCCCGTTACGTTCTTCTACAGTGTAAATGTCCCCTCATCATATACGATTCCAGTTTGCTCCGTGGCCGGCACACGTGGTTATAGGCCCGTATTTGTATACTGACATTTTCACAATAAAGGTTTTTAAAACAAAACATGGTAGTAGTACCTAGATTGGTAAAGTTTTGAATAATAGCCACTGTTTTCGAATCAGTAAAAGGCAAGTGATATAAAGCAGCCCGATTACATGACGGTTAAAAGGTATAATACGCAAGAATGCTGTAAAGATAAATGTTCAAGGGCTGTTGTGTTTTCCACTCCTGCAACATAAAGTGATCGATAAGAATCCGATATTCAGGCCTATCAGCGACTAAGACAGCAGGCCGAGCCTCTTTTGCTCAACGGCTCCCTCATGGGACGAAGAAACGCCCTTTTTCTCGAAATAGGAATATTTTACTTGCAGGACAGTTGTTAATTTCCCGTGAAAATACATTAGCCTGGAACATTGTTAGTGATAAACTGTAAATGCATCTGGGTCCTTTGCTTCAAAAAGAAAATATAAAATATATTTTTGAATTAGAATAAGAATACATTTTACAGCTTTTGATATTTGCTATTAAAAAACCATTGAAATTCACTGAAAAAACCATAGGTTATAGACCATATATAGTTAGGGATTAGCATTTACAAAACCTTGAAAATTCACTGAAAAAACCATAGGTTATAGACCATATATAGTTAGGGATTAGCATTTACAAAACCATATTTTACTCACACAAAACCATTGAAATTCGCATATATAGTTAGTTGCACTAACTATATATCGCGCACCCGCAATCCACTGCTGATCATGTCACATATTACATCATTCATGACATGGTCAGTGACAGCACTGATGACATCTCAAATGACATCACTGATGACATCACTGATGACATCTCAAATGACATCACTGATGACATCACTGATGACATCTCATTTGACATTACTGATCACATCACTGATGACATCATTCATGTGATAATACGATGAACCTCTTCAGACTCTAATATAACCTTAGATACACTCAGTGTAAACAGACACTCACAGACTGTCACTCATCCATGGAGTTACTCACACACCTAGTTAGTCATGCAAAGAATCAATCACACCTCCATTTCCTCAACTATACAGTTATACACACCTTACTTATTCAAACATATACTAACACATATTCACTCTCTTATACAATCCCTGATACAAGTTCACAATGATCCATACAGCCACTCACACATTCACTGGCTCTTATGCACAGATTTTTATGTATGTCAACTCTCACATGTACTGTGTTTTACATATGTACTTACTTTGACATGTAGCACTGAGATATCCATTCACTCCCCAATACACTCATGCACACAGTCAACTGCCCATACAGCTGTTTCCACATGCACTGTTGAACCCATACATCTAGTGAATCAACTGCTCACACATCTATGCACAGTCATACACCTCCCAGCCGCCCACACACATACTCAGTCTCCCATACAAATACTTGGGCAACCAATCAATAACCCATATAGTTACTCATATAGCTACTGATTAACACATGCAGCAGTTTACAGAACAACAGACATAATGATGCACAAATTAAGACAGTTTAGTCATAACCCATGCACTCAGTGAGACATATTTAATCACTCTCTCATACAGTCAGTCATGCACCTACTAAATCCTTCATCCAGACACTTATACATCCACTCATTCTTCAAAATGTAAGACATATTTTAACTTTACAGAAACATACAGTCACTGGATGATGTCATCAGTGATGTCACTGACCATGTCATGAATGATGTAATATGTGACATGATCAGCAGTGGATTGCGGGTGCGCGATATATAGTTAGTGCAACTAACTATATATGCAAATTTCAATGGTTTTGTGTGAGTAAAATAAGGTTTTGTAAATGCTAATCCCTAACTATATATGGTCTATAACCTATGGTTTTTTCAGTGAATTATATGTGTGTTTGTATGTATATACATATACATTTTTTTGCTTATTTTTTTTTCTTTCAATTATTCCTTTTGAGTATAAAATCATTTTGTGACATGTTGAGATGGCTTTGGAGTTTTACATTTGTCATGCAGTCTAGTGAAGTGGGAATTCAAGGGGAAATATAACTGTTGGGAAAGGATAGGACGCTCTGTGAAAATAAACCTACTTTGATTTATCTTCATTGTTTCCGGACAAGAGCCCAGAGGGCTATAAGGAGAAACACTTATTTCGTTTAGATTTCCTACACGTGTTCATTCAGTAGGTCCCACTGAGGGTATAGGGCCAAGAGGTTTGTTTCATTAGGGCCAGTGCTTTCTTAGCAGGGTCCTGTGGTCATAATTATCTACAGAGCACTTTGCAGACTCCCCGGTTTAAAATGTTAATGCAGTGTGCTCTGACCTCTCTAGGAGAAACATGAATATTCAAAAAGCGTTCCTCAGAACTGGAATCCTTTGTACATCACTCCTGTTTTACAAGGGACTTCCCACCTAACTTTTAATGTTTCATACGTAATAACCTGTTTTTCACTAGTCATTCCAGAGATTTTTAATGAGGAACTCCAATCATTCGTTTGTTGTGTTTATACTGCATATTTATATTTTACACAAGACTTCTTTAACTTGCCTGGATTGGTGGAGAGTGGTCATGCCTTGTCCGGTATGGATTTGTAAACATTGTGCTGTATGCATTGCAATGGAACTAGCACTCCTGAGGAGAAGGAATAATACACCCAATGGGCAACAGAATGAATGTGCGAGAGAAATAATCTTCTAGACTGATTCAAGATGTGATCGACACTTTCTCGCAGTAGTGCCTGCTCCAAACAATCCAGCAGCTGAAGAGAGGTGACCTAAAGCACACCCTCTGTGTCTTGTTTACCAGCTGTCTATCAGACAGCTAAGGCTATCAAGTCAGATCTACAAAAAAAGGTGGTCATTGGTTCAGCCTACTCTCTATACTGCTCCCCTTCCCCCCAGGATAACAAGGAACTCTTGTAAATCTTTCCTTGAGGCAGTGGTCTTCAAACTTTTTAATGTTGCACTCCCCTTCCCCGCCCAGTGAAATTCAAATATCACGGGGTACCCCTCCAAAAGTGTTCACAATTATTATATTAAACTGCCACTGTTTAAATATGTATATACTTATTTAAACAATGCAGTTAAGTTGTGTTACTCTTTTAAAAATGCTATCTAATACATGATTGTCAAACATACTAGTATGGCCAGCCAGGCCTTACTAGCTGTAGAAGTATCCACAGTGTGATTATTAGAAATGGGGGTGGGAGTTTTGAAGAATATTTGGAGTCCCTTCCCTTTTGACACCTGCTCCCAGCCAGGATATAAATGATAAAAGATTCTAATGATGGCACATTAATGCAGCTCTTTTTTTATGCTGAAAACAAAGCACTGTTATCAGCAAAATCAGCATAATGCTTTTTTTGGCCAGAGCATGGCGCACCCCGCACCCCATCTCCCCCGCCCCCCCATCACTTGAGCCCCCCCAGTTTGAAGACCCCTTGCCTTAAGGAAACGAGAGTGGAACATAGAAGGAAGTACAAGTTGCTCACTGCATTGACTACTAACTAGTTTATAGCTATCCTGCACCCATAGGATCCATCTAAGATCCCTATTCTTTTTTATTACCTCTCTTAGAGGCTGACATCTCTGCGGGAAGATGGTCTGCTATGAAGAAAGAGAGACTATTCGCTAGATATTGAATGGTCATATTTTAAGATAGCTTCCATTTATTGTGGATAAGGAACTTTGACAAGTTCCATAAATGTAAACAACCCGAAACTTAACCCCATTTTTATGTGGAAACTAAGCGTATTCTTCTACACATGCTGGCGGTGTGAGAAAAGGTAAGAACACAGAGTGAGTGTACTTTTTAATGAGTGTTGGAAGTGGTATAGGCTGTACCAATGACAAAGATAGTTTAAAAAAAGCATGAAAGCAACTATGTAATGTGGTTAGAGCGAGGAGGACGAAAGTCTGTGATCTGCCGGCACACTCCTTTGCTCCAAGACTAGCTGGAGGGGATTTCTGGTTCAAAACCAAGAGCCTCAGTCAGATTGAGAAATAAACACGAGACAGTGAGGTGTGCCAAACCTGCAAACCTGCCAAAGATATGTCCATTATTCCATACCAAAGATTTTGACTATAATTACCGCCCCTGCATGTGCATAGCAGTGGTTAATAGTCACAAATGTAACCCTACCTCGTTAAATACCTCCCATTGATAAATCACACTTGAGCACATCACCTTTTTCCTAAGTAAATGCCCTTCTTTTACGATGTACTGGCTTAGGGTGATGAAGATCCTGGTCAGTAGGGATGTTTCTTTGTTGTCTTCATTTGCTTGCATATTGTCATGCCTCTTTGCTGTAATTTCCATCATCACAGCTCTGCTTCCACCATATGCTGCCCTTGCTTTGAGAGTTCATGTTATATGCTATATTTGCATTTATCTCTACTGATGATGATGATAACTTTGTTGTAGGGTGTAAAATATGTTGCACTATTTTCTTTGTCCAAGATTTACACATAGTTTTAATGAGTTAGCAGAGTGCTGTCATTAGGACATATTATGTGTGTGAGTACCATTGCATGTGTGTGAGTACCATTGCAGCATGTGGGATATGTGTTTCTAAGCAGCTCCTCTTGGAAATGGATTGAAAAAGCATGATGTCAAGTCGTTGGTAGCCAAGGAGGGACTAAACTATGCCAGCCATTCGGAAAATTCATAAACCATAAATGGACACAAACACCATCATTCAAACCCTCATGCCAGTGTAAAAACTGGCTGTAAAAGCAATTAGTGTCCACTTGTACATTAGGGAATTTTCAAAAATGTAGCTTGCTCTCATATTACGTAATTGGCGCACTGTCCCTGTTTGCACCATGGAACACCTTCAATAAGGAGAGTCAGGCCCAAAGCGGGCCAGTGCATGCTATTACAAGTAAGGCACTGCCCCCAGAGGGGTCACAAATGTGTGCGGGGGCAAGGACAGTGCATTGGTGAGATACCAAGCTGCTATTTGACTCAGTTGCTCCTTCTTTATCTGTGCAGGGGCACCCACCTGCTCTTTAAAGAGGGGACAGACATACCCCTCCAGTCCCTTGCAGAGACATGAAATGTGACTCAGATATGAAGTGCGGCATTTTGGTTTAGCAACCATTGCAGTGCTAAAGATATTAGACTCAGATTTATTAAGATTTTGCGTCTGGGTTGCGCCAAGAGCAGAAAGACCCCCGCAAAATCTATTTTGATATTTACTAAACGACACAAAGTCTGATTTGTGTGGCTCTGTGTGGTTTTGTAACAAAAAAAGTAACGCAAGGCAGCGCTACGTACTGCGGAGGTGTTGCATGAGTGGGGCATGAGCATTCCTGTTCATCCACCCATGCAGTCTGCTGCAAACCTATATTTACTTTAGTACAAAAAAACATGGGTTTGCACTAGAATGTGCCTACCCAAGACTAGCATAGAGAGGAGAAATATGTTTATTTCTCTTCGTTTCTTGCTCTTTGGATGGAAAGAGGAATAAGCCTCTAAGAATAGCTTTTTGGGCAGGAAATTATCCTTTCCTGCGCCACAACTATTGTGACAATAAACTAGGCACTGTTGCGTCTTGGCTCAAAAATGCCTGTATTGGTGCTAGGCAACCAGAAGTGCACCAGGGCTACGAGGGAGGAAGACTGTGCAATATCTTAATAGACATGACACATTTCTGCAAAGCAGTGCAGCAACTTTCTTTGCTGCGATGTGTTGCTTCGAAGTATATCCAGGCCTTGATTTTAGGGTGTATAACCCACAGTGTTTGTGTCATTAATACAAGTTGCACGGCGTGCCTAGAGGGTAGTTGTTAGACTTGGCATCCTTGCCGTGGTTTCCCCTGACTTTTTGCCTCTACGCCTGCATTTTTTACTGTATACTGGATGTTGTTTTTTGCTGGCTTGCAACCTTTGGGCACTTTGCCACTGCTGATCAGTGTCAAAGTACAAGTGCAACCTGTGTAAATTGTGATTATGGTTGGTTATCCACGATTGGCATATTTGGTTTACCGATACTTCCTTAGTAAACTGCACTGTGTGTGCCCATGGCCTGTAAATCAGATGCTAATAGTGGAATTGCAGCACTGATTGTGCCACCCACACCAGTAACCTTTCAAATGTGTCTCAGACCTTCCATTTCAGTGTCTTCGTATGTAGTCTTGGGCAGCCATGTCGACCTGGCAAGTGCGTCAACCTGCTAGGCCCTAACCTTCCCTTTTCTTACATGTAAGACATCCCTAAGGTGGGCCCCAGGTACCCCCATAGGCAGGGTGCCGTGTATGTGAACAGTAGGACATGTACTGGTGTGTTTTACTTGTACTGATAGTGAAATACTGTGTATTTTCACTGTTGACTGTTGAATTGTTAAAAGGCTGTCTGTCCCATAGGCTAACATGGGGGCTGTACTGTAACATCTTACAAGATGGAGAAATGGAGTTTAGGCTCTCTGAACTCAGAATGTAATAACACACCTTTTAGTGAAGGTGGTTTTTAAATTGTGTATTTGGAATTGCCACTTTTAGAAATTGGGTATTTTATTTTTTAACCATCCTGTTTGCCTCTGCTTGTTTGCGTATGCACGTCTGGTACTGAAGGGGCAGGAGCTTGGGGTTTGCATTCACTCTAGACAGTCACAAGGGGGATTGAGATGTGTCATGTCTTTCTTGGGTTTCTCATAGCCAGGCTGAATAGACCTTCCTGCATTTAGAGTGGCGGGTGAAGTTTTCGCTAGCACCTGAATAGGCTAGTGTCTGTTCTGCACAATGCTGTCTCCACCTCCTATAGTGAGGCTGCACCAGGTAGGACAGAACTGGTTTTACTGAGCTCAGAGACTATTGAAACAAAGACTAAATAAAGAAAATGAGGTATGAATATTAGACCTGAAACCCCAGTACTCAAGATCACTTCTAGAATCATGAGAAACCTCTGCCAAGGAAAAGAGCTGTACGGAGGAGCCACTTTGCTGTGTGTTTCTTTGCTGGGTTGGCCTGCAGTTGCTGCTTCTGCCAAGGAGAGGACAAAGACTGGAACTTTGCTTTGAACCTGCTTGTGAAGAATCACCAAGGGCTTGTGTGTGTTTGCCTCCTGTTCTGAAGTCTCAGGGACACAAGGACTTCACCACCAGCTTCCTTGAACTCCACTGCTGGGAGTTCTGACCTGCCAGGAGATGCCCATTCCAATTCTGGGCCTCTGGAGGTTGTTCTTGTTCATGGGAGCTGAAAAGCTTGAAGAAACCAAGAAAATCGACGCATCGCCCTTTCAGCGTCTGACTTCTGATGTAGCACCACCAAGCAGGAGAAATTTGCACTCTCCTGCACTCTGCAGCTGAGGAATTGATGCAGCACCTGCCAGCGGCTGAAAAATCCACTGCACAGTCCTGTGCACCGATCTTCAAAGTCTGAGATCACAGCACTGACTCCAACACAGGCCCTGCTGTGCGGCTGAAAGAAGTGACGCATCGTGGGACCGCGGCTGAAGAAATCAATGCAGCGCCTGTTTGCCACCGCCACATCGTCCTCCACACATCCAGATTTCCATGCATCACACCTGTGCGGCAAGTTTTCCAATGGATCACCTGCAGAACAGAACCGTCTTGGAATCGAAGCATCACTTTCCCCTACAGTCTGGATTTGACACATCACTTCTCCTGCTTGCAGCAGAACTGTTGCATTGCCTCCCCAAGGACTCAGGAACTGACGCATCACTGAGTTTTTTGACCCTTCCCTTCTCTACGGTTGTTTGGCCGTGTGAATTTTGGCGCATCTGAAGGCACTTTGTGTAGAGTCACACATCCATAGTTTTCTATGGACAGGATTGCTTGAAACCATTTTAAAGTCATATTTTGAATTGTTTGTGTTGGATTTTTGTCATTTTGGTCTTGTTTAGTTGAGATAAAGATACTCTATTTTTCTAAACTGTTGTGGTGTCCATTTGTAGTGTTTTCACTGTGTGACTGTGTGTCTGGGTGCAAATACTTTACACATTGCCTTTGGGATAAGCCTGTCTGCTTGTGACAAGCTACCAAATGGGTGAGCAGCGGTTATCTAAAATGTGTAACTCCCTTATCCTGAATAGAAGCAAGGGTTCCTACTTGGACAAGGTGCATACCTCTACCAACTAGAGACCCCCATTTCTAACAGTAGTTGATTTTCACAGTACTGTGTCAAATGCAAGGAGATGCTTTGAAGAAAGGTAATAGCAATACCACATAGAAAGCACAGTGAAAGCGCAGCTCCTTATTTCTAGGTTGATAAAAAAATATATATCAATCATGTTGCATCATTTTTTTTGTCATCTAAAGTCTGTGAGTCTAATTTTTGTGTGGGCTTCTATGAAAATGGATAACTTTGTATACTTGAAACTTAATGTCATTGCTGAAGACTGTTTTCAAAATCTCATAAGGTCCTAATTTCTAGGCAGGGGCAGAATTTCTATTATGCTAGAGTAATTAGAGTAATTTCCATAATTCTGCATTACTCAGAATCATCGATAATTATGTGACTACTCCTGCTTGTGCAATTCTGGGGAAAATACGACTAAAAGAGCACATTTAGCAAGTGTAAGCACCGGTTTGCGCTCGCTATTCATGTTCTGCTGCATTTAGAGCAATTTCTTAGCACAAAAATGCATTCTTGCGTCTATTTAGATGACCTCTCTATGGCTGAACTGCATATTATCATGAACTCTATATAGGAATATATTAATGTAAATATAATACATTATTACTGAATACGGTACTACTCCCATCCATGAATATAATATATGAGTTATTAGGGTAAACTCCACGTCTCCAGTGCTTGCAATCTTTATGAATGATTGAAAGGAGAGTGGCCAGTTTTTTGAACTACCAGCTGGGATGTCCAATGGCACTTTCGCATGTCTTTGAGGACAATACCACCACCAGGCACACACTAAATAGGGTGTCAATAAAGATAGTCTTAATATACCACCACTTATATGCATACAGATCATAACCTCAAACCTATTGAACACGTTTACTGGTACCACAAACTTTCAGAATGAATAGGAACCTGGTAAGGTGATCATTTTGTACAGTGCAGCTCGCCCCTGGAGGGAAATAGAGAGTGCTCTCTAGGGTGCAATATTCTCTTAGAATTGTGCCAATATCTTAGCTAGATTGATTTCAACAAAAACATCTACATCATTGAACATAGAGATACCCAAGAATTTGAAACCCCGCATTTCTATCTGAAAGGGGCAAGTAAATACTAGCACACTAATTCATAATGTGCCATGGGAATGACTTCGGTCATCCTGAAGCCAGGTTATTGCCCATTAACTTTAAAGATATAAAAAAGCCTACATATATAGGAGTCGGGATTGTTGAAATAAAAAAGTATGTTATTTGCAACTAGAGATAGCATAGCGTCCCTTCCTGAGTAAAGAATCCCTACGTCTTCAGCAGGTTAGGGATTTCATTGTGTGAGCAAACAATAATGAGGAGAAAGGGACAGCTTTGTCTCAAACCTCTCAGCGTTTTGGTCCAGATATTATTCACTTAAAGATTATTTGCCTTGTCATTCACAAGTGGTTGCTTGTCTCTGTGCAGCTGTGTAATGTAGTTTTGCATCTTAGCTGTCTGTTTTAGATTGGGTAGACGAATGGGTGAACCACATGTTTTTTACTCTTTGGAGATTGTTTTCATTTGGCAATAATGCAACATAAAGTATAAAGGAGTCCAATCAGGCATATAACAAAACTAATATTAGGTGGGTCTTCTTTGGTTCAGGTGTGGTCGATCTGTCCACATTCAGGCTCTAATTACTATGCCCGGGAAATCAACAAAGGTACCTATCGAAAGAAGCAAAATTAAGGGGTCATTTAGGCTACTGAAAGTCAAAGATAATCTCTGTGAGACCTGGCACCTCCTCATTTGGTTTATAGTATGTTTCAAGCACCTGTGGAATCTCTCCGCTAGGGTTGCACACTGGTGACACCTGCTCACCTGCACCATCTTTTTCCCAGTGCCTCCATAAGTATTGGGTTTCTTCTCTTTGTCTTAAGCTATAATTGATCCCTTCGGTCGTGGATGAAGGGGCCCAATGGCTGGTTAAGTCCAATGGCTTTGTCCATTACGGTACCTCCTGGAGTCTGACCGGCATTAGTTGTACTTTTCAGAGGATGCAGTGTTTCTGTTGACTCCTGTTTTAGTTTGCTGGCTACTTCTTTTCACAGCAGTGTAAGGGCTTAGCTGTACTCTGACAATCAGGGAGTTTGTGACTTCCTTTTCATTGGCATTTCTGGCCCATCCTCCTTCTCTCCCCATTACATGTTTTACAGAGTCGTGACAGGTCGGGGCCTGTGAAGTCCCTCCCTTTAAACTGAGTCCAGGAAAGCAATCATACTGCCTGGATTCCATTCACAGCCATGTCTGACCTGGAGAGAGGAATTAGTTGTTTGTGAGACACATTTTTCTGTAGCACTGTTTTGGATAAGAGAGTCAATGAGAGGGGAGCACAAGTAACCCTCCTCCCCAGCACCCACACTCCTGTATAGATGTTCCATAATGGAGTATTTGGCGTGCTAAACAGGATGTTTTCTACCATTGCCTCCTAGCCATATCTTTGTTTTCGTTAATTCTTTTTTGTAAATAGTAACATTAAATCTGGCTCAGTTGTGTGTATTTCCTTCTCAAGCCATGGTTTCTTTCACTTTGTTTATTTTTTTCTCTTGTGATATAATCCACAAAGCTGAATGATTAACATATGAAGTTGTAAGAAATGTTAATTGAAATATCCTGGAAAACATGTAAATACGTCCACGAAGACAGCAGGATGATGAACCCAAGTGGGCACTGTTGTCCAATGAGAAATACAAGCCAGACTGACTCCTTGGACAACAGTGGAATCCTAAGACTTAAAAGAACACAATGACATAATGAGAAACCCTAAAGCTAAATTCACCATACAACACCTCAGTTTCCATAATAATAAATAAAAGTAAATAAGGGAGAAAATAACTGCCAAAGAAAATAAAAAACGAATACAATAAATAATCAGTATATTTGATAGGCATAACTGTTCTTCTTTTAGGAGCAGTAATAGATGGCACTCCAAAACCTACACTCCCAGAAACTTTATAAAAAAACCATTGTATCGGAGGACTTGGCCTGAGAAGCCATAGTATTAGAAAATGGGCCATCTTCACCATTGGGATTACAAGGACTCACTTTCTGATGCTGACCCGACAAAATATTTGAAGAAGTACTGGAAACACTTTAATCAGAACGCAAATCCCACATGGTATAATCATCTCCATAATAAATATTTTCTCTCCATCTATATCTTATGAAACGATGTTATCTATACAACTGCTCCCTTGTTCTATCACCTCGATCGTTCAATAAAACAACAGTGCAAGACATACGCAAAATTTGCACAGGTTTAAAAAAAAATGATTCCCCTTTACAAGCTTTGTGGTGTTACTAAATTAGAACCCAATATTAAATTCCTTTGATTTGGACACTTGTACGTTTTTTTAAATTCCAGTGATTTAATTTGTACCTACTATTGACATGTTCTCTTACACTTTCAACCACGCTAGAATGATCCATCATTATCTTTTCCACGTGGTGATCATTAAATGTACTGGTATACCACTCGGGAGTAAGGAAAGTTCTTGCTTTTCTACCTTTGAGTAAAAAAAATGGTAAAAACCAGTGACAGAATGAAGAATATTCAAACAACTCCACACTTTTTCTTTCAAATATTTATGATGATCTATTTTAAACACTAAAGCGGTTTTTATATCTCCTTGAAAAACTGATTTGGCCTCTTTACTAATCCATTTGCAGCAGAAAAATATAGGTGCGTCCTTTCATGTTTTATGCCGTACTTACTCAAAATGGTCAACATTTTACTTGAAGTAAAATAAGTTCTATTGTCAAAAACTACGATCTAAAGTACTCCCTTTCAAAAAAACACATCTTCGAAGAAGTCAATAACATTATCAGTAGTGTGAATAGGTACAACATCATAGCATGTGAAGGTAGTGGGTTTAATTCAGGTTTAATTCTGCTATCCTACCAGTGTTTGTCTGATAAACATTCAGGATATTCACTTATGAACTGTCCCTACAAGCATCCATACTCGGCCACCAATAATGTGTCCTCTGCAGTTTTTTTAGTGCCTGGCATCTGGATGGTCATTGTGAGCTATTTGAATGATCTTGTTTGTCAAAGATAGCAGTGGAACAAATAAACCTTGACTGGTCAGATTACCATTTTCTAAGGACAGTTTAGCAGACATTTGGTGAAACTGAGTAATTTATGGTAAATTCATAATTGGTGGCCAACCATCATTTACATACTTTTTAACCTCACATAGCAAAGCATCACTCTCACATGCTTCTCTCCAGTGATAGAATTCACTTTTCGACGCCCCAACCATCCCTATTCTCATATATGAGTTAGCATCATATGGCTAACTGATGGAGTACGTATATATGCACGTTTTGAATTATTCCCGTTTGTTACCTGATTATTCAAATGTATGTTTGACGATATTAGTTCCTTAGCTTAGCTTGTGTGCCGCCATTTTGTGTATCCCTCTGTGTCTGCGAGTCGCACTCGCTCATCTGCCCCTCCCGTAGGAATAGAGAATTTCACTAAGACAGCAATTTTCGTTTCTCAGCTTACTGTGGCCGAAACTAACAAGTCTCTTTATCAGTAATGTTCTCATGCCCCAGAGACGCTGAAGCCTAGCTCCATGGCCTTGAGTAAAGATAGCGATGTATCCTTTGCAGGTGCAGATGCCTACTGTATGAGGACATTGTCCACTGGTCTGGGTTTCAGTAATTTTCCAGAAGGGGCGTACCCTAATGAACTGTGTTGCATTATAATGTATTGCTGTGATGCAGAGAGTCAGTCCTCTCGTTCACACTCCTAGGAGTGAGGTCGGACAGGGCCCTCTCATATGAGTGTGTTTGGCCTAATAAAGACTATTGTTTATTCTTCTCCACTGTCCGGCTGACTTCCTACAGAATTACTATAGGTGAGTGCGGTAAGTCACTCGGGTGGATTTGAGCCACGCTTATCAGATGACGCCCGAATAGGGACCCCGCGATAAAGATCTTTCTCACCCGTAGGTGGGTAGCAGAAGACCGGGGACCCGCTGGTCGGCACGGTGGGCCCGGGTACCCATCTGATGCCGAGCTTGGTTCTCGCAGCGCTGCCCCACCCTGCTGATCGGGAGAGGTCCCGGTTCGGATCTTACGCCGGGGTCCAGAAGGCGGAACTCGAAGCTGACCGTGTTGGTCCTGGCAGCCGGAGGTGGAGAACGGTAGAGGTCGGTGCCGCCTACGGAAGGTGAGTGGTCCACCTGTGATTGTTTAAGGAACTGGAGTGTTCCGGGAGACTAGGGTGTCTCCGGTGGTTTGAGGAGCCGGTGTGCTCCTGGGGCTAGTGTGCTCCGGGGAACTCAGAGTGCGAGCAGGCGCTCTGACAGACTTGACGAGGTTGGGAGAATATCTGGATATATTGTTTGTAGTAATCCGACCGGGTGGTACTGAGGTGAAGGCGTGGCTCATTGCGGGTGGACTCCGGAACTCACCCTGAACTCCTAGTGTGGTGGTTCATTGGAGGTGGGTCCTGGGTCTCCCGTGGTAAAGTGCGCAGTGATCTGTAGTGCCGCACGGGGAGCGGATGTGTTCTCCATCCTCAGAACAGTTAGTGTACTGTTCGGTCTGCGGTAGGGTCCAGGTTCCCCAGGACTTGGTCGACGGGCCTTGTCCCATTTGGTAACACGTGTTTGGAGGAATTTTTATATGTGTGTGTATGTGTGCGATTTCTTAACGTATAATTATATGTATGCACGAATGAGCTCGAGCTAGTGATTCAAGGTAACGAAGTTTGTGGAGAAGTGTTTCTTTCACACCAAGGTAGAGATGCCGTGTTTCAGTAAGTTACGATGTTTTGGATGCTGTTGTCGCCCCTCAGATACCAGGCTGGCTGAGAGCCAACCTGCACCCCCTGAGGGCACTCCAAGCTTTGATATGTATATCAAGCATGGATTGCCCCCGATTTTGTTTGGCACTTTATGGCACCGGTACACCGCTGATAATGTGGATTTGCAGTAGCCCTTGACAGGTTCTTTTGAAGAAGCTAAATTGGACTATTTGCAGGACAAATTGTTTGCCAGGCGTAGCCGTCAAAGCATGTTTGATTCTTTAAGGGTGTGGCAAAAGGAAGCCAGGAAACGTAAGTTGAGAGAAGAGAAAGCGGCTTTTAAACAGTCCGCGCAGACTATGGCGGAGAAAGCGAGAGAACATACCAAGAATGAGAATGAGCAACGTTTAGAGCGCGCAGATAGGCTTTGCAGGTTGAAAGAAAATAAATGTTATGTAGTACGAGAGGACGAACAGGATGAAATGGAAGATATTTTGAGTACTCGACCCCCTCCTCCTTATGCTCTGCAGTCATTGTACCCCTCTCTGCCAGCCCCAGCCTCTATTAGTGGGGTTCCGGGTCTATCGGCAAGTGCCCCACACCAACATGGCGCAGCGATTTCTGCTTCCCCGCCCTCGACACCCCTCGTTTCTTTGCTCCAGACCACTTCACCTGCACCCTCTCAATTCTCTTTAGCACTCCCGACTGTTTCAGCTAGCACCACCCCCAGTCAGGAGATGTTAACGCCGAGTCGAGGCGCAGGTAGTGGACTGCTCTCACAGGTACGGAAGTTGCTTACGCGTTCTACAGTTGGTTTAGATGAGAAAAGTATAGTGGCCAACCAGGCATGCCAGTGGGCTAGGAATAACATTTATTCGTTTGAAGACATTTGGTCCACAATGAAAGATTTTGAGCCCTTGATGCAACAGCACGCTTTATGGCACATGTCAAATGTATTGATACCGCTATGGGAGCAGGGGTATGGAGGTGTGGCTACGGCGACTTTGCGAGATATACAGAGCGGAGCCTACAGAACGAATACTGGGGTGAAGGAGGTGATGCGCAGTCTACGTGCCTTATTGCAGTATAGAAATGAATTGCCCTCTGCAGGTACGCCCCATTTTCCAGGTATACATCCAATGTGTGAAGTGCACCATATCTTTCATCCCGAGATCCCCGAGATGGTAGACCCGGTCACGAGGGCTGTCACCAGGAATAGGGTAGATGCACATTTTCAGGAGCAATGGGTGTATACACCGTGGAAGAGAAGTGAGGTATTAGCCTTAAAGGCCCAGTTGCCAGATTCTAGGAAGAACCCTACTGCATACTACAAAGAGTTAACGGAAGCCGCGTCTTCCACTGTAATGACTTTAGCTGATGTTGACTTGTTTTTTGGGCTCCTGGTCCCAGTCGATGTATGGCGGCAGGTGAAGGGAACAGATCATTCGGAAGAATTGGGGGGTACGTGGCAGGAGTTGCAGGATTGGGATAAGAAACGTAAGCCAGGAGAAAAGCCGAAAGCCGAGATTTTGGCATTGCCGGGGCGCATAATAAAATACATGCACACCCTCATTCCCCCGAAGAAGGTAGACTGGGACAAGTTGACGGCTTGTAAGCAGAAAAAGGATGAGGCAGTCTCGGACTTCTTCACGAGGTTTGAAGAGACGTTTATGGATTTCAGTGGGCAAGATGTGTCACAGGATGGAGGGTTGCGACTGTTTGTTAATAGGTTTGTCATGAACTTGTTGCCTGAAATTTCAGCAAGATTGCAAGCCTCGGAGAGCACGTGGACGACATCCTCTCCCTCTGGTATTCTTAGCATGGCTCAGTATTATGAACATAGAGAAAATGAGAGTAAGGACAAGCAGGAAAAGAAGGCTAAGGATTTGAAGACTAGGGTTTTGTTACAGCAAGTGTTGAGGGGTCGAGGAAGAGGCGCGGCGCCAGGACGTGGTGGTGGCGGCTATGGGAGAGGTGAAAGTAGAGAAAGATTAGGACCGAATCAGTGTGCGAAGTGTAAGCAAGAGGGACATTGGTGGAGGGATTGCCCACTGTTTCAGTCGAATGCCGGTTCAGGGCGAGGACGAGGAAGAGGTAGTGGTGACTCCGGGAGACGGAATACACGGTCAGATGGAGGCGGAAGGCCGGGAGGTAATTACTTCGACAATGGCGCAGACAGACAACAGCTGCAAAGGGGCGGTGGTCAGTACTATAATGATGATTACTCAGTGGATGATCTGACAGGGTTCTCCCATAACTAGGACAGCGTAGGACAGAGCGAGGGACCAGTGCCTGTGGAAGTTGATCAGAGGGGACCCTATGTCGAGGCAGACTTATTGGGGTCTCAGCAAAAATTTCTAGTGGATACGGGTGCAACGAAAAGTTCAGTGGCTCATTCTCGGGTCCCCGGGGCGGCTCTGTCTGGCAAGAACAATATCTCTGTGGGTTTTTCAGGTACCCCGGTGATTAGCCCCATTTCCAAACCCCTTACATTAACGATTGGTCCTTTCACTGTTGATTCACCGTTTTTATTGACATCGAATTGTGGAGAAAATTTATTGGGCTTAGACTTGTTGAAAAGGTTGCACGCCACCATTTATTGTTCCCCGGATGGCGTGTACCTCACGTTAGGCCCGACTGTTGCTCGCCCACTACAATGTTTTTCTAAAGATGACCCACTACCACCTGAATTTGAAGGGATACCCGACAGTTTGTGGGCTGTCAATGATACAGATGTAGGTAAAATGGATATCGCCCCGGTAACAATAAGGGTAAAGGTGGGAGCGAAACTACCCAGGGTTCCACAGTACAGGATTCCTAGGGAGGGAGAAAAAGCCCTGTTACAAATAATACAAGATTTGATTCGGTCAGGTGTAGTGGAAGAGACGGATTCGAACATATGTAACAGCCCCATACTACCGATCCTTAAAAGACGGTCGCCTGAAGCTACAGATGATACTCCTGATGTATATAGGTTTGTGATTGATTTGCGCCATGTGAATAGAGTAGTGGAGCCACAATACCCAGTGGTGTCGGACATCACTACGATATTGACAATGATTCCCCCTTCTGCTAAGTATTTTTCTGTTTTGGATTTGAAGAATGCTGTCTTCAGTATCCCTGTACATGAAGATAGCCGTTTTCTCTTCGGATTCTCATTGGCTGGCCGAAGCTTCAGGTTTAAGAGAATTCCCCAAGGGTACACAGAGAGTCCGAGCATATATAGTCAAGCACTGAAGGCACAATTGGATGAACTGGAACTTCCACCTGGCAACGTTATGTTGCAATATGTGGATGATATCCCGATTGCATCGGACGACGAGAAGGGTTGTCGGGATGCTACAATTAAATTACTGCATCATTTGGCAAAAAGGGGGCATAAAGTGTCCCTTCCAAAGTTCCAATATTGTCGAACGGAGGTTACCTACCTAGGCCACCTCCTTTCGAAAGTGGGGAGGAGATTGACGCCAGAGCGCATAAAAGCGATCACTAACATGAAGGTACCTAACACGCAGCGAGAGGTGCGCGCATTCTTGGGCATAACATCGTATTGTCGCCAGTGGATACCTAATTATGCGTTACTAACAAAATCCCTATTGTATCTGACTACCAAAGAAGTGCGCGAACCCCTACCCTGGACCCCTGCATGTCAGGAAGCGTTTGAGTCACTAAAAAATGCTTTATGTTCTGCACCCGTTCTGGGAACACCTGATTACCAGAAGCCTTTTGTTCTTTATGTACACGAGGCGGAAGGTTGCGCGTTGTCTGTCTTAACACAATGTTTCGGAGGGAAACAGAGACCCTGCGCTTACTTTTCTGCAATGCTTGACAATGTGGCAAGAGCGCTGCCGAGTTGTCTGAGAGCCACGGCGGCTGCTGCGGTCTCTATAAGACAATCGGCAGGGCTTGTATTCAGTTCAGACCTCACAGTAATGGTACCGCATGCTGTGGACATTTTACTAAACAGAACACAGACGCAGCATTTAACAAGTGCTCGTCTTACCGGTTATGAGATGACCCTCTTTGCACCTCATGTGACGATAAAAAGGTGTGCTACACTAAATCCTGCCACATTGTAACCTATCCCCACAGATACAAAGGACGATGACATACATGACTGTCTGTTTAGGACAGAAGAGGAGACAAAGGGGAGGGTGGATCTGACGGACAAGCCCTTAGACGAACAGGACGGGGAGTTGTATGTGGATGGGTCTTGTTTCAAACTGGCAGATGGTACATCGACGGCAGCATATGCAATAACGACATTACAGACGGTAGTGGAGACCTCTAGGATACCTTACAATTCGGCCCAAGCTGCAGAAATTATAGCCTTACTGAGAGCATGTGAATTGAGTGAAGGACTGGACGTGAACATTTATACTGACAGCCAATACGCCTTTGGCGTGGCTCATAATTATGGGCAACTGTGGGCAGAACGGGGATTTCTGACTTCACATGGACAACGCATACAGCATGGTCCACTGATATTACGACTGTTAGCAGCACTGACGTTACCCAAGCGATTGGCTGTGATAAAGTGTAGCGCACACAAGACAATAGTGGATGATGTGGGACGAGGCAATGCCTTTGCAGATGAAACGGCAAAAGAGACTGCTCGGACAAAATTACCACAGATGTTTGTGGCAGGTCCAGCTAGATGGGTGCCAGATGTTAACATGTTTGCAGATACTGTGCAGAGTGTGAAAAATATACAAGAGAAAGCGACTGAAGACGAATTGAGGACATGGAAGGATGGTGGGGGGCGATTGGATGCTGATGAATGTTGGACAGATGTGACCGATAAGAGATGATGGTTACTTCAGAATGCATATGTTCTTCCAGTGGTGACCATGGCTCATGGGCCTGCACATATTAGCGCCAAGGGTATATGCAAGCTGTTGGACCCAGTGTGGAGCAATAAAAATATCTCCAAAGTGGCGACTCACTTGGTCCGACAGTGCATGGTGTGTTTGAGGCACAATCCTGGAAAGGGTACCCCTGTCCCGGTGGGAAATTTCGCACCTCCCTCTTTCCCTTTTGAGGTGATTCAGATGGATTATATTGAGATGGAAAGGGTCACCAATCTCAAATACGTCTTGGTGGTTGTATGCGCTTTCAGCAGATGGGTGGAGGCATTTCCAACAAAGGACTGTACAGCCATGTCTACTGCAAAAATGCTAATAAAGGAATACTTTTCTCGCTTTGGATTACCTAGGGTGATCTGGAGTGATAATGGCACGTCCTTTAATGCGGAATTAATGAAGCAGATATGTAAAGTCTTACAGATTTCCCAAAAGTTCCACGCGGCCCAACATCCTCAGGCCTCAGGACTTGTGGAGCGATTTAACGGAACGCTCAAATTAAAAATGGCCAAAATACAGGAGAGTACAGGACTCCGTTGGCCAGATGCCCTTCCTTTAGCCTTGCTTTCCACGAGAGTAACCGTTAATTCCAAAACAGGTATCTCCCCCCATGAGGTAATATTTGGCCGTCCGGCCAACGTTTGAGGAGTACCCAGGCCTAAGTGTTTTTCTGAAATTCAATACCCTTTGTTGACAGACTACTTGTATGCTTTGACTAAAGATCTTCGTTCTATTCATCAGCAGGTAGCAGACACCCTGAAGCCGTTGCCGGAGGGGCCTGGACATTCCATTAACCCAGGGGACTGGGTCGTCGTGCGAAAATATCAACGGAAGTCCTGTCTGGAGCCAAGGTGGTCGGAGCCACGACAGGTGCTCCTCACCACACGTACAGCACTTCGAGTGGAAGGCAGGAAGGCGTGGACGCATGCATCACACGTAAAGAAAGTCCCGCTGCCGTTACCCTACGACCAATGGGTAAGAAAAGGCATTGCTGATGAGGAACATGAGCAAATACCCAGATATGTTCCCTTCTCGGATGCTTCACTGAGGGGAGAGGAGCAAAGTGGCAAGGAGAATTCAAAGTCACGTGCAGAACAAAGTGCTTCAGCGAGCTCTGTTACTCCCGTTGCTACTAGTGAAGAGGCGTCAGAGAGTTCAGTACCTGCCATAGATACACCTGATTTGTTCACTGACCCCGAAGTGCGAGGGAGCACTCGCTATAATCTGCGGCCCCGAAAAAAATAAAAAAAAAAGGTGACAAGTGTGATGGACTAAACATTGGAAGAAGGGCTTAGTGGACATTCTGATATAACGAAGATTTAGTGGTAGGGATGGACTTGTAAGAGCCCTGGTGTTTAGCCGAAGATTGTGTTCTATGAGATTATAGAGTGGTGTGGGGGCCCAGATTAAGTGCTCCTCTGTCTCAATTGCTGTGTGTCGAGCGACGTGGGAATAAGGTATGGACGGTAAAAGCCTGCCTGTGAGGCTTTGAAGGACACAGGGAGAAGATCCCTTTTTTTAGGGTTGAAGAACCCCTCTGGCCGGTTTCGGTGGATAGTCTGGGACAATTTTTTTTTTTAGAAGTGTTTTTCCATTTTTTATATATTTTTGAACAATTTTAAAAATGTACCCTTTTGGTCGCCCCATCCCTGATGAGGAGCAGCCCTTTGCGGCTCCTCCAAGACCCTTGCCTGATTCTCCCTGGTTGGCCCTTTCCCGGAAGGGAAAAATAGTGCTCCTTATTATAGTGCTCATTGCTTTTATAGTGACTCTTGGTATATTGTTCTTTCTGGATAAAGCCTACCCCGTTCATGTGTTTGCACCCACTCCTACTGCTGTTCCTGAACATAACATGGTTACTGTGGATTATGGTGAACGAATGCTTAGACGAGGTTACAAAGAAAATGTTTTTATAAAGACTTTGCACCATGCTCATGCCACCACCAACCTTACAGATTGTTGGGTTTGTGGGCTCCTACCTTCTGCTGCCTACAAGAAAGATAGATTTCTAGCGCTTCCTTTGACACCTGTGAATAGTTGTGTGGGGTGGTATACTCTCATAGGTCTTGTCAAATATTTTCAGCAGCCAGATTTTCTGACTCCTCGACTGCAGAATAGGGGATTGACAATGACAATGCGAGTACGTCCTCTGCCTCCCTCTTCCCTTGGACGGATATATACTGACGGACGTTTTGATCAGACATTTATAGAGACGTGTGAGAAAAAGGTGGGCCGGTTTTTGATTCCAAATGACACTGACAAAGTTAGGGAAAGTTTTCTACAATTGAATTCCTCCTTGTCTTACAGACACCCCCCAAAGGAAAATGACAGTGTTAAGTCTCTGATACCCCTGGCTGTAGTGGGTCCGCCACCATTTTTTTGTATTGAGGGCAGGGGCCCCATCAAGGTTGGTAATAGTTCTTGTAACGTGACGGCATTAATACGTTTGCCTCTCAGCCCCTCTTTGGTTACTCCCCCCAGCATCTATTTTGTGTGTGGAGATAATGGATACTTATGGTTGCCTGAAGGTTGGGGTGGGGTATGCTACTTAGCTTATATGATTCCTTCTGTATATGTGGCACCCTCCGACTATCACAAGACTCATCGTAGGTTTCCCAGTCCACAAGAGCAGCGTAAAAGGAGGGAACTTCAGGTAGACGACGTTGACCAGACCGACACCTCTTTACAGCAATGGACTGATTTTTCTAAGGGCCTCCTGCCTTTCTGGGGTCCGATATTTAATAGTAGGGCCATTCGACGACTGTCCAGGGTAATGGAAAAGGTAGTCCTTACTGAAGCTGACATTGCAACTAACATGTCTGTTGAGATTCAGGCTATGAGATTATTCACGATTCAGAATAGGATGGTGCTCGACGTCATCCTGGCAGATAGGGGCGGGGCCTGTCGCGTCATTGGGACGTCTTGTTGCGTGTATATTCCAGACTCAGCTCCGACTGTTAACTTGGCAGTACAGAAACTCCATAGATTAGCGACTGAACTCCATCAGGATAATGGGACATGGTCCTTACAAGGGTGGCTCTGGGGCGCTTTCTCCTCTTGGGGTTGGAAAATATTGATGGGTTTAGTTGGTGTGGTGAGCGTAATACTGACATGTTGCCTTTGTGTATACTGCCTTCCCCCATGTTGCTCAATGTGTGCCACGAATTTGCGACCACAAAAGAAGGCGTCAGGTCAATATATTGCCTCTATCATTACTGACATTCCAGATGCAAATTGGTTGATGTATATTGCAGATGATGTTTTTGAATAAAAATGATGCTCTGCCCTTAGAATGGATGTGACGGCGCTACCTTTTGGCAAATAAATATGGCTACAGTTAGCCAATGATGCTAAAAGGAGGGTCTGATAGAATTCACTTTTCGACGCCCCAACCATCCCTATTCTCATATATGAGTTAGCATCATATGGCTAACTGATGGAGTACGTATATATGCACGTTTTGAATTATTCCCGTTTGTTACCTGTGTGACGATATTAGTTCCTTAGCTTAGCTTAGCTTGTGTGCCGCCATTTTGTGTATCCCTCTGTGTCTGCGAGTCGCACTCGCTCATCTGCCCCTCCCGTAGGAATAGAGAATTTCACTAAGACAGCAATTTTCGTTTCTCAGCTTACTGTGGCCGAAACTAACAAGTCTCTTTATCAGTAATGTTCTCATGCCCCAGAGACGCTGAAGCCTAGCTCCATGGCCTTGAGTAAAGATAGCGATGTATCCTTTGCAGGTGCAGATGCCTACTGTATGAGGACATTGTCCACTGGTCTGGGTTTCAGTAATTTTCCAGAAGGGGCGTACCCTAATGAACTGTGTTGCATTATAATGTATTGCTGTGATGCAGAGAGTCAGTCCTCTCGTTCACACTCCTAGGAGTGAGGTCGGCCAGGGCCCTCTCATATGAGTGTGTTTGGCCTAATAAAGACTATTGTTTATTCTTCTCCACTGTCCGGCTGACTTCCTACAGAATTACTATAGGTGAGTGCGGTAAGTCACTCGGGTGGATTTGAGCCACGCTTATCACCAGTCATTCTCACTAACTCTCCCTACAGAAGACAAGCATTTGCAATGCAATAAGTCTCGCCTTTGGGACCTTATAGGTATTTAGCTACGCAGCACATTAGCCTGGGGGCTGAAACATCCACTGTTCCTGAACATGGATGGAAAATAAGCACTAAACTGCGTGACACACCTGGTATGGGAACACATGGAGAGAAATATTGCCTTTCCGCGAAAATGGTATAGTCCAGAGCTCTGTTTTTAATGTAAAATCAGGCAGTCAGTGGTCATAACACTGAAACTAAAAGATCTGAAAAAAATATTATTGTCTACGCGTGCTTGTGGAAGACAATTTCTATGGACTGGAATCTAAGGAATGCTAAAGTTATTCTGGTATTTTACTGACCGTTTCTGGTTGTTTTCTATCAAGAAAGTTAAATAGAGGCAGTTGCCAGAAATATTAAAAAAAGAAAGTCCCTCAGCAGAAAGCAATTCTAGTATTTTACTGACCTCTGCTGGTCGTTTTTCATCAAGACAGTTAAATAGAGGCAGTTGAACAGAAAAAAAGTTCCTAAGCGGGAGCAGACAAGTCCTAGGGCTGATCTCCAGAGCCCAGAAAGTACATACACATATAAGTATATACTAAAGTATATAAGTATATACTAAAGCATATACAAGAGGTCTCGAATGCTCGACCTAAAATTAGCAGAAAAACACACAGCAGAAGCAACACATTCTTCCTGTTGATTAATACTGAGTTCAGATGCCTTTCCTACAGGCATCTGAGAAAGTCAATACACTTGAAAATTCTTCCCAACTGGAATATAATTAATGTCAAAATCATGTTCTTGGAACTTTGATAACAAACGGACAAGTCTGGAAGAGGCCAGTCCAGTCCCATTACCACTCATGAGGTACAAAAGTGATTTATTTTTATAAAGTTTAGAAAGCTTAATTGAATAAGGTAAGCCAATTAAAACATCATTACAAAACAAGGAGCATTGAAATAAATTAAATGGATATCACAATTTAGCAATGTATAAAAGGAGCCCAAAAAGGGATATAGAAACTATACCAAGGAAAAAAGCTTTTAACTGTATTTTGTATCTTGGGAGGGAGGGAAAGGAGAGCAAAAGAGAGAGGAGGGGGGAAAAGGCAACCTAAAATAAAAATGTAATATAATGAAATAACAAAATCAGATAAATGTAACATACTAGATAATGAATACGATTGAAAAAAATAAAAGATAAAAAATGAAGTTCATGGAACATGTCTAGAAAGGAAATTAGTTAAAGGCAACCATAACAAATCTTTTTTGATCAAAAGAGGTACAGTAGTAGCAAAAGCACGATCAAGTCTGTGGTGGTGACATAACAGATTCCACCAGGCACTATATGAAATCTTCGAAGTTTCGTTCCAGTTGTGATTTTCTGCAAGGAAATGGCTATATATACATCTATACATTTGCGAATATTACATTGAACATTCCTAATGGGTGAAGAGCCACCCAGAAAAATGTGAACAATATCAAAGGGGTGATCTGTAAATAAAATTTCATTTAGTTTGAACCAAATATGAGACCAAAGGGATTTAACCAACGGGCAGTGAAAAAACATATGGAAAAAATCATTATCAACACATGAGGAGGACCAACATTTTTTGGAATCTAGTACTTTGAATTTATATAGATAAGAAGGAGTAAAAAAAAGCCTATTATAAAAAAATATAACGTCTGTGTGGTGCTGGCAGAGCGAGAAACAGAATGTATTTTAGACCAAATAGAGTCCCAAACCTGAAGGGAGAATTCCTGTGATAAGTCTCTTTCCCATGAGAGCTCAAGTTTAGACTTGGACTTATCAGCAGTAGGACGGGAAAGTAGTTAATAAATGGCAGCAGCTTTGAGAGGAATAGAAAAGTCTGGTAGTGGGGAACTAGTCGGGACAGCAGTGTTCAGGGAACTATGTTGGGAGATAAAGGCGGTTAGGAAATTTTTGAGCAGGGGATATTGGGAAGAGTATGTGTTAGAAAGGTGAAAGGAATTACGAATGTCTGAGAAATCCCTCAATTCATTATCTTTGAGAAGATTATCATAAATGATGATGCCTTTATCGATCCATTCTTTCCAGAAAAGTGCTCTGTTGTTAATCTTTAAGAATTTATTGTACCAAATCGGAGTAAGAAAATGAAAGTCTACTTGTGATAAAAAGGAGCGAAATATTGAGAGGGCAAGTGCTTTTGAGTGCTTAAATGTGGGAGTGAAAAAACGATTTGTGGGTTGAGATAAGCGAGTAGCTGTAAGAAATGAGAAAGGTGAAAGTTGCCCAAGTTCTATTGTACTCCAAGCTGTCAAGGAAAGACAAGACGAATCTGTTAAGAAAGGCCAAATTGGTTTTAAAGTAAAGGCAGAGTGAAAGCGAGTAAGGTTATGAAAATTAACCCCACCTAAATCTTTGGTTTGTTGGAGACAAGAGAGAGAAAACCTAGCTTTGCGATTATTCCATAAGAATTTAGTTAGGATGCGGTTTATGGTTGTAAAGAAATAGAGAGGAAGAGAAATAGGAAGCATTCAGAGGTAAAAATTGACTATAGGAAGAAGCATCATTTTAATAGTTTCTAGTCTCCCCCACCAGGATAAAAACAGAGGGGACCAGCGACCTATGAGTGAAGAGAGCTTTTTAAGTATATCTTTATGATTAAGTTTAATAGTCTCTCTAATATTGTTAGTGTAAAGAATGCCTAAACACTTAATATTTTTGGGATTCCATTCAAACCCAGAGCCATGGAACATGTGGGGAAGGCAAAATGTGTTGAGGGGTAGGACTTCAGATTTGTCTATAATCAGTTTGTAGCCAGAGACTGTGGATTATTCTTGTAATAAAGAGAAGAGTGCAGGTAAAGAGCTGATTGGATTAGAAATATATAAGATATCGCCTGCATAAGCAGTAAACCTAATATCAGTTTTCTGAAGAAAAACCAGTATAGGATGGTGAGTGCCAAATGTTTTCCAAAAATGGTCCTAAGGCAAGAATGAAAAGAGGAAACGAAAGGGGACAGCCTTGTCTGGTGCCTCTATGAAGAGGAAAATAAGTAGATTGGGATCCATTGACCCAAATAGAAGTAGAGGGGGCAGAATACAACAATTGAATATATTGAATAATGGGGGGGGGCCTGAAACCATGCCACCTAAGCGCTCCGAACATGATGTCCCAGCTAACTCTATCAAATGCTTTTTCAGCATCTAATGTGATAGCTGCGACTGGAGAATCCATCTTCTAACAAGGTTGATGATGTTAAGGAGAGGTCTCGAATTATCTGTGATGGATCTACCCTTAACAAACCCAGATTGATAAATATTGGAAAGGTCAGGAATGACTTTGTTAATTCGAATGTCTTTTTTTTTATTTAATTCATTTTTTTTGTCCATATATATGCCACCAGTAAATACTCTAGATGGGAACCCCATATGCCTTTCACATTGTCAAGATTGATACCGCCCTGGACTCAATGTGCGGCAATCAGGGGTCACCCTGAGGTAGGCTGTTTTCTTGTCCAACTCCCCTGTCCTCTGATAGAATACCTCAGACCTGGGGAGGACAGGACCGACACAAACCTCTGGCATAATCATTGGACCGTTATCTCGATAGCCAGGCCACCAGTTCCCACCACACATTCTCTGTGCTCTCTACTCGGCACACTATGTCCATCTTACTGACTTCTATAATATTTCGTAAACAGTCAGTAAACCTGGGAGGGGGCGCTGATTTCCATTCTTTACAAATCTCTCTCCTTGCTATAACAATCACATAGAATATACATTTTGAGGAATAGTTGTTAATGTTGTAACCAGGTGGTATACAAAAAAAACTAACCTCGGAGAGCATGTAATAGTAGTTGTTAAAACCTTCCCCAGGAAGTCCACGATCTCCTTCCAGTATTCAAGAATCTTTGGACATTCTAGAAATATGTGTATATCATCAGCTGCCAGGAGTTTACAGTGGGGGCAACAATAATTCTCAAGTGTAACCCTGGGCAGTTTAGTACACCCGATAGACCGTGTACAAATAATTTCTCCTTAGATTAGCTGGTTTTATTAAGCTCTGGGACAAGGAGAAAGAATCCGTCCAGATCTTACAAGTTACTTCGGGACTATCTGAAATCACATTACCCCAAAGACTCGCCAACTCACAGTTTAACATTCCTGTTGCCCCCATTAGTGCCCTGTACCAAATGAGACCTCTCGTTTCCACCCTCCTCCCCTGCAGACAGAATCAAGGATCTCAGACTCCCTTTCCCGCTGTAACGTCTGTCTTGACCACCAGGCGGAGAGTTGGTAAAACTTAAATCTCGTTAAAGATCTATTTGTCAGTGACACTAAAGAATCCCAATCCATAAAACCGGAATTGCCCCAGAGATCCCCCCATCTCCTCACACCTGCGGTTTTTAAAGGCTGGGACAGCTGGTCCTGAAGGCACTCCGGAGTGCCCGGGGAGTCCCAAACTGGGGCATTAGTATGGTAATATGGGATTCCCAGAGCTCTCCGGACATATACCCAGTTCCTAAGTGCTGTCTGCAGGATCTTTAGGCGGACTTTTTTATAGAATTTCTGGTCGCCGAATTTGAATAAGAAAAACTCCTGTCCCTGTGGTAAATCATAGAGCAATGCCTGGAATAAGCGGCCCTGCGAAGTTGAGTCCAATTTGTTAGCCAGTAATCTAAAGTTTTTAAAATGAAAGGCATGACAATACATGAGTAGGTCTGGTAGGGCCAAACCCCCGATTTTTAACCCCCTCCTTAACTTTTTCCAGGTTATCCTGGGAGATTTACAAGCCCAGATAAAGGAGCCGATCTTGCCTTGAAGGCTCTTAATCTCTTTCTGTGGAAATAAAGGAATGGAGTTATAAAGAAACGTTAATTTAGGGAGTATAGACATTTTGATGAGATTAACTCGTCAATATATGTTTAATGGCAGGCTAACCCATCTTGTTAATGTTTTTGTAATTTCTTTTACTACTGTTTGCCAACTAATTTTCGGTATATTCTTTAGTTCTTGAGTCAAATTGATTCCCAAGTATCTCATTTTATATTTTACACCCTGAATGGGAGTACTATTATTCCACCCCATTATTTCTGTCTTCTCCCTGTTTATTTGATATCCCAAAAGCCTTCCAAATTCCTCAGCTAGATAAAATAGCCTAGGTATGGCGTCCACGTGATTGGAGGTGTATAAGAGAAGGTCGTCTGCATACAGTGCGGCCTTAAGCTCTAGGTCTGCTATTCTAAAAGGTTGAATTACATGGTCAGCCCTAATACAACATACAAAAGGCTCAATATAAATGCCAAACAAAAGGGGGGATAAGGGGCAGCCCTGTCTCGTGCCGTGGGATATTTTGAACCAGTCGGACTGGCCATTATTAACCAAAACTTTAGCTCTTGGATCCTGATACAAAGATTTAATGCCCTCTATGAAGATTGGAGGAAACCCAAACCCAGCCATAGTAGCCCATAGGTATTTCCAGTTTACCTGGTCAAAAGCCTTGGCTGCGTCTATCGCAATTAAAGCTAACGGCAGCCCTCTGTCTTCAGCATAATCTATGGCTCCAATCACCTGGAAAGTTAACTTATTCAGCTAAACCCTCTTTGATCCGGGTGAATTATAGATTTTATAATTTTGGCAAGTCTAGTTGCCAAAATCCCCGAGTAAAGTTTCAAATCTGAATTCAAAAGAGAAATAGGCCTATAGGACTACATTTTTTTAGGGTCTTTATTAGGCTTTGCGATAAGAGTGATCGTGGCTTCAGCTCAGGTGGGGGGATGCTGTGGCCGTGAATCAATAAATGGTTAAAAAGTGTAGTAAGCACAGGTACCAATTGCTCTGAATAATCAATATAAACTTCACTCGGTCGCCCAACCGGGCCAGCAGCTTTCCCCCGCTTAATTTTTTTAAGTTGAGCTATTACTTCCCCTTCCATGATCTCACTCTCCAAATACTCCCTGTCTATTTCTGAAATTTGGGGTAAATTTCTCTGGCTTTACCAAGTCTGAGCTTCCTCCATCCCAAAACTCTTATCTTCTGTATATCGGCCTTGCGAGAAGGGCCCGCACTTTTCCCCATACTCGAAATTTTTCAGCTTACTGGTTTCCCATTTTTTCCTAATGGTCTTTTCATCACTGACTTTAAGAGATAGTTGTAAATCAAAAAGCTCCTTTTCCAGTTCCGGAATCCTCTCTCTATCTGAAACAATAGCCACTTGTAATTCAGAGTCTTTTTCAATAATTGCTTTCAAATCATCATGCTTTTATTTTTAATAATCTTCCTATTGTGAGCCATTAAAGAGCTCAAAACGCCTCGTAAAAGGGCCTTATATGATTCCCACACGGTCTGAATGGTAGAGGAGCCAATGTTAATATTTAGAAATTCAATTGTTTTTTCTCTCACTCCTACTTTTACTCGATCATCTAAAAGTAGTGTCCTCTCTAGTGTCCATCTAATATCCGGGGGTCTAGAGCTTAATGAAAAAAACATTTCAACAGCCGCATGATCTGATATCCCCACTGGGGTATGGGAAAGAGAGGTTATGTCTGTAAGCAAATGTTGGTATACCAAGAAGTAGTCTATTCTCGAATAGTGTTTATATTTCTTACTATAGAATGTGAACCCACTAGTAGAACCATATTTAGCCCTCCAAACGTCCAACAAATTAAAATCTTTCATCATAGATCCCAGGACAGAAAGTGATTTAGTAGGAGCATGGTATTTAGCCTTTGAGGTCCTATCCAAGTTGTAATCAAAAATCAAATTAAAATCTCCCCCCAAGACTGTCGTAATTTGACAATGGCCGAGTTAGCGCTTAGCTGTGCTACACGTTTTTCCGCTTAACTTGGCTATACTTGGAAACGCCATTTTGTGTGTTACGGCGGCCATCTTAGATCATAAGCGGCCTCTTGGCCAGCGTGCCCTTTAGTCCGTTGTCCGTGCTACTGACCACTTGAGTTTGCCCAGCAACAGACTATTTTTAGTACTGGTCAAGCCTGTACATGCGCAGTCCCCACTGACCAGTCACCCCTCAGGAATGTGCCGCCAAACTGACCAGCGGAGTTGTAACCCCTCCAATGAGCTGGCTGTGTTCCAAAAATGACCATATATGTACATAACGCTCTGTAACTTTGTACCGCCTATCTTTTTATTACCTGTAAATTGTATAAAAGAACGCGTCACACCGATGTTCGGTGTGATACTTCTTGCATTACCGAAGGGTGCTGTAGGAATGTACCACCACCCCATGGGGTCTTAATAAACTTGTTCTTTGAATTTTTCAGTTTCCGTGTCAACAGTTCTTGAATGTAAGTGGGTTATCTTCGGAGCATGTAGGCCTTGGGAACCCGATACTACAAATTGGCGACCACGAAGGGACTCATCGGCGACTCGGATGCCCGAAGGAGAGGTCGTGACGAAGGTTTGGAAACTCGCCATGGACGCGTACGCTGCCACCGAGTGACCCGAGTCTTGGCACCCGCGGTGTTTCTTCCTTTCCTTCTGATCTGACCTTCCAGGTGGCGCCGGTCTCCGACTGAGTTCTCGATCGTCTGCGTTGCTGGAAAGTGCCGTTTGGCTGATTTGATTAAAAGACCTTGGCAGTTGGAATCTGGACCTTTGAGATTTTGGGTAAGATTTGTGATCGGTAAGGTAGTCTGCGGACGCTTACTGAAGTTCTATGATTTGTGATCGGTAAGGTAGTCCTCGGACGCTTGCCGAAGTCCTATGACCTATGATTTTGATTTGAGTTAGCTAACATTTGTGAATTTGTGAACTTTGAATCTATATGTGTAGTGCACTTCACATAGGCAGGCATGTAGAGATGTTTCTCTAATTTTGTTTTTTTTCCTTTGAGCGGCACGTTTGTGTGAAGTACTGTAAGTGCCATTTAATACGGTATCGCGCTTTCGTGATACTTTTTGAACATGCCTGTTTTAAGCACACTCCGAGGGATGTGCTGTCTTGGAAATGGTACCACAATTAGGTTAGCGGAAGCACAGCCGGCTCCCCCAGAAGGAACACCAAATCGTGAAATGTATATCAAATTTGGCCTTCCCCCTATAATGTACAGTAAATTATGGAATAAGTATACTAAATCGGATCCTGAATGGCAATGGCCTCTACATGGGTCGTTTGATTTACGTAAAGTACAGTTTGTGGAGCAATGTTTGTTTCAACGAAGGTCTAGACAAAATATGTTTGATTGTGTACGAATGTGGGAGAAAGCGGTGCGTGAGCGAATGAAACGTGAAGTTGCCTTGGCGGACAAAGAGCAGCGCAAGGCTGCTCGTGATAAGGCTTTACAGCTTGAGGAAAAGGAGGCTCAGGAGAAGAAAGAGAGGGAGGAACGGGAACGTAAATTGCAAACGACTGGTCAATTCCCTATTCGCCGACCGCTTTATC
Source organism: Lissotriton vulgaris (assembly GCF_964263255.1). Lineage (NCBI taxonomy): Eukaryota > Metazoa > Chordata > Amphibia > Caudata > Salamandridae > Lissotriton > Lissotriton vulgaris. Next base: position 1,000,789,855 of record NC_141696.1, on the reverse strand, counting down.
CTGTCCTTAATAATGAAATTGATGATTTTTCATTGCTAGATCGATCACCGCCTCCGTACGTCTCGCCTACGGCTCCAACTGCAGATTCGGAGGACGACGGACAGGATAAGCCGGGAAAGAAGGGTGTATCTGGTGTCAGGTTTTCTGTGGAGAGATCCGCGCATTTACGTAGTTGGGCTCGTAAAGTGCATACGAATTTTGTTACTCAGGCTGATGTTATTGCTGAAAGGAGTAATTGGACAGAACAAGAATTACTGTATTTTCTGGCTACTTTGGCAGATGAAGTTGTTATTACATATCGTCAATTTTCAGATACGCTAGAACCTAAGGTTGTGTCAGTTCACCGTGAGAATTTGGATAAAGGTATATTTGATCTTGCAGATGTCGATGCCCTTTACAAGCAACTGATCCAGCTGCGGGATGAGACTACCAGTTTGCGGGACGAGCGGAAAAAGAATAAGGAGTCCGGGTCGGAGTCTACTGGGCAATCTAAGGAGTGTTCTCTCCGGGGTTCAGATAAGAGTTCTGCAATGCATGTTATGCCTATGCGTGAAGCCGCACCTTTGTATGTTCCACCAAAAGGGGAAGGTACAGATGATGATAAAATGTCAAAGGATGCGAAGGGGTATTTTATATATAACTGGGTGTATACGCCTTGGAATAGAGCAGATGTTATGGCGTTGAAAAATTCTTTACCTGACCTTCGTAAAAATCCGGCAGCATTCTATGAAGGGGTGGAAGGGGCTATTTCGTCTTGTGTGATGACTCTTGTCGACATAGATCTGTTTTTTGGGTTAATTCTTCCGCCTGATATGTGGAGACAAATTCGTAAAAACAATGATGAAACAATACTTGGGGGAACATGGAAAGAAAGAAATGCAGCTGATTTAGATAGGGAACCGGCATGTAAACCTTGCCAGTTGATTTTAGACCTCCCGGCGGCTATTTTGAATAAATTAAAAACGCTCGTACCTTCTAAAAAAATCGATTGGACCATGTTAGCTTCGTGCAAACAAAAGCCAGATGAAACGGTTTCAAATTTCTTTACACGCTTCGAAGAGGCGTTTCATGATTACAGTGGTCAATCTTTAACAGATGATACGGGTCAGCATTTGTTTGTAGATAAGTATGTGGCTAATCTCCTACCGGAGATTGCAAAGCGATTGAAATCGAGTGAAAGTTCCTGGGCCACGGCGACCCCTGCGTCTTTGTTAACTATGGCTCAGTATTATGAGCGGCAGGAGTTGGAGGCTAAAGAAAGTGTTGATAAAAAAGCGAAAGAATTGAAAACGAAGGTGATGTTGGCGCAGGTTCGGGGAACACAGGGTAGAGGGAATGATAGAGGTAGACGAGGTGGAGGCAATACGTCGTACGGTCGTACGGATATAGCGGAGGATCAATGTGCTTATTGTAAAGAGTTTGGGCATTGGGCTGACGATTGTCCGGTACTTCGTGAACAACGTAGCCAGCGTGGTCGAGGAGGCGGTAGGTCGAGGGGCAGTTATACGGGGGCGAGAGGTGGTGGAGGTGATCGTGGAAGGGCTGAGGAAAGGGGCCCTGGCCAGGATGAACGAAATACTTTTGATAGACGAAACCAATATCAGATATCGGAGGGTGAGAATGTGGAGCACCAGGATTATGTGCATGCATAGGACTGCGTAGGATGGGGTACGGAATCAATTGAAGTGCCGGTAGATCAGAAGGGTCCATATGTAACAGCGGGCATTTTGGGTTCTACTGATCAATTTCTAGTCGACACAGGAGCTACTCGTAGCGCTTTGTCAAAAAACTTGGTTCTGAGGGCTCCCCTGTCTGGCGAAATGATAACATGTGTAGGGTTCGATGGCAAACCCTCCCCTATCCCATTGTCAAAACCCCTTGCACTTTGTCTTGACAATTTTTTTAGTTTTGGTCAATTTTTGTTATCGCCCCATACACCAGATAATATCCTGGGCATTGACTTGCTTAAATATTTTCGAGCAACGATATGGTGCGCTCCTGAGGGAGTGCGGGTTATCCTGAACGACAATTATCCTGACTCAGATAGGTTTTGTACTATACTAGACATTCCAGCTTTGGCCTCTCTCCCGCACACGTTATGGGCGACCTCAGACACGGATGTGGGAGAGATGCGTATTCCACCTATTCATATTACTGTTAAGGAGGGGGCCTCTCTGCCACGGGTGCCACAGTATAAGATTTCAAGGGAAGGTGAAATTGCCCTGACACATATTGTTCAAGATTTGATAACTGCAGGAGTGGTGGAGGAGGTTCCTTATAATGTTTGTAACAGCCCTATTCTTCCGATCCTTAAGAGAGATACTGACGACAAAGTCTATCGGTTTATTATTGACTTGAGAGAAATTAACAAAACTGTCATTCCCCAATACCCGGTGGTGTCCGACATTACGACCTTGCTTACACTGGTACCACCAACGGCAACGACCTTTAGTGTTATTGACTTGAAAAATGCGTTCTTTTCTATCCCTGTCAATCCTGATAGCAGATATTTGTTTGGCTTCACGTTAAATAATAAATCGTATAGATTTTGTCGTGTTCCTCAAGGTTATACTGAGAGCCCGAGCATCTACAGCCAGGCTTTGAAAAGACAGCTTGATTCCTTTGAGTTACAGTCGGGGGTTGTCCTTATCCAATATGTGGATGACCTTCTGCTTGCTGCAGATTCTTATGCACAATGTGAGGAGAGTACGATTGCGTTGCTTTCTTTCTTGGCACAGAATAATCACAAGGTTTCTAAGAAAAAACTTCAATACTGTAGACCCAAGGTGACCTACCTCGGTCATCTTTTGTCTAAGGAGGGGCCTGCATTAACATCAGATCGAATTCAGGCGATTTTAGATACACCAGTCCCCCGCACACAGAGAGATGTACGCGCCTTCATAGGGTTAACGTCCTTTTGTAGGCAGTGGATCATGGGGTTTTCGCACATTATAAAACCCTTGCTAGCGTTACTGTCTAAAGCTACACCAATGCCCCTTGAATGGACAGATGAATGTCAGAATGCTTTTGAACAATTGAGACAGGCCCTTTGCTCCGCTCCTGTATTAGGCACACCAGATTACACGAAGATTTTCACATTGTACATGCACGAGAAAGATGGGTGCGCGTTATCAGTGTTAGTGCAAGCACACGGGGATAAGCAGAGGCCATGTGCGTATTTTTCTGCCATTCTTGATCCTGTAGCACGAGGGTTACCTGGGTGTTTTCGAGCAGTGGCAGCAACAGCAGTAGCTATAAGGCAGAGTGAGGGAATAGTGTTATCGCACAAATTGTTGGTGCTAGTTCCCCACGCAGTAGATGCCCTGCTAAATCAAACAAAGACCCAATATCTCACGAGTGCACGGTTAACAGGATATGAGCTTACACTGTTGGCGCCACATATCACACTGAAAAGATGTGCTACCCTGAACCCTGCCACTTTATTGCCCTATCCGGTCGAGGAGGGTCAGGAAGACAAACAACACGACTGTGTTTTTCTGACCGAGGAACAGACAAAGGGTCGTGTCGACTTACAGGATATGCCACTTCCAGATGTGGATGGGGAACTGTGGGTTGATGGATCGTGTTTGAGGCTGCCAGATGGCACGACTTCCACAGCCTATGCGATAACGACACTTAAGACAGTGGTGGAAACAGCTAGAATACCACAGAAATCGGCCCAAGCAGCAGAGCTGATAGCTTTGACAAGAGCCTGCGAATTGAGTGCTGGCCTATGTGTGAACATATACACAGACAGCCGGTACGCCTTCGGAGTAGCACATGACTTCGGGCTACTCTGGAGAGAACGTGGGTTTTTGACTTCTCACGGAGTACACATTATGCACGGAGAACTAGTGCGTGATCTCCTAAACGCGTTGCTTTGTCCAAAGAAAGTAGCGATAATAAAATGTAGTGCCCATAAAAAGATCACCGATAAAGTGGGTCAGGGAAATGCCTTTACGGACAGCATAGCGAGACAAACGGCTATGTCCCGAACTGACTCCCCCATGTACGTGACACAATCACAGGCTGAGCGATGGAATGATGCTAGAGCAGAGATATTAGATATTCAGAAATCAGCTACTGAATCAGAACTTGCGGCATGGGCAGCAGATGGGGTGCTAGATGATGAAGGTTGTTGGAGAAGCAAGGACATGGAGAAATGGAAATTGCCTGCAGCTTACTTGCAAGCGATGGTCCAGATGACACATGGTTGGCGCACGTGGGGGCTCTTGCAATCACTCGACTGTTAACACGAGTTTGGGAGCATCCCGAGATTGCTAATACCGCCAAGAGAGTAGTGCAGACCTGCCTGATAAGTTTGCAGCACAATCCTGCAAAGGGGACCCATACTCCGAAAGGAGGGTTCGTCCCACCTTCCGCACCATTCGAGGGAATCCAAATGGATTATATCCAGCTTGAGCGTTGCAACAATCTGAAGTATGTCTTAGTGGTGGTATGTGCTTTTAGCAAATGGGTAGAGGCTTTCCCCACGAAAGACAATACAGCCCTGACAACAGCTAAGGTGTTGCTTAAGGAGTTTTTCCCTCGATTTGGAGTTTGCAAATTTTTGTGGAGCGATAATGGGCCTCATTTTGTCGGGAAAATTGTGGAGTATGTGCTGAAGGGGCTAGGGATTCAGCAGAAGTTTCATGCTGTGTTCCACCTTCAGTCGGCAGGTCTTATTGAGCGGTACAATGCCACGTTGAAACTCAAACTGGCTAAGATTGTGGCGTCTACGTCATTGAAGTGGCCGGATGCTTTGCCGCTAGCATTACTCTCTCTCAGGTCAGTGCCCCCGTTCGCGAACTGGCCTCACACCGTATGAGGTGGTGTTTGGAAGGCCTATGAATATTTGGGGAGTGCCCAAGCCACGATTAATACATGATGTGCCTTGTATAATGATGAACGATTATTTGGCACGATTAACAAATGATTTGCTTTCTATTCATCAACAGGTTCGAGAAGCGCTCCCTGACAACTCTACTGGAGAGGGCCATGATCTTCGCCCTGGAGACCACGTTATGATCAAATCGTTTGAGAGGGCGAACAGCTTGGAACCGAGGTGGCGTTGCCCCGAGCAGGTCCTCCTGGCGACTCGAACAGCTGTACGAGTGACCAATAGGAAGCGGTGGGTGCATTCAACACACTGCCGTCGTGTCTCTCCTGATCTGGTGAATCCTGCTGTGTTGACCGACTACAAAGAGATTCTGGAGAAAGAAAAAAGCCCAGCTGTGACGTCGGCCGAAATTGAGGGAGCCTTCCCGGACCACACTGTTTCTGGACGAGAGCGCTATAATCTGCGGCCACGATAAGAAGATTTTTTTTGGTTTTCGAGACTGGTTGGTTACCGCTCTGGGGTTTGTGAAACGGAAACCGGGAATCTCAAGGGGGGGGGATCAGTTCTGCCAAGAGTAGCGACACCCGTCTTGACCCCGGAGAAGAAAACAACGGCTACCTCGGAGCTCAGCACCGTATTTTTCTTTTTTAGGTATATACATATGTATATTTGAGACTTTATGAACAATTTGAACTATCTGAGACATCAAGAACTTTTTGAACTATGGCGTCTTCCGCATCACGAGACAAAAGAATACTTGGTGCCATCCTTTTCGTCTTGACCATTGTGGTAATAGCTGTGATAGCCTGGGTAGTTGAACTTGTGGTGCCTGCACGTGAACATTTGCTGCCGACTACCCCGGCTCCATCTGAACATTTTCACTTCTCCTTGCCCTATCATGAAGAACGACACCGACAGACTTATTTGAACAATAGTTTTATTCAGATTCTGCATCATACACATAACATGACAAATACGTCTAATTGTTGGGTGTGTGGGATGTTGCCTGGGCACCAGAAGAAAGGGGGCACTCCACTCATTCCTCTCCCGTTTTCACATAATGGATCCTGTAATGCCTGGTACACTCTTCTCTTCACTTTGAGATGGCCAACAAAAGGGGGGGTGCTTTTCCGTTTGAATAAAATTTGTTATCACGACAGGGATGGGTATCCACGGGCTGAGGGTACTCGATTTGAATGGGAGGAGTACCGCCCCGAAAATGCGTCTGCTCCGCGTGTGTACAGCAATCAACGGAACATCAATGTATCCAGCTCACATGTTATTAATGTCATTGCTACTAAAGCTGATCTGTGTATACGCAATAAAGGTACAATTCCGGTGGGGAAAAGTGAATGCAACACCACACTTACCTTTGACAGCCCGAATGGCATATCGTTTGTAGCATCTCGCAATACTTATTTCATTTGTGGAACGAAAGGTTATCATCAGCTTCCGTTGGGATGGTTAGGCACTTGTTATGTATCTTTTGTACTACCCCCTGTATTCATCGCCCCGCCAATGTATCATAATGATTATATTTTGTATCACGACTTTGTTTTGAATCGTGTCAAACGGACTGTTGTTCTGGACGATATCGACCAGACCGATACTGCCTTACAGCAATATGTGGACTTTAATTTGGGACTGTTTTCCTTTGTGGGGACCGCTCTGAATAGTCGGAAAATACGACGATTGACCCGTGTTGTTGAGGCTGTAGCCAATGATACTGCTATTGCACTTGGAAATATTACGGAAGAACTCCAGATTTCTAGGATTGTTACGCTCCAAAATAGAATGGTGTTAGATGTAGTTCTGGCTGACCGTGGGGGGGCATGTAGAATTATCGGAAGCAGCTGCTGTGTATACGTACCTGACAATTCACCATCTGTTTATGATGCTATTTCGAAATTGCATAAGATAGCTGCTGAAATACACCCGGACAATGGAACTTGGACTCTTTCAGGGTGGTTCTGGTCAATGCTTACCGCTTGGGGTTGGAAACTGCTAACGATTTTATGTATCATTGTGGGGATACTGTTCTTTGTATGCTTATGTATTCAATGTGGCCCAGCTTTATGTTCTATGTGCTTATCGGCTTGCGTACCATCAAGACGAGCTCTTGCTCATGACAAAATGATGCTTCATAAAGAAGTAACTCAAATAATGTTAATCGATATTGAAGATGAACACCCTGATTATGTTCACCATGAGGTAGCTTCAGCTAAACGCTAAAAGGGTCGTCTGGCGTAATTTGACAATGGCCGAGTTAGCGCTTAGCTGTGCTACACGTTTTTCCACTTAACTTGGCTATACTTGGAAACGCCATTTTGTGTGTTACGGCGGCCATCTTAGATCATAAGCGGCCTCGTGGCCAGCGTGCCCTTTAGTCCGTTGTAGGTGCTACTGACCACTTGAGTTTGCCCAGCAACAGGCTATTTTTAGTACTGGTCAAGCCTGTACATGCGCAGTCCCCACTGACCAGTCACCCCTCAGGAATGTGCCGCCAAACTGACCAGCGGAGTTGTAACCCCTCCAATGAGCTGGCTGTGTTCCAAAAATGACCAAATATGTACATAACGCTCTGTAACTTTGTACCGCTTATCTTTTTATTACCTGTAAATTGTATAAAAGAACGGGTCACACCGATGTTCGGTGTGATACTTCTTGCATTACCGAAGGGTGCTGTAGGAATGTACCACCACCCCATGGGGTCTTAATAAACTTGTTCTTTGAATTTTTCAGTTTCCGTGCCAACAGTTCTTGAATGTAAGTGGGTTATCTTCGGAGCATGTAGGCCTTGGGAACCCGATACTACAAGACCACAGGACCTGAGGTCTCTAGTAGACCTGCTGCCAATTTCAAAAGAGGACCAGGATTGTCATCATTAGGGCCATAATACACTGCACATGGATAATGAATACTATAAATAGAAAGGGCGGCCACAATCCATCTACCAGTCTGGTCTGTTTCAGTCTTTATCAGCCTTATACCCCTATTTGCCCTAACAACTATCGCAACCCCCCTGGTTGTCCCCCTCTGTCTGGAACACACTATTTCCTGCACCCACCCCAGTGTCTTACATACATTCAACTCAAGGTGTGTTTCTTGTAATAACATACGGTGGGCATCTGTGTTTCTTAAAAATTCGCAGACCCTAGATTGTTTCCTTCTTTCACCCATACCATTCACATTCCAGGAGAGGGTTTTAATACTTATTGACCTACTCATGACCGTACTCTGTATTTTCTCCCATCCTGGGCTTGTGATTTTTCCTATATATGAGAACTTTTTTTTTGTGCTTTTTTCCCCACCACCCAACACCCCACCCCGACCCCTCCCCTGAGGAACCCCCCTGACATACCTGACCATGAAAACTGCCTTTAGGGCCCCGGGAGGACTGCCTTTTGGGTCTACATTCATCAACGGGATATTTTATTATGGCACCGACAATGAGAAAAAAAATAATGTTTAAGTACTAAGTGATAAAATTTCTATTATCGTGTTTTTTTTGTTGCTTTTTACTGTTCCTTTCTTTTCCCCATTTTTCCTATTAATTACCTAGACTCCATGTGTCCCAAGTGCCTCTGTGTGTCTCTATATGTCCCAGTATGTCCTGTTCTACCTCCAATATTTCACACCTTCTTTATTCCAAGCCTCTCTCCCCCTCTATCTCCTTATTCGCCGGGTTTTTTTCCCCTTCCCTATCACTTCTGTCTCATCAAAGTTAGAAGATCATCCACATCCGTGGTCTGGGTACAGTTGTGCATTTTATTCTTCCACATGATCTTTAGAAGGGCGGGGAACTTCATTTGTACTTGGGCTTCAAACGATCTTAATTCTGGCATTCTAGTGCCCAGCTCCCACTGCCTCTGGGCTGTTCTCCCTCCTATATCAGATCTAATAAGATATGGGATTGCCCGATAGTGAAGGTCCGATTTAGAGAGACTTCTCCCCAAGATTAACTCTTTGATACTGAAAGTCTGGAAATTCACCAAAATTTTCCTTGGCGCCTTTCTGTCTGCGTGTAACTTGAAGGGGTCTCTATGTACCCATTGTATTTCAGCCTCCAAGTCAATATCTGGACGGTCTTTTAGGACACCGTCCCTTAACAGATTACAGACAAACCCCTTAATGTCATCCAGCTCCTCTCCCTCTGGTATTTTTAAAATTCTCAAGTTATTTCTTCGAGCTTGGGTTTCCAGCCTCTACACGTCAGAGGCTAAAGATCTATTCTGTACTTTCAGAGTTTCAACATCCTTTGAGTTCCCTTGGACTGATTTAGTTAGGGCTACAACTTCCAGTTCCAGTTTCCCGGTCCGGGTGATAACATCGTCTAATTTAGACTCCAATAGGTCAAACCTGTCATGAATCGCCTTTTGATTGCCCTCCGAGATCTTAAATTTAGTCATCAGATCTCCCCTTAAGGACTGAAAAAGGGAACCCAACCTGTCCACATCTAAGCTCTCTAGTTCCTTGTAACCCCCTGAACCTGAATCGGGTCCGGACCCTGTGCCGAATACTTTCCCTGAGTAACAACCACACATTGCAGTGAGGGGACTGGCATTGTCAGAGGTATCTGGGACTGGCCAGCCTGGGGGTCTAAACCTGTACCTCTGACCACCGCCTCGGCCACCTCAGTCAATTCTGACATTATCCCACTCCCGGCATCGGACAGACCCGCCAGAGGAGCAAAATGATTCTCTAAAGGGAGCGCGGGAGTCTCCATACTCTGTGTAGTAAGGTTGGTCTCTGCCTGTATATCGTGACCAGCAGCCTGCTCCATTATCCTAAAGTAAGTTTTAAGTAAGGGCAAATTTTTTGTAAGAGGCAATTGCACAGTTTTAGGCACCTTAGCTTTTTTTTATATTTCCTACTTTTTTCTTCCCCTTACAGGGGGTTAATGGCAAGGGCCGTTCTCTTTCTACAGGGTCTAAATCCCCGCCTACTTTCAGCTCCTGTGATCGAAGTTGGTACCTGTTCCTTTGCCTCCCAGGCATAAAAAGTGATGTGACCAGTTGTTGGCCTTGTTTCCGACGTAGTACTTTTATAACCGGTGCAGTAGCTGGTATAGAGACCAAAACAGAACCTGAGCTATCTAGGGGGGGGGGGGGGGCGGTTTCTCAATTGGCCTCTGCCTCTGCCTCGTAGCGTGCTCTTGTGCAGCTCTCGGTAGTGTTCTTCTATGGGTTTAACTGGGGCAGGAACTCCTATATCATGCTCCATAAACTCTCGCTTCAGCGTTAACCCCTCACCACAGCACCTTACCGACTGGGCTTGCACCGGTACCGCATCGCACCAAGAGAGACTAGAGACTCTCTCGCAGACCGGCCCATGGAGCTGCAGCAGCGCGAGTACCAGACGTGAACGAAACCACAGGCTCCTCCGGCGTACACCCGGATTTTCCTCCTCCACCACTTCCTTCCAAATCATATGCGCCAAAGAGCAGGTCCTAGCGCCGCCGCCACTGCTGCACCTAAGCCGTGTGTATTCTTAGATAAACCTCGGGGGCAAGAAGAAAATAGAAGGTGATAATTAATAAATGGGACTTCCTCAGTTACTGCACCGTCTCCATCTGAATCTTACCGCTACTAAGCGCCTATTCCAGCTGCCTGTTGTCCTGCTGCATTCCTCAGCGTTTTCCAGCCATCAGACAGTCTCCCGGAGCCGCTGCGACTGGCGTTCAGCCCGCCGCCATGTTCCTCGCTAGCTCCGCCTCCCAATCTCTCGTCCACTCACACCTGTTAATTCGAATGTCTAACATTTTTGTGTAGATTTTACAATCTGTATTGATTAATGAGATGGCGTTAGATCTGGGGTTCTCTAGTTGGCAGCGGTAGGTACCACTCTCCAAATAGGGACCCTTGCTTCTAGTCAGGGTAAGGAGGAAACACTCTTCAGATAACACCTGCTCACCCCCTTGGTAGCTCGGCACGAGCAGTCAGGCTTATCAAAAGCAATGTGTAAAGTATTTGTACTAACACTCACAGTAACACAGTGAAAACACTACAAATGGACTCCACAACAGTTTGGAAAAATAAAGGTATTTAATCTAAACTAAACAAGACCAAAACAACAAAAATCCAACATACACAGTTTAAGAATATGGTTTCAAAAGAGTTCTTAGGGTTGCATTAAAATAATCCACAGTTGCGTTACGTTTTAGCCAACAGTACCTTTAGATGTGACAAAAGTTCCAAGTGAAAGCTGTAGCGTTGAAAAGCAGGCGATGCGTCACTCCTAAGACCCTGGGGGAGGTGATGCAACAACCCCGCGGGACGTAGAGGGCATGTTGCGGTGACTCCGGTCTGTATGGCGAGGGATGGGATACCTTGCGTGGATTCCGGTGCACACTTTTCGGTGGAAGCGGCTCACAAAAGGTACGATGCGACGATCTTTGGGGAGGTGACGATCTCCGGTGTGATGACCATGCGCGGCTCAGCGTCGATCTTCTCTTCTCGCGGCCCCTCGATGCAATGGCTCTGACACGATGTTCGCAGCGACGGGATGCGGTCCGCAAGCAAGCGGTGCGACGATCTCACCCAGGGACGACAGGCTCTGCAAAGATACATGCAGCGATGATATTCTTCCCGCACCGCACTGGTGCGTTACGCAAGCGAAGGATGCAATGACTCTGGCAGCGGCAACAGGCGCTGCGACGATCTCGGCCTTCGCGGCGGTGGGAATTTCCTTGCCAGGTCTAACATGTGTCCCCTCCAGCTGAAAGTGGGGAGAGCTGCCCCCCCTCTTGGGAGTTCTCTTCACTAAGGCAGAAGAATCTGGACAGACCATCCGTGTTGGCGTGTTCTGTACTATGGCGGTGTTCCACCGTAAAGTCCATGGACCACCTCAACAGTTTTGGGTTCTCACCCCTCATCTGCATTAACCATCTGAGGGGCCTGTGGTCTGTCTGAAAGCGGAAGTGAGTTCCAAACAGGTAGGGCCTCAGCTTCTTCAGAGCCCAGACCACAGCAAAAGCTTCCCTTTCAAATGCACTCCACCTCTGTTCCCTGGGGAGTAGCCTCCTACTAATGAAAGCTACAGGTTGGTGCTGGCCCTCGTCGTTGATCTGTGAGAGTACTGCTCCCACACCATGCTCTGAAGCGTCTGCCTGCACTATAAACTCACTGGAGAAATCAGGTGCCTTGAGCACTGGTGCTGTGCACATGGCAGTCTTCAGGGAATCAAGAGCAGTTTGACAGGCATCGGTCCAATTCACTCTCCTGGGCTGCTTCCTTGAAGTCAGCTCTGTCAAGGGGGCAACAATGGTGCCATCTCCCTTGACATACCGTCTGTAATACCAGGTGAGACCTAAAAAGGCCCTCACCTCTGTCTGTGTCTTAGGGGGCTCCCAAGCCAGAAAGGTATCAATCTTCGCCTGTAGGGGCGCCACCAGGCCGCTCCCTACCTGGTGACCCAAATACACCACAGATCCCTGCCCTATCTGGCACTTACTGGCCTTGATAGTGAGGCCTGCCCTTTGCAGAGCCTTCAACACTTCACAGAGGTGTTACAAGTGTTTCTCCCACGTGGAGCTGAACACAGCAATGTCATCCAGGTATGCGGCGCTGAATTCCTCCAGTCTGGTCAGTACCTCGTTAACCAGTCTCTGGAATGTGGCAGGGACATTCTTCAACCCAAAGGGCATGACACGGAACTGGAAGTGCCTCTCCGGCGTTGAGAATGCAGACCTCTCTTTGGCCCCCTCAGTCAAGGCAATCTGCCAGTACCCAGAAGTTAAATCAAACGTGTTGAGGTATTGGGCAGCTCCCAAGTGATCCACAAGCTCATCAGCTCTGGGGTAAGTATGGGCCAAAAATCCGTTCCGCTCACGGAATTTGCGGATTTTCAGCAATTTCGCGATCCGCAAATCTCACGAAATTGCCGAAAAATCCGCAAATCCGCTAGCGGGCAGATTTTTTTTTTGCACATGCCCGAGATTAAATTATCTGTAATCCTTGATGGAGGTCTTCACACACGGTCACTGGAGGCAAATCTTCTGGCCCTTTACGCAGCTGCAGTGTAGGAAAAGCACTATACATTTACCCAACGAGCTAGCACAATGGCAACCCTACTGTCGCGCCATATCCCCGCAGCCCCATGCCTCATGGACTCCCCCACGCCGACATCACAGCCCCACAGAGAGTAGGACCCATTGCAGCCGGTCGACGATGACGCAGCACTCGAGCCAGACAGGAGCAGTCCATTCAGCACTGTCTGTGTTGCATGCAAGTGTGAAGTGGAGACATAGCAAAGAAGAAAGTTTCTAAGCGCATGTATTTTTGAATCAGAAAACATTGTTCTAAGGTAGCTACCCAGTGCGGTTACGAGACAGATTAAAGAAAGACCCCATGTATGAAATAACCTTAGGAGATTATGGTGTGCGTGACTAAAAAAAAGGCGTGCGTGCCTCAGAGAAGAACACATCAAGTGAGAGCGGACAGACACATGGGACATGTCTCTCTGCCCGACTGAGATACTGGGTGTGTGCGTGGAGACGCAAGAGGAGGGGGAAATGAGGACGCCGCAGACCCGATCAGTCTCGGCTGGTGTGTGAGTGGCCCAGACTAGGGCACTGGTCAATGTAAGAGGGGCTGGAAAGGGGACTTGTGTACATGCATGTACACGTGGGAGCAGAGAAGAGAAGCTATTGGCAATGACCACAAGGCACCAAGAGAGGATAGAGGAGGTACAAAGGGATGGAGAGGAGAGACTGGAAAGTAGAGGTGAGAGAAAGGAAGCATGCATTAACGCAGAGATTGGAAAGTTAAAGGGTGTATGGGGAAGAGACCTAGAAGTGAAGGGAGCAGAGAAAGAAAGTAGAGGTAGAAACGGCGGAGAATAGAAGGGCAAAAAGATGAAGTGAGGATGGAGAAGAAAGAAGGAATGTGGAAGAGAGAAGAGAGAAGACAAACAGAAGGATGCCAGGAAAAAAGAGAGGTTTCCAGGAGTGCATATGGGTTCAGGGGTCCGCTTTCCTTGTGTGTGCATGGAGTGTGTGTCTGTATGTTGTTCGTGAGTGCACCAGGGGGCTTGAATGTGCGAGGGGTTTGTGCAAGCATGTTGATTGTACACGATCTCCGTGCTTTGAGTGTTGATGTTTTACGTACTCTCCATGCGCGCTGTGTACACGCAGTGTGCGTACACACGTTGAATGCATGCCGGCTGTTCACCCCTGGGTGTGGTATTCTGGAGTGTGTTGTAATGACTGTCCATCCATTCCTTTGGAAGGTGAGAGAGCCATTCAGCCTGGCTCCGGGGACAGCAGGTGACACTGCCATACCTAGAAGGGGGGCTGGAGGGATGTATTATCGAGGGTGGAATCCCCAAGTGTGAGCAATTTGCTAAATAAAATAAAGAGTGTAAGATTGTCAGCACTCTAGTAACATTGCAAATATTACTGCATCCCCTCTTATATTCATTTAGAGATGATTAAAAAGCCCGTGAAGGGGGCTTGGCCGAGACAGCGATGTGAGCGGACGTGTCTCGCCTGAGCTCCGTCGCCCCGCTGCTTTCCTTGGCCTGTTTCCGCGTAGTTTCGGGGGAACATCCACCTCTGGGGTCCCCCCGTGCGCCACCGACCTTGCTGGTGTCTTCTCTGGGCGGCGAACGGCGACTGTGGAGCACCCAGCGGTTGCAACACCGGCATCCGGGACCCCCGCGGTCGGCCGCTGGCCGCCATCTTCTCGTGGTCCCTCTGCTGCACGCTTCGACTGGCTCCCGGGGAGAGGCCCGGCACAGCACCCCGGGCGAGGCACCGGAACACCCCTGCTCCCTTCTGTGGACCCCCCGCTCCAGCGGAGTCAACCTGTCGCCGGCGGAGTCGCGCCGGAGCTGCCGGAGCCGGGCTGCCCCGAGCGGAGCACTCAGCGGCGGCCTGGACGCCGAACCTACGCGAGCTCCCGGCTTCGACGAGGGAAGCAGGCCCAGACGCGAGGACTTGCCGGTGGCCCCTGCCCACGAGCCTTTGCATCATCACCCGACGCTGGACCCGCCCGGTGAGCTGCAGCGTGCTGACTTCCTTCCCTCCCCAGCTGCCTTCCCGGGGGGTCCGGCGACTGCGGGGCTTGGCGGTTGGTCTTCCCGCCATTTCCCCCCCTCGGTGGAGGGCTGCCCCGTTCACGGAGGATCCTGGCCGGAGTGCCCTCGGCTATCCTGAACTTTCTGGCGGCGGCCTGGAGTGCAGCCCGGTCGCTGCGTGCAAACGGGCCCTGAGCCCTGGTGGACCCCGCATCATCCAGTCGAGCCCTCTGGCCGCCCCCCTACTAAGGCCCGGCCCTGCCAAGCCTGGTGGGCCGCAGATTGAGCGCACCTGCCGCGTCTGCACGGGGACCCCGGGAGCCCTAGCCTTCTGCTTTTCCCGGCGCTGGGCCTCCTGCTGTTGGGGAGCTGGGTCACCTGGGGGGCCCCCCTGGACACTCTCTGGCTGCTGTGGAGGGGCAGTCTGTCGCCGGCGGAGTCGCGCCGGAGCTGTTGGAGCCGGGCTGCCCTGAGCGGAGCACGCAGCGGCGGCCTGGACGCCGAACCTACGCGAGCTCCCGGCTTGGACGAGGGAAGCAGGCCCGGACACGAGGACTTGCCGGTGGCCCCTGCCCACGAGCCTCTGCACCATCGCCCGTCGCTGGACCCACCCGGTGAGCTGCAGCGCGCTGACCTCCTTCCCTCCCCAGCTGCCCTCCCGGGGGGTCCGGCGATTGCGGGGCTTGGCGGTTGACTTTCCCGCCATCTTCTCCCCTCGGCGGAGGGCTGCCCCGCTTACGGAGGAACCCTGCTGGAGTGCCCTCGGTTATCCTGAACTTTCTGGCAGCGGCCTGGAGAGCAGCCCGGTCGCTGCGTGCAAGCGGGCCCTGAGCCCTGGTGGGCCCCACATCACCTAGCTGAGCCCTCTGGCCGCCCCCCTGCTAAGGCCTGGCCCTGCCAAACCTGGTGGGCCGCAGACCGGGCGCACCTGCCGCGACTGCACGGGGACCCCGAGAGTCTTAGCCTTCTGCTCTTCCCGGCGCTGGGCCTCCCGCAGTTGGGGAGCTGAGACACCTGGGGGGCTCCCCCGGACACTCTCTGGCTGCTGTAAAGGGGCCGGCTGGACGCTGCACTGGGAACAGGCCCTGACCCTGGTGGGATAAGGGGGCTGCGCCTAGCCAGGAGTCTTTGGCGGCCTCCGCCTGTGGGCCCCAGGCCCGATCTGCCGTGGGTCACCTGTACCCTTACCCATCACACGACTCTCCTGCCTTATCGCTACCTGGCCTCACCAGTTGCGTTATCTGCTCCCGCTCCAGCGGCCCCACCGCATTCAGGACTCCTTCACCTTGAGTGCACACCACGCCCTGCCAGCAGACGGACCCGACTACGGACTTGCGAGGGCAGCGATACACATTGCCTTCTCCTGCATCGTGGCCTTGCGCCCTAGGCCGTGAAACCCGGGCAGCTGCACCACTGGGAGCCAGTGTGAAACCCCTCGGCGCGCCTCCCGCCTTGGCCCGTCGATTGTGCGTGGCAGCCGTACCTGCCCCCCTCTGCCCTGCGGCGCCTCGAGTGGGCCATGACTCGCGGCAAGGGGAACAAACCGGACCCTCCGCCCACGACGACCAGAGGGGCGTCAGTAGCTTCTATGTGGGGCAAGGCGGGCTCCCCACCATCCTCTGGGGGCCCCTCATCGGCATCAGGGGGAAAGCCCCCGCCGCCAGCCGACTCTCCGCCGGTGACGCAGGCCTTCATGACCTCCTTCATGGCTGATCTGAAGACAGAGATCCGGTCCCTCAGAACGGAGGTCCACACCTGCGTCAAGGAACTGCGCAGGGAAGTCACTGTCGGCGATCGAGTCGACGGACTGGAGAAAACGGTCGACTCCCGCACCGGAGACCTGGAGCAGATCTGGCAGAGAGTGGCGACCCTTGAGGAACAACACATCCAGCTCCAGATCAAGCAGGAGGATTTGGAAAACAGGGGGCGACGCAACAACCTCCGCATACGGGGTATGCCACTTGGAGAAGAAGGGACTAATACCATGGCCTACGTGGCCCTGCTCTTGCAAGCGGTGTGGGGCGAGGAAGACGCCCCTCCACCGCGCCTCGACGGTGCACACCGGGTCTTTGGAGCGGGAGGGAAAGCGGGCCTCCTGCCCGACATCGTCACTAGACTCCACTACTTTACTGAGAAGGAGGCCATCCTGAAGGCAGCTAGGGACAACCCGGACTTGCAGTACGAAGGCCACAGGATCCAGATCTTTCAGGACTTGGCCCCCACGACGCTCCATAGAAGGAAGGTCTTCCGCCCGATCACCGAGAGGCTCCGGACCCTCAACGTCTCCTACCAGTGGGGCCATCCTTTTGCTCTCATCTTCAAGTGGGAGGGCAAGCGTAGGGCTCTCCGGTCCTACCGAGAGGCGGCGCACCTGCTAGGCATGCCGGAGTCCCCGGACCACAGCCCGACTCGCCCCTCCCGCCCGGAGAGGGCCCCCGCGCCCAGATTGGTCCACTGTGCGCCCCCGCCGAAGGTCCCCCCCGGTGGATGCGCTCTCCATTTCTCAGACCAAACAGGACATCATAGCACACATCCGCTCCCTTGAGGGCGATCGCGAGGAACAGACCTCCCAGCTCCTCGCTTCTGGCTCGGAGGGTGGGGATCGCCCCTCAACGCCGGACGGCCGCTGATCACTGCTATTGTACCTCGAGCTACCCTGGGCGCATGCTTACCAACTGGGCGCCTGGCCTTGCCCTCGCCTACCTCGGTGGTCTGATCCCACTGTTCTCGACATGGCCGGCACCCTCCGCCTCTTCCAGGCCGAACACCACATCGCCGAGCCCCAGCGCTCTGTAAGCGCCTGACCGGGCTGACTGGACCCCACGACCCGGTGCACCCCCCGAACTACCTTGAGGCAGCGGGGTGGACGGGCTCTGAGACGACTTGTCTACACACTACTTTTCCGGATCTCCGCTCCCTCCCTTTGTCCCGTAGGAAGTGACATTCCTGAGTTTGTCCAAACCCTCGGGTAGAGGATGTCCGGTACCTGGGACACTGTACTTTGGGCCCGTTGGCCTGTTATGGTTCTGTTTCTATTCTGCGTCTTATCTTCTTTCCTCCTCTCCTCTCTTCCTACTTTCCCCTTACACGTCCTTCTCTTCCTGTTCCTACCCCGCGCTCACGGAGGGGTGGCATGGTGGGTCCTGCGGGGGTCGCTGCGCGGGCGACGAGTTGACGCTTCTGCTGCCCCGCTTGCGGGAGGGTTTGCTAGGCCGGGACTTGCGCGACTTTCACCCACCCTAGCGCTATGACAGCAAACATCCCTACACCCTTGAAGGTCCTCTCCCTCAACGTCAAGGGGCTCAACTCTCCCAACAAGCGAAGGCAGATATGGCGCTACCTCCTGCACCACTCTCCTGACATTGTACTCCTCCAGGAGACACACCTCCTCAAAGGGGACATCAAACGCATGGCGCACCCTAGATACCCCACACAGTTCTGGGCATCCTCTGACACCAAGACAGCGGGGGTGGCAATCCTCTGTAGGGCTGGCATTAGGCGGGGACCCGTGAAACCCTTCAAAAGCACTGACGGGCGCTTCCTCCGAACCACGGTACAGGTAGGCTGTGCACAGCTCACTCTGGGATGTGTGTATGCACCCAACCAGTCGCAGGACAAATACCTCCAGGCACTATTGCGGGAACATTTCCCAACGGGCGACGCTAATACAATCTTGGGCGGCGACTTCAATCTTGTCTGGGACCCCGAGCTGGACCGCGCGGGCGCCCCCCTTAGCGGCGCGGGAGCGATGTCTTCTGCCCTCAAGACGCAGCTTACAGACCTGGGTCTTGTGGACGTGTGGCGTTATCACAACCCGGGGTCCCGAGACTACTCCTTCTACTCACACTCCCACCGGTCGTACTCCCGTATCGACTATCTGTTTACCTCCCTTGAACTGGCCCGAGACTCCTTGGCTGCCGCTATATCCGACATCTCTCTGTCGGACCACGCCCACGTGGAACTGTTATTGCAGGACCCTCAGGCTCGTGCCCCTCGCGAACGTAGGTGGGTGCTCCCGCTGAGAGTCCTTCGAGACCCGGATGACGTCGCCAGCATCCGCGACGCCATAGACTCGTATTTCACCGTTAATGACACCCCTGACCTGCCCTTTCACACGGTGTGGGATGCCTTTAAGGCCACCATTCGGGGCCACATCACCTCCTTGGCGGCTGCGCGGAGGAAGGAGGTGTTCAAGTTGGAAACCGACTTGGCCGGTGAGATCAAGCTGGCGGAGGCCCGAGATCGGGACGCCCCCACTCGGACAACAAAGAGAACCCTTGCCAATCTCAGGGGGCAACTCCGCGCACTGCGCACTAACAAGGCGGAATCCTCCCTGCTGGCGCTCAAGCAACGGTATTATGAGGGAGGGGACAAGGTAGGTCGCCTGCTAGCAGGCAGACTGCGGGCGCGCGCTGCTAGGGCCCACATTGCTAATGCCAAGCGGCAGGATGGCACTTGTGTCACTTCTGAGAGGGCCAAACAGGCTGCATTTGTTGATTAAAAAAAACCACCGCAATGGAGCGCACACCGCTAGCCCCTCCTCCGGATCGCCCCTCGGGATTCTGGTACTTGTAGTTCAGTAGTGGATCACCCAGGTGGGTGCAAGTCGGTACTTGTTGGACTGATGAATCTCTAGACCCGATACATGTCCCGGGTTTTTGGGTATCGCCCGAGACATGGCTCGGGTTTCGGGATCACTTCCCTCATCAGTAGAGAAAATGGTTTAGGGGTGGAGGAGAAGGCCGCCAAACAACAGTCAATGGCCTCGATGCCCGAACCGGCACGCAGGGCAGCATCCAGGAGCCCGTCGGCTCAAAGCTCAAGGGAGCCAATTAGTAAAAACCACCGCAATGGAGCGCACACCGCTAGCCCCTCCTCCGGATCGCCCCTCGGGATTCTGGTACTTGTAGTTCAGTAGTGGATCACCCAGGTGGGTGCAAGTCGGTACTTGTTGGACTGATGAATCTCTAGACCCGATACATGTCCCGGGTTTTTGGGTATCGCCCGAGACATGGCTCGGGTTTCGGGATCACTTCCCTCATCAGTAGAGAAAATGGTTTAGGGGTGGAGGAGAAGGCCGCCAAACAACAGTCAATGGCCTCGATGCCCGAACCGGCACGCAGGGCAGCATCCAGGAGCCCGTCGGCTCAAAGCTCAAGGGAGCCAATTAGTAAAAACCACCGCAATGGAGCGCACACCGCTAGCCCCTCCTCCGGATCGCCCCTCGGGATTCTGGTACTTGTAGTTCAGTAGTGGATCACCCAGGTGGGTGCAAGTCGGTACTTGTTGGACTGATGAATCTCTAGACCCGATACATGTCCCGGGTTTTTGGGTATCGCCCGAGACATGGCTCGGGTTTCGGGATCACTTCCCTCATCAGTAGAGAAAATGGTTTAGGGGTGGAGGAGAAGGCCGCCAAACAACAGTCAATGGCCTCGATGCCCGAACCGGCACGCAGGGCAGCATCCAGGAGCCCGTCGGCTCAAAGCTCAAGGGAGCCAATTAGTAAAAACCACCGCAATGGAGCGCACACCGCTAGCCCCTCCTCCGGATCGCCCTTCGGGATTCTGGTACTTGTAGTTCAGTAGTGGATCACCCAGGTGGGTGCAAGTCGGTACTTGTTGGACTGATGAATCTCTAGACCCGATACATGTCCCGGGTTTTTGGGTATCGCCCGAGACATGGCTCGGGTTTCGGGATCACTTCCCTCATCAGTAGAGAAAATGGTTTAGGGGTGGAGGAGAAGGCCGCCAAACAACAGTCAATGGCCTCGATGCCCGAACCGGCACGCAGGGCAGCATCCAGGAGCCCGTCGGCTCAAAGCTCAAGGGAGCCAATTAGTAAAAACCACCGCAATGGAGCGCACACCGCTAGCCCCTCCTCCGGATCGCCCCTCGGGATTCTGGTACTTGTAGTTCAGTAGTGGATCACCCAGGTGGGTGCAAGTCGGTACTTGTTGGACTGATGAATCTCTAGACCCGATACATGTCCCGGGTTTTTGGGTATCGCCCGAGACATGGCTCGGGTTTCGGGATCACTTCCCTCATCAGTAGAGAAAATGGTTTAGGGGTGGAGGAGAAGGCCGCCAAACAACAGTCAATGGCCTCGATGCCCGAACCGGCACGCAGGGCAGCATCCAGGAGCCCGTCGGCTCAAAGCTCAAGGGAGCCAATTAGTAAAAACCACCGCAATGGAGCGCACACCGCTAGCCCCTCCTCCGGATCGCCCCTCGGGATTCTGGTACTTGTAGTTCAGTAGTGGATCACCCAGGTGGGTGCAAGTCGGTACTTGTTGGACTGATGAATCTCTAGACCCGATACATGTCCCGGGTTTTTGGGTATCGCCCGAGACATGGCTCGGGTTTCGGGATCACTTCCCTCATCAGTAGAGAAAATGGTTTAGGGGTGGAGGAGAAGGCCGCCAAACAACAGTCAATGGCCTATTCCCTGCTGATGAGGGGTAAATACCCCGAAACACGTGTCCAGGGATGGCGAAGATAGATACATCGCGGAATACAAAACGACACTGACCATAGTCCTTAGGGGCGATCCCGCTGGTGAGTGAGTGGTGTGCGACCCCACCCCCTTTTGAAATGTTTAAGCTCCCTCGAGCTGTGGGCTGACGAGCCTGGGACCCCGCACCTGCGCGCCCGTGTGGTACTAGACCTGGCAATATTTGGCAGCCACCGGCAACCCCAGAAGATAAGAAGATGGCCTATTCCCTGCTGATGAGGGGTAAATACCCCGAAACACGTGTCCAGGGATGGCGAAGATAGATACATCGCGGAATACAAAACGACACTGACCATAGTCCTTAGGGGCGATCCCGCTGGTGAGTGAGTGGTGTGCGACCCCACCCCCTTTTGAAATGTTTAAGCTCCCTCGAGCTGTGGGCTGACGAGCCTGGGACCCCGCACCTGCGCGCCCGTGTGGTACTAGACCTGGCAATATTTGGCAGCCACCGGCAACCCCAGAAGATAAGAAGATGGCCTATTCCCTGCTGATGAGGGGTAAATACCCCGAAACACGTGTCCAGGGATGGCGAAGATAGATACATCGCGGAATACAAAACGACACTGACCATAGTCCTTAGGGGCGATCCCGCTGGTGAGTGAGTGGTGTGCGACCCCACCCCCTTTTGAAATGTTTAAGCTCCCTCGAGCTGTGGGCTGACGAGCCTGGGACCCCGCACCTGCGCGCCCGTGTGGTACTAGACCTGGCAATATTTGGCAGCCACCGGCAACCCCAGAAGATAAGAAGATGGCCTATTCCCTGCTGATGAGGGGTAAATACCCCGAAACACGTGTCCAGGGATGGCGAAGATAGATACATCGCGGAATACAAAACGACACTGACCATAGTCCTTAGGGGCGATCCCGCTGGTGAGTGAGTGGTGTGCGACCCCACCCCCTTTTGAAATGTTTAAGCTCCCTCGAGCTGTGGGCTGACGAGCCTGGGACCCCGCACCTGCGCGCCCATGTGGTACTAGACCTGGCAATATTTGGCAGCCACCGGCAACCCCAGAAGATAAGAAGATGGCCTATTCCCTGCTGATGAGGGGTAAATACCCCGAAACACGTGTCCAGGGATGGCGAAGATAGATACATCGCGGAATACAAAACGACACTGACCATAGTCCTTAGGGGCGATCCCGCTGGTGAGTGAGTGGTGTGCGACCCCACCCCCTTTTGAAATGTTTAAGCTCCCTCGAGCTGTGGGCTGACGAGCCTGGGACCCCGCACCTGCGCGCCCGTGTGGTACTAGACCTGGCAATATTTGGCAGCCACCGGCAACCCCAGAAGATAAGAAGATGGCCTATTCCCTGCTGATGAGGGGTAAATACCCCGAAACACGTGTCCAGGGATGGCGAAGATAGATACATCGCGGAATACAAAACGACACTGACCATAGTCCTTAGGGGCGATCCCGCTGGTGAGTGAGTGGTGTGCGACCCCACCCCCTTTTGAAATGTTTAAGCTCCCTCGAGCTGTGGGCTGACGAGCCTGGGACCCCGCACCTGCGCGCCCGTGTGGTACTAGACCTGGCAATATTTGGCAGCCACCGGCAACCCCAGAAGATAAGAAGATGGCCTATTCCCTGCTGATGAGGGGTAAATACCCCGAAACACGTGTCCAGGGATGGCGAAGATAGATACATCGCGGAATACAAAACGACACTGACCATAGTCCTTAGGGGCGATCCCGCTGGTGAGTGAGTGGTGTGCGACCCCACCCCCTTTTGAAATGTTTAAGCTCCCTCGAGCTGTGGGCTGACGAGCCTGGGACCCCGCACCTGCGCGCCCGTGTGGTACTAGACCTGGCAATATTTGGCAGCCACCGGCAACCCCAGAAGATAAGAAGATGGCCTATTCCCTGCTGATGAGGGGTAAATACCCCGAAACACGTGTCCAGGGATGGCGAAGATAGATACATCGCGGAATACAAAACGACACTGACCATAGTCCTTAGGGGCGATCCCGCTGGTGAGTGAGTGGTGTGCGACCCCACCCCCTTTTGAAATGCATTTGTTGATTACTACTCCTCTCTTTACGCTGAGGAGCCCACCTCTGCGGAGGCACGGGAGGCCGTACTCGCGAACTTTGAGGGATCCCCGCTGTCCCCGGCGTGCGCAGCCTCGCTGGAGGAACCCCTGCGGGAGGAGGAAGTGACAGAGGCTGTCGGGGACCTCCCCGTGGGAAAAACCCCGGGGCCGGATGGCCTGCCGCTGGCCTTCTATCGCCTGTTCCTGACCCAGCTCCGCCCGCATCTGCTGCGCCTCTACAGCTCCTTTTCTGACACCACCGGCCCGTCCCCTGATATGGGCATGGCGGAAATAGCCTTGATCCCCAAACCTGGAAAGGACCCTGATCTGTGTGCTTCCTACCGCCCCCTCGCCCTCCTTAACACCGACCTCAAGATATACACCAAGATCCTGGCCAAACGGCTGGATCCGCATATGCCGGGTCTGGTGAACCCGGACCAAGTGGGTTTTATACGAGACCGCCAGGGGGCCGACAATGTTCGCAGGTTGGCGCACTTAGTGGGAAAGGTGCACCATTGGAAGATCCCGGCCTGCCTCCTCTCGCTAGACGCGGAAAAGGCCTTCGACCGGGTCGACTGGACCTTCCTGAGGGCGGTCCTCGAGAAACTAGGTCTTGGCCCCACCATGATCTCCAGGTGCATGGCCCCTTACATTGGGCCACAGGCTAGAATCCGGGTCAACGGCCAACTGACGCCGCCGCTCTCGATCCACAGGGGCACGAGGCAGGGATGCCCGCTCTCGCCGCTCCTGTTCGCCCTGGCGGTCGAGCCGCTGGCGGAGCTAATTAGGCGTGCTCCTGACATCCATGGCGTCCCCCACGGGGGGCGTGCTAACAAGGTAGCGCTGTTCGCGGACGACCTGATCCTTACTCTCACAAACCCTCGAGTCTCCCTCCCGGCGGTGCATAACGCCCTCACACTGTTCGAGCGGGCGTCTGGCCTTAAAATTAACCACACCAAATCTTGGGCGCTTAACCTCACCATCCCCAAGGAGGAGGTCTCCTTCCTGAAGGGGGTCACGCCCTACCGTTGGGCGGATGATCACATCAAGTACCTGGGTCTAGACCTCACCCCTCACCTCGACTCGTGGTCCTCGAGGAACTGGGCTCTCTGCCGAAAGGAAGTCCTGGCGGACCTGCGGAAATGGAAGCCCCTGATGGTTTCCTGGCTGGGGCGGCTCAACGCGGTCAAGATGTCGGTCCTCCCCCGCATTCTGTATGTCTTCCAGTGTCTCCCCACCCCGATACCGATACACTGCATTAAGCACCTCCAACGCGACCTCACGTCTTTCATATGGGGAGGCAAACGGCCCCGATTCTCACAAAAAGTCCTCATGGAGCCGAGAGACAGGGGCGGCCTCGCCTGCCCGAATCTTCTCCACTACTATTGGGCGGCGCATCTCCGGTTCGTGATAGAATGGGGTGCACGCGAAAGCGACAAACACTGGTTCCACATGGACCGAGTGGTTACGGGACGCACCATCTGGGACCTGCCCTGGTTGCCGCGGGTGGCACGCTCCAGAAGTGCGTACATGGCGGTCCCCACGAGGACAGTTCTTGAGGTATGGGACAAAGTGGCAGTGTCCAAAGGTCTGACCACGTTCCCCTCTCCGCACACCCCCATTGCAGGCAACCCGCACTTTCCCCCTGCTGCTCAGACCCGGGCGTTCGAGAGCTGGACCCAAGGTGACTGCAGGGTTGCAGGGGATCTTTTTCTTGGTGGGTCGCCTAAATCGTGGCTGGACTGCAGGGAAGAATTCAACCTCCCTTTTACCGCCAGCTTACAGTACGCGCAGCTGCGCCACTGGACCTCGGGAGTCGATATGTACCAGGCTGCTTCCAGGGAGCACACTCCATTTGAGGAGTTGGCACGTTCCCTTGGGGGATTGAAGCGACTCATCTCCCAAATTTACAATATCTTGCAGCATCCCTCCGCTCCGCCTGCTCATCCCTACCAGAGACAGTGGCGGACAGCAACTGGCACTGACATCACGCCGTCTCAATGGTCTAGACTCTGGAACGACATCCCCAAATCTTACCGCAGCATCCCACAGAGGGAAAACGCATACAAGATGTTAACACAATGGTACTACACCCCCCTGCGACTCAGCAAAATGTTCCCTGCCGCCTCACCGCTGTGCTGGAGGTTTGGCGCTGCGACTGGCGACTTCATACACATCTGGTGGTCGTGCCCTGCCCTGGCTGTCTTTTGGAAGGAGGTCCTTAGTCACATTAAGGAGGTGTTGGGTTTTCCCCTCCCTGAGGAGGTTTGCACACTACTGCTGGGCGTACGACCCCCCACACTTAAAGCACTCACGCGCAGCGACTGGATCCTCACCCTCCACATGCTGGGCGCTGCCAAACAACTCATTGCTCTGTACTGGAAGCGGGCCGAGCCACCGCCGATAGCTTCCTGGTTCGTGCGCCTCTGGCAGGTTCTGACCATGGAGCTGCTCACGGCACGGATACAGTCAAGGGGGGTACGATTTAAGGCAGTGTGGGAACCTCTCGTACGTCACCTGTGCTCCATCAGCTATGCCCGCCGCATGCCTCCCAGGCTCCGCGCTTTGCAATTGTTCGAGGACGCCCTCATCCCTGCCGACCCAAGCAGGCTAGGCTCATAGTCGCTCCCCCCAGTGCTGGTTTGCGTCTTAGGCCTCTTGTAGGCGAACGCAGGTACACCTCCCTGGCCCTCTCCACCTCACCCCTGCTTTCCCATTTCCGACTTTTGCTTTCTTCTTGCCTTGCCGCTCTGGCTTCCGCCCCCCTTTGGGGCAGTTTGGTCCCTGTTGGGCCGTTGAAAATGTGACACCACTACTCTCCTTCTCACATGTGCCTCCCCCGTGCTATGACACATTGCCAGCACACGGCTACCTCTTGCTTTTTGCTCCCTTAAGCCACGCGGCCGGCCCCCCCGGGGGTTGTAGGCAGGGCGCTGTGTTAAAGACTCCACCTCTCCTAGTTACCTGCTCCTCTTACTGATTTTTCTCTGCGCGGCCGGCCTCGATGAGGGGTTGTAGGCTTATCGCTGTGTTCACAATAAAAACAGATTTGAACAAAAAAGCCCGTGAAAACTTTTTAATTGATTCCTTGATGGGGTTTCCTGGTCGGGTTTAATGTTCAAGGGGCAAAATGCCGGATTTGGAGATTTTCTTCCTGTACTTAAAAATTCATGCAATACACAGCCACACCCAAAAAACAAAATGGCCAAGTGACAAACCGCATACCACGTTTGTATTGTTAATCCACGTCCAAAAAAAGGCCCTGAGACAGCTTTGATAGATAGGTGAGTGTGTTGTGGGGAGGGAGGGGTGCACAATGAGCTATTTTACATTTTGGGTACATGACATCGTAAGTGCGTAGAGGTGTGATTAGCCAGTAGAAACAGTCTATTTGTGCAAATACGCTAGTTTGCAAATTTTTTTGCGAACTCGTGGATTTGTTTACAATTTCGCGCAAATCTGCGGACCGCAAATCTGCAAAATTCACTATGGGGATGGGGTGTGTCTCAGTCTTCGTGACTGCATTGAACCCACATTAGTCCACACAAAACCGGACTTCTGGAGTGGCACTGGGCGCAGCAGCTTTCGACACTAAGACCACTGGGCTAGCCCACGGGCTGCTGGAGGGCTCAATCACCCCTATCTCCAACATCTTGGAAACCTCTTCCTTGAAGCTGGCCCTGGCCTTGTCAGCTACCCTGTAACATTTCTGTTCCACAGGTAAACTATCTCCAGTGTCCACATCATGGATGCACCAATTGGTGACACCTGGGGTCAGGGAGAACAGGGAAGCAAACTGACCCAACACTTGGCGACAGTCCCTCTGCTCTTCTGGGGTCAGGGGGAGCGAGAGGACCACACCATCAACTGACCAGTCTTGCTCCTTGGCTGCCAGGAGGTCAGGAAGAGGGTCACTTTCCTCTTCCATTCCAGCATCTGTAGCCAGGAGCATTGTCACTTCAGACCACTCAAAGTGGGGTTTGAGGCGGTTCACATGCAAGACTCTCAGGGGTTGCCTGGGAGTCTTCAAGTTAAGGTAGGTTACATCGCTCTTGCGCTCCACCACCTCATATGGCCCAGTCCACTTGTCTTGGAGCGCACAAGGCTCCACTGGCGCCATCACCAACACCTTCTGCCCAGGTTGAAATTCGAACAGAGTGGTATTCTGGTCGTATCACCTTTTAATTTCTTCCTGGCTAGCTTCTAGGTTCTCCTGAGCGAGTTTCCTGAAGCGTTGTGTCTGGTTGCGGAAGGCCAGCACATAGATGAACACATCCTGGGGGTTTTCCCACGGGATTTCTCCCACCCCTCCTTCACCCTTGTGAGAGGTCCTCTAACAGGGTGGCCATACAGTAGCTGAAAGGGACTGAACCCTAAAGACTTCTGAGGCACTTCCATGTAGGCAAACAACAGGCATGGTAGAAAGACGTCCCACTTCCGTCTCATGGGCTCCGCTAGGCCCATAATCATACCTTTCAGGGTGTGGTTAAACCTTTCAACCAACCCATTTCCTTGAGGGTGGTAAGGAGTGGTGAACTTATAAGTTACCCCACACTCCGCCCACAGAGACTTCATGTACCTAGAGATGAAGTTGATATCCCAGTCGGAGACCACCTCTCTGGGAACCCCAAATGGGAAAAGATCTCCATCAATACACGGCCCACCACGGGGGCTGTGATTGTCCTGAGAGGGACAGCTTCCGGGTACCGGGTGGCATGGTCCACCACAACCAGGATAAACCTGTTGCCTAAGGCTGTCTTCGGGTCCAGGGTCCCCACGATGTTGATGCCCACCCGCTCGAACGGGGTGCTCACCACAGGAAAGGGTTTGAGGGGTGCCTTGCACTTCCCTCCGCTCTTGCCACTGGCATGACACGTTTGGAAAGATCTACAAAATGTCCCGACGTGCTTCCTCATCTGGGGCCAGAAGAAGTGGGTGACAAGCCTTTGTAGGGTCTTGTCTTGCCCCAGATGTCCTGCGAGAGGCACGTCATGAGCCAGACCATTAGGAAGTTCCTGAAGCGCTCGGGTACCACCAGCACACGAGCTGCACCGGGCTCAGCGAACTTAGGCTCACTATACAACAACTCATCTTCCCATTAAATGAGATGATCCTTGGACTCTCCACCTGCTGCCTGGTCTGCAGCCTGTTGCCGCACACCAACGAAGGAAGGGCACTCCTTCTGCCCCTTGCAGAATTCCTCCCTGGAGGGGCCACCTTCTTGCTGCCAATGGGTCAGCTCAGGTAGGTCCCCCAGTTCGGCCACTCTTTCCCCGGTAGGCTTCAGGGCTTCCCCCTTAGGTTCTGCTTCCTCCTGGGCCATGGGAACAGCTGGGGCAGGTTTCCCATGCACCCTGCCTCTTCCTCTCCTGGCAGGTTCCTGGGCCACTGTTTCAGGCTCCACTTCTGCTGAATCACCCTTACTGGCTGCCATAGCACGCGTGGTCACACAGATCCACGCAGGCAAACCCAACATCTCCAGAAGAGCTTTGTGCTCCACATCCTTCCATGGAGATCTCTCGAGGTCATTACCTAGCGGACAGTCTACAGGCAAGGCTTGACTTACAACAACTTCCAAAAGACCAGAGACCCCCTCCACTTAAAGGAAACACGTGCCACTTCGCAGAGGCGCACTGAGCTGTCAGCTGCAACTACTGGGCAGAGAACATTGGGAATGTCCTGCTCTTCAGACACCCACTGACATCTCAAGGATGTCACGCTGGCTCCTGTGTCTCTCAGAGCCTCTATCTCCCTCCCATTGATGATCACCTTCTGCCCGTATTTCTTAGTGTTAGGGGGCAGGAAGGATTCCTGGACCCTCTCTTGGTCACCTAAAGAGACAATGGTCAAGACTGCTAGTCCCTCCTCCCCACTGGAAATTAAAACCCCTCCCAAAGCTACACTTGCTAACCCTGGGGCCGGAGTACCAGTGGGTGCTGTGGATTTTTAGGGCACCTATTGATAACATGTCCCACCTCATTGCAGTGATAGCAGGTAGGGGGACCTCCGTTATCCCTTTTGACCCTAGGGGGCCATGGCTGTTTGGGTTTGGGGGGTTGGGATTCCTTTCTTTCCCTGGGAACTATTTCGGCCCTTGAGAGAACTCCTTTTGGTTACCCTTGCCCCCCCCCCATTCTTCTGCTAGGGACCCTGCCCACCTTTGGCTGTGGTACCCACAATTCCTCTGTGGACCCTGGTACTGGTCCAGCGGTCCGCCTCCTTGCCAAGCTCAATGGGGTCTGTCAGCTTGCTGTCTAAAAGATGCTGGCACAGCTCTGGAACACAAAGACTACTCAAGTTCTCCCAACTAATTAAGTGCAAGAACCCATCATAATCAGCTACTCTGCTGCCCTTCATCCAACCTTCCAGTGCACGTGAGTACAAATTAACACACTCCATCCAAGTCTCAGACTTCTTAGAGTTCCTAAACTGCAGCCTGTTCTGCTCTGGAGTAGGTTCATACCTGAGACATAGGGCCTCCTCCATATTGGGGTAGGTCATGGTACCTGCCAACTCTAAGGGCTCTAGAGCACTCCTCCCAGAAGTCTCAAAATGTTTCCACAGGCTCACCCCCATGCTTTTCAGGCACACCATTCATTTTCAATGCAATTTCATAAGAAGTAAACCAGGCATAGATATCCTCACTCCTATTAT
The DNA here is from genome assembly GCF_964263255.1 of Lissotriton vulgaris. Lineage (NCBI taxonomy): Eukaryota > Metazoa > Chordata > Amphibia > Caudata > Salamandridae > Lissotriton > Lissotriton vulgaris. The sequence continues at coordinate 1,000,759,804 of NC_141696.1, read as the reverse complement.
AATTCTGTACCAAATCCTTGGGAATATATACTTTATCCCCTTGCACCGGTCGTGCGCTGCCACCATTTGAACTGGAATCCACCTGCTTGGCCTTGATATCCAGTTCTCTCATGCTCAACTCATGAGCCAAAAGCAATTTCTATTCCTCCAGGGCACGGGCATTTTTGCTCTCCTCCATCGCCTTTTCTCTCTCCTTTTCCATTTCCAACTGCTTCATCTTTAACCTCAAGACTTCCAAGTCATAGTCTCTTACTCTCTGATTCTCTTCTAACTCTTCTGGGGTAGGACCCCGGCTGGAGAGGTTGCTGCCAGCCCTTGAGTTTGGTTTGCCCACTGGCAAGTCATGGGGTTGAAACCCCTCCCTTCCACTTGCATCATTTCCTTCTTGGGCCTCCCACCCGGCCTTCAAGATTCTCTGCAACTCATCCTTCCTGTAGGTGCTCTTTATGGGGCACTCAAACTTGTTGCAGAATTGCTTAAGCTGCTCAACTTTGTAGGAATACAAATCCTCAATGTCAAATTCCAATTCTGCCTCCACACTGGGTGACTTTCCATTAACAGACATGATGCTTTGAAGAGTTACCCAAAAATAGAACCAACCAAAAAAACTCAACTGTAGTATGTGGTGGCGTAGTGGTCTGCACTCACTAGTGATGTACACCAGACACTGTGGGTCTAGTACAAATACAAGTTCAAATCCCACCGCTGACCAACAATGTTAGATCTGGGGGTCTCTAGTTGGCAGAGGTAGGTACCACTGTCCAAATAGGGATCCATGCTTCTAGTCATGGTAAGGAGGAAACACTCTTCAGATAACCCCTGCTCACCCCCTTGGTAGCTTGGCACGAGCAGTCAGGCTTATCGAAGGCAATGTGTAAAGTATTTGTAGTAACACAGTGAAAACACCACAAATGGACTCCACAACAGTTTAGAAAAATAAAGGTATTTAATCTAAACTAAACAAGATCAAAACAACAAAAATCCAACATACACATTTCAAGAATATGGTTTCAAAAGAGTTCTTAGGGTTGCGTTAAAATAATCCACTGTTGCGTCACGTTTTTGCCAACAGTACCTTTAGATGTGACAAAAGTTCCAAGTGAAAGCTGTAGCGTTGAAAAGCAAGTGATGCGTCACTCCTGAGACCCTGGGGGAGGTGATGCAAGAACCCCGCTGGACATAGCAGGCGTGTTGCAGTGACTTCCATCTGTATGGGGAGGGATGCGATACCTTGTGTGGATTCCGGTGCACAGGTTTCGGTGGAAGCAGCTCGCAAAAGGTACGATGCGATGATCTTCGGGGCGGCGACTATCTCCGGTGCGGTGACGCTGTGCGACTCAGCATCAATCTTCTTCTCTCGCGGCCTTTCAATGCAATGTCGCTGCGACGATGTTCTCAGCGATGTGATGCGGTCCGCAAGCAAGTAGTGCGACAATCTCACCCAGGGACTTCAGGCTCTGCGACGATATTCGAAGCGATGATATTCTTCCCAAACCGGACTGATGCGTTCCGCAAACGAAGGATGCGATGACTCTGGCAGCTGCAACAGGCGACGATCTCGGCCTTTGCGGCGCCGGAAATTTTCTCGCACTGACGGGGATGCGCTCTGCAAGCGAGCAATGCGTGAAAACTTGCAGAAAGTTCTTAAAATCTTGGTTTCCAGCTTCCCAACACAGGTACAACTTTCAGAGGCACCACAACTAGCCCAAGCACTCTAGGAAGGACTGAACTCTCTCAGTAGAGTTCAGGGAAGCTGGGGGGTGAAGTCCTCCTGTTTCTGGGACTTCTTAACAGGAAGCCAGCTCTTCTTCAGGCCCTTGAAGATTCCTTCAAGCAGGGAGACACAGCACAAAGCAAAGTCCTTCCCCTCTCCTTGGCAGCAAAGCAACTGCAGGTCAGTCCAGCAAAGCAACAGCAGGACATTTTTCCTTCTCCAGTCTTCCAGCTTTCTCCTTGGCAGAGGTTCCTTCTTGATTCCAGGATAATCTAATTTTCTGTAGTCTGGGGTCCTATACTTATACCCTAACAGTCTTTGTTCCCTTTGTGCAGGAGGGCTCTGAGCCCTTTTTGAACCAGCTCTGGGTGTTCCTTGAGCACTTTGTTTTCCTGGCAACCTCAAGTGCATCCTGCTCAACACCCGCTCCGTCCACAGACACGCCGTGGAACTCTGGAACCTCCTCGACACAACATCACCAGACATCGCCTTCCTCACGGAAACCTTGATTAACGCCTCCTCAGCCGCCGCCATCGCCATCGCCATCCCGGACGGGTACAAGATCATCAGGAGGGACCGCGTCAACCAGACCGGAGGAGGCATCGCCATCGTCCACAAGAACACCATCCGCATCACGACCGACTCCAACGACACCTTCGCCGCCGCCGAGCACCTCCACTTCCAGATTCACACCGACCCAAAGACGACCCTCAGAGGCACCCTCATCTACAGACCCCCAGGACCACGCACACAATTCAGCGAAGACATCACAGACTTCATCAGCCCACACGCCCTCCCCTCCGCCGACTACATCCTCCTAGGGGACCTCAACTTCCACCTGGAGAACAACAAGGACCGCAACACCGTCACCCTGCTGGACAACCTCGCCAACCTCGGACTCAAGCAACTCGTCAACACCCCCACCCACTACGCCGGCCACACGCTTGATCCCGTCTTCTCATCCAGCAAGCACATCACCTTCAGCCACTCCACTGGACTCCACTGGGCCGACCACAGCTGCGTCCACTTCAGCTTCAGGAAAACCACAACCCACCACCACCCACAACAGGTTCCTCACAGGAGCTGGAGCAAGATCACCGCCGACCAGCTCACCACCTCCCTCTGCCAGAACCCACCTGCCAGCACAACAGAGCCCAACGAAGCAGCCTGCAACTTCACGCAGTGGCTGACGGCCTGCGCCGACGAGCTTGCACCACTAAAGAACCCTCCCAGCAGACCCAGAAGCAAGAAGGCCCCCTGGTTCACTGACGAACTCAAGGATTCCAAGAAGACCTGCCGCACCCTCGAGAAAGCCTGGCTCCTCGACCAGACCACTGACAACAAGACCGCCCTCAAACACGCCAACCGCAAGCACCACCAGCTCATCCGCACCACCAAGAAGAAATCACTGAGGGAGCGACTGGACAACAACGCCCACAACAGCAAGGAACTCTTCAGCATTGTCAAGGAGTTCTCCAACCCCAGCACCGGCAACAACGACATCACTCCTTCACAAGATCTCTGCGACTCCCTCGCCTCGTTCTTCCACCACAAGATTGCCGACATCCACAACAGTTTCGGCGCACCATCCACGCACCCAACCGTCGAACCAACGCACCCCACCGCCACCCTCCGCACCTGGAACTCGGTGACCACCGAAGATACAGCCCGCACGATGAACACCATCCACTCCGGATCTCCAACCGACCCCTGCCCCCACCACGTCTTCAACAAGGCCGACTCCACCATCGCACCCCAACTCCGGGACGTCATCAACACCTCCTTCAACACCCCCACCTTCCCGGAAAGCTGGAAGCATGCCGAGCTCAGCGCCCTACTGAAGAAACCAACAGCGGACCCCACCGACCTCAAAAACTTCCGCCCCATCTCGCTCCTCCCTTTTCCTGCCAAAGTCATCGAGAAGATCGTCAACAGACAGCTTGCTGCCTTCCTCGAGACGAACGGATCCCTCGACCCCTCGCAGTCCGGTTTCAGAGCCAACCACAGCACTGAGACCGCCCTCATCGCGGCCACCGACGACATCCGAGCCCTGCTCGACAACGGGGAAACAGCGGCACTCATCCTCCTGGACCTCTCTGCAGCGTTCGACACTGTCTGCCACCGCACCCTAGTCCAACGCCTCAGCAACACCGGCATCCAAGAGAAGGCACTGGATTGGATCATCTCATTCCTCGTCGGAAGAACACAGAGAGTCCGCCTCCCCCCATTTCGATCCGAGGCCACCGAAGTCATCTACAGCGTCCCGCAAGGATCATCACTCAGCCCCACCCTCTTCAACGTCTACATGAGACCTCTTGCTGCCATCGCACGCCAACACAACCTCAACATCATCTCCTACGCCGACGACACCCAGCTGACCCTCTCCCTCACCAGAGACCCCAACACCGCCAGAACCAGCCTACACGAAGGGATGAAAGACGTCGCCGAGTGGATGAAGAACAGCCGCCTGAAACTGAACTCAGACAAGACGGAAGTCCTCATCCTGGGACCATCACCCTCCGCCTGGGACAACTCCTGGTGGCCCCCAGCCCTGGGCACCGCTCCCATGCCAACAGACCACGCACGCAACCTGGGCTTCATCCTGGACTCCTCCCTCTCGATGACCAGACAAGTCAACGCCGTCTCCTCATCATGCTTTCACACCATTCGCATGCTTCGCAAGATCTTCCGATGGATCCCGACCGAAACCAGGAAGAAGGTCACCCAGGCCCTCGTCACCAGCCAACTGGACTACGGAAACACCCTCTACGCCGGAACCCCAGCCAAGCTACAGAAAAGACTCCTACGCATTCAGAACGCCTCTGCCCGACTCATTCTGGACATCCCCCGACGCAGCCACATTTCCAGCCACCTGAGGGACCTGCACTGGCTCCCCATCAACAAAAGGATCACGTTCAGGCTCCTCACCCACGCACACAAGTCTCTCCACGACCTGGGCCCCAAGTACCTCAACGACCGCCTGACCTTCTACACGCCCACCCGTCAGCTACAGTCCACTAGCCTCGCCCTTGCCGCCGTACCACGCATCCGAAGAGCCACCGCCGGAGGCAGATCCTTCTCCTACCTGGTGGCCAAGACATGGAACTCCCTCCCCATCCACCTTCGGCTGACCCAGGACCACCTCGCCTTCAGGAGACAACTCAAGACCTGGCTGTTCGAGCAGTAGCTGACCCCTTCCCCCAAGCGCCTTGAGACCCTTCCGGGTGAGTAGTGCGCTATACAAGTGTTATGATTCATTGATTGATCCAGCTTCCTGGGGGCTCCCCAGATACTGTCTCTCTCAAACCAGACAGTCAATTCACAAACAGGCCAAGGCACACAGAATGGTCAGACAAGAGAACAGCCACTTCCTAAAACACAGGATTTAAAACCAACCTTTCCTAAAAGATGTGGTATTAAATTCTGAGTTCAGGGATACCAGACTTTTATGTCCTATCTTGCTTCTATGGGAAGATATGCTGGTAGCCACTGTAGCCAGCCTTCCCCATGAAAGCCTATGGGCAAGATGGCCTTACAATAGTGAAAAATGAAAATGGCTGTAATTCACTACGAGAGCATGTCACCTGCACTAGTACATGCTCTACCTTTCACATACACTGCACCCTGCCCAGAGTTGTACCTTGGGCCTTCCATAGGGGTGACCAATGTGTACAGAAAGGGAAGGGTTAGGCCTGGTCAGTGGGGACACTAGCAGGTTGACATGGCAGTTCACAGACTGCACACAGGCACTGCAGTGGCAGGCCTGAGACACCATTTTAGGGCTACTCATGTGGGTGGCACAATCAGTGCTGCAGGCCCACTAGTAGCATTTGAATCACCAGCCCTGGCACACTCAGTGCACTTTACTAGGGACTTCTTGGTGTTAAAAGTATGCCAATCATGGATAACCAGTTACAATAACAATTTATACAGGGAGCACATGCACTTTGACACTGATCAGCAGTGGCAAAGTGCCCAAAGCATCTAAACCAGCAAAAACGAAATCCAGCACAGTGTCATAAATACAGGAGGTAGAGGCAAAAAGGCAGGGGAAACCACGCCAAAGATGCCAGGTCTAACAGATGAGCCGTTAAGTTTTTACAGAGGGAGGGGTCCTTATCTTTTTTGTGGAGTAGACATAACATTGCCTGTGTGAAGGAACCCTTGGATTCACCCATGGCAAGAAAGTTGTTGATCAGTGAAAATAATTGTGGTATTAATATGCTCTTAAAGTGAAGATAGAAGCAGCGAACGGTGAAGCCATCCAGACCAGGTGATTTATCCTTGGGTAGAAGAGTAATGGCATTGAGCATTTCCTTTTCTGAGATAGGAAAGTCTAGGGGAGAGAGCTCTGTAAGGTTGTTGGGGGATTTGGGAATAGATTGAAAAAAAGAATCAATTTGAGCAGGAGAAGGAGTTGATTCCGGAGTATATAAGGAAGAGTAATATTGGACAAAGCAGTCAAGAATCTTGTCATCAGTGAACTGAGGGTCCCCATGAATATCAGTAATAGCTATGATTTTGGATTTTTGCTTTTTAATTTTGAGGTAGTTTGCTAGGGATTTACCAGCTTTGTTACGCCCACCATTCATTTTAGCATTAAATTTGAGGAGATTGTTACATGCAGCGTCCCAAGAGTGTTTATGATACTGCATTTTTGATTTGACGAGAGAGGAAAGTGTATCGGAGGAGTTTGTGGTGAGAAAAAGACTGTCAAGCTCTTTGATTTGTTTAAGAATGTGTGATGACTGTGAGAGAGCTTTTATCTTCTTTTGATAAACAAAGTCAATAATAAATCCTCTGGCAGCAGCCTTGAAAGCATGCCAGATAAGATGAAATTGAGACGTGGAGTGAAGATTATTGTGGAAGAATTCCTCCACGAAAAGCGTAAAATGTTTAGTGAACTGGGAATCTAGGAGGAGAGAGTTATTGAAGCGCCAACGCTGAGTGGTGGGAATAGGCGAGAGGTAATCAGTGTCCAATATGACAGGGGCATGATCTGAGAGAAGGATAGAACCTATTTCTGAGTTAGTCATACATTGGAAGATGTGGTGGGTGAGGAAAATATAGTCAATACAGGAGTGTGATGCATGTACAGGAGAAAAAAAGGAGAATTCTAGTGTATCAGGATGAGATATTCTCCAGGAATCTATGAGGCCTCTAGAGGAAATAGCTTTATAAAAGGATTTTTGCATCCTATTGGGAGCATATCTGGTTTATGATTTTCCATCTAAAAAGGGGTCCATGAGTTGAGTACAATCACTACCCACAATTAAATCATCAGTCGCATGTGATGAGAAAAGCGTGGAAAAATCGTTCCAAAAAGTTAAGTCTACACCGTTGGGGCCATAAACATTGCAGAGAGAAAGTTTTGTATTATTAACAGTAACATCTAAAAACAACCATCTACCATTAGTATCATGAAACTCGGTTTGTAACTGAACAGTCAACGACTTATGAAACAGAATATTACCACCATTTTTGTTGTTCACTGCCGGAGAGCAGAAGGCTTCTCCCACCCATTGCTTACGCAGTGAAGACAAATTGTTTAAAGTAAGGTGAGTTTCTTGCAACATTGCAACTTGACATTTCAGTCTCGCTAAATGAGATAAAACACGTTGTTTTTGAACTGGATTGCGAATACCTTTAACACCTTTAACATTCCAAGAGATAACGCGAAGACCATTCATCTTTGGAAGTTACATAGGAGTAGGCGTAAAGATAAAGAGAAAACATTGAAGAGTAGGAGAAGAAGAAATAGGATAAAAAGAGGTTGGGAAGATATAGATAGTAAGGAAGAGTAACAGAGGAAGAAATTGAACAATGTGACCACTACAGAAATAGAAACTGGAGCAAGTTGGAAGAACAGTAGAGAATCAGAAGCTGAGGTAAAAAAAGAGAAAGTTGCAGAATGGGGTAAATGGTAAAATGGTTGCCTAAAAGAGAGGGAAAAAAGGGGTGAGAAAAAAGGCAGCTGAGAAAAGGAGGGAAGAAGAGAAGGGGGAAAGAAAGAGAAGATGAAATAGAAGAAAGAAGAAGAAGAGAGGGGGCATAGTCCCCCAAAAGAAGACTTATAAAAGAGGATGATAAAAAGCCATAGAGGACAACTGACCGAGAAACATTAATGTGGGAGGGGGGCAGCGAAGAGCAAGACAACCGCACGAGTAAGAGACAAAAAAAAAATCGCAATACAATAATAATAACAAAAAATTAATTGAAGGGGAGTCCGAAGACTAAAGGTAACCAATTGAGACAAATGAAGGGAACTTACCAAACATTCGGAAAGGAACAGCAGCGGAATTGGTTGCACATTACAGACATCGGGATAACACGAATGAGAAGTTTGTACAACAAAACTGCAAAGGGGAGACCTGTGAAACAAGGGAGAGGAAGAACAAAGAAAGTGTTACAGCTTACAGACACAATATTGAGATGAAATTAGACAATACAAAACAGTAAACCACTAACAGAACAACTAGGGTTTGCTCTGTTCCATATGTTCTCCCTTGTGAGTATGAATGAACTTTCGAAGGTCAGCAGGATCTTCAAAACTAAAAGTTTTTCTTTATAAGTTACTTTTAAAAAACAGGGATGGATTAGGCCATAGCGTGCAGTCATTGATCTCAACGCAGGTCGGAGGTCTAGGAATTCTTTCCGTTGAGCCGCAGTTGGTTTAGAAACATCTTGAGTAAAGAAAACTTTGTGACCAGACCAGAACATCTGTTTATGTTGTTTAGCTGAATTGAGAATCATCATAAGGTTTGAATATAGGAGGAAGTAAGCAATTATACCTCTAGGTTTAGAAGTAGAAAATGTATTCTTTGGTCCAAGACGGTGAGCTCTTTGAATATTGAAGTCTGTGTGTTTTGGGAGACCAACAATTTGAAGGACTTGAGTTTTCAGGAATTGAATGATGTCAGACCCTTCAGTACCTTCCTGAATACCATACATGCGTAAGTTATTGCGCCTATTGTGGTTTTCCAAATCTTCTGTGGTCTTTTTAAGCTGACTAACTTCTTTAGTAAGGCTATCTACTTTAGTGACAACGTCCTGAGCATCACTAACTTTTTGTTCTACATCAGTAAGTCTAATATCTGGACCATCTAGCCCAGAAGGAGCAAATTAAAAGTACAATAAAATATCAATAGAGCAGGCTGTTAGACCATGTGAACTGCGCCAACAGAGAATGCTGTGTAAAGAATATGCTCACATCCTTTTTTTCCATTCTGTAATTGGTGTTTAAACTATTGCTGATAAGTGCATTGCTGAGGTAATTTGAAAAAGCCACAGCGGAGTAAATTGATGGAGTCACCAACCCAGCATGACTAGCACAGAAAAAAACAACAGGTCTCTCCGCATTAGAGGGAAACAGCAGTTATGAGGGCAAAGCAAGAAACAGCATTGCAGTGAGAGAAAAAGAAAAAACGCTGCGTGGAAAGAAAACAAAATGGCGGCCACTTGTCAGAGGAAACAAAATTATCTCATAGAATGCTGAGAGGACCGCATTTTGATTTAAAAACTTGCCCATTGATGCCCGGACACTTCTGATGACAGAATCCTCCAGTTTCCGTGCATAAACACTGCCAATAAATAATCCCTTCGTTTGTGAGTGCTGCTCGTCCGAACGGAGCTTTTCAAGTAGCGGCCATCTTGAACCGCCGTGCCGCGCGCGTCCACACTTACTTGCACATTTTGAGGATGCAGAACTCTTGCTGTATTGTGCTGAGAGCAGCGCAGATAATCTACTAATCTTTTGCGGCACAAAGTGGCCGTGTGCAGAGAGATGCATATGGCCTGCCTTGTGGTTCCAAAAGTGATTTATGATCAGTGAATAGATTAAACCGATTGCCCCAAAGGAAAGTTTTAAACTTTTAAACAGCCCATGCACATTCTAGGGCTTTCCTTTTCGATTGCACCATAATGACTCTCTGGATCTTTGAGTGTATGAGAAATAAAAGCAATAGTGTGTTCTTTACCCTTATGCAATTGTGTTAAAACATCAACTAATCCAAAGGAGCTGGCAACCACAATTACAGAGAATTTGTCAGTACTACAGAAAGGTTACAAGGAAGGTGCAAACGTAATCATGTTCTTTTGTATTCTGGAATGCTTCAGCCTACTCTTTTGACCAAAAGAACTTCTTGCATATTATTTGCTTAGGCCCAAAAATAATCTCAAAGAATCCTTCTTGGTGGGAGAAGATGCATTAATGATAGCATCAATGAGATCACTCTTAGACTTGATTCCATCACCAGAAATGGTGTGACCAATATATTCATGCTCCTTGACATATAATTTGCATTTATCCTTCAAAAGGGGCATGCCGCTCTCACAAAGGATACCAAGTACTTGCTCTAAAATAAAGTTATGCTCCTCTATGTTCTTTCTTTGCACACAGTAATATGTTGTCTTTAAAAGCCTGGACCTCTCTGACGCTTTTAAATGAAGTGTCTATACGTTTAAAAAAAATGCTGGCAGTGGATGTCAATACAAACGTAATCTTAAGTATTTACCGGTGCCAAAGGGTGTTACAAAGATTGTCAAACCCCATGACCCTTTCAAGAAAGATTCTTGATAATAGAAAAACAAGTAGACCCTCCAATTGCCTTTAGCATCTCTTGTATCTTTATTATAGGGTGGCAGTCAACTACAATGCTCTTATTTGAGGAACATAAGTCAGCACATAAACGTAAATTGACAGATATTTATTTAGCTAAAACTACAGCTGCTACCCATTTGGACAAATCAGTAGATTGAATAATCTTTTACTTCTTTATTTATGATTTAAAGAAACAAGTATTATATGAACAGCCCTACTGGACTCTGATACAGCAATCCCATAGCTAAGACAATATGATCATTTCCCAACACCCTTAACCCCCCAGCATATACAATAATGGACCACAGTTAAGCTCACTTGTCAGCAGGTTGGACAATTAAAAGGAAACGTAGGGACCACAGAAGTCCTTTGGCTGTGACGCCGGCAGGCGTTCCTCTGCATAGATTTCTAGTTGAGCCCAGCAATACGCCAGATCATGAAGCTACTCAGCATGTTTTTTTTTGTTTTTTTTTAAAAACACGCTATTGGTTTTCTTGGTTTCTCAGGTCATACAGAGTGTTACTTTATATACACAATTATAATAGTACAGAATGCATAATGTCATGTATAATTATTCGCTATTAAACCATTTGCAAGCAATCTGTACTATTTTGTGCATTATACATTACAGTAAAGCTACTCAGCATGGTTAAGGGCTCGCCTACCCCCAACACATTGATACCCTGCGTATGACAATTAACAATGACACTGCTACAAATTTACGGTATATGGGCTGAAGCGAGTTTATAAGCTCCAGTAGGCAGACACTGGGGGTGCACTCAACAGGCTCTTCTATCACGCCTGATAAAGTCTGCGTGATTTGCGACCAGTTTTGGGCCACTGGGCTGCCAGTTTATGCCAATTGCAAGAAAACTACTACAGCCGCCCCACAGCACACACAGGACACCTCTACCCACAATCCAAATCTGTGCAGCTGGAGGAGGTAGTAGTAGGCCTGCTGTAGATATATAAAGTGTATGATTCTTAGGCTACAATTGGATGTGAGTTTACCCAGCTGGGTACAGCAAAACTCTCAACCCCGCCTGCGACAATGCACTGTCCAAAGTAGCGTTCCATTTATCCCGCACAGTGTCAACGGACCCGCACAGTGTCAACGGACTCATCTTGCTCGCATTGAGAGACATTATATAATTTGGTGCTAAGTTTTTTACAATCTGTACATGAGAGTACGATCTGCAAGGACCTCATTGTTGCTGGCTCTTGTGGAAATGAGGGGTACAGCACTTTCATGTCCGCTCACAGCCTATAGTATGCAAAGCTGAGGAAGGGGTTGCAATAGCAATCCCCTTAAAACTCCACTAGTGTGATATGTGATCCCCTGCAGAAGACGTCACCCATCACCCACAATCCTGCTTCTTGTAGCATGGCAAGTGCTTCTGGCTCTTTAGTGACAGATAGGGATGGATGATGTAATACTGGCAGTAATGGGTCATACAGCGGCGTATCGCTCGCTCGTGTGGCAAGCGCCTGCCAAGCTCTCGTTGTGCTGTGCAGTGAACTGACCACCTTGGGTGTGTTCATCGTGAGAGTGTGCGGTAATATAGCTGTGAGAGAGATGGCTTAGGCTGCATCATGCTCGAATGCAGCATGTGGCATGTAACATTGAGGGTGGTAACAGTAACGCACAAAGTGGGCCTGTGCACACAGATAATACAAGTAAAAATACGGCGCTCCAAAACCCCCTTGGATGTAAGGGCCTTTGAGGATCTGCCAGCTGATTCTAGTCTGTTGGCCAGCCCATGCCAGAGTCAACATGCAGGATTGAAGTGTCTTGAAAAAAGTCTGCATCAGAGGGATGGAAATATTGATGAAGAAATGTTGACCAATTAATGCTCAGTCCAGAATACCATTCATATTTTACTTATTCACGCATGTGGGGCTAAATTGACAGTTGGATCCCTCACATACACCGCCATATCGTCCAGCGATATGGCCAGAGGGCATTGACAAAATCGCAGGGCCGCGGTCAAGTGTCTCTGGCTAATAATGCAAGCTAGGGAGAACAAAATCGGGGAGAGTGGGCACCCCTGTCTCATCCCTTTGTGAATATATAGTGGGACAGATGTTATACCATTCACTCAGACATGGGCTACTGGGTCCTTGTACAATAGTCAGATCCAGTGCAAAGAGGCCTGCGCATCCCCATCCTGGTCAGCACTGCGAACATATATGGCCACTGTATGGAATCGAATCCCTTAGTGGCATCGAGGAAGACCCCGCAGCTTGAAGCGAGGGGCTCAATTTGTCCAAAACTTTGCATATTGTACGGAGATTGTGGGCAGTCGATTTAGAAGGACTGAAGCCTAACTGGTCCAGACGGACCAGTGACGGTAGTAACGGTTGCAGCCGGTTTGCAAGGATTTTTGCCAGGATTTTAACATCAGTATTTATCAATGATAATGGATGATAAGAGTTGCACCTCTTGGGCGACTTATCTGGTTTCAGCCACGTTATTAACAGTGCTTCTCTCAAAGTGAGTGGCAATGAGTATCTCTTGTATACCTACTATTGTTTCTTTCTACACTTAATTTTGGACATGTGTATATTAATGAATTTATGCGAATGCGGCCCCCGGGGGAATGCAGGTCGGAAGACTAGTCTTCCCCCGGAGTGTTCGCGCGAGGACACGGCAGGCGGAAGTTAGGTCAGGGGTTTAGGTCAGGGGTGGGAGGGGTTAGGTAGGAGGCTACTTATGTGGGAACAGGAGAGGAACAACTTCCTTTTCCTGTCCCCGGTGCCTCAGGGAAGAGTTAGCTTTTTGAGAGCTTAGGCGGAGTGTTAATTTAGGTAGGTGGTGTGTGATCTAGTGTTGGGTTCGTCGTTTTGGTGTCCCAGGACGACGAGTAGGCTAGTTTTACACGGCGCAATTAGGCGGAGTGTGATTTAGCGCTTAATTACTTTTTATCGGAGCGGGAGCTCCGGGCGGCAATTGAGGGTGCTAAGCGTCACGCATCTCGCGGATGTTACGTGCGGGTGCCGATCCTCACGCATCTCGCGGAGGGTTAATTTGCCGATTTTACAATGGCTGTCCCTGACGCTGAGGCGGTGAGGGCTGCATTGCTAGTACTTGGCCGGGCTGGGAGGGCAGATCTCCTCCAGCCCGGTGTCCTGGACCAGGCTTGGGTCGGCATGACCCGCCCGACTAGGTCTATGTCTGCAGGGGTGGCGGCTGTGGTGGCTGCATGTAAGGATGAGCCTGCTGGGTCGAGGGATGGGGGGCCCAGGAGGGGGAGGGCCAAGAAGGTGCGGGAGCCCCCCAAGAAGGGAGGGAGGAGATTGAGTCTTCCTGCTAAGGCCGGTGCAGGGGGGGAGACGGTCCCGGAGGGGGATGGGGGGCCGCGGGTTGGGGGCCTGAGGGCCCCGAGCTGGGTGCTGAGGAGCACGGGCAGGGACAGGCCCCACTGGCGTCTCAGGCCAGACTGTCCAGGAGCTTGAGCCAGTTGGCAGGGTACGGGGAGAGTAGTGATGGCAGTGGGAGGGAGGACTCTGATGAGTGGGAGGTGGTGGCTGGGGACGAATTCGCCCTCACGCTGTCGGGTGAGGAATCTGGGGGGGAGGCTAGTTTCACCGCTGTCGAGCAACCGGTCGACCTGTCTAGGGGCCGGAAGGGGGTGGTGAAGTCCCAGGGTTCCAAGGGCAAGGGCCCCATAAAGGCACAGCAGCGGGGAGGGGCAGGGCAGGGGACGGGGGGTGCTGCGGCACCCTTGCCCGGGAATGGGGGCCCCAGGGGGCCTGGCCAGTCATCGATGTTTGACCGGTGGGCCCAGATGACCGAGGAGGAGAGAGCGAGGGACCAGCGGCGTGTCATTGAAGAGTATGAGAGGGAGTGGCAGCGCCTGTGTGCCGCCAGGGAGGAGAAGGCGGGAGGGGTGGCCATGGGTGATGGGGCCCAGGCACCAGGGCAAGGCAGGTTGTCGGCCGGTGGCCGAGGTAGGGGGGTCCCCGGGGCTCAAGGACGGTGGGTCTGGGTGGAGAATGCAGGGACTGCCTTGACGGATCAGAGACCTGGTGGCACCGGGGCCTCCCCGAGCGCATACGGCTCGGGGGGGGATCAGGGTCAGCTGGCAGAGGCCGGGGTGGGCCGGCGGGGCGCAAAACAGCCTCCAAACGCCGGGATGAAGATGCAGGGGGGTCCGCGGCGGCCTGCCCTCCACCGAGGGAGCGGGCACCGACCATGTTGGAGTGTGAATTTACGCCTGGTGTGAAAGGGAAGGGTGCTAAGAGAGTCGTGACTGAGGTGGTGCCGCTGGATGTTCAGGATGAATGGTTGGATTATGAGGATGATGAGGATGAGTTGGAAGAGGGTGAGTTGCGTGAGCCTGGACGTGTGTGCAAGGCTAGGGTGGCAGCTACCAAGGTTGGTGCTTCTCAAGAGGCACGGGATGGCGCCAGTCGGGCCAGCAGAGGGATGTCGAGGCCGGCGGACGCGCGGCGACAGGAGCGGGAGGCTCCTGCAACTTTGTCAGGTAAGGGCTCTTGGTGGGACGCCTGGTTGGATGGGGGGAATGGGGGAAGGAAGAAGCCCTGCCGGTCGGTGGGGGTGGGGGATGGGTCTGTGCGGGCAGGAGCCCAAAGGGGTGTGGAGCCTGTGAAGGCTAGTGGGGGCAAGCAGGTCGCGACGGCCAGCGCGCAGACGGACAAGGTGGAAGATCTGGAAGGGAAGGAGGAGGGTGTGTGTGGGGTGGAGAAACTGAGAAAGAAGTTGCCGTACATGGGGCTGGGGATGCCCCTGGGGTCTCATTTGTCAAAGAAGACTAAGGCAAGGATTTGGAGGCACGAGTATGTGGATGTTTTTAAGCTTTTGCACAGGGAGATTCAGGCGAAGGAAGGGTCTAAGGAGGAAGAATGGGAATTGACCAGGCGGCCGAGGGTGCCGGTTACTATGGAGAATTGGACATCTGGCTTTCTGATTTATGCGAGTATATATTTTGAGAAGCATGGGGATCGGGCTATCGCATTGTTTAAATATATGGACGTGATAAGGAAGGCGCAGCTTCATTTTGGGGGTTTCGCCTGGTTGAGCTACGACGAGGAGTTTAGGGCTAGGGTCAGTATTAACCCTGATAAGCCGTGGGGGGATGTGGATCAGGAGCTTTGGATCCAGTGGATGTCTTCGACGCAGGCGGCGGCGTCTACTCATACGGCCAGCGGTTTTCCGGTCACTTATCGGTCCTTTCAGCCGCGTCCCGCCCAATCTGGGGCGGGTAACCAGGGTACCCCAAGTGGACATGGGAGCCAGCCCGTGTGGTCCGGCTCAGCAGGACAACAGTACAAGCCGGTCGCTTCGGGGGCCTGCTGGGGGTTTAACAAAGGTTTCTGCAACCGCCCCTCTTGTAAATTCAAGCATGAGTGTTCTAAGTGTGGGGGACGCCACCCGGTCACGCAGTGCCTCACCTTGGCTATGCCATCAGAGCAGTGGAAATTTGCCAAGGGTAGGGGGCAGCCTGGGCCGAAGGGCCCGTACTCCGGTTAAGGTGGAGTCCATGGGTCCATGGCTCTCCCGGTACCCTGATAAAGAAGCGGCATTGCGTTTGTATTGGGAGTTTGTGGAAGGTTTTCGGATTGGCTATCAGGGGCCCAGGGAGAGGCGTTGGGCTGAGAATTTGCGGTCTTCTAAGGAGTTGCCGGAGGTAGTGGTGCGTAAATTGGAGAAGGAGGTTTCGGAGGGCAGGATTGCGGGTCCGTTCTCGGAGTGGCCATTGTCAGATCTCATCGTGTCACCGTTGGGGGTTGTGCCCAAGAAGGAGCAAGGGGAATACTGGTTGATCCAGCACTTGTCCTGGCCGGAAGGTGGGTCGGTGAATGATTTCATTGCCGAGGAGGACTCAAGGGTGTTGTACGCTTCGGTGGACGATGCTATTGGGTTGGTGCGATCGTGTGGGAGGGGGGCGGAGATGGCCAAGTGTGACATCAAGTCGGCCATTCGGCTTCTTCCTATTCATCCGGCTGATTTTCCTCTCTTGGGTATGCAGTTTGATGGGGCCATTTTTGTGGACATGGTGCTGCCAATGGGCTGTGCGATTTCTTGCGCGCTCTTCGAGACTTTTAGCTCCTTTTTGCAGTGGGCTTTTGTGGACCGCAGTGGGCACCGGCTGGTGTCCCACTATTTGGATGATTTTCTGTTTGTGGGATCTGGACGTTCTGGTGACTGTGGTCAGGCTCTGCAGCAGTTTTAGTTGTTGGCACAAGATTTTGGGGTGCCTTTGGCACCAGAGAAGACGGAAGGGCCCAGTTGTTGTCTGACGTTCCTCGGAATTGAATTGGATTCGGTGGCCTGGCAGGCACGTGTACCGGAGGCGAAGGTGGCTGAGATGCAAGATGCTTTGAAGGGCGCGATCGCGGTTCAGAAGCTGGAGTTGAGGTCTGTGCAGCGCTTGCTGGGGTTGTTGAACTTTGCCTGCAGAGTGGTGAGGGCTGGGAGGACTTTTTGTAGGCGGCTCGGCATGGCCAGGTCGGGCGTGGCCCTCCCACATCACAGGGTCAGGATTACGCTGGGGGTCCGGTCGGACTTGCGAGTATGGCTGGTCTTCCTTGAGGATTTCAATGGCGTGTCTTTGGATTTTGTGCGGGACAGGATGGTGCGGCAGGTTCAACTCTACTCTGACGCAGCGGGGGCGGCTGGTTTCGGAATTTTCTGGGACGGTCGCTGGTGCGCGGAAAGGTGGCCGGATCATTGGCTGCGTCAGGGCCGGAGCATTGCTTTCTTGGAGTTCTTTCCCTTGTTGGTGGCGCTGTTGGTGTGGGGCCCGGAGTTCAAGAACAGGTCTGTGTTGTTCCACGAGGACAACATGCCAGTGGTGGACTTGGTCAACAATCAGAAAGCGAGAGATCTGAGGGTGCTGCGCTTGCTGCGAAGCTTCATGCTGCTATGTCTGCGTTACAATGTGCTGTTTCGCGCGCAACATGTGCCTGGCGCAAGTAACGAAATTGCGGATGCGTTATCTCGTTTGCAGTGGCTGCGCTTCAGGGAGCTGGCGCCGGGAGCGGAGGCTTGCAAGACCAAGGTGCCGGAGGGTATCTGGGCATGGGGGGAATGAGAGTGGTGGGTCTGGTGGAAAGGTCGCTGGCGGAGTCTACAAGGAGGGCGTACAGATTGGCTTGGAGAGAGTTTGGGAAGTTTGTGGGCCTGAGGACAGGGGTGCTGTGTTTGCCAAAGGAAGAGTGCGAAAGGCGGGTTGTGCAGTTTGTGTTGGATTGCATGGATAAGGGGCTGTCGCAGACAACGATTGCTGGCAAGTTGGCAGGTGTGTCTTTCTACTGCATGGTGTATTTGGGTTTTGATCCGGCTAGTTCGGATCTGCTGAGCCGAATGTTGAAGGGTTGGGGGAGGGTGCAGGCTGAGTTGGGGGGCGGGAGTTGCCCAGAGAGGCGGTCACGTTTGACTTGTTGAAGTTGGTTTTGCAGGAATTGGTTTTTTGTTGCTATGACGGGGGGGGGGGAGGTGGCGCTTTTTCGCTTATGCATGATCTGGATGTTTTTTGGGGCGTTTCGGGTGTCGGAGCTGCTGGGGGCGCCGGGTAGGCTGTTTGCGGATGTGCGAGTGGACGGGCTCCGTTTGGGCATTTGGTTGGGGCGGTCCAAGACTGACCAGGTGGGTCGGGGTAAATGGGTGTGGTTGGCGGCGAGGTGTGTGTCCGGTGCGAGAGTGGCTGAGTTTTGGGCAGAAGGTGCAGCGGACGGAAGGGGAGATCTTTGTGCATGCGTCCCGGTTTGACGTCGGGTCAGTTGTTGGCAGTTGTTGGCAGTGCTACGGTTGGCTTTGAGGAGGCTGGGTAGGGACCCGGCTCGGTTTGGCACGCATTCCTTCCGGATTGGGGCGGCTACGGCGGCGGTTTTGGGTTGGTCATGGGAGGAGATCAGACGGATTGGTCGCTGGAGGTCGCGGTGCTGTGAGCGCTATGTGCGCAAGTGAGGGCGGGGGCGCAACGCTTGGACGGCGGCGCTGCTTGGCGTATTTTCTTGTTATGCCTTGGTACTAATATCTTTTTCTTCGTAGGTTGTGTTCGTGGACCGGGGGCCAAGACGGTCACTTGGGTGGTGGGGCACTCTTTTGTGCATTGGGCTTCGAAGTATGCTGACAGGCAGGTGTACGGTCGTAGCCTGGGCCTGAGGAGCAGCCATCATGAAATGCAATGGTGGGGTAAGAGCGGAATGAGATGGGGTGAACTGTTACCATGGCTGACATAGAAAGTGTCGCAGCTGGGCTGCCCGGATATGATCATCATCCACCTGGGGGAAAATGACTTAGTGAAGCAATCGGGGGTGTCACTATTGCACTTGATGCAGAGGGACTTGGAGGTCATGAAGAACAATCTGGCTGGCGCCTGCATTGTATGGACTGAGTTTGTACTGAGGAGGATTTGGAGGGGTGCACTTAAGCCTGCGGCCATGGAAAGGGCCCGCAGGAAACTGAATAGGGCTATGAGACTCTTTTGCGTGGATCGGGGGATTAAAGTGCTGGCTCATGTCGGGCTCCATCTGGAACAACCTCTTCTTTTCAGGCACGACGGCGTGCACCTTTCTCACATGGGAAATGCATTTTACCTCATGGAGCTGCGGGACTTGATTAGTTGTCTGTGGAACGAGTCAATTTGGTGTAGGCGAGTCTGAGTTCGAAAGGTGCACGCTTGGTGGGGCAGGTAACCGCCCTCCGGGGGTTCCCTGGGTGGCGGGAACTGGGAGGGGTGGGGAGTCCATGACGGGCAGAATCACCCTTACAGGGAGGGGGTTACAGGCGCAGGATGGGAGAGAGTGGTAGACGGGAGTGCGATGGATGGAAATGACCGAGGAGTCGGAAAGTGGAAAGGGGAAGTGAATGGGATGCAAAGAGGTTGTGGTGTGATTTGGGAATGGATGGTGGAGCACGTGAGTGGATGACGGTTGAAAGGCAAGATGTTGGGGGGATTGTTAAAGTTGATAATGTTATGATTTGTAAGCTGTCATGCCTGTCCTGATAAATGGCCTTTTACGCAAACTGATGCGTGGAGTGGTTATTGCGCGATGCGGCCCCCGGGGGAATGCAGGTCGGCAGACTAGTCTTCCCCCGGGGTGTTCGTGCGAGGACACGACAGGCGGAAGTTAGGTCAGGGGTTTAGGTCAGGGGTGGGAGGGGTTAGGTAGGAGGCTACTTATGGGGGAACAGGAGAGGAACAACTTCCTTTTCCTGTCCCCGGTGCCTCAGGGAAGAGTTAGGTTTTTGCCACCCGCCCACCCTACAAGAAAAGGGGTTTTGGTGCGGTGTTGTTGTGGCTGCCATGTTGGGCAACATGCCAGTTTAGGACAGGATGGCAAAGGGGGGATACGTTCCGGGAACTGGGAGGGGTGGGGAGTCCATGACGTGCAGAATCACCCTTACAGGGAGGGGGTTACAGGCGCAGGATGGGAGAGAGTGGTAGACGGGAGTGCGATGGATGGAAATGACCGAGGAGTCGGAAAGTGGAAAGGGGAAGTGAATGGGATGCAAAGAGGTTGTGGTGTGATTTGGGAATGGATGGTGGAGCACGTGAGTGGATGACGGTTGAAAGGCAGGATGTTGGGGGGATTGTTAAAGTTGATAATGTTATGTTTTGTAAGCTGTCATGCCTGTCCTAATAAATGGCCTTTTACGCAAACTGATGCGTGGAGTGGTTATTGCGCCATTCATGTTATTATGTGGGATATTTTGGCAAAGTGTTACATCACATGTTTTGGGTAAGATATGCTGGTTAATTACTGGCCGCTTCCTCTAGGCGCACAGTTCTATACAGTTTCCGATTTTACATATTATATGTTCAAAGATGGCCCCGACTCGCACTGTCTTTTCTTTGAGGCGCGAGAGAAGTGGGCGTGCTTATGACCGTCATTTGCTCTGGCTGAACGCGGGTCTCATGACATCTTTTAGTTTATGATTGGCACCTGCAATATGATGGTGAGCAGGGTATTTAATAGTGTACGGCAGCTGCGTTTTTTTTAACTCAGACCGCAGTCACACGAGAAGGCACACTTATTGTGGCAAGTTTGGGGAATATCCATTTTGGTTTTTATATGGATCACCCATATTATTTTTACTTATAAGTTGGGAGATAAATGCGAAAGATATGTGTATTATGGGGACTAACTCGATGGCCCTTGAGCTGGAGGTTTCCGCATCCAGTGCTTACCATGATTTGCCCCTTTGAGTTGCCGGATTTCGTTTCTATACAGGGGTCTTTCAAGGATGCATTGGCTTTCATTAGCATTGATCATAGCCATCTATCAGGGCAATAATTGCAGTTTGCCCTTCCTGTCTCTCGCACAGTTATAGCTGTGTTAAGTCGTGACTTGCTTCACAGGCATTATGCTATGGTAAGGAGTGGCCTTGCCCTAAGTGTAATGAAGACATTACCGGCGGCGTGTGTGATGTCTTGCTCTTGGGTTGGCCATTATTAGCATAGGTGAAAGCCATTTATCAGGTCTGTGATTGCAGATTGCTCTTTTTGTTTCTCACATAGTTATAGCTATGTTCAGTTGTGTCCTGGCTCACTGGCTTTAAACAAAGGTATGGAGTGGCCTGGCTTGGAGCGTAATGAAGACATGTCTATCTGGTAATCATTAGCAGTAAACCCTTGGCTAGTGTCCGCCTGGAGATCATTAACATTGCCATAGCACTATGTGTCAGGATCTACCAAGGCGCCTACCTGAAGTCTAGAAACTACAACTCCCATAATGCCTATACAGGGGGCGGGGTACTATAAAAGTCAGGTGGACCCATTGCTTCCTGTTAGTAATTTTGTGACATACAGTGCGCTTTGTTTCTATCCAGACTTTGTTTCCTGGCTTCTCTTGGGATCGTGTTCAGAGAAGTTTTGTTAGTTTAGGTTGCTGGCTCCAGCGCGAGTGATTTTGGAACGCGCTAAACTTGCAGAGGGTTTTGTTTCATCTGCCAGTGAAAGCGGGGAAGGAGTTTCCCGTATCTTTGTTTGTTCAACTGTCGGTTGTTCTAGCCACTCTTCATCGGGACTGGAAACTGGGAGCAGAACATCGGAGGAGGAGCGATCTGAAAGTAGAAGCGCCTTTGGTACTGTGAGTTAACACGCAGCGCGTGATGTTTAACGCGCTGCAGTGAAGTTTAAACAGTGATGCTGAGAAAGGAAAAACTGTTTGATTTAAACTGACATTGGAATTCTTTTTGTGTGTGTTCTCGCCGGAGAGCGGAGTGTAGTGGGGCTAGCCTCTGCGCACTGCCGCTACGAAGTACGGCACTAGTGTCTTTGGGTTCATTCTCCAAGCGGAAGATAGTGGGAAGGCCTACATCTTGCCGTGTTGGGAGACCGGGGATATTTGAAGACAATTGGAGATATTTGGAAGGAAGCGGAAGGCAGTAGTAGGAGGCTACGTCTTGCCGTATTCCTCAAGGAGAACATTGTATTGATGGGCATCACTTATGTACTCTCTGGAAGAGCATAACTTTGGTTGGTTTTGACTACACGTATTTGGTGGAAGTTACACGTTTATTTAAAGACACATTCTTATCAAGGAGGGGTAGGTGCTGCTTCGATACCAACAGTTTACACCGTCCAAGTGAGGAGGGGTGATTTAGAACTAATTGTTGTTTACCTTCCTAGGAAATCGGTGCAGACACAAACACACCTTACACAGGGAGGAGGTTACCCACACCCAGGATATACAGGGAGGAGGAAAAGAGCATTGATTAAAGAAAGGTGAACCCTTTTCAATAAGTACTAAAAGAGGTAGAGAGACAGGGGTTCGAAGTAGACAGTTCTAACCTGTGCACTGTTTTTTCTTGTCTTTCAGCTATCCCTTCCCAGCAGCCCCCTTCCTTTCCCTTCCTTGGTCTCCTGTTTTTTCCCTCGCCCTATCGCTCGAACCCACTGTGTTTTTTGCCAGTGTGTTGGTGAGATCGGGAGGTGGAGTTTATGTGCATCAGCCAGATCCTGCAGTGTGGAGTCTGACACTATGCTGCTCGATCATGATCTACTGAGTCATGGTTAACCATTAGGGTTTCGTGCCCCACATGACTGTCAAGTATTTCTATGGTCATAGCCTAATTTTTGGTTTTAGTTTGGGCAGACTTATGACATGGGACCTATTGAGCAGGGATGTCGTGTGATTAGGACATTTGCCAACAATACGTTTTTTTATACCAGGTGGCAGACATGGGGCTTGGGAATGCCCATGTAAACTGACAAACGTTGCTGGATTATTGGATAATATAGAGGATTATTGGCCTGACGTAAATATAACAGTGAAAGCTCATGTAACTGTATACAATTGGCCATTTTTCTCACCCTTGGTGGCATGACTTGATATAGTAACATATGGCTTCAATACGACTTCCTTTCTCTCCCCCTCTTCTTTTGATTTTTTGTTAATTATATATGATTCCTCTTTATAACTTTTTCTGACATGAGAATAATCACACAATAGTTTTGAATAAGAGGTTCTCATGTGTCCTCGTAACTTGTAATTTAAATCATGTGACGCAGTGTGAATTTTCTCAATTTCACTCTGTATTATTAAGTGGCGTTATTTCTATGCCACATGTGTATGTTTTTAATGTGCATATTTTGCTTGTCCTGTGCGCCTTTTTATGCAATCGTACATGGCAATTATTTGCCGTATGGTGTTGGTCTAATGTACATGTCTGTGTGTATATTTGACTTTAAATGTGATCTTTCATTAATGTTGCTAATAGTATGTGGTACCATATGTTGAATTTGTACATGTTTTATGTGATCTGTTGCGCCCCTGATGAAGTTCCAGGAGTGTTTTTTGGAACGAAACGCGTTGGCTTGATTGCACTTGTTATAAAAAGAATTTTGAAGATTGATAAAATATAGTATGTCGTTACAGAACTTATGAGATTGGGTTTGTTTTCTTGGGGTACCCCCTTGCTTACAATAACTTTGGAATCTATCTAACAGATAGAGAAGTGTGGCTCACTGGTTAGAGCAGGCAGACCCTGAAGCAGAGGTCAGACCCGGGACCAGGGTTCAATTCCCGACGCGGCAGGGTCTTGAGCTCAAATGTCCACGGACTCGATAATTCTCGCTTTGGTGCCTGACCTAATCATGGGTTCACACTCTGCAACTCTGGGCATTAAGCTTGCTTAATCTCCACAATGGCCCCCCGCGGCGGGATGCCTGGCTTCCACCTTGGGGATGCCCTGTAGGGGCTATCTCACAGGGAAAAACCAGGACGGGTTCCCAAGGCAAGCGCTTAGAGACCCCTGGGTGATAAGCGCTATATAAATCCAATATACAATACAATACAATACAATACAACAGTGGCACATAAAGGCGACGAGTGCCGGAGGATTTGTGTACAGGCCATCCACACTATGAGTGACAAATAAGTGAGGTGCAACCTGGATAGTCTGTCGCCTTTGTATGTTTTTGTGTTTATGCCTACTGATACATGTCCATGAGGTGTGGTACCAGCAGATCTGAATACATCTTATAGAATTCACAGAGGAGGCCATCGCTCCCAGGTCCTTTCCCATTCTGGAGTAGGCGTATGGCATTCCCTATCTTCTCTTCAGTTATCGGCTGAACTAGAAACTCTTTTTGTCCTGGCAGAAGCCAGGCAAGTGCAATGTCATTCAGGTATGTGAGCATTTCCTAAGCATCTGCCGAGGAGTGTGCACTATACAGCCAGGCACAGAAGTTGACAAAATGGTTCAGGACTGCCTGGGAGTCATGACAATGCTCCCCGTCTGGGATAGTAAAGGTCATTATATGATTAGCTCCCTGTGGTTCTTTCATTTTTGCTGCTAGACTTCGCCTGGGCCAGCCCCCTTCTCCATATGCCCCCGCCACCCAGCGTTTTGACATATGTTTTTGTTTATGTTTACAGATTTGTAAAGCACATGGCTGCTTGTGAGCGTCCGGGCGCTAGTGATAGAGCAAATGAGGTTAAAGGGGGAGATAATTAAGGGAACAGCCACGTCTTCAATAGTTTACGAAATGAAAGAAGATTGGGCTGAACCCGAATGTCTAAAGGCAGTAAGTTCCACAATTTGGAGGCGTTATATGAAAAAAGACAGCCTCTAGATCGAGCCCTCTGAATCCTAGGTATTGACGTTAGGTGGAGGTGTGTGGAGCGAAGAGTTCTATTAGTTTTATAGGGCGTGACAAGATCCTTTAGAATGGGAGAGGCCTTACCGTGCAGAATTTTGTGGGTAGTGCAGAGGGCCTTGAAGTGCAACCTTTCCAATATGGGCAGCCAATTAAGTGATTTAAGGGCTGGTTTGGCTGAGCAACGGTTGTGTGTGCCTATAAGAAGACGGCCAGCAGTGTTTTGCACAACCAGATGCTTTGCCATCACTTTGTTGGGGGCCCCATGATATAGGGCATTGTAGCAATCCAAACGGGACAGTATAAGCCCTTGAATCAGCAACTTTTGGGATTGAGCGGGAAGTAGGGGTAGAATTTTTCAAGAGGTGCGTAAAAGACCGTAGCAGGTTCCGGCGTTTTTTCTGGCTTGGGTGGTAAGTTTAAGGCCTTCATCCAGCCAGATCCCCAGGCTTTTAATTTCAGACTTTGGAATTGGGGGTGGACCCATGCAAGGAGGCCACACGGTTTCCGGGAAAAAGTGTGATTGGTTGCCCAGGACCAGGATCTCTGTCTTGTTGCTGTTTAGCTTAAGATGGGATCTGTCCATCCATTTGGAAATGTCCCCAAGACAGGAATAAAGATTGTTGGAAGGATAGTCCTGCTGGCTTAGGGATACAACCAGCTGGGTGTCATCAGCGTAGGTTAAAAGCTTAATGCCAAATGGAGATACAATCTTTTCAAGGGGGGACATATACACATTAAATAGGGTTGGGCTCAAAGAGGAGCCTTGGTGAACCCCACAGTGTACAGGTATTGTGTTAGAGATGAAATTACCGTCCGCCACCTGAAAAGAGCGGCTATGTAAAAAAGATTTAAGCCAGGACAAAGCTGAGCCAGAGATACCCAGGTCCTCAAGCCTGTGGACCAGCGTAGAGTGGTTAACGGTGTTGAAGGCTGCGCTCAAATCCAGGAGGATCACTGCCACTGATCCTCCTGAGTCTATGATCTTTCTGGCCTCTTCTACTACTGCAACCATCGTAGTCTCCGTGCCAGGCCTAAAGCCCGTTTGAGAGGGTTTAAGTAAACCATTTGTTTCAAGGTAGTCAGATAACTGCTGGTTAACACATTTTTCTGCTACCTTGCTGACGCCTGGCAGTAAAGAAATTGGCCGAAAGTTGTTCAGTTCCAAGGGATCAAAGTTGGGTTTTTTGATCAGTGCTTTGATGAGTGCCTTTTTCCAACTTGGAGGTACAATACCGTGGGAGAGCGAGGTGTTAATCAAGTTCGCCATATGTGGGAAGATGGTGGGGGCCACTAATTTAAAAATATTAAACGGGGCAGGATCTAACGGCAAGCCGCTTTTAATTGATTGAAAAATAGGGGAGAGCGTGTCTGTTGTTATTGGGGCAAACCTATCCAAACTGGACTCGAGTGACCGAGGTGCTGATCGGGTCGATAGTGTCGGTAGTGTGCAGAGGAAGATGGTTAAGGATTTTTGGGATCTTTGAATCAAAGAACTCAGCTAGTTCATTGCAACGGCTGACCGAGGGATCCACAGGGGAGGGGGGGTTCGGGGTTTTTAAGAGTTTTTTTGCAATTTGATAGGTTTCCCTCGATGAATTAGCAGAAGATCTGATTTTTTTCTTTAAAAAAATGGATTGAGCCAATTTAATGGCCTTTTTATATTTGAGGATCATGCACTTATAGTCATACTTCTTGAGAGGATCAAAGTCCTTCCTCCATGCCCTTTCAGATTTTTTACAAAGCTTTTTTAGGAGTCGAACTTCCTTAGTGAACCAAGGCGAGGTGGTTTTGCCTCGAGGTTTGCAGGTGGATTTTTTCGGAAGAACTATGTCCAGTGTCTTTTCAATCCACATTGAGAACTCAGTGTCTGCTATTACAGGATCCGACTCACAAGGTGGAGGTGAAAGTTCCAACGTGCACTTCCATTCTTAGGGGTCCAGTTTGGCCCATGGACGTGCAATCCTAATGGTAGGAAATCACCAACTAAACGGTATAAAGAAGTGATCCGACCATGGGACCGGAATGGGAGTGGGTGTTCTTAGGTCGGGAATGTTGGAAAAGATGGGGGTCCAAGATGTGCCCGAGCGTGTGGGTGGGATGGAGGCTCTGCAGCAGAAGCTGGTGTGTCGCTAGGTCCAGTGACAATTCGGAGGCTAGCTTGTCTCCGCCATTGTCAAAACGGATATTTAAGTCCCCTAGGACCATAAAATTGGGGAGAGTGGTGGCCAACGCAAATTAATTGTCCTATAGCGCCTGGAGGGCGGTAGATCAGAATTCCCGACAGGGATTTACATGGAGAGGCTTGGATAGTAAAGTGGACATTTTCACAGTCGGATAGGGGACTGCCCTGGAATCAGCATGAAAGATGGTCCTTATAGATTATGGCAATTCCCACTCCCTTTCCCTTTGTTCGATCCACATGCTGGATGAGGAAGCCCGGGGGTAAAGACTTAATGATGTCTGGGTCAGAGTAAGGCCCAAACCATGTTTCTGTCAAGAAGAGGATCTCCAAATGAAGGTCTTCCAAGATTATATAGATTTCTTGAGCGTGTTTCGGTAGTGATCTACAATTTACTAGAGCCATGTTAAGAACAGTATCAGGGGGTGGGCAAGGTTCATCAATGACTAACCTGTAAGGGCAATGAAGGCAATTATTGACAGGACCATCCACTGTTATTGAGTGTGTACAGGAGAGTGGGGCCTGCTGTCTCAGTTGGAGCATAACATCTCTGGGGTATTCAAAAGGCACATAAGAGTCTACTGCCGGGGTGCCAAGCTCTGAGCTTGGCCTGGCGCAGACGGGCTTACGTCTGGCGCACCTCTGGCGGATATTGAACCTCCTGATCTGCTGTCTCAGTGTAATCAGTTAGGTGTGTTCTGATGTTTTCTAGTGTCTTGGGGTCAGGGGAGGAAGCACATGCTCTCTCTAAGGTGTGTAAAGCATTTTCGAGAGAAGGTAGGCGAGAGTGCAGGGACTGCAATACCTCCGCACCAACCCAATACAGGATCCAAAAATAGTGACCGTAAATGCTTCCCATTGCGTACCTGCTCCCTCTACTGACCCTTTATTTTTGTCAAAATATTGCATGATTGCACTTTGCACTCCGTCTCTGAATACTGCATCTAACAGTGCGGAGGCTTGGAGCCTTCATTGAAAGGGTTTTGGTACAGTAGTCAGGACTTCGAGGGACATCAACATTGGATAGTGGTCCAAGAGTGTTCTGGTAGGTGGCGCAAGTATGATACCCATGCACCTACTGCTCCGGACGCCAATCAGTAGTCCAGCTGTGATATATTGTGTACAGTGGATATTAACGTGCTCTCCCGATCCCCTGGATGACAGACCTGCCATATATCAACAAGGCCATAATCATCATACCCCCTCAGAGCACCTTAGCAGATTGTCTATCTTGCCAGGATGAGACAAAGGATCTGTCCAAATTCAGGTCTAACAGGAAGTTCAAATCTACGACCCATAGTATGGTGGAGGGTATTAAGTCATATAGTTGAGTACATAGTGTAGTGAATAGCTCGGGGTCGACAATATTTGGGCCATATTGGATAATAAAGGTCAGGTCACTTCCCTGACAATTACCCTGCCAAATAATATATCTTCCCTGGTTGTCTGTCTCCAAGTGGAGTGTGCTGTAGGGGGTGCCCCTTCTAATAAGAATGATGACCCCTCTAGAGTAGGACGAATAGGAGGAGGCCAGTCTTGTGTTTGCCCATTGCGCCCCAATAATGTTGGCTGATTGTGCAGTGAGGTGCGTCTCCTGTATTCATGCAACGTGAAACTGATGGTAGTCAAAATACATGAGCACCTGCCTGACCTTCCTGGGATTGTTTAAGTTGCGTATGTTCCAAGTGAGTAAAGGCGACCAACAGGGATAACCATTTCACAACCCACCCGGCACATATTGATGAGGAGGTGGTCAGCGGGACACAGGCTTGAGATTAGAATCATCAGATATGAGACGCATGCACTGCGTCTCAACAAATGAGTAACATTTCCACCCACTCCAGCATTAAGACCTTGCCAAAGCCATCCTAATTACAAAAGAAACATTCAAACATATTCATACATAAACATTAATCACAGAAAGACTAAAGGACGGTCAAAATATGTCTGAACCTGGTGGGATATACCCTCATGGGGGAGTAAGATGCCAACTGACCTCTTATGGAACAGAGGGCACCAGGAATATTGTTAAATTCTGCCTGACTGAAGAGAAGCAGCTCAGGGGGGCCTCCAAAGCTGTTGGCTAAACAGTCAACGATATTAACGTGTACACTTTACATAGTACATCGCCTAACATAGAGTACACAACGATCTACCAAGTGGCTTCTTGGATCCACAGGACACCAAACTGGCATGCAATAGGCACTCAATGTAGTCCATGAGTCTTATACAGATTAACATGCAGTACAGATCCTTATCTGCAATGCCCCCTGATCACACTGTGTAGAGTTCGGTACTCCCCAGTGTCAACAGAATCCAGGCCAGATGTTGGAGAGGTGTAGCGAACTCGTCCCTGGGACTTGATGAAGTCAGGAAGGTGAACGTAGTTTGTGTACCCTTGTGATCTGCTCTCAATCTGGCAGGGTATAGCATGATGTTTGAAAAGCCCGGGTACTGTATTTTCTTTTTCACTGGTACGAATTCTCTCCAAGCAGTTTGCACCGCTGCAGTAAATATGAGATAAAAAGCGATTTCATTGCCTTGGGTTTGTGTGCTCCATTTTCCTGAGATAGGTGCAACACAGTGTTCCGATCCTGATCGTTTAAGAGCTTTGCTATGATCGTCTCTGGGGGGTCCCCAGGGCGGGCTGGGTCTGTAGAGACCTGTGGGTGTGTTCTACTAGGAAAAAACCTCACTGCCAAACACCTCTTTCAGCATGGATTCCATGTAACATTCAAGGTGACCTGTGTTGGTGGATTCCGGGACGCCCATTATGTGCAAGTTGCCGCAGCGCAAAAGCACCACCAAGTACTTGTCTTAGCTTGAATAACAGCTATGATCTCGTCCATGTTTAGCTGCTTATGGTTGGGATCCTGCAGGTCATCTTCTGCTCCATATATGCACTACTCTGCCGTGGTGAGGCGGGTGGCATGCTTGTCAATCTTAGCAGCCATTGTATCCATACAGATATTTAATGCATCTATCTTCCCATCTATAGACTGCAGACTTTTCTGCATTGCCAGTAAGGTGGCCTCCAAAAATGTGCTAGGTTTGGGCAGCATCTCCTGATCAGAGTCTGAGTGTACATGTTACGAAGGCCTGGGTGTCCTCTTGGACTCAAAGGTAAGACAGGTCTGCTGCCTGTCTGCTTTCCCCATGCTAAACCAGAAATTATCTCCTCACCTGTGAGCGGCATGGCAATGGGTGCCGCTGCGCATGATCTATCAGTCAGGACAAGCACTTACCAATGTACACTCCAAAGGCTGTAGACAAATCTAGAGGAGGTGAGAGAAGGGGCCTATATCACTGCCAGATCCATGTGACCCAGTTGGCCCCATGTCTGAACTGGGGTGGCAGAGTGGGCTAAAGAACGGTGATGGATTAAACCCAGATGTTTTGACTGGGTGTGAGTGTTTGATTGATTCAGATGCTCCGTCTATTACCACCCCCTTTTGTACCGCCTTTGGCCGCCATAAGTGTGGCAGGGTATGCTCATATGTGAGTCCCTAGCGCAGACTGATTTGCATATAGCCATGTCTGAACTAGGGTGGCAGAGTGGGCTAAAGAACAGTGATGGATTAAACCAAGATCTTTTGACTGGGTGTGAGTGTTTGATTGATTCAGATGCTCCGTCCATCACCACCCCCTTTTGTACCGCTTTTGGACGCCATAAGTGTGGCAGGGTATGCTCAGACGTGAGTCCCTTGCTCACTTTGCCACTGGATTCAAGCAAGCCGGGCTGAAGACCGCTGGAATGCCAGAAACCGGTCCTCAGCAGCTTGTTTCCGGTCCAGGGAAGACATGGCTTGGCAGTTCGGGCTGGACTGTTCCCATGAGGCACAGGGTCAGACTGATTTGCATATAGCCATGTCTGAACTGGGGTGGCAGAGTGGGCTAAAGAACGGTGATGGATTAAACCCAGATCTTTTGACTGGGTGTGAGTGTTTGATTGATTCAGATGCTCCGTCCATCACCACCCCCTTTTGTACCGCTTTTGGCCGCCATAAGTGTGGCAGGGTATGCTCAGATGTGAGTCCCTTGCTCACTTTGCCACTGGATTCAAGCAAGCCGGGCTGAAGACGGCTGGAATGCCAGAAACCGGTCCTCAGAAGCTTGTTTCCGGTCCAGGGAAGATATGGCTTGGCAGTTCGGGCTGGACTGTTCCCATGAGGCACAGGGTCAGACTGATTTGCATATAGCCATGTCTGAACTGGGGTGGCAGAGTGGGCTAAAGAACGGTGATGGATTAAACCCAGATCTTTTGACTGGGTGTGAGTGCTTGATTGATTCAGATGCTCCGTCCATCACCACCCCCTTTTGTACCACTTTTGGCCGCCATAAGTGTGGCAGGGTATGCTCAGACGTGAGTCCCTTACTCACTTTGCCACTGGATTCAAGCAATCCAGGCTGAAGACGGCTGGAATGCCAGAAACTGGTCCTCGGAAGCTTGTTTCCGGTCCAGGGAAGACATGGCTTGGCAGTTCGGGCTGGACTGTTCCCATGAGGCACAGGGTCAGACTGATTTGCATATAGCCATGTCTGAACTGGGGTGGCAGAGTCGGCTAAAGAACGGTGATGGATTAAACCCAGATCTTTTGACTGGGTGTGAGTGCTTGATTGATTCAGATGCTCCGTCCATCACCACCCCCTTTTGTACCACTTTTGGCCGCCATAAGTGTGGCAGGGTATGCTCAGACGTGAGTCCCTTACTCACTTTGCCACTGGATTCAAGCAAGCCAGGCTGAAGACGGCTGGAATGCCAGAAACCGGTCCTCGGAAGCTTGTTTCCGGTCCAGGGAAGACATGGCTTGGCAGTTAGGGCTGGACTGTTCCCATGAGGCACAGGGTCAGACTGATTTGCATATAGCCATGTCGGAACTGGGGTGGCAGAGTGGGCTAAAGAACGGTGATGGATTAAACCAGATCTTTTGACTGGGTGTGAGTGCTTGATTGATTCAGATGCTCCGTCCATCACCACCCCCTTTTGTACCACTTTTGGCCGCCATAAGTGTGGCAGGGTATGCTCAGACGTGAGTCCCTTACTCACTTTGCCACTGGATTCAAGCAAGCCAGGCTGAAGACGGCTGGAATGCCAGAAACCGGTCCTCGGAAGCTTGTTTCCGGTCCAGGGAAGACATGGCTTGGCAGTTAGGGCTGGACTGTTCCCATGAGGCACAGGGTCAGACTGATTTGCATATAGCCATGCCTGAACTGGGGTGGCAGAGTGGGCTAAAGAACGGTGATGGATTAAACCCAGATCTTTTGACTTGGTGTGAGTGTTTGATTGATTCAGATGCTCCGTCCATCACCACCCCCTTTTGTACCACTTTTGGCCACCATAAGTGTGGCAGGGTATGCTCAGACGTGAGTCCCTTGCTCACTTTGCCACTGGATACAAGCAAGCCGGGCTGAAGACGGCTGGAATGCCAGAAACCGGTCCTCGGAAGCTTGTTTCCGGTCCAGGGAAGATATGGCTTGGCAGTTCGGGCTGGACTGTTCCCATGAGGCACAGGGTCAGACTGATTTGCATATAGCCATGTCTGAACTGGGGTGGCAGAGTGGGCTAAAGAACGGTGAGGGATTAAACCCAGATCTTTTGACTGGGTGTAAGTGCTTGATTGATTCAGATGCTCCGTCCATCACCACCCCCTTTTGTACCACTTTTGGCCGCCATAAGTGTGGCAGGGTATGCTCAGACGTGAGTCCCTTACTCACTTTGCCACTGGATTCAAGCAAGCCAGGCTGAAGACGGCTGGAATGCCAGAAACCGGTCCTCGGAAGCTTGTTTCCGGTCCAGGGAAGACATGGCTTGGCAGTTCGGGCTGGACTGTTCCCATGAGGCACAGGGTCAGACTGATTTGCATATAGCCATGCCTGAACTGGGGTGGCAGAGTGGGCTAAAGAACGGTGATGGATTAAACCCAGATCTTTTGACTTGGTGTGAGTGTTTGATTGATTCAGATGCTCCGTCCATCACCACCCCCTTTTGTACCACTTTTGGCCACCATAAGTGTGGCAGGGTTTGCTCAGACGTGAGTCCCTTGCTCACTTTGCCACTGGATACAAGCAAGCCGGGCTGAAGACGGCTGGAATGCCAGAAACCGGTCCTCGGAAGCTTGTTTCCGGTCCAGGGAAGATATGGCTTGGCAGTTCGGGCTGGACTGTTCCCATGAGGCACAGGGTCAGACTGATTTGCATATAGCCATGTCTGAACTGGGGTGGCAGAGTGGGCTAAAGAACGGTGATGGATTAAACCCAGATTTTTTGACTGGGTGTGAGTGTTTGATTGATTCAGATGCTCCGTCCATCACCACCCCCTTTTGTACCGCTTTTGGCTGCCATAAGTGTGGCAGGGTATGTTCAGACGTGAGTCCCTTGCTCACTTTGCCACTGGATTCAAGCAAGCTGGGCTGAAGACGGCTGGATTGCCAGAAACCGGTCCTCGGAAGCTTGTTTCCAGTCCAGGGAAGACATGGCTTGGCAGTTCGGGCAGGACTGTTCCCATGAGGCACAGGGTCAAAATGATTTGCATATAGCCATGTCTGAACTGGGATGGCAGAGTGGGCTAAAGAACGGTGATGGATTAAACCCAGATCTTTTGACTGGGTGTGAGTGTTTAATTGATTCAGATGCTCCGTCCATCACCACCCCCTTTTGTACCCCAGTTGGCCCCTAAGCATGTCTCAAGAATGATGACATTCTCAGTAATATTATTGATGAATTTGGAGAGGATCTAATTAAATGAAAGAACCGAAAATTCTGTTGAGACCAAGTAGACTACCAACTTGGACGTGTCTGTATGTTTGCTAGAAAGTATGACGCGACACCAAAACCAGGAATAAGTTCTGATAGCTTAACATCCCAACAGGGTCTATCCCCCAGCTCGGACATAGACTCTCCAATAACAAATGAAAATATAAGCACACCATCATGCAAAGTACATTTTTACAAGGAAGTCCTATCCTACAGGCTAGGTATGGCTGTGCCTTACAACTGCCTTAGCACCAGTGATTCTGCCACATTAGGACTCACCTTTGAACTTTTATTTTGCACAATTAACATCAGATGGCTATACTTAAAGGACTTTTGCAGTTTACTATGAGTACACCCATTTGTCCTGGCACATTTTTGCCTTTACCTAACGAATGGGTGAAGGGTTCCCCATTTCTAAGGACAAGTGCCAATTTACCTATCCTCATTGAACGGGTGTCGGGCAAACAATAAGGATCCCTCTTCCCTCTAATTCTGAAGCATAAACTTGAGTTCCTACTAATTGCTCCCTGTCAGGTAGATACTCAGAAGAATTGACAAACAACGTATAATATGAATCTCTCCAATGGCAAGTTGTCAAGACAGACGTGTCCAATGTTCAACCAGATTGGACAAAATCGTTTCTGTAAACCCTGTAAGGACCAGAAATCAAATGAATAAATCCAATCCAACGTCTGCAGAAAAAAACACTTGAACGAGCAGTTAAAAAAGAGACCTTTAAATGGTGGGAGGCAGCCTCACTAAAGAATAATGTAGAAAAAGACAGAATATCTCGTGGCCTACACATTCTGATTTTTCCACCAGAGGACACCACCAACCCAGAACACATCGAATGATGGGAAGGCAACCTAAAGGAGTCTTCCAATAATATCATCAGACATCTGATTGATATTACTGAAGAGGAATATAATAAGGCGAAACTAGAAGTAGACAACCTAACCAAACAGATTCAGGATTCCAATTGGGGTGACCTGACAACAAAGAACTAGGACATTCTCAACTATATGCAACAATTTGAAGCTGATCTAATTAAAAGAAAGTACAGTAAATTCAGTGGAGACCACCTAGACTACCAACTTGGAAGTGTCTATAAGTTTACTAAAAAGTACGACTCAACAGCAAAATCATTTGTGCCCAACTTCATTCCCCTGGAATATTAGACTCAGAAATGCTAGAAGGAAGAAGGGCATAGAAGACAGACTAAAAAGTTGATCCACAGAGACAGAACTATTGGAATGGCAGTTATAGGAGTTTTGTTGATTGGAAAACCATGGGGTGTATTTAATTTAATTTCAGTACGTTTTGACTTCTAGGTCTCTCTTTCCTGCCATTACTTGTTTCTATTTTAGGAATGTCTGTGCTACCAATGTGGAGATGTCCGCCTGAGGCAGCTAGTTTCTTGGTCAGATACTATAGGGTATTTGTAGTGATCTTGCTAGCTGATGCAGTGGTTTTGAAGTTGATGTGCAAATGAATGGGGATTCAGTGAAGTTCTTTGAGAATCGAGGTGATGGAGTCAATTTTCTTCAGGTCTTTATTAGGTGAGTGGGCTGGAGTATGATGCCTTACTAGGTTGCAAATGTAGAGCGAGGGAGGTTGTTGAGCAGAGCATTGCCTAAATCCCGGGTGGGAGAGGGCCAATGCTACCACTGTTTAAAGTTACATTTGGGAACAAATGGTTTCACTTTTCTCATTTACTTGTCCTGGTTAGGCCTGGTCTACCCTTCAGCACTCAGTACCCCATTGTTGCCTACCTAATTCTTTCATTGAGAACGTTGTGCTTTTAGCTTGGCAAGGGAAGCATTCTGAATGATCAGCATGTGCATGACAATGAATGTCTAGCATGATGTTCCCTTGTGTCTGCCAGAGTTTTTGTGTGAAACGCTTCATTGTTTATGTGAAATGCCACCAATGGTGACATGCAGAAATGCAGAAACAAACAGTACTACCCACTTTATATAAATCACTGTTACCATTCTTGGCCTAGAGCTGCCATTCTCTAACATGTATCCAGGCACAATACTGTATTGGTATGCCCAAGGCCACACCCTCCATCATCTACAGCCCCACTAACATCTTCTGCCAAAGGCACCTGTGTCATTGTCTCTGCTTGAATTGTCCTCCAGGGCTGAGGTGTTGTCCAGCACCTGATTTCTGTGTATTATATGTTGACCCGTGAGCTCACATGAAACATGTGAAGAAACATCCACATGAAAAAACTGGGAATGCTACTGCTTATCAAGAGACATTGGGGGAGGGTGATGAGAGCAGGATATCTAACTGCCTTATTAAATATTGCAGTGTACGATGTGAAGGGAGAACCTTCTTCAAAACTAAGGGCCTGATTTAGATCTCGGCAGACAGATTATTCCATCACAACGGTGACGGATATCCCGTCTGACGAAACCTAAATCCCATAAAATTCTATAGGATTTATATTTCAGCGTACGGGATACCCATCATCGTTGTGATGGAGTAACCCATTCACTGAGATCTAAATAAGGCCGTTAGTAGAGGTAACCATATGATTTTGCATTTTTGTGTAATAATTAGAATAAGATAATTTTTTAATGTATTTTATTATAGAAATGTTGAAAATAATAACGCATTTTTAATTACAATGCATATTTGCTTTAAATATTGAAAATAATTTTTTAGGAGCGGGATGTATGGGATTTAGGGGTAATGAGTGAGGAACGATATTGATACAAAGGTATTCTACTTGTGCAATTATGCAAATTATTTAGCTTACAGTACATATTTGTTTTCAATATGCTAAATATTGTTTTAGGAGCAGGATGTAAGGGATCTAGGAGTAATGGGTGGCTAACTCAATTCTTTCTCAGGTACTATTTAAAATAATTGTATATTAGCCATGTATTCCTCTTTCATTATTTAAATTACAATGCATATTTGACATGCAAATGCAGTTTGTAAAAAATAGGATGTAAGGGATTTGGAGTTATGAGTGGGGACCTTTATGAATACTCAGGTATAATTAAAAACGACCTGGGTAATATTAAATGGTCAAAAATTGGATTACTTTTTAAAGGAATAAAAACAAATGCAAAAGTTAAATAATTATTTTGAAAAATAAAATAAACACTAAATATCGGCCCTAATTACAATGTTGGGCGGTACGCCAATGACAGGTCATCAGTAGCGCTCTGCCCAACATCCAGGGAATCGGTCTAACGGCCGCATTTTAATGCAGTCGGTCTGACAGCAAGGGCCGGGAGGAAAAACCATCACCTATTACAGGATCCAACGTCCTATCGGGGGGGGGTGGTTGGAATCCTGTCCCTACAATGGAGGCAGTGCCTGGGCAGACACTGCCATGGCGATTAGGATATCCCTCCAGACTGCCTTTTCATGGCATTCCCACCGCCATGAAAAGGCAGACATAAACAGACTTTGGGGGCCCCAAGCAAAGCCCCCGTGGGCCACTGCTAAGTGGCCCTGGGGGCATATATGGTACCACCCACACTTCCATGCACCATATGCCAGGCACCACATGGTGCCTTCCACACGGTGCATGGATGTGCACAAAGTGCCTTTTTCTACTGCTGTGTGCACTGCAGCCCTTTTCCTGGGCCACAACATTAGCCACAGTAAAGAAAAAGCACTTTCCGGCCGCCTGCATGGTGTTTTGATCATTATAGGCCGGGTTGGACAACTGACTCATTATGTCAGCATGTATAGTGTAAATTTGAGTGAATGAATGGGGGTGGACTTAAATGTACCATCA
Organism: Lissotriton vulgaris; assembly: GCF_964263255.1. Lineage (NCBI taxonomy): Eukaryota > Metazoa > Chordata > Amphibia > Caudata > Salamandridae > Lissotriton > Lissotriton vulgaris. The sequence goes on along the minus strand of NC_141696.1, from coordinate 1,000,722,715 downwards.
ATTATCCACATTTCACTATTTTTCAAAGATTTCGGTGTTATGTACATTTACAAAAATCATTGTAGGCCTTTGAAGGTGCTTGTTATCATAGAGAAGTATAAGGTAATGGTTAAAGGATTTTGTTTGTTCAAGGGGAATGTTAATATCAGAAACATTATGAGGCGTTCTTAATTGTATATTTACTCCCCTGTCTTTGTCTTCGTACCATTTTTTGCAAGTTTGGGATTGTGGGCATACTATTAGCAACATGCATGGTGACATTTTGGGCTACCTCCCTCAGTACTGAGCCACAGGGTTCATTGTAGGTGGCACCAATGGTATTTATATGGTGTACATGTTCTGTAACTTCTAACTCCATTGCAGAGGCTGCTTGGTCACGAGGTTCTTTCAACAATATCTCCAAGCATAACCACTCTGCTTTTGCAACAGGTTTAGAAATAGTCAATACACTTCCAATAAGTCCTGGGCTCGGTGAGTCTCTCCTTACAATAAATGTAACCACCATATTTTAGAAGACGGTTTCCTTTTGTGCATGTTACATATTGTGCTTGACATTGGTTTTCCAAATCTTATGTTTCTGAAAGAAAAAATGTGATGTTCATGTCAATTAAAAAAAAATATATATTTTAATATTTGTTTCTTCCTGTTGTGAGAAAGTAAATGTTGTTTATTTTATACACCCGTTTTAGAAAAAATACTGCTGAAAAAAGAGAAAATTGAAATCTGTTTTCCTGTTACATTGGTCATCTATTTGTTGAATTGCATTTGTATTGACAGTTACCTTTACAGATAGACTTTAGGTGTTTGTAGAGATGTTTGCTCTGTTTGTGACATTTGTGATGGCCTTTCTTGTATAGTAGTGAGAATTTCAACTTGAAGGATTATAAATAGCGTTTAGTAATTATTTTATGTTTTAGTTTTTTATCTCTTTTTCTTTCACAAATAAATTTTTGAAAAACACACTTTCAGAGATACTTTGTAAATACCCATTTGAGGAAGATAAAGTGAGGTATTTGGTTAAATAATGACTTAAAATGGCCCATGAATACTTTTCACCTTTTTGTAAAATATTATGCTGCGTTATTCAAGCATAACGTCTTCGAATCGCTTTGAACTGTTTTTAAATAGGAAAAACAGACACATTTTATATCAAAGTTTGAAATAAATTATTTAATATACCATGTTTAATATTTTGTTTTATTTATGATGTATATATACCTCCTTTAGTGTTTAACTTTTAGCCCAATATTGCATTGTTTGAGCTGGAAGAGTAAATCTTTCCCCTTCAATGTTCAACACTTTACCTGAGTTGGCCCTGTCTGGAGTTAGGAATAGTAAACCTCCCCCCTTCAGTGTCCAGCACCTTTCCCGGGTTGGCTGGGACTGTAGAAAGGAATAGTAAGTCTGCCCCCTTCACTGCCCAGCACCTTGCCTGAGTTGACCCTGACTGGAGTTAGGAATAGTAACCCTGTTCCTTTCAGTGCCAAGCACCTTTCCGAAATTGGGTAGACTGGAGATAGAAATAGTAAATCTATCCCCTTCAGTGTCCAGACAGGTTAACTAAGGTTTTTACAAAAGAGTAACTCAAAGGCAGCACTGTCCCTTCCGTGGCCTTGTTCATATTTTTTAACCTTTTACATCGAGCTGTGTAGTGAGTGTTGTGCAATACAAGAACAATGCAAAGGGAAACCTTTGCATTGCCTTGTGGTGCTTTCAGCTACACAGCCACATTTGAAATGTTTAAGAAATCTGGTGAGGCAGTACAATATTATTACAATGATTTATTGAAGGATTGAATGTGGTTTAACTTTCCCGCATTAAGGATGGGAAAGGGATTATTCCCCACGGTATCTTTATCTATCACCGCTTTATACACTACATGTGTAAATCAGGCATGATTTGGCATGCACTTTTTGGGTAAGATATTTTATTTTTTTCCCTTTATGTTTTGAAAACCTGGATTATATTTCTGTTAACAGAATCTTTATTTCTTTATTTTTTCTTTAATCGTTTTCAATCACTATTTTTTGTTTGCACTGGTTTTTTCTTACTGCCTGTGTATACATGACAAATTGTATGTGATTTTATACCATTCAATGACTAAAGACTAGCCCTGACGAAGTGACTTGAATGTCACAAAACATGTGTTGGACATTTTCTGACTGAGTAGACCAGCTAGTTTCTGATTGAGTCAACCAGCTGAAAGGCTCTGTTTTTGTTCTGGAATCTAATCTGACATGGGCTGCCAATACTTGTCTCTGAGGAATTATTGAACACTAATTCTCCTTTAAAAAGTATTGACATATTGCTTTCCTAAAGACCCCTTCGGCACTGTGCATGGGTGAAAGGCCCCTAGCCTGAGAGCTCCTGACTGAGTACTAGGGGGGAGGGGTGGCGCCCTCCATGTACTTTGCAGGGGGGGGTACCTCTCGTTTCGTTACGCCACTGCTGTTTGTGTATAATAGATTTGTGAATGCTTGGGGGAAGGCACCACAAAATTCTGAGACCTGGCATGTCTTAGTATTAGCGCGTTTTTTCCCTCTCTAGGCTTAGCATAAAGTGTGATTCCGCTAATAAAAAGAAAGGGAATTCTGGACAAAGCCTTTTCAAATGATGGGAATTGTAACAAAACAGAGGCACTTAAAGGTTGAATACGTGGACATAAGATAGCAATGTAGTTTTAGGTTTATAATTTCATATTGATTTTCTGAAATAACAAACATAACAGGGACATCTTATACAAGTGTGGCGACCCACGATTGTAGGGAGGCTTATAAAATCATCAATGGAAACATCCCCCCTCCCCCAAAAAACTGGACCCCTCTCTCCCCCCCGCACCCCGGATCCACCAACCCCCTAATCAACCAGTGTTTGCCTGTGTTGTCTCTTGGGGTGCTGCCAGTGAAGGCTCTGTAAGTCGTAAGATTCGTAAGTACTTTGGGCATGTTAGTTCTTTAAATTCCAAAGAGAGCATTGTTAAGAATGGTTTCCAAAGGTCAGGGATCAAAGTCCCCTGATTAGTGAGAGAGAGAGATCCTCTCCATGCCTAGAATATACGTATGCGATGTAGCCACCCTGAATAGGTAGGGAGGCAGGCTGACCCCCATTGTGTCAAAATATTTTGGAGGGCTGCCCCTAGTGCCAGGCCTATTTGATGGCCTCTGCGCGATTCAAGTGGGAACATGAGGATGTTGGGCAAACCCAAGAGAATGTATGCCGGAAAGTAAGGTCAAGATTAGTGTCTAGGTCATTGAGCACCTGAGCCCAGTAATTGGCGATTTGAGGACACTCCCATAATATGTGTGTCAGGGCTCCAGGAGATCCGCAACCTTGCCAACATAAAGGATCTCTGGCTGGGTTCCCTTTGTGAGTCTAGCGGGTGTGAGGTACCAATAGGTGGCTATTTTGGTGGCTCTCTCTATACCTGCAACATTACGTGCCTTGTGTCTGACCATATAATAGATGTCCTCCCATTCTCGTGAGGTAAGCGTGCAGCCCAGTTCTGATTCCCATTGTCTTTGAACCAGGGACTTATTGGGTGCTAGAGGGAGTGTTAATAGGCTATATAATTCAGATGTAAGGTGAGCATTGTGAAGGTTTTAGATAACAAACATTTCTCGAATGCTGTTAGGGTGTGCTGCGCCTGTGGGCAACTGATTTGTTGGTAGCGGGACCGTTCGATTTCAGGGAACCCCTGTTGTTGACGAAGTCCTCGAAGGTCAGAGGGCCAGACTCACCAATGAAGTGCTCAACAGATCTGCACCCTTCATGGGTCCAGAGGTGAAAGGTCTCACCGTCCATTCCGGGGGAGAACTCTGGGTTGTCTACTATGGGTGTCAGAGGTGACAGGAAAGTTGTTAGGTCTCTCCTCTCCGCTGTCTTGTCCCACACCACTAGGGGAGCTTGTGTGATGGGCGAGAGGTAGAGGCTCTTGGGGCATGCTTGCTTAGGGAGGAAAGGGATCTTCCACAGCGGCCATCCCGCCACAGCTCTATCCATGAAAAGCCAGTGCTTTTCTGATTCAGGACACGACCACTCCACAAATGTCTTGATCTGGACCACCCAGTAGTAATCCCGAAAGTTTGGAACCCCAAGACCCCCCTCTTTTGGGGACCTATATCTTAGCTCCCTGCATAGTCGGGGTCTCCTGTCAGCCCAGATGGAACATTCCACCTCTCGCTACAGGGAGTGTATGGTGCTTGGAGAGGGTTCCAGTGGGAGAGTCTGGAAAAGGAATAGTATTTTTGGTAATATAGTCATTTTTACTGCAGCTAACCGGTCAGTGTGTATGGTCTACAACAGTAAAGATGCGACCGTGTTTGACAGAGTAGAGGAGTGTAATTGAATAATGTAGTATGTTGTAGAGATGCTGCGAGTTGTAGCCCTAGATATGGTATTGTGATAGGTGCCCATTGGATGGGGTGGGCATCTTGTATTTCCGCGAGGGTGGGAAACTTAAGAGAAAGGCTGAGGGCCTGGGACTTTTAAATATTAATTTTAAAGCCCATTGCTAGGGGAAAATGCTCTTGGTCTGCCAAGAAGGCTGGGAGGGAGGTCTGGGGGTCCTCCAATGATGCTATTACATCATCTACATATAAGGTCAGTGTGTGCTTGTCTCCCCCAAAGCATACTCCAGCAATAAGTGGATTGTCACAAACACTTTGGGTCATTTTCTCCATATACAGAGCAAAAAGCAGGGGGAAAAGAGGACACCCCTGCATTGTGCCTCTTTTGATGGGGAAGGGGGTAGATGTATACCCGTTTACACGGACTGATGCCACTGGTCTAGTGTAGCCACTGAAGAGTCAATCTATAAATCTAGTGGGGAGCGTGAAGTGTCTCAGGGTCTCTTTTAGGTAGGGCCAATGTACCCTATTGAACGCCTTTTCCACGTTGATAGAAAGAAGCATGCGTTCGGTATCATATCGTTGTGCCTTATCTTTAAAATGGCGTATTCTCTTTGTATTATCTGCACACTGTCGATTAGGGACAAGCCCCGCCTGATCCGGATCAATCAGGCCAGGGAGAAGAGGGGACAGCTGCGAGGCTAGGATCACAGTGAACAGTTTTAGATCAACATTAAGAAGAGAAATCGGCCTGTATGAGGCACACTGTCTCTTATCCTTAACGGGTTTGGGGATTACGACCACCGAGGCTGCAAGTATAGTTGGTGTGGAGTGGCGAAGAGATCCCAATGGCGTTGTATACTCTGGTGAGGACCGGGCCAGAATGGGGCAGAAGGTCTTGTAAAACAGGGCTGTGAACCGGTCCGGGCCTGGGGATTTAAGTGGTTTCTGTTTAGAGATGGCAGTAGTTACTCTCTCTATCTTAATACGGGACTCAAGAGTCTCCACCTGCTTTGGTGTTATTTTGGAAGTGGCAAAATCCCGCAGAAACTGGGCAGGGGCCTCTTGGGGGAGATCCTGCACCTCATAAAGCCCCGCATAATATTGGCAAAATGTTTCTGCAATCTGCTGGTCTGTCACCCTCAGCTCTCCCATTGGTGCCATCACCAAAGTGATCCCAGAAGTCTGTCTCTTTATTCTCAATCTATTCGCCAACTATTTCCCACATCTGCCCCCTAGTGTAGAAGGTGTGGAGAAGTCTAAGTGCTGTTTACTCTGCCCTGTCCATGCCTAAGGCCACTACTTGGGTACGTGCGGCCTCAAGCTGTCGCAATACTATAGGAGTGCCAGTCCTCTGGTGTATGCGTTCTAGTCTCTTTTCTCTATACATTTTATTGTCCAAGGCTGCAATCGCTACAAATTCCCCCCGGCCCACCGCTTTCAGGGCATCCCAAAGAGTAGCTATGGGCGTCTCAGGAGTGTCATTTATCGTCAGGTAGTCTTGTAGAGTTTTTGAAATCTACTATACCACCTCGGGTGGTGTAACAGCATATCCCGGAGACGCCAGGTTCGAGGCGGGTGCGGGTGCATGGCAGGGAAAGGGCCATTGTTACCCCTAAATGGTCGGATAGTGTGCGCGGTTGTATGTCTATTTGCTTGGTGTGAGACCTCAAACTCTGAGTTGATTCTTGCATAGGTCTTATGAGAGTGTGAGTAAAATGTATATTCATGGGCTGTGGGGTGCATGGCTCTCCAGATACCAGTTAGGCCTGTGCTCTTCAATGTCTGGGATCCCTTGGTGGAGTGTGGACACAGATGGTCCCTGCCTTCGGGCGGATCTTCTAGGGTGTTGTCAAAGGACAAATTTATGTCTCCCCAATAGCCTCTTGTCAGGGGATGAACTGATTTCTTTCACTGTCATTTGTAGAAATCTCTCTTGCCCCTCGTTTGGGACATAGAGCAAGCCGATTGTGAGAGTTTGAGAACCTACTAGAAAGGAGTACACCAATAATCTGCCCTTGCGGACTGCTTGTTTAGGTCCTAGCTTCCCGGGAAATGTGGCAGAGATGAGAATAGCTACCCCTCTGGATTTTGTGGGCGGGGGGAAAAGAGCTTCTGGGGAAATACTCTGGAGCGGAGCCTTTGTGTGTCCCTAGGGAGGAGGTGTGTATCCCGGAGAAGACAGATATGTGCACCAGAGTGTTCTAGATAAGAGAGAAGCCTGCAGCACTTAACTGGACAGTTAAGCCCCTTGACATTTAAGGTAAGTATTTTAGGAGTCTGCGTCATGAATACGGTTGTGATGTATAGCTGTGATAGCGCGCTGCAGAAATGTAGCGGGGCTACTGTGGTTGTGTAGCGGGGAGTAGTCATCGTAGACCGGTGATGTAATGTTGGACCCAAAAGATGGGCCAGGGGAGCGTGAGGGGGAAGAAGACCCAACATACCCGAATAAACACAATAAACAAATAACATTGCAAAAGAGCTACTGTGAATGTCCTGGATGGTTAGACCCATGGAAGAGGGGTGGAGGCAATCCGGAACATCACGTCTCTCCATCCCACCTGGGCCCACGCCCTCTTCGAGCCTGCTAGTGAGGGATCGTGAGAGACCCACCCTGATGCCAAACCGGCGAACCGGCAGGAGGGCACGGATCAGCTCAGGCCAGGCTGGCAGAGTCTTTTCCCAAGGATGCTAGGACCGCTCGACGTTCTTTGGCAATTGTCTCTGGGTCTGGGCGCAGCTGAGCCAAGGTGAGGCCCACCATCCTCCATTTGCCACTGTCCCGCCCTCTGCCCGGGCTGTTAGCTTGTGGTGGGTTTGCTGTGAGGTCGTCTGCAATGTTCAGCAGTTGGCTAGCTTCCTTCAGTTAGTACATTTTGTGGAGTTTCCCGCTGAAGCGGAAGATTAGGTGAAAGGGGTGCCCCCCAAAATATGGGATTTTGATGTTTCAGAGGTGGGACGTGTTTGGCCAGAATGCCCTTCTTTTCTGCAGCGTGGAGACCGCCAGATCCTGAAAGAGGGTAGGCTGAAGCCCCTGGTACTTGACCGAATGGTAATCTCTGACTTTTTGGAGAATGTGTTCCCTTAGCTGAAAGTCGTGAACGCATGTGAGGATATCAGCAGGAGGAGCGGGAGAGAGTCATCTCGGGCCCACCTGATGCGTGCGATTGAGTTTGGTCTCCAAGTCAGGCGGGGCTTCCAAAATTGATCTGAAGAGACCTTTCACAAATGAGATAATGTTCTAGCCTTCTGTTTCATGTGGAACCCCTTGGATGTGTATATTATTATGTCTTGAGCGGTTCTCCATTTCCTCGGTCTGTGCTTGGAGGTCGAGATCTTGAACTCGGAGGCAGATCACCTGTTGTTGGAGCTGTTTGAACTCCTCATCCCTGCTTGTGCCCTGTGACTCCAGTGTGTCGACCCTGTCCCCTAAGGCATCCAAGTCCCTTCGCACCTCCCTGAGCTCTTGAGATAATTCTGTCTTCATTCTTTTCAGGTCCTCCCTCAGGAAGACAAAGAGCATTTCTATGAAGGAGCGTGCGACGGAGCCTCCACCTCTCCCAGGTTCCATGGAGTCCTGCAACTCTGGTGACCCAGTGCTGAATGTCTTAAGATATCTTAAGAAGGAGATCTTTGACTGAGCGGTCTCTCTTCCCTTTATTGGCTGCCATGCTGGGAGAGTGTGGTGGTCAACAAGGGCCTTACTGCGTGCCCCCCGGAGGTCTCTCCTTATGCTGTTGGCAATGGCGCCCCTCTTTAAGGGTCGGGCAGTAGTGTAGTTGCTGACTGAGTGCGGGCTTGTCTCCTCCTCAAAGCAGTCTACAGGACGCTAGGGGAGTGGTCCCCCCTAGGCTTGGTGGGGCCGCCGTCTCCGGCTTGGCAGGGGATCGCGTGCTGTTGGGCAGAAGTCCTCTGTGTCCTCTGGGGAGGTCCTGGCACAGTCGGAGGATCCTTTCTCATGAGGGGTGTCATGGAAGACAGAGGCACACCAGTGTCGTGGATGGGGTCCCGAAGTGGTAGAGCGTAGCCCCAGCCCGGTGGTCCAGGAGGTCTCCCCCCTGGCCCTCACGCCTTAGGAGTCACTATTATGCAATGGGGCTCCTTAAGAGTTTGACTATGCCGATGCAGGGACCCCTCTCACTTCCCTCCTACTCCCAGGGAGGTCGCTCTGGAGGGTCTCTTTGGTTCCGACAGTGCGACTCGGATTGGGCGGTGTTGCCAGGAGGAAATGCCCTTGGCTCACCTTAGGTCATATGGGGTAGAGCAGTCCGGTCTCTCCTTTCTGCGGTGCAGCTCGTGTATTGGCTTCTCTCCGCTCCCACCAGACCTCGGTTCTTTCTGGGTTGCGGGTGAATGCCATCCCCCTCGGCCCGCCACGATGCTGTCCTCCTGTTGGTGGCATTGCATGGGAAAAGGCATCAGCAGACCCTCATACCACCCAGGGGGACTCCCCGCCAGACATTAGTTGCTGCCCAAAGAGACTCCAGTACAATTTTCTCAGCCCGGCCTGCCAGCCGTTCATTGCTGCTGTGGCCCGATTGAAGGTAAATACTTCTCCTGATGGGGCAAGTTGCTCTTGATGCTGCTCTCTCTGGCCTCCGCCAAGGTTCAACGGCCCCCTTACCACCTGTCATGACACCTCTGCGATGCTCCAGGGAGGCTCAAGCTATCCCCTCCGCAGACACCGGTGGTTCCGCTCGGGCTGGCCCACAGTCACCCAGTAGCGCTAGTATAGATCCCTGAATCCTGCTAGCCGATGCAAGCTGCGGCGGCTCGCCTCCAGGCTCTGCACTCCAGGGAATGTGTAGACTGCTCCTGCAACTGCTCCCTCAGGCTGCTGCTACTGCATGTCGCTGTCCGCCTCACGGCCTGGTGGAGCATCTCTGCAGGGCTCCGGGGGGCCTAGGTCACCCCCACAGTCTCCAGCGGCTCCACTCGGGCAGGTCCGTCTTTACCAATTGAGCGCCGGAGGCCACCAGTCACCACTCCGTCTCCGTGAAAATCACCTCTCCAGTCTCTGCCAGCCTCCCGCGAGCTCGCAGAAGGTCGAGAGTGGGCTCTATTGTCCTGCAACTCAACGATTGGGCAGTGAGCCCAGTCGACAAGACGGAGCGATAAGCAGGCCCATCCTACTTGCTCGCCATCTTGGCCTTGCCCCCCTAGCAATGCTGTTTTAAAATGATTGAAGATTAAAGTCCTATGGGTCCTCCCAATCAAAAGGCAAGCTGATGAACTGTGTATTAACTGAAATCGATGGGTATGATATTTTCACAATCATTTAGCCAATTACAGTTCGAATCCCTCATTAAAGTGTGTTAGTAGGCAATAAAGGAAGAATCATTTTAAGAACCCCCCCAAGTCGGGAAAAAGAGCTAGAATTATGCTTGGTCATTTGTGTATATATATATATATATTATATGTGTTTCTATAAAGTTTAAATATGTTTTATATATATGCCAAGGTGTATTGAAGAATGAGTGGGCATATAAGTGCCTGAATGGAGTATTTAGTAGGTGCGTAACTGACTGTTTAAGTGAGTGATTACATGTGTCTTACTGAATGCATGGTTTAGTGACTAAACTGTGTGAATGTCTGTATTAGTCTGCCTGTTGTTGAATACGCTGCTGCATGGGTTGGTCAGTAGCTACCTGAGTGTCTATATGGGTTATCGATTGATTGTCTGAGTATTTGCATGGGTGCCTGAGTGTTGTGTGTGGATGGGTGGGAGATGTGCATAGATGCTTGAGTGGTTGATTCACTGTGTGAATGGGTTCAAGAGTGCATGTTGAAACAGCTGTATGGGTGGGTGTGTGTGTGTTTGGGTGTGTTGGTGAGTGAATGGATGTCTCAATGTTACATGTCCAAGTAACTACATATGTAAAAGGCAGTGTATGTGAAAGTTGAAGTAAATAAATCACTATGGGTGAGAGATCAGTCAGGCAAAGAAAGCTTTATTTCGGCCATAAAGCTTTATTTCGGCCATACTTGTCACAATGATTGTAGAAGTGTGTAAGTATGCATTTGTTTCTGTTTGAATAAGTTATGTGGTGTGTATAATTGTATAGATCAGTAAATGGAAGTGTGATTGATTTTTTGCATGACTGACTAGGTGTGTGAGTAACTCTGGATGAGTGGTGGTGTGTGAGTGTCTGTATAGGTGTATGAGTGCTTATGATAGTGTTGTACTGATGAGTGACTGCATGTATGAGTGATTGTATGGGTGAATGAGTGGATGTGTGTGTAGACCTAGGAATCAGTGACTGTGTATCTAGTAACTGGTATTGGTGTGTCGATGGTTTCGAAAATGGTAGTCTGTATTTTACAGTGGGTGTATCAAAGGTTATATTAGTGTGAGGAGGTGAATCAGATTTTCACGTGGATGATGTCATCAGTGATGTCATCAGTGATGTCATCAGTGATGTCACTGACCATGTCATGAATGATGTTATATGTAACGTCATCAGCAGTGCATTGCGGGGGCACGAGTTATAGTTAGCTGAACTAACTATAACAGGGGAATTTCTATGGTTTTGTAAGAGAAGAATGTCCAACTAACTATAACGTCCCTGAAACCTATGGTTTTTTCAGTGAATTTCAAAAGTTTTTTAAAATGCTCATTTTTACCTATAACGTGCCTGAAACCTATGTTTTTTTCAGGGAATTTCAAAGGTTTTTTAAATGCTAATTTCTATCTATAATGTCTGTCAATCCTATTTATTTTTCATTAATTACATATATACATATATATATTTTTTTTTAGTTTATCATTTCTAGTTAGGAAAATGATATTCATTTTTTCTTTTTGAATTATTATTCAGAAGTCGCGCACCCATCATGCATCCTACACGATGACAGCGCTCATTCTCGTAGCCATTAAAGTCACGCAGGAGTTGTGATAATCTGCATGAAAGTAAATTTGGTATATGCGCGGCATATCCGCTTAGTGTGCGCGACCCCTCCCTGCATGTATTTTCGGGGTCGCGCCGTAATCACGCCATGATCGTGGTGGGGTCGCGACTTCAGTGTATTTTTAAAGTTGAAAAAATGACTATTAAAAGTCTGAATTCGATATTACAGTGAACAGTTTTGCTAATATACTTATTAAAAGTTTATAGTAATTTCTATTTATAGTGTATAATCATGTATACGATATTTCGCGGGTGTGTGATGGGTGCACGCACCCTACGCATCTTTCTGTCAATACATGGAGAAAAAATCTGATTGGTTTAAATCAATTTTATTGTGGAAGAGGGAGGATCCATCCTCTTGATGTTCCCCTTATTTTTTTGTCTTTTGATGGAGACAAGACCTGTTTCCCAGTTCTCTTTAAAGCTTTTTATTTGTGTGTGTTTGTTTATTTTATTAAACAAAAATGGCCTCTAGTTTTGCTGAGATTGATCCTCTGGCCATGGAGGAGGAAGAACAGATTCAAGAGCAGAACAAGGAGACAAAACAAAACATTGTGTGGGCTTTTTTCAGCGTTCCCGAGGGCGAAAGAAAAGTGAATGCCCGAAAAGTTGCTTACAAAATCTGTAAGAAAATATTGTCAAGAGGATCTGAGAAAAAATATTAATGTGGTACCAGCAGCATGAAGAAGCATTTGGAGACCATACATCCAGTGCACCTCACAAGAGAGTAGAGCAAAAAAAATTTGAATGCTGCTGCTGAAAGAGAAAGAAATGCTCCATCAACAGCAGCACAGGTTGCATCTCCTCCAAGACCCCACATATGCCTGAATATTTAAATGCTGCTGTTAGTTGTGTAAGGTGCGACACCACAGTCTGTACGGGGGAGCAGTGTCTGGATGTTGTGTCCGCTGCTCTAAAAGCACATAAATGTTCATTTTTATTTTTATAGTGTGTTTTTGTTGGTGAGATCATGTCTTGATCATCATTTTTGTTGTACTTAAAATAACAAACACACAAAAAAAGTTAAAAACTTAAAAAAAAATATGTTTTTAATTGTACTGAAAAACAAAAAAACAACGTTTCTCACGTAACCACCTCTACTGGTTAAAAAAAGAAAAATTACCTGAGTGATTTTACAAGAGTATGGAAACTGTACGGGTGATTACTGAACTGTAAAGCTGCTGCATGGTTGTTTTATGAACTCTTCGGTAGTGGAGTGTGATTGAATGAGTTCATTGATAATAGCTGAGTTATTGGATGGGTACACGAGGAGTGACAGAGTGATTGCTGGAGTGCATACGTACTACCTGGGTAATTGGAGGAGTGAATCACTAGTGTGTAGGTGGTTAGAGGTCTGCATGGGTACTGCATGGAGAATTGAAGCGGTGCACGAGTTAGTGCCTGAGTCATTGCATGAGTACATGGCTACTTACTGGATGATTAGAGTACTGCAAAGAGAGAGCATGGTGAATGTATAAGTGCTTGGGTATTGGCAGAGTGATTGGATGAGTACATGGTGCTGGATGAGGGATTGGAGGAGTGCGTGGGGAGTAAAAGGGAATTGCTGGAGTGCATGGGACCTATCTGGGTAATTGGAGGAATGAATTAGTAGTGTGTAGGTGGTTAGAGGTCTGCATGGGTAGTGCATCGAGGATTGTAGCTGTGCACAAGTTAGTGCCTGAGTCATTGCATGGCTACTAACCAGATGATTAGACTACTTCAAAGAGAGATCATGGTGAATTTATAAGTGCTTGTGTATTGGTGAAGCGATTGAATAAGGATGTGGTGCTGGATGAGGGATTGCAGGAATGCGTTGGGAGTGACAGGGGGATTGCCGGAGTGCATGGGCACTCCCTGAGTAATTGATGGAGTGAATCAGTAGTGTACAGGTGGTTAGAGGTCTGAATGGGTAGTGCATGGAGGACTGTAGCAGTGCACAAGTTAGTGCCTGAGTCATTGCATGAGTACATGGGTAGTGACTGGATGATTAGAGTGGTGCAAAGAGAGTACATGGTGAATTTATAAGTGCTTGAGTATTGGTGAAGTGATTGGATAAGTACATGGTGGTGGATGGGTGAGTATAGCAGTGCATGGGTAGTACTTGGGTGACTTAATCTTACCTGTTTTGAAGTAGATATGAAACTGATTGAAACATTTTTTCACTTCTTTTTTTTGTAATGTAAATTTACAATATTTTTTAGGGTAGTAGTTTGATCTGTAAAAAAGAAGAAAAAAGTCCTGCTATTACATACAATTTTATAGTTTTAAGAACATAACATAATTTTACAATTACATAACATATTCAGTTTGCCTTTTTTGCTGTCTTCAGATTCAGATTCAGAATGGATGTGTATATTATTATGTCTTGAGCGGTTCTCCATTTCCTCGGTCTGTGCTTGGAGGTCGAGATCTTGAACTCGGAGGCAGATCACCTGTTGTTGGAGCTGTTTGAACTCCTCATCCCTGCTTGTGCCCTGTGACTCCAGTGTGTCGACCCTGTCCCCTAAGGCATCCAAGTCCCTTCGCACCTCCCTGAGCTCTTGAGATAATTCTGTCTTCATTCTTTTCAGGTCCTCCCTCAGGAAGACAAAGAGCATTTCTATGAAGGAGCGTGCGACGGAGCCTCCACCTCTCCCAGGTTCCATGGAGTCCTGCAACTCTGGTGACCCAGTGCTGAATGTCTTAAGATATCTTAAGAAGGAGATCTTTGACTGAGCGGTCTCTCTTCCCTTTATTGGCTGCCATGCTGGGAGAGTGTGGTGGTCAACAAGGGCCTTACTGCGTGCCCCCCGGAGGTCTCTCCTTATGCTGTTGGCAATGGCGCCCCTCTTTAGGGGTCGGGCAGTAGTGTAGTTGCTGACTGAGTGCGGGCTTGTCTCCTCCTCAAAGCAGTCTACAGGACGCTAGGGGAGTGGTCCCCCCTAGGCTTGGTGGGGCCGCCGTCTCCGGCTTGGCAGGGGATCGCGTGCTGTTGGGCAGAAGTCCTCTGTGTCCTCTGGGGAGGTCCTGGCACAGTCGGAGGATCCTTTCTCATGAGGGGTGTCATGGAAGACAGAGGCACACCAGTGTCGTGGATGGGGTCCCGAAGTGGTAGAGCGTAGCCCCAGCCCGGTGGTCCAGGAGGTCTCCCCCCTGGCCCTCACGCCTTAGGAGTCACTATTATGCAATGGGGCTCCTTAAGAGTTTGACTATGCCGATGCAGGGACCCCTCTCACTTCCCTCCTACTCCCAGGGAGGTCGCTCTGGAGGGTCTCTTTGGTTCCGACAGTGCGACTCGGATTGGGCGGTGTTGCCAGGAGGAAATGCCCTTGGCTCACCTTAGGTCATATGGGGTAGAGCAGTCCGGTCTCTCCTTTCTGCGGTGCAGCTCGTGTATTGGCTTCTCTCCGCTCCCACCAGACCTCGGTTCTTTCTGGGTTGCGGGTGAATGCCATCCCCCTCGGCCCGCCACGATGCTGTCCTCCTGTTGGTGGCATTGCATGGGGAAAGGCATCAGCAGACCCTCATACCACCCAGGGGGACTCCCCGCCAGACATTAGTTGCTGCCCAAAGAGACTCCAGTACAATTTTCTCAGCCCGGCCTGCCAGCCGTTCATTGCTGCTGTGGCCCGATTGAAGGTAAATACTTCTCCTGATGGGGCAAGTTGCTCTTGATGCTGCTCTCTCTGGCCTCCGCCAAGGTTCAACGGCCCCCTTACCACCTGTCATGACACCTCTGCGATGCTCCAGGGAGGCTCAAGCTATCCCCTCCGCAGACACCGGTGGTTCCGCTCGGGCTGGCCCACAGTCACCCAGTAGCGCTAGTATAGATCCCTGAATCCTGCTAGCCGATGCAAGCTGCGGCGGCTCGCCTCCAGGCTCTGCACTCCAGGGAATGTGTAGACTGCTCCTGCAACTGCTCCCTCAGGCTGCTGCTACTGCGTGTCGCTGTCCGCCTCACGGCCTGGTGGAGCATCTCTGCAGGGCTCCGGGGGGCCTAGGTCACCCCCACAGTCTCCAGCGGCTCCACTCGTGATTGGATAAGTACATGGTGGTGGATGGGTGAGTATAGCAGTGCATGGGTAGTACTTGGGTGACTTAATCTTACCTGTTTTGAAGTAGATATGAAACTGATTGAAACATTTTTTCACTTCTTTTTTTTGTAATGTAAATTTACAATATTTTTTAGGGTAGTAGTTTGATCTGTAAAAAAGAAGAAAAAAGTCCTGCTATTACATACAATTTTATAGTTTTAAGAACATAACATAATTTTACAATTACATAACATATTCAGTTTGCCTTTTTTGCTGTCTTCAGATTCTATTGAATTTCATCATACACGGTGATGTCACTATTTATCATCCTATGACAGAGGGCAAAAAAATACAATCAGTAAGATTGTTAAAAAAACTATACCTGCATTCAAAATATCTACAAGAACCTCAAATACCTATTTACATTTTCCCAAATGAACCCTCATTATCTTGTATATAATACAAATATCAAATATATAAGCACCTTCTTTTGAACACAATTTACAAAATGCAATATAAAAGAACGGAATCAATAATTCAAACCATAATTCTCGACATCTTCCCAATTGGCCGAATGATGTTTCTGAAAAGATTTCCATTGAGGATATCCAAAATAAACTTTTGAATTCATGTTCACACCTTCCCAATAGGCCGAATGATGTTTCTGAAATCATTTGTAGTGAAAATATCCAAAATATAGTGATTTTTCATGTTGACACTCTCTCAGAATTTTGGCGTCAGAAATATTAGATATGAATTTGGTAATTTATAAGGCAACTGACATTTGAACTCTAAATGTGCATCATTGCAAAGTGTCCATCATTTATTGCATTTGAAATACACAGTAAAGTGTCCAGATGTTGAAGTAGGTCCATTGTGGAAAACGATAGCCACTGTTTTAAAAGTTCTTCCTGAAATTGACACTTGACCTGCCTCAAAAATTTTAATTTTGGTTTTCAATTTTGTTCCATCTTTTCTACAACGTTGCAGCATTAAAATGAAATATTGTCCACATCTTTCTATAAATAATGTTGACAACATTTCCATATCGTGATTAGCTGATTTCACTAATTAATTGAAAGACACCGTTTTGCAATCTAGTATTGTCAAATATATGAACTGTTCAGTGTCTATTTTAGTGGTAGATGAAAATGAACAGCTGTCACATGTATGATCCCATTTGTAACGTAGTCCAAACAGATTTTCCATTTTTATTCCTTCATCTTCCAATACTGCAAACATTAACATAAGAAATTCCTGAGCATCTTGCTGTACATTCTGTATAAATTGTGAAGAACTAGAACATATATCCAGAAGATTTCGCACATCAGAAGCAGTATGGATTTTTGTTTTATCAATTTTTAACTTTTCAAAAACATAATGTAACAAAGAACAACATATTTTTTTCTCGATTTTCCATAATTGCATGCTGTAGATTTTCTAAAAAAAAAACAATGTTCATGATTACATTAGCATAGCAGTTGAACTCTGAACTATTTTCTAACTGATATCCTACAATATTAGCAAGCATGTCCACTTCCATTTTCTTTCCAGCCTCATCATTCTTTTCATTTCTTTTCTTCTTTGTAACCTCACTAGAATGTTTCTCATATTTTTGTTTTGGACCTATCAAACGTTTTTCATAAATAGGATATTCACCTAAGTTAGGAGCATAGAGTCTTCTTACCTATTGTATTCTTTTACACAATTTACATCTGCACTAACTTTTTCCTCATCAAAATCAATCAAAAACAATCCAGATAATTTCCTTACTTGAGTCAATGCAACATATCCATACCTTCTTTAAACACAGAACTTCCATTATTTATCAAAGCACTGTCAACACATAAACCTTGAGATTTATGAATGGTCACTGCATATGATAAACAAACAGGAAACTGTTTTCTACGAACATACAAATCTTTTACAAGCAAGAAACGAACACCACAATGTGCAATCTGTTTCACCTCTTCAATCTGATCAAATTTAATCTTCAAAAATTCAATTCCATCTCTATTTGCATAACTAACAAATTCAACAACTTTCCCCATTGCTCCATTTACTAAACCTTTCTCAACATCTAAATTATGCTGAAATATTACCCGACAGTTTCCTGATACATATAAGGTCTTTTCTAAACCCACAGTCTTAGATATTGATTTTTCCAAAGAGTGTAATTTGAACTGTAATTTATCTGACAGAAGAATAGTTACTCTTTCATGTTCTATTTTATCAGTGGCTACTATTTTCATTATCAGTTGTTTCTCCAGTTTCAACAGTTCTTCATTGAATGTAGAGCATTCTTTCAGTGTTGGCATAAGGCAAATTATTGACTTCTTTTCAGCAATTCTTTGGTAGATTCTTTCAGGTGCAATATTTTCTTTTGGAAACAAATTTCTTAGTAGCCGTCTTTCTAAAGCTTCTTTGCCATCCTTTGTTAAGACACCAATTTAAAAATTTTGAAGAATGTTTCCATAATCTTCGTCATTTGCTTGTCGCATGTTCTTAATAAGTTCTTTATATTCAAAATAGCTCCAAATGTTCACAATTCCAATACTTCCCAGTGATTTTTTTGTGTCTTCATGAAGAATGGTCTTAAAAACTGGTTGGCCTTTCACAGGTGTGAGTTGTAGTAGATCACCAAGTAGAATTACATGTTTTTCTCCAAATAAAACATCTTAATTTGTTTTTTAAATCTGCTGCATTCTCAAATGTAGAAACACAAGAATTAAGTTTGAAACATGCTTACCTCATCAATTATCAGAAGTTTCATTTTATTCAGTACTCTTGAAACTTCGAAACAAGCTTCTCCAGATAGCTTGTGATATTCCAACTTATTTTCATGTTCGACTGGTGACATAAGTAAACGATGTAATGTAATCCCTTTGATATTGTGTGCTGCTAATCCAGTTGGAGCAGTTACAACACCCGATAAATGTGAAGCTGTTGTTTTCTGTAGATAACTTGACAAACATTTAATCAAGAAACTTTTTCCTGTTCCGGCGTTCCCACTGATGTACATAAGATCAGGTTTAAATGATGTACATTGGCAAACACTCTTTTCATGCAGTAGTCTGTTTTCTATTTGTTGTGTAACTTGGTGATATGTTTCTCTCTGTTCAGTATTTAGTTGTTCTTCTAAGTTGTTCAAATCAATATTGTCCTGTTGTGCTTGTTGCATCACCGTTTCCACTTCACTCATTGCTTCTCCTAGTGGATCTTGACTTTGTGCAGCAGAACTCTATCTTGAGAACTATCTTAAGTTATTTCAGCTGCAACAGTACTTTCATGATTAATCTCTTCATTCAACATTTCAAGATAATTTGGAAACATTGTACATTCAATGCTATCTTTACTTTTATTGAAAGAATCGTCATAGCAGTCAAAATCTCCAAGTAATTCCATTTTACTCCGCCAAGGTTTGAACAGTTGCAGAAGAGCTAAATAGAAAAACTCCCTTTTAACTGGAGTATCGTAACTTGGTTTCCTGTGATTAATCAGTTTCCATTGGCATGTTTTACCAAACATCCTTCACATCCACTTACAGCATTTTTTCCTTCATTTATATTTTCTGTAACATTTTTCTTAAAGCTGTAATGTTGCAGTATTTCATATAGACATATCTTTTCCAGGTGTGGACTTCTATTTGAATAGTACGTATCCAACATATTTGTTTTAAGAATATCTGTACTTTCAGGATCAGTTCAGTTCAGTTCAGTTCAGTAAATCTTTATTTTGATGATTAAAAATCATCATAAAAATTCATCATACAAAAATCATCAATTACTTTTCTGAACCATAATACATTAAAAACAAAGTTTATACCATTAAAACGTGTGGTATTATGTACATCATTGCTCAGCCTCTCGTATTTCTTATTTTTACTGCAACTTTAAAAAAACTCATATTAGAGCATAGGGTGCGCATATCATTTGCTCTTTGCAGAAAAAGTAATGCAGTTTTGGCATGGCGGAATTTTAACTCTTTTAAAATATCTATAAGAAATCTACGACAAGGGATTCGATAAAAGGAACATAAAAGTACAAAATGAAGGGTGTCCTGCGGAGACCTATTGTCGCAGCCGCAGGCACCCTTCTGCTCAATTGGTAAGGTAAAACCTGAAGGATAAGCTAAAATATTAGGTAACAAATTGAGGCTAAAACGGCACATTAAAAATCTGTCTTGCTGATTATACATCAGAAATAAATAGGGTTCCATACCCTCCCCATTGCTTACTGAGCGGTGTGCCACTACTGATCTTTTTAGTAAGTCAGAATTTGATCTACCCAATTCATATTTTTCTGATATTCAGGATCATTTAATGCTAAGTATTCAATTTCTTGTACAGATTTCAAAACTCGATTTTGTGTCGCAGTAAGACCTAGACTTATCCAGATGATTCCTCTTGACTTTAAATATAAACTTGCAGATGTCAATCGATCCAAACATTCATACAATCCAATTCCTTGATGTGAAAGCATTTTAAGCTAATCTGTACAATCTTTCACTGAGTGTCTTCTCGTGAGAAATTTCTTCCCACATTTCTTTCAATTCTGTCTTCTCATATTTGGTAATATAAGACTTGACATAGTGGGCAACAGAAATTGAGTTATCTGCAACATATTGTATGTCCATATTTGCATTCCACATTGTCAAAATCACTGGATTGTAATCATTAATGTACTTTGATTCTTCTGCTCTTTTATATTATAATTATTTTTTGGTGATAGTATGCCTCACTGCTGTCATAAAACTGTTCACTCTTCCTTTGGAAATTATTGGACGTGGAAAATCAAATAGACATTTTGTGTACAGTTTTTCTTTTGACTTGTATTTCCGTCGACAATATTTTCAACATCGATGATTTTGAAATCGTAAAACTTGCTGTCTCAAGTTGCTTCCGGCTTTTTCTTTTGGTATGGTACAGGTAACATGTTGTTCAATAAAAGACAGAACAGTCTCATCACTGTCGGATCTAAATTTTAGTGCATTCTTGTTCCATAACAACATATGAATATGAGGTGCACCTCTAGCTTGATATTCCTTTCTCCAAAAGAAATCAATAACTTCACCAATAGGTGGATCTTTTTTCATTACAGATGAAAGACATCATAGCTTCAAACCTATGATTAAAATATCTGCACACATTTACATGATCCAGAGATCACAGTTCTCCAGCTGACTTCAATTCAATATTCTCTATATTTGAATTTGCTTCTCGTAGAAAATCAAGTAAATCATCTTGTGCGTACTCAGTACAACTAAGTGTAACAAACCACGTAGGGGGTTCCTAAATTCCTTAACATAAATTTCAGTTCCCCATGACGTCGATACTAATATTCATTAGTGCCAAAGGGAGAGCACAGCCGCTCAGACCTATCTCACCTGCAGTAGTTGCACGTATGCCTCGCTTCAGTCAACCGGAGCCCCAAGCTGGGAAGCCACAGCCTAATGTCCCCCCTACTAATCTGAATGTAAAGGAGAAAGTGACTTTGCCTAAGTTAAAAATAAAAACAAAAGAGGATGATCTTTCTGTTGATAAGGCTACTAATAAGACCAAGAAGACCAATAACATTAGTAGCAAATCTACCCAACAAGGGGAACTAAATAATGAAGTACCATCAGGGGGAGAGCCAGACTGTAATTCACTGGTGGAGAACAACCTAAACAGAGGGGGATATGTGCGATCCATGCTGAATAATACTATTACCGGGCCTCCGAGGCTCCTAATGGGGGGGTTGAATCAGAGATGATCACCGACACTAATGTATTTGATATCAATTTACCTTTACAAACCGATACAGCTCCCATAGTCACTCCACTAACTCCTCAACCCACACAAGTACAAGCACAAGTACTGGTGCCACCATCAAATACAACTCTGGAAGAGAAAAGCTCCAGTATCGATAATAACATGGGGAATATTGAGGCTAATTCAGTACAGGTAATCAACTCTAATGACGAGTACGAGGAATTTGTGGAAAAAGTGGAGGAAGGGTTAGACAGAGGATCTAAGAACGCCCGTGCTCAAACAAGAAGGGAGGAATCCTCTGCTACTAAAAGAAGGGGGAAAGGAAAAGCAAGAGCTAAGAAAGGGAAGACCAAAGATACAGCAACACTGCTTACAACTCTACTATCAACAGTTACCGCTACAGAAGCTACAGGAGCTACAGGAGGGAACATAATCAAAGATCAAAGCCCCTTACTTAAGTGGATGCAGGTTAAGGGGGGCCCTCAAAAGATGTCTATTGTACTACCAAGAAACCACCCCATAGAAGCTGACAACTTACAAGACTATACTTTTAAGACCTCTTTTAGCAAAGGGGATTTACCAAGTTTAGACGTAGCTCCAAACTCAATTTCCAATTTGTCTCCTATCACTGTGGTCTCTACGGACGTCACACCTGCAAGGCTTCACACACCAGTTGGGTGTGCTACATCTAACCAGAGAGATAATTCCTTTATATCTACCACCTTAGGTAACGAGGCAACAGCACTACCGGTCATATCAGCTACAATGGTTACACCCGTCACATCCCCCGTTACTTCTCTCATTTTCTCTCCTGCTCCTACTCCAACAGAGACTTCTTCTTCATCTTTGGATCTAATCTTGAAAACATTAATGGTTCATCATGAAGAGTCTCAACAACACTTCCGCCATCTAAAGGAAGATAACTGTAAGATACATAACTGTCTACAGGAAGTCACCAACAAGCTAAGTGGAGTTACTAAAGATATTGAAGAATTACAGCAGAGGGTAGTTGACGTCGAGGAAACACTGGCCACTACTGCGGCCTCCACAGGAGAACATAAGGCAGAAATAGAGACTTTGAAGAACAAAGTTGAGGATCTAGAAAACCGACAGAGGCGCCAGAATTTGAGAATCTTTGGAATCCCCGAAAGGTCTGAAGGCTCCGACGCAAGGGCCTACCTGGTCCGATTATTTCAAAAGGCATTCCCGGACCTTGGGGACTGGGATTGGGATTGCCTGCTCCAACGGGTACATAGTCTACCGATCATTTCTAAAAACAAAGAGAGCAAATACCCTCGACCAATTCTGGCCAATTTCGGCAATTATCTGCTAAGACAGGCAATTTCAATTAAAGCTCGACCGAATACACCGGTGACTTGTGATAACGTAACCTTCTTTGCTAAATCAGACCTTAGTAAGGCTACTATGGACAAAAGATGGGTGCTGCGGAAACTGATTGACTCTTTCAAGTCTAGGGGGGCCACAGTATATCTTCAAGAACCCGCGTGCCTCAAAGTCATAAACGCAGGGCATACTTATTTTTTCAACGATGTTACTGATGCAGAGCAACTTTTGGCGAAAATGGATACTTAAATCTAGGTAGTTAGCCTGACAGAAACCTAGAATTTGAAAGTAATGAACAACCCCTTCGTTCTTTATTTTTACTAATCATAAAAGCATATTTTTTTTTGGGTTGGGATTTTGTATATGAGTTTAATATGGAGGGGGAGATCGTGGGGAGACCTCTCTGGTTAGCTGCCCTTCCAGCGGCAGTAGAAGATAGAGGGAGGCTTCTGGGTAGGTACTTGGGGTGGGACCTCTAGAGCAGGGGGAGAAGCTCAAGGGGAGAGTGGTGAGGGGGAAGGGTTAGGGGAAAGAAGGGGAAAAGCGACAGAACAAGCATATGTACAGACCTGAATAATGATTTAAAGAATAAACGCAATGGGCACTGCATACAGAGGTTAAAACTGAATAAATGTATCAAATAAACTGTCTAGCATGGAACGTCTCCGGTCTGAACAATAGAAATAAAAGACAATTAGTCTTTGAAGAACTGAAAATGTATAACCCTCACTTTGCCCTTTTAAATGAGACCCATATTCGTTTTCAAGATCGTAAAATGATGGAACAAGGGGGATACGAACTGATTACTTGCACCTCTTCTAATGCACCAATTAGGGGGGTTGCCATACTTAAGAAGAAAACTTTTAAGGTAGATGTACTTAGAACTGCTGCAGACAAAACTGGTAGATGGACATTCGCACAACTTAAACTAACGAATTCAAAATATATACTATGTGCCTTGTATGGATCAAACATTGACGACGCGGGGGTTTTGACCATCTTAATATTGAACGTTTGGACTGGGAAGGAGACATAATAATGATGGGGGACTTCAATTGCGTTATGAACTATACCAGGGACACGACCAAGATGAGTCCATCACAGCGTATGCGTAAAACTAGGGCAGCTATCTTAGAGCTATTGCGCATTCATAATTTAAAAGACACTTGGAGGAAGCTACATCCGACACTTGCAGGATACACATACTACTCTGCGCCCCACCAAATGTGCTCCCGCATTGACATGGCATGGACAACGGATCATGTTTTAGAGGGTTGTAAAATGGAGATCTGTCCAAAAATAACTTCGGACCACAACCCCATCATACTACGGTTTAATATCTTATCTACTAAACCGGCTGACAGGTTATTTTCTTTTCCAAGATATTTGTTAACAGATACTTTTTTTCTTTCTCAATTAAAGAAGCATATAAAAGAATTCTTGGAATTTAACTTAGACTCAGCACACCTCATTTATGTATGGGATGCATGCAAAGCAAGCATCAGAGGGTTCACTCAGCAGTTCATTATGAGACAAAATAGAGAACGAAAAAATTAGATCTTGGAGATTACCTCTAGAATACGGTCACTAGAAGAACATTTGGCTGAGGCTATTATGCAGGAGAACTTAGGGGGACGTACTTCAAAAAATAAACCTCTACTGGAACTTAAACTGACTACTCTCCGGTCCAAAACTAAAACATTTTTAAGAGAGAAAATTAGTTCGAAATTACACAAATACAAACAATCGCAATATGAAAGCGGCGACAGAGTTGGCAAGATTCTTGCTTACTAGGTTGCTGAAGATAGGGCCAATTCTATGATTAAAAATATTAAAGGGGCGGATGGGATCAGCTATAACCAACCAGAACAGATACTACAACAATTTGTAACATATTATGGCAACCTTTATACACCTGAATCTACCCCTACTGAAGAGAATATGCAAAGATATATAACTAAGAATTGGACATTAGATAGGGAAGCTGACTTAATGGAACCACTTGAAAGACATTTTTCACTATCCGAAATACAATTGGCTATTTCCTCTCTCCCACAGGGGAAATCCGCTGGTGATGATACACTTCCAATGGAAATTTATAAAGGCTGTAGCGAGGAACTGTTACCTACACTCTGCTCGGTGATGAACCAAATTGGAAACACAGGCAAAGCCCCTAACTCCTGGAAAACTGCCAAAATAATATTTTTTTTTAAAAAGGACAAATCACCTGTGGAGTGTGGGTCTTACAGGCCCATCTCCTTGATAAACGCAGATGCTATGGTTTATTCCAAGTTACTAGCCATGAGACTAGCCCTGCTAATGCCTAAATTAGTTAGCCAATATCAACATGGTTTTGTGATGGGCAGAGACACGACAGCACATGTCAACACTTCTATTACTGCATTTGACGTTGCCAATACCAATTCCTCCCCACTCGGTATGGTGCTATTAGATGCAGAAAAAGCATTCGACCGAGTGAGGTGGGATTATCCCTGGGTCATATTAAGGAGAATGGGCTTTGGGAAACAGTTTCTAACCAGGATTCAAGTACTGTATGATTCACCCAACGCAAAAATAGGATATGCCAACTTAATCTCTAATAGCTTCCCGGTTTTAAGAGGTACACGTCAAGGGTGCCCCTTGTCCCCCCTTTTGTTTGCTCTCTCAATGGAGCCTTTTATTAATTCGATATTGACCCAAGAATGTATTATACCACTTACTCATGGCAATAACTTCCTCAAAATTACTGCTTACGCAGACGATCTAGCACTTTATACAACTGATGTGCCGAAAGCTATAGCTGAGATCATTAAGGAAGCTGACAAATTCGGCTTGGTCTCGGGATACAAACTAAATTTGAACAAAACGCAAATCGTCGTTAACTATAAGCTGCCGGACCCAGTTTTGGGGGTCTGTCATACAGTGAACTACCTGGGTATTAAAATAACATCTAACTTAAAAGAAATCATGGCTCTAAACTATGACACTTTATTGAAGGAGACAACAGGGCTTCTCAAAAAAATGGCATAAGGTTCCCTTAAATTTACGCGGACGAATCAACCTAATAAAAATGAACATCCTGCCTAAATTTCTGTATTTGTTTAGGTCTATCCCTCTCTTTGTTAACAACTTATTCTTTAAAAAACTGGATGGTATTCTAGGCAGCTTTATCTGGGGCTTCAAGAAAAATTGCAGATCTCTTTCTCTCCTCAAACTAACAGCTATTAAGGGCGGCCTTGAATTTCCTGATTTTAAATTGTATTTTTTCGCTTCTTTTCTGGGTCGGATACACAGTCTTTTCTCCTCTAGCTATTTATGATTGGGGCAAATTCTGTACAATTTCTAGCCAGAAGCAACGACCCAAACTACTTCAAACGAGTGAAGTTTGAGACCGCTACAGATGCGGTTCATATATGGAATACCATTATGGCTATCAATAAAACAACGTTTTTTCACCCTAATCTAAGCCTGTGGAATAACCCGGGCTTACCTGAGATTTTTAGAGATCCAATAGTTAGAATATGGGCTAATCATGGTATAAACCAACTTTCTGATCTATATGGATCATCAGGTTTTCTAACATTTGATACCTTAAGAATACTTTATAAACTACCGGAAAATGCATTATTCAAGTACACATAGATACGTGATTTCCTCATGAATAAAATGAAATTAATGGAAATTTTAGACTCAGAAATATGGACTTGTATTTATGGGGAAACAAATAATGATATAATCAGCTTGGGGTACAAACGTCTCTGTCAATCTAAACCTGACAATTGCATTAAACTCTCACAGAAATGGACCACTAATTTAGGAATGCCCATCTCCCCGCATAACATCTCCACTTTTCTCCACAATAACAATTTTTTAACTCACTCTTCTAGCTTAAAACTCCAATCTTACAAGACTGTATGCCAGCTATACTACACGCCGCTTCACTTTTTTAAGTGGTCAGGGAACAATGCACTACCCGAACATACAAAATGCCCAAAATGCGACCTACTAGCAGCTGATTTAGTACATATAATTTTCTCATGCCCTTCTCTGCAAACATTCTGGGACAAAATAGAAAAAGTGCTGAAACTGAATAAAATGATCTTCGGTAAACTTTCTGCCGAGATGGTACTTTTGGGAATACTACCAAATACTGCTATCTATAAGGATTTAATGTTTATTTTAACTTCCTGTGCCAGATTGATAACTGCTAGGGCTTGGATCTCAGACAAACCACCACTGGTAACCGAATGGTGGCTTTTGATAAATGAGATATATGGTTTGGAATTTTTATCTACAAAAATTCGAGGGAAACGTTTCTTGAAGAAAGTGGATAAAATATGGGGTATCTTGTTCCCTACTCTCGAATGAACGACTTCTTCTTTGTTGTATTGGTTCTGTGAATAGCTCCTATTTTCTTCACTCTATTATTTAAGGACCTGGATTTATCGCTCTTCCGTGCAGGATTTTTACAGGCTAGCACTGATCTGACTATGGTGTTTAGTGATCCCGACTATTAACATTTGGGAATCCTTATTTAATTGATTAATTTTTGGGTTAAAAGCTGGCTGCGAGCCTATATGATGCGCCTTAAGACGAAACTGACGTACTTTTCTTTGATATCCTGTAAATCCTTTGCCTATTCGCTATTCGATTAAGTCTTTAAGGAATTGTATGTACCATAATTTTTTATTCTTTGAAAATGTTTTCTGTAATGAATGCTTGCTTGTACTGTCAATAAAAAAAATATTTTAAAAAAAATATTCATTAGTGCCTCGTTGAAATGCCATCAAATTAATTAACTGTGTTTCTAATTGTTTGTCTCTATCTTCAACTTTCTCCATGAATTGCTTTGCAGAAACATCCGAAAATTGAATCCCTGTTTTTAATATGTGATTTACTGCATATGAAAGTGCAGAAAGGTCACTTTCAAATAAAAGATGAAACAAATATGGACTACACTGTCTAAATCTTACATCTTCTGAGTAAAGTCGTAAAGTATGATGTTCTGAATCTGGAATCTGGACTGGTCGTTCATCATATGGTCCACCTTTTCCAGTAGCGAAAAGCTGTGGAAAACAACGTGCTTCCAAACTTTTTCCCCATACACTCATGGGAGTTCCTTTTGCTTTTTTCATCTGGAACAACTCAATACTGTCTCCTATTACTTCGTTGGAGTGTAGAAGGTGTATTGTGTAATGTTCATAAATTTCTTCTTTTCTGGATTTCTCCACTTTTTCTACTTGTCCACTTGAAATGTCTGTTTCATCTTCTAGACATATTTATTGTTCTTCTACATTTACAGTTTATAGTAAATATTGTTTTGCACTAGATATAATGTAGCCTTTTGAATTTTGAAGACCTCTACTAACTCTTGCCATATTTTCCTACTCTTTGCAGTTACACCATTAACAAGAATGACTACATATTCATTTTCCTCTCTTTCTACGCCAACAGTTTCAACATTTTTCTTAAAATCTAAAGGTAAATACACAACTCTTCCTATTAAACCTCTTTGTAGATCTGATGGAGACAGTTTACCTGTTTTAGGCTCTAACAAATTATAGCCTGAAACGGGTGCACAGATTGACTAAGGATGGACACATATGTATATAAATCTTTAAGTTCTGGTGGTATAGCTACTAATTCTAGGTCATTATGAACAGCTCTAGCTGGCATTTTGTTCTCTTCTAATTTATTGTAACAATATTTATAAATACATTGTACAGTATCCAACTAAAACCGACCTTCCACAAACAAATAAACAGCAAATTCCCTCCATTTATCAATGTTTTAGTTTTCACTTTTCACAAATACATCTACATTCCTTGTTTGAATTTTATAGTGAGTATGTCAGCAACAAATACAAACATAGTTGACAATTTCACCAGAAACTACTCTTTGTTATTTCTTTCACAAATTTCACATCAGTAGTATCTTCCACCTCTTCTTCAACAACTACACCAGGGGTCTCCAACCTTTTCTGTAGTGAGAGCTAATTCTGCCCAAGGAAAGTCCTGCTGAGCTACTAGCATATTTTATCACTGTCAAATGCTGACGATATGTATTAACATTACACTATGACCACCCTAAGCACAATTATAAGTAGTAATCACCCAAAATTCCAGGTGAAGTTATCAGCTGAATGCTAGGAAAATGTTTATCAATATTAAATGCTTGTAAACAAGAAAAATTCAAATCATCACATGCTGTGTGCCACAAAGGGTATTACCACAGCAGTAAGTCTCCCAACACAAATTGAATTATCATTCAGCTAACAACTTTAAATGTGCTTTAGAATTGAAATATTTTGTCGTCATTAGCATAGTTAGTTTTTGAAAATACACATATTTTTCTATCAAAATCCCTTTCCACTTTGAGCATTCAAACTCAATTTCCCAGAAGATAAACCTTTTCTGAAAAAGCATAATTGTTTCCTTTAAATATCAAATCAGTTTTCATTGTTAGAAAATACACAGTCCCTAAACATCAGCTTTTTGTTTTCATTGAGTACCGCCATGTAAAAATGCCTCTCATGGACAAATTATGCTTCAAATTCCCAGGTATTGGAATTATAGGCCATGCTTCCTCACCATAACACTAGGAATGCCTCTGTTATGCCAATAATGCCCACCATTAAACCAGGGCTACCACTGTGCCACAGCTGGATGCCCAACATACATCAGTTATGGCCATTGTTATGGGAGAAGCGGTTGCCACTCTGTCAGGAATGGCTAAAAGCAGGCCAGTCATAATCCTAATATGTCAGTGATGGCAGCAAGTATGTAATTACTAGACTTGTATGCCCAAAATAGTCAAGGGCGAAAATATTATGGCTATGCAGAATTATGCCATGAATGGGCACAATTGCGTCAGAGATAATACACTTATGATGGAGACCAACATACATATTTGGCAGTCCTTGATGCTAGGAGTAGCTTTAAGGAATCAACACTGTTTATTTGGGAAGGACACAATGTCACACACCCACACAAAAATGAATGTGATGCTCTGCCCTGGATGCATACTCTCTTCTTCTCAGCTCTTTGGTTGATCATGCTCCCAACTAACACATTTTCGCTCTAGTTCTTGCAGTCACACCCTTTGGTGGGTCAGCCCTGGTTACTGCTGCTACGATTCTTTGATGTCACACACAGTGCGACTGATCAAGCAGGGCGGATAACATGACCATTCTCTTTCTTAGGTATATTTAAAGTGGCTAAAGATGGTTCATGTGGCAGACCCAGAGGCCAACGCTGCAGCTTCCACATGCTTCAACACCCTCAGCATACTCAGCAAGACCTTCAAATGGACCCACCCCCCGAATCCAGGAAGACCGTCACCCATGCACTCATCACCAGCAGGCTGGACTACGGGAACGCCCTTTATGCCGGAATCAACAAATCTCTACTGCACAAACTTCAGACTGTCCAGAACGCCGCAGCCAGACTCATCCTCAGCACCCGATGACAGGACCACATTACCCAGCATATACAAGCACTCCACTGGCTCCCCGTCGAAAAAAGAGTGACCTTCAAGCTGCTCACACACACCTATAAAGCCCTCCACAACACCGGGCCCCAATACCTCAATGAAAGAATCTCCTTCTACACCCCCAAAAGAAACCTCCGCTCCGCTGATTAGGCCTTGGCCGAAATTCCGTGCATCCACAGCCCCAGAACAGAGGCATACCCTTCTCCTACATCATGGCCAAGACCTGGAATGAACTCCCCCTCAGCATCAGATGAAGCCCCCCACTGAAAGCATTCAGAAAGAGCCTCAAGACCCCCCTTTAACAACCTTTGCGCCTGGAACCCAATCACCACTGAAGACACCATCCGCTTGATGAACTCCATCCACTCCGGATCGCCAACCGACCCATGTGCCCACCACATTTTTAACAAAGCAGACTCCATTATCGTACCCCATCTTCGTGATGTTATCACCTGCTCCCTCAACTCCGCTACCTTCCCGGAAAGCTGGAAACATGCCGAACTCAGCGCCCTCCTAAAGAAACCCACAGCAGACCCCACCGAACTAAAAAACTACCGCCCCATTTCGCTCCTCCCATTCTCTGCCAAAGTCATTGAGAAAACCGTCAACAGTCAACTCGCCGCCTTCCTCGAATCCAACGGCTCCCTCGACCCATCACAGTCCGGCTTCCAAGCCAAACACAGCACCGAGACCGCCCTCATCACAGCAACAGACGACATTCGAACTCTACTGGACAACGGAGAAACAGCTGCCCTCATCCTACTGGACCTCTCCACAGCCTTCGACACAGTCTGTCATAGCACCCTTATACAACGACTCAGCAACGTCGGAATACAAGGAAAAGCATTGGACTGGATCATCTTGTTCCTCGCCGGAAGAACCCAGAGAGTCCGCCTCCCCCCTTTCAAATCGGAAGCCACTGAAGTCATTTGCGGCGCACCACAAGGATCATCACTCAGTCCCACCCTCTTCAACGTATACATGAGTCCCCTAGCATCCATCGCGCGCCAACAAAACCTCAACATCATCTCCTACGCAGACGACACCCAGCTGATCCTCTCCCTCACCAAAGACCCAAACACCGCCAAAACCAACCTACACGAAGGGATGAAAGAAGTAGCCGAATGGATGAAGAACAGCCGTTTAAAACTGAACTCGGACAAAACGGAAGTCCTCATCTTAGGATCATCCCCCTTCGCTTGGGACGACTCTTGGTGGCCACCGGCCTTGGGCAACGCATCCAAATCAATGGACCACGCACGTAACCTCGGCTTCATCCTGGACTCCTCCCTCTGATGACCAGATAAATCAACGCCATCTCATTATCATGCTTCAGCATCCTACGTATGCTCAAAAAAATCTTCCGTTGGATCCCCACCGAAACAAGAAAGTCGGTCACCCATGCACTGGTCACAAGCCGACTGGACTACGGAAACACCCTTTACGCCGGAACCACAGCCAAATTACAGAAAAAACTCCAACGCATCCAGAACGCCTCAGCCAGACTCATCCTTGACATTCCCCGACAAGCTCACATTTCCGGTCACCTGAGAGACCTCCACTGGCTCCCCGTCAACAAGAGAATAACGTTCCGTCTCCTCACCCACGCACACAAAGCCCTCTACGACCTAGGACCCAAATACCTCAACACCTTTTACACCCCCACCCGCCAACTACGATAGTCCAATCAAGCCCTCGCCGCAATTCCACGCATCCAAAGATCCACCATGGGGGGAAGATCCTTCTCCTACTTAGCGACCAAAACCTGGAATTCTCTCCCCACCCACCTCCACCTTACACAGAACCACCTCTCCTTCAGAAAACAACTCAAAACTTGGATATTCGATAAGTAACGCACCCCCCCTCCCTCAAGCACCTTGAGACCCTCCGGGTGAGTAGTGCGCTATACAAATTTTAACTTAACTTGACTTGACTTGACTTGACAGTGTGTGTTGGAGTGTTATCAACAGGCCCTACCATTGGTTTGGCTGTCTGTATCTCTTAAGGGCAGTGAAATGAGCAGTGCAGCCTTATTTAATATACACAGAATCTGTGAGATTGGCTTGGTTTGGCTTCACCTCTGGGAGCTACTTTGAGGGTGCTGGTGAGCTACCAGTATCTCCCGAGCTACTGGTTGGAGACCCCTGAACTACACTAATCAACCTCTCACTTTCTCTACACTCCTCTTGACCAGCAAAGAAACGGTACTCTATATCATCACAAACCATTCAAAAGGGCTGTATTAATTTAATTTAGACATAATGCAGGACTTTTCACATAGTATAATCTTCTAAATAACTTCCGCATTTAGGAATGATGTACTGCTAACATTCTTAAATGATGAAAATTACTTTGACACACTTTCCTAGAAAGACAAGGCAGAGAATGACCTTGAAGCCCTGTATATTTTCTCACTTTGCAAGGAACCACTCCTTGTAATATCTTAATCTTCTGTTTCACAGATTTTTTCCATCTTCTCTTAAGAAATTTAGTAGTATATCAATAGATTCCTGTTGTATTCTACAAATACTATTACAATGCCATGTAAAGACTGGAGCCTGAGTACGTCTTCCTTGAACTTACTCAGCTATTACTTCTTCCACATTTCAGGAACCATCTTTTCTTTTTCAATTGGACAACTATTTTTAAGTTTGTAACAATGATCACAGGTATCAACTGCATGCACTAATGTATTTTGTTGAAAATAGCCTTCTTCGTTAAAAAAAAGTTCTGCACTAGAAGTATGCTTCCATTCCCCAGAAAATATTTTGCAAAAGTTAGTTCTATGTACAATTCTTTTACATTTGTCCTTCATAGACTGCATTATTGTATTTAAAGTTTTCAATCTGTTTAAAACTAAGATAAACAATTGTCTTTTCAATTCAAATGCTTCTTCAATCATACTTAAAATCTCCTTTTTTTGTTTGTAAAATGCTGATCTCTTATTGTATTTTTTAAATTTTGTTAACACATTTTGTAGTACTGTATTTTTATGTAATCTTTTTTGAATCTCAAAAAAATGTTTCTTCTTCCTTTCAACATATTTTGTCTGATAATCCAATTTTGCACTTTTTTACATTTTTGTTTTTCCTTTTGTTTCATTGCACTTCTTTTGTCTCTTTCTTCTTCATTTTCAGAATTCCTTAGACTCTTTAAAACTTTTTTTACAAATTCTTTAGCTCTCTTACCAGAAGAGTTTTCTTTAACGGTCCATGTTGTAGTTGATCTAATTTCTCTTTTCTTTAGACATGCTTGTTTTTTTTCTTCTCTTTACCTTTGCTCTTTTTTTGTCATTGTAATTCTGTCTTAATAGTTATGTAAAATATCTGTAGGAAAAGATATTTTTTAAAAACCATTTAATATAACTAAAATAATTTTATAAAAACATTCATATGTATAACTCTAAAAATACATTCAATTTTAAAACTACAAACATATCCACATATAATTTTCACATTATAGTAACACTTACAGCTCAGATATGTTGTACAATTGGATAAGTACATGGTGCTGGATGGGTGATTAGAGGGGTGCGTGGGGAGTGAGAGGGGGATTGCTGGAGTGCATGTGTACTACGTGGTTAATTGGAGGAATGAATCAGTACTGTATAGTTGGTTTGAAGGCTGCATGGATAGTACACACAGCATTGTAACAGTGCACATGTTACAGCCTTAGCCATTGCATCAGTACATGGATACTGACTGGATGATTAGAGTGCTGCAAGTACAGTGCATGGGGATTTTATAACTGCTCAGGTTTTGCCGGAGTGACTGGATAAGTACATAGTACTAGATGGGTGATTTCAGAAGTACATTGATACTGACAAGGCAATAACTGCACTGCAGGGGTACTCTATAGGTGATTATAGCAGTACATGGTTATTGTCAGGCTCACTGCACGAGTACATGGGAACTGACTGCATAATTAGTGCACTGTAATGATAGTGTACAGTGAATTTAAAAGTGCTTGGATATTGGCACAGTGATTGGATTAGTGCATAGTGCTGGATAGGTGATTAGAGAAGGGCATGGGAAATGACAGGGGAATTGCTGCACTGCATAGGTATTACCTGGGTAATTGGAGGAGTGAATGAGTAGTGTGTAGGTGGTTAGAGCTCTGCATGGATAGTGCAGTGCAGTGCATGAGTTAGGGCCTGACCCATTGCATGAGTGCATTAGTAGTGACTGGATGATTACAGTGCTGCAAGTAGAGTACATGGTGATTTTAAAAATGCTTGGGTTTTGGCGGAGTGATTGGATAAGTACATAGTACTGGATGGGTGATTGGACGAGTGCGTGGGTACTGAAAGCACAGTGGCAGGAGTGAAAAGGTAGTCCTCATAGGATTATAGCACTGCATGAGTTACTGCCTGGATCATTGCAAGATTACATGGATACTGACTGGGCTGACAGTAGGGCAAAGAGAGTGCATACTAAATTTATAAGTACTTGGTTATTGGCGAAGTAATTGGATAAGTACATGGGGATGAGGACTGCGTGGAGAGTGACAGGGATTGCTGGACTGCATGGGTAGTAACTGGGTAATAGTAGGAGTGAATCAGTAGTATGTAGCTGTTTAGAGGTCTGCATGGATAGTGCATAGAGCATTGTAGCAGTGCATATGTTAATGCCTGGATCATTACATGAGTATGTCAGTACTAACTGGATGTTTACATTGATGCAAAGAGAGTGCATGGTGAATTTATAAGTGTTTGGGTATTGGCGGCTAGTGCTTAGGGGATTCTACTACTGCATGGGTTTGTGTGCTACTTTACCATTTTACTACTTTTAATGTCACACCTAGCCAAATAGAAAGCAGGAACCATTCACATTTCTCTGCTTTAAAGCTCACCATATTCGTTAAGCTTACAGGGATACCTGTGTACCACAACACTATGTACACCTCATAAATTCACAGAACAAACTTCAAATGTGAACTAAAGACCAAATAGTATTTGGCATTTTTCAACTGTACCTCTCTACAGACTTATAAAAACTAGTCTAATCACAAATACCTTAA
This sequence comes from Lissotriton vulgaris, assembly GCF_964263255.1. Lineage (NCBI taxonomy): Eukaryota > Metazoa > Chordata > Amphibia > Caudata > Salamandridae > Lissotriton > Lissotriton vulgaris. The sequence continues at coordinate 1,000,687,839 of NC_141696.1, read as the reverse complement.
CTCAACATATGCAAGTAGACACAAACTTCACACACAACTCCATGCACACCTTAAAACTTGACAGCCTGCACTTCCAATTTGAAAGTGACATCTACAAATATGCGCTGTACCACAAATGTACATGCGATTAGAGAAGTCTAAAGGTACTGCATGTGCACTGACTAAGTGATAGGAGGAGTGCATAGATCCTGACAGGGTGATTGCAGGAGATCAAGAGTAGTGTGTGGTGGATTGAACCAGTTCTTAACTCATGCATTGATGATTACATAATTGCAGAAGTAATGTCTGGGGATTACAGAAATAAGTAACTAATGCCTGTTGATTCCATAAATGTGCAGGTAATATGTGGGCATTTTAGGAGTGCAAAACTAGTACCTGGGTGATTTTATAAGTGCTTAGGTAGTGGCTGTGTGATTTAAGCACGTCACCAGTACTGGCTCAGTGATCAAAGCAGTGCAGTAGTACTGCCTGGGAAATTACATGAAAACAAGAGTAGTGCTTGCATGATTGGAGCAGTACTAGGGTAGTGCCTGGATGATTACATAATTGCATAGGTAGTGCCTACATGATTTTCAAAGAGCATCAGCACCGCCTAAATGATTGGAAGAGTGCATAGATCCTGACAGTGTGTTTGGAGCAGTAGAAGGATAGTTCCTGATTTATTGAACCAGTACATAGCTAATGCATTGATGAAGCTATGATTGCAGAAGTGTGTCTGGGGGATTACACAAGTACATAGGTTATGCCTAAGGATTCCACGAGTGCTAGGGAAATGGTTGGGCGATTTAAGAGAGAACTTTGTAAATGGTTAGAGGACTGCATGGGTGCTGCATACTGGATTGCACCAGTTCATATGTTATTAACTAGTTCATTGCATGAGTACATGGTTAGTTTGAAAATTATTACCAGGTAATTTAACCTGCTAAATGACCTGCTAATTGTGTTATACAACTATCATCTGTTGAGAATAGGCAACTTCCTACTTCGAGGGAAAAATCGCGCTGATTGGGTCGCATTCACTCTGGTTCTGAAGAGGAGAAGAAGTGCCCGGATAAGTGCTGCTGGTTCTGGATGATGCTGCGTGGCGGCAGAGAGAGACCGCGGCTGCAGGCGGGACATCCAGGCCGTGACGCACCGCGAGAGGTGGAGGGAGAGCCGTTGCCCTGACGCCTGGCTGGTGGAGTGAGATGGTGCGGGGCTAGGAGTTGGCCCGAATTGAGGAGCGGGGACCGGTGAGGCTGGCGCTGCTCGGGCTTTGTGGCAGATGAAGAGGTGAGAGAGGGTTTATTTGCTGAAGCGGCAGCAGTGCTGGGATCCTTAATGGCAGGGAGTCGCGCTCCCGCCACAGGGCACGGAGTGAAGGGAGGCTGCTAGGATTTGCCTAGGGGGACTGCATGCGGTCCCGAACACTTGTGGCTTTCACTGCGGGGATGCCTGGTTGACCTTGGACCCCTATTGGATTGATTGATTTGGCCTATGCCTACCGATGGCCTCTAAAGAGTGTCCTGCTGCCGACGGGCCGGATCGCAACCACTGGGAGTGGTGCATGCTATGAGTGCTGTTGGGGACCCCTGATGGAACTCCGGGGGAAAACCTGCATGTTTTGTTGGTGCCCTGCTCAGTGGATCACCTAACCACAACTGGAACATTTTTGGATTGACGCCATTTTGTGGTGCGAGGCAGCAGGCCGCCATTTCGCGGAGGATCGAGAGAGCGCAATTATCCCTGAATATTGCTGCAGTTATCTGAGGGGGACGCAGCGCAAATCAAGCCGCTAGCTGGGGAAGCGGAACTCCCTGGTGCCAACTGCTGTCCTGTGACCCCCCTGCTGGGACACCTGATTCTTGGGCACGAAGGATTGGCCCATGTCACGCATTGAAGCTGGGACTCGGAGAGGGTGGCGCTGAAGAGATTGATAGTGACGCCTCGGAACCATTGTGCACGCTGCTGCTGACACAGTGTGCCCTCCCCTGGGAGACGATAGCTGCTGCCCCTGGGAGCGGTGTGTGCTGGCAGGTGCCCAACGGACCGTAGGGGCTGAATCCACAGGACCAGAGGCCTCTGCACTACCCTGCACCTTGACCTCATTACTTGGACTGGCACAGCTCTCTTTCTGAGGAGTAACGTATGTGAGGGAGTGAGACACGCTCCTGCGTTCCGCACTGGTGGCAGCATTGGGTAACCAGATACCAGGCAGCCCAAGTTGAATTTTGAAGCGACAAAAAGAGGTACCTGGGGCATACAGGATGACCAGGACCCTGATAGGAGGGATGAGGTCCAGGGGGGTAGCGCAGCCCGCAGATGTGCAGAGCATTCTGCAGAAGGTCAGACAGGGATTCGCCACAATAGTGGACAAAGTTGACAGAATGTCTTCGGGATGGATGCCATAGGCCATAAGTTGGAGGGGCATGAGGATCGCACCAAAGAAACTGAGCGGCGCCTATCCAACACTGAGGACGCAACACTGAGGACGCAGCTTGACCTCATGGATAAGCTTCTGAAAATAATTGGCACTAAGAATGAGGACTTAGAGGCTCGCAGCAGACAAAATAATATTTGCGTGCTGGGAATTCCAGAGTCGACCAACACTGGAAGAATGGAAGACTATGTAAAAAAATGTTGATAGAAGCCATTGGAGCGGAATCCTTCTCCAGACAGTTTATCATGGAGTGGGCCCATAGGTCCATCGGGCCGCGCCCGCCACCGGGCGGCTATCCACGTCCCATAATAGCTAGACTGTTGAATTATAGAGATCGTGATGTAGCCCTTCAAGCAGCAAGAAACAAACAGACTCTTTCCTATGATGGTAACACGTTCTCCATCTACCCGGACTTTACGCCCGTTGTTCAGGAGGAGAGGCGTAAGTTCATTGAAGTCAAGAAAAAGCTGTGGAAAGCGCAAATTAATTACACGTTGTTGTACCCAGCGAGGCTCAGGTTCACACATCAGGGGAAGCAGCAGTTCTTCACCAAACCGCAGCAAGTACAGGACTTTCTTAAACATGTGAAGCGCACGAATCGGCCCGGAGCGGAAGACTCCTCGCAGTAAAACACCTTGCACTGAAGCCAGCCATTCAGATATGGCCTTATCTGAACTGATCCTGATAGTACACTCTGAATCCAGAACCACACATGTTGTTTGTACGGTGGGCCATTTGAGCTAATTTCAATGCACACCGGGCCCCCCTCCCACCCCTTAGTAGCCTGGGAGACACAACTGCGGAGGGCTCGGGGGATGCGGGGTGTCTGTGTTGCCATCTAGAGATGGCCCCCAACTGGTTTTCTCCTGCGATTGCCCACATGAAGCTGCTTGCAGGACCTGAGGGACTATTCTTGCTTAAGTTGGGGTTTGGGGTGGGAGGAAGGGAACCTAATTCTGGCAAGTTGGGGTTGCTTCAGTGGGGGGAGGGAGAGGGTTGGATTGTTTGTTGTATGACACCTCTGTATAAGGGTGTCGACCTCCAAAAAAACATGGGAGGCTGGTAGATGAGGTAATTGGTAAGCATCAAAAACGCACAGCATCAGGGGTCTATTTTGACACAGAAGGTTTGGGCCACGTTGCATAGCAGACGTTCAGGATGGTACTAGATTTCCTAAAGTATGTCTAAGGCAGACACTGTGGCACTGAATTTCATTACGTAGTATGTGAGGGGCTTGGGAGATCCAAGGAAAAAGGCATATATTGGCTTACTTGGATAGGTACCACGTGCATATAGCCATGTTACAAGAGACTCACTTTGCACCTCAGAGACCTAACAGCTTTGCAAGTAAATGGGCGGAGCATAGAGTCTTCTCCTCTTACTCCTAATACGCTAGGGGTTCAGCGATCCTTATTAAAAAACAGGTGCCATTCCATCTAGCGGGAACTCCATGGGACTCGCAGGCCCGCTACTGTCTAGCATGGGGGGCGACTAGGATCAATCTCTGTCACATTGGCCTACTGTTAGGGTCCGAATACAGATGACCAGGACTTCTATACCTCCTTGTGGGCCAAGATTTATGAGGTGGACTCTACTACCCGAGGACTGATTTAGCTGTTTACTATTTACAGTTGAGGTCACCCATTGACAGACACATACATTAGAGTTCCCTCTTTGACCCATTGCTACATTGTTGTTGGTAGTTATATATGTATAGGGGCAGTAGCAATGACCGGTCGTTAAATATTCCCTAGGACCCCCCTCTTTTTCTTGTAATTATGGACTCTACTATTGTCATTTGGGGTGGAGACTTTAATGTTACATACAATTCTAGCTTGGACAGGTCACTCCCGCCCCTCATCACTACACCAAGGTGCGCTCCACTGTGCAGGACATGATAAACACCTATCAGCTGATTGATACTTAGAAACATGCCCATCCACATACACAGGAAGGCACGCACTTCACGTCACAGGCAGCGTCATGGGCAAGGCTAGATTATTGTTTGGTGTCCCGAGGGTTAGCCCCTGCAATAACCCGAGTACAGCACTTAGCCAGAACTTACTCGGATCATGCCCCAGTACTGCTCACGCTTTCTTCTTCTGACTTTGATATTTCGCGTAACAGTTGGTGGCTCCATCCCCCCATTTTGCTTGACACTGTCTTTCAGGAGGAGCTGCGTATAGAAATACAGGACTTTGCGTGTAAAAAAGACTTAGTGAACAGTTTCAGAATTATTTGGGAAGCATTTAAAGTTACTTTCAGTTATTTAAAGTGGGTACTGTATATCAAAGAAGGCTGGTGTCCTTAAAGATATTCTTAACACACTGTGGAGACTAGAAGTAGAGCTTAAAGTGCTGGAGGCGGAATTTGCTACGAGGCCCAGTGGATCTACCCAAGCTAAGTTCAGAGCCGCACTCACAGAGTACATTGATGAGGCGCAAAGGGAAACGCGGTTCAGGGGCAAATACTGGGTGACCAGAAGCTACGGAGAAGGGGATAGGCCAGGTCAGACCCTGGCGCACAGGATTAGACAGCCTCGCTGCTCTAATTATATATTGGAAATTAAAGAGCTGGAAGGGGCAGTCTATCGGGACACAACCAACATACTTAATGCCTTTGCGAGTCATTTACAACCGACTCTATATGACAAATAGGGCGGATGCCTTGGACTTAGATGGATTTCTGAGTGACAAAGAGCAGGGCTGGTTGAGCGATGTCCAGAGAACTTTTTTATGTGCTGCGTTCGAACTGGTTGAGGTAAGTGAGGCCATCATGAGCATGCAGTCCGGGAAGGCCACGGGTACTGACGTAATTCCTATAGAATTTTACAAAACATATATAGAATGAATGGCCCCCATTCTCCGTGAGGTGTACGAGGAATCACTGGAGGTTAGTAACCTACCTGCCTCTATGCGGGAAGCTCTTATAATTTCACTGTTAAAGCTGGAGAATCCGCCCAAGCACTGCGACTCCTACAGGCCGCTCTCCCTGCTTAATTGCGATGCCAAAATATTAGCGAAAATGATCGCAACTTGGCTGAGCCTGCTGATGGAGAACTTGATCCTCCCAGACCAATCAGGCTTTGTGCCCGGGAGGGCTACCTCCCATAACCTGAGAACACTTTTTGCCATCTTGAATAATGTCACGCCTAACCTCCCCCTAGCTGCTTTTTTTTAGACGCCCCTTAGGCTTTTGACTCTATAGAGTGGGACTACATCTTTGGGGTAATGTTGCGGATGGGATTTTCACCCCTATTTCTCTTGTGGAACTAATTGTTATACTGCATGCCAGTCGCCAAGGTACTTATTAATGGGCACACATCACAGCCTTTCCAAATCACTAGGGTAACTCGTCAAGGGTGCCCACTTTCCCCTTTGCTTTTCGCTATTGCAGTGGAGCCTTTAGCAGCGAAACTGCTCCAACACCACAATGATAAAGCTTTGAGGTGCAATATGCGCCACACACTTATATCTCTATATGCAGACGATATTACATTCGAGACCCACAGAAAAATCTGAACCCAATCCTTAGGGAGCTTATAGTGTTTGGCAAACTATCGGGGATCGAAATTAATTGGGGGAAGTTGTACATTTTCCCTTTGAGGACTGCAACTGTTCGCTTCCCACTAGATTATCCTTTGGAGTGTTGTGAAGAGGAACTGAGATATCTGGTGATACGAATCACTAAAGACAAAGATGAGCTTATGCAATTGAACTATGGGACGGCCATGACCCGGATCACAGACTGCGTCACTCGCTGGATAGCTCTGCCCCTCTCCATGGCGGGTCTGGCATCCCTAATTAAAATGGTGGTGCTCCCCAAACTGCTTTACCTTTTTTTAAACATTCTGTACTATCCGGGGGGCTTTTTTCTTTAAGACGCTAAGATCTGAGCTGACGCACCTTGTTTGGGGAGGCAAACAACCGAGGTTGAAATGGAATGTACTGAATAGTTCTTACTCACAGGGAGGGTTTGGAATTCCAAATTTTGAGTTATACTATAGAAGTGTGCAAGCTCATTATGCATGGTTTTGGGTGGAGCAGCCACAGTATATGCCGCAAGTAGCTGCGGAACACTGGCTTGCACACCCCATCCCAATAGATGGTGTCATATATGAAACTGTTGGAATTAGAGACAGGGTGCCATCCGCCCTCACAAGTACGATCGCAGCGTGGCACAGAATAAGGCACATGTTGAATGTCCCTATGTAATACTCTCCATTATTGCCACTTACTTACCACCCGAATATGCTGCTTCTTCAGGAGACCATCTTTAATAATTTCAAAAAGCTAACTCACATCCACACCTGGGGGGATTTATATCATAACGGTCAATTCCGTACTCTTGAGCATATGTTTCAGGGCACACTACAAACCCCACTTGATGTTTTTCTCTTCATCCGGCTGCGACAAGGGATACAATCGATTACCCTGGATTTCCCTGCTGAACCGCAAGCGCTAGCACCATTGCAGCTGATGTTAAAGACTACCACAGCTAAACGCCTAGTCTCTCTAATATATAGAACAGTACATACACAGAGGGAATTGCCAGCTACAATGTCCCCCACGAGGTGGAGGAGGAGTTGGGTTTTGTCCTAACGGATGATCAGTGGGAGTTCTGTTGCTCGCAGACCGAAATGGTTTCAGCCCACAGCAGACTCCGTATAATACATTATAAGTTCTTGCGTAGATTATACTACACCCCAGCCAAGATGCACAAATATAAACTGAGAGAGTCGAACAGATGTGATAGGTGTCGCGCTGAGAGTGCGGATTTTCTTCATTTGGCGTGGGAGTGCCTGGGGGTGAATGGCTTCTGGGTGCAGGTCTTTAGGGCGCTGGCATTGATGATGAATACACACATGGAGCCTACCCCACTGATGGCCCTGCTGGGCTTTGTTAAGACCCTACGGGCAGAGCATCGCAAATATGTTGCCCTGGCGCTGCTCATGGCTAATAGGAGGGTGGCATGTCATTGGGGTTGGGGTCGGGCACCTACATTTAAGAATTGGATTGAAGATCTGGTGTTCTGCCAGGAGCGTCTCACAACATATGCTGAACTACTACCAGTTGCCTCCCGACCCAGGGATATATGAGCCCCTTTGACGTGTTATCTGGTTGCACGCCCACTAGGTTCACCATAGTACGGTACGGACATGTTTACACCATTGAGTGACAAGGAGATGGGTCACTGGGAGATGGATATGACATTATGTATAAAGGGGTGGATGTTGTGGACACCTTGAATTAGCTCCTCTGTATTCTTTGAAGGGGAAGCTGCCTAGCACTATATGTATGTGAAGAATTGGGAAGATGAGATGGGACTGTAAAGTAATTATGTACTTGATTGACGTGATGCTGACAAAACCCCAAGTACCCTTTGTTCCCTGATTAATTCCACGTGGTACCTTTGCCGTGATTTGATTAGGAATCTAGAGTCATGAGTATTATGAATGTAGATGAACCCAAGCTGTGTTTGGTTTTCCTCTTTACCATTCGTGTAATGATGCTGATTCTGTTGTTTGTACCCATGAAACTAATAAACAGAATAAAAAAAAAAAGAAAATTGTCAATCACAGTATGACCCCAAGTCTACAAAGAAAATCCACCTCAGAGAACACACTATTGCAAGCTCAGAGTAGTCACCCCATAGTATCCCCTCTGGTGAGCTATCACAAACATATATATAAAAAAAAAATATATATATATATATATATATATATATATATATATATATATATATATATATATATATATATATATATATATTCACTGAAAAAAAACAAAGGTTATAGGTATGTTATAGTTAGACTGAAGTTTCACTCATACAAGACCACAGAAAATCAGCACATATTAAATCACTAACGACATGGTCAGTGATTTCACTGATGACATCTCAAATGACATCACTGATGGCATCATCCAGTGAGTGTGAGTGTTTTCTAAAATGTTTATTTATGAGTGTTAGACATATGTACTAAGGTACCACAAAAGTTACATTAGTTTCATTTGTGTACTACTAATGAGTAAGTTGTTTTAAAACATAGGTTTTATGAGTGTCTATGTGTGTGAGTGGCTGTGTGGATGAATAAGTGGGTGTGTGAGTAGCTGTATAGATGAGAAAGTGTCTGTGTCCGTGTATGTATGGCTGAGAGACTGGGTGTGTAATTGGTGTATGGATGAGTGACTGGGATTGTGAGACTGTGTAGGTGACTGAGTAGGTGTGTGAGTGGCTATATGGGTGAGTGAGCAAGTGCATTAGTGTCTGTATGGGTGAGATGGTACTTGTGTGGCTGCATGGGTACATGAATTGGTGTGTAACTGGGTATATGTATGAGTGAGTAGGTGTGTGTGTGACTGTATGGGTGAGTGAGTGGGTGTGTGAATGTATGGTTGAATAAGTGGGTATGTGAGTGGCTGTATGGGTGAGTGAGTGTGAGAGATGCTCTTTTGGTGACTATGTGCTTATCTCAGTGACTGTTTAGGTGACTGAGTACATGTGTTAATATCTGTATGAGTAAGTGTATGGGTGTTGTGTTAGTGGATGCTTAAGGGAGTGAGTGGGTGTGTGAGTGACTCTATGCACAAGTGAACATCTGAGTACTTGTCTGGATCTGTGAATGGGTATGTGAGAGTTGTGTGAGTGGGTGTATGAGAGCTTGTATGGAGGTGCGAGAGTTTGTTTGAGTGGTTCTGTGGATGATTACATCAGTGAGTTCATTTGAGATGCCATCAGTAATGTCATCACTGGTGTCACTGACCATGTCGTAAGTGGTGTAATATGTGAGGTGAAGTGCATTGTGGGTGCGTAAGTTATAGTTTGCTCAGCTAACTATTATTGATGAATTTCTGTGGTTTTGTACAAGTGAAATCTCTGCCTAACTATACATCTGTGTAACCTTTGTTTTTTTCTGTGAATTTCTAAGGGTTTTTAAAGCTATATCCTAACTATAACGTTCATGTACCCTTTGGCTTTTCAGTGAATTTCTAAAAAACATTCAAATCTATTTCATAACTATAACGTCCCTGCAACCTTTGGGTTTTTTCAGTGTATTTCTAAGGATTTTTAATTGCTTATTTTTACTGTAACCTCTCATTTTTTGTAGTGGGCGTGTCAGTATCTGTGTAAGTAACTGTGTGGGACTCTGAGTAAGTGTCTGAGTGCTTATGTGGGTGTATGATTGTGTGTGAGTAGCTATGGGTGGGTGCATCAGTGGTTGTATGAGTAAATGGATGAGTGTGTGAGTGGGTGTGTGGGTTTGTGAGTGAATGTCAGCGTAGTTTAATACCTGCGTTAGTGGGTGTCTGAGTGTTGGTGTGGCTGTGGATTTAAAATACATGTGAAATAGGAAAAAAGGAATTTAGAAAGCGGGGAAAGGATAGCGTCAACATTGAAGTAATATATGACAGGCAAATTAAAGCACTTTATGAACTATTGAAATAAAAGAGAAGTGTCTGGAGACATGGAATTAAAGGAATGAAAATGTACATAAGAAATGAAGGACACCGCAAAATTAATTAGTATAGGAAAAGAGTAGTTGAAGTAGTAGTTAGCGGAAGTTGCTTTTAAAAAAAGTGAAAGTAGTGTCTGGAAATGTATTATTTTTATAAATTTTCTCCCAAGTATTTTTGAGTCCCGCACTTCCTCCGTGGTACCACAAATACAGATGAACCATACTCTAGGGGTTTTGTTCCGATCACGTGATTGGAACAAACCCACGATTCTGACCCGGGGACTCGTCGGATTTTTTTAAATATGCTTTAAGGCTATAGTAGACTATATAGGATAATCTATGTGCACTTTAATCATAAGGCAGCACATATTTAGAAGCACGAAGTACCTACAGAGTATATTTTTTTTATATAAGTGTTTTTTATGATTTTGGCGAACCCGTGAATCTTCTCCCATTCTATTAGTTCATGTAAAGCCACACCTTCTTTTGATTAGGACCACTCCCTAAAACAGTTATTGTTCTTCAAACTGTTGTGGGAGAAAGCACTGCTTCAAATATCTTCCAGTTGCACTTTGTTTACCAATGGCTGAAGGAAGTGCTCTATCTCCATCTGGAGACCCTGAAATTTTATTCATGAAGAAGAACTGAGTGAGGCATGGCAGTTTTTTACTATATCGTCTGGAGAGAAGAAGGTATCTGCCAGGTTCGTCAAGTGTAATCATTGTGGGAAGGAGTTATTGCATGTACTACGCAAACAAATGAATGAAATGCTGAATAAATCATGCATTCACCCTCAGTCAAGAGATCTGCGTTACATCCATTGTTCTTTTGCTCACCATCCCACCTCAGGTTAGACCTAGCCATATTCAAATCTGTTTTGACCCTGTTCCTTATCGGAACAGTCCAGCCCGAACTGCCAAGCCAGGTCCTCCTTGGACATGAAACAAGCATCCTGGGTCCAGTTTCGGGCATTACCCCATATCAGCCAAACTCCTCCCAGGGGTGAGCCCCCCCTTCTTAGGACCCTGCCCAACTACGTCCCTTTCCCCATCAATCATTCCAGTGATGACATTGTATGGTGAATAGAACGGTCACAGTTAATTAAAACATGAGTATACATCTCACAACCTTTGGTTGGTCATTCATAAACATCCATGTAATCTTTACATCAAGCATTGTTCTCCAAGCTTGGTGTTAGTCCTTATATGACAAGACTTTCTTCACCCAAGTTGCCCTTTTAAGCAAGGCCTTTGTGTTGTGCGGTTCCAGGCTTCCCTTGCTACCGAGTTTGTGGAGGTCCGTTAGGACTGCCCCGGGCTGCAAGTGCCGTTCTGCTTGCCTTGGACCTTTGCTAGCCACCTGCCTGCTCCTCAGTGCCCCTGCTGTGTGGCATACCAAGGACCCTGTTTGAGCATTTCATCTACTCTGTCTTTGGCTGTGCTGTAATTTGCTCTCTCTGTGTTCCTGCCATGAGGCATCCCAAGGACACTGTGTGAGCAGCTTATCTACCTCTAGTAATTTTCCCTTTTGGATCTTTTTCTGGGCCTCTTCCGTTCCCCCCTTTCCCTCGACCTCGCGGCTGCAAAGCCTGCTTCCTTTTGGCATGAGTGGATGGGATTCTGATATATTTTGGGGAGGTGGTTCAGTGACTGCAAGGGGAAACCTATGCCCCTTTTGAACCTCCGAGCTGCCTGCCACCTTCGGTCCGGATTGGGCGGCTAGCGGCTAGCTTGGGGGCGACCAATCCAGTTGCCCCATTTTTGTGGGCGTACAGAGGGGGGTTACGGCCTCTAGGGGTGTTTGGCACGGGCCCCTATCGGGTTCGGCTTCGCCTCCCATGGCCCATGTTCCAACCCCTCCTAGGGGGGAGTCCCCCCTTTTTAGCAACCTGCCCAACTGTGTCCCTTTCCCCATCAATCATTCCAGTGATGACATTTTATTCTGAATAGAAAGGTCGCAGTTTATTAAAACATGGATTATACATCTCACAACTTTTGGTTGGTCATTCATAAACTTCCATGTAATCTTTACATCAAGTACTGTTTGTTCTCCAAGCTTGGCATGTGTCCTTATGTGACAGCACTTTTTTCGCCCCAGTTGCCCCTTTAAGCAAGGCCTTCGTGTTGTGTGGTTCCAGGCCTCCCTTGCTACCGAATTCGTGGGCATCCGTTAGGACCAGCCCAGCCTGCAAGTGCTGTTCCACTTGCCTTGGACCCTTGCTGGCCACTCACCAGCTCCTCAGTGCCCCTGCCATGTGGCATCTCAAGGACCCTGTGCAAGGATCTTATCTACTCTGTCTATGGCCGTGTGCTGAAATTCGCTCACTCTGTGTCCCTTCCGTGAGGCATCCCATAGATACTGTGTGAGCAGCTTATCTTCCTCTAGTAATGTTCCCTTTTGGATCTTTTTCTGGGTCTCTTTCCCCATGCTGCCTACGGTTTCCCGATCCGAGGCAGCTCCTCCTTTGCAGCCTCCCTTTGCCTTTGCTCAAAAGAGACCCACCTGTTCCAGGACCTCAACTATGTTAAGTATGAACGTGTCCATGCCTACCCCTGTCAGGTTCCCCTTATCCTCCAAGTGGTAAGTGGACTCCATCCCCAGAGTGATAACCTGGTGTCCTGAGGTGTAGCCGCCCATGACGCGTGAAGACCCGCAGCCGTAGTCCTACGTGCCTTTGCCACAGTGCTATTTGGTTTACACCTTGGCTTGTCTGCCGCCCCATGGTTAATGCCCCTCCCCCTTCTCGTATCCCCCGATCATATGGTTCTGATCGTGCACCACCTTGGTGCTCGCATTGCCCGTTGCTTTACCCTGGCTGTCCTCATGTGCAGGGGAGTTCCACCCCTTCCCAACCCTTGGATGCTTGTCTCCCTGCTTTCATATTGTTTGAGGGCAAAGCCTGTTGGATTGGATTGGGTATAGGTTATCAGCCACACTAATCCCCTTACAACACTTAAGAACCCTTCCAGACTCATTTTTGGATGAGTCGTGGATTCCACTGACCCAGTTGCCCCTGTACCCTTTTTTCGAACTGTTCAGCGGTCTGTATGTCAAGCGACTTTCAGTTCTCCTGTATTAATTATACAGCGGTGGAGGGCTAACTGCATCTCGCCGGCCAGGGCACTCCAATCTGATAATGTTAAAATATGTGAATTGGGACTATTACATGCACTATCCTGGCTCTTTAGGAGAATGTGCACTTACCTCTAACTTCCATGATTGTGTATTCTGTTTGTCGAAAGGTGCCCTCGTGTAGTTGTTTAAGAATGCCCGTTAAGTTGTCCCAGTGTGCCTTCGGTGACCACTGTGGCTGGGTGAAACATTCCTCACTTATGTGAATGCTCATAATGAATCGGTTAATACTGGTCCGGGTGCCTACCAGACCTGCTACACTATTTCCCACTGATTCCGGTGCTGTGCTATTTTGGTGTACCTTAAATGCCACGCTCGAGCGATAGTGGGTCACAATACACTGTGCCCCCTTCGGAGGTCATTGATCTTTATGGTTCCTCTTACCAGCTTAACTAGTCCCCAGATTAGATCAGTGATTTTCCTGCTTTGGGGCATGGGCAGGGATGACACCGTATGAAACCCATATATTCCTTAAATTTGTTATGTTCCCAGCCTCACATAATGTACTATTGTGCTTGCTGATAGTTGTGGGAGATTGCAATGCTAGCTCCCCGTAGCGGGAAGCAGTGGGATTTGGACTTGTGACCGCTCACTACTGCTACTCCCCAGCACTAGGTGAGCTGCAACTTAGGGAGGGGTCTTCCATTGTTTTTAATTTTAGGCAGCGCAGCCCCACAATTGTTACCGTCTAATTGAGTGAATTTGCCTGTGTTTCCTTTACTTAAATTCTTGTGGTCTCCCAGCCTACTTACTTTGTGGGCACTTGGGCATGATTTGCCATGCCTGTTTAACGCACCAGTACCCACTCTTTCCCCTTGAGTACCTTTATTCTGAGTGGTGTAACACCCTTCCATGAGCTGTTCTCTTGCAGTAGAACAGAACCTCTGATATGACCTTCCAATGCCTCGCCTCCATATTTTGATACTTGAACCCTTAAAGTGGGGGGGAGGGCTTGAGATTCCAATTGGCCAAGACCTTGCTTCTAAGCTATTGCTCCTGAAAGTTATGTTTGTTTATTTCCTTGCATCGTGCCTTAATCTGTGATTTAGACAGTTGCCCAGGGATGGTAACTGAACCCATGCACTATAAGTCATCTCATGCCTGCCGCCCAAGCCCTTCTTATAGCTTATAGTGTTTGAACAGTCTACATTGTCACACTTGTAGCAATGTGGTGGCTAGCACCTGTGTGGATATCACAATCACCCTTTCTGGCAGTAGCAATTGGAGGTCCTGCCACTTTCCTTTCCTACCAGAGTAGTTTGGCGGGGCGCCTTATGCCACATACCAACCTTATAGATAGTCAATTCTTCCTTATTCAAAGCATTGGGCAGGCAATGTTATATAATACAGCTGACTGCTTTTAATTGATCTTGAGAAACACAAACCCATAATTTGCTCCAGCCCTGTGGTTTCTATCTAAATGAACCCTTCTGCAGTCTTAAGATCGTGAAAGCTAGGGACATCCTAACGTTCAGCTCCATATGTTGGAGGTGCATGCTGCTCCCTGCTTGTTGTTCTAATGGAGCTGTTAAACCATAAATTCGATTCACACCCAGATCTTGACCACAGCCATAGCCCACTACCTATTTACTACGATCGGTCTTTGCTGCAGGCCTTTTTTCCCTCTGCCTTATCCCCATTTTTTCTTGTTGCCTGAAATTTTGGGGGGCTGCGTGCAGCGCCCTTCAGGGCTGGTAATGTGAAAAGTTCTATAGGACCACACCCAGCCAGCCTGACGTGATTGTGGTGCTATCCTTGTGAGCCTGCATTGCTTACAGTGTTCAGGATGATAAGGGGCCTGGTGTACAACCAATTTTAGCATGTGCAAACGGGTTAGCGACTCATTTGCACATGCTAAAATTGGCATGGCCATGTACCAACACAATTTAGCGTGTCGAACATGAATTGCGATTTGCAAAAAGTGTTTAGAGACTCGCTACTTGGAAGGGGCATTGCCTACCAAATAGCGACTCTCTAACCAATGTATGAATGTTTTGCTACTGCAACTGCGGTCGCAAAACACTCCCAAATTACCACCCTCTTCAAGTGGGTGGTAATGCACTTTCAATTTGGAAGGGGTCCCCAAGGGGACCCTTTCCACTTTGTGACTGACTCTAAAAATATTTTTTAAAGGCAGGCAGTGGTCCCAGGAACCACTACCTGCCCTTATAAAATGAAACCAAAACATTCTTTTTTAATGCATCCCATTTTCCTTTAAGGAAAACGGACTGCATTTTAAAAAAAAATGCTTTATTTAAAAGCAGTCCCCGACATAGTGGTCTGCTGAGCCCAGCAGGCCACCATACCTGGGAGGGCCTATCATTCCCAATGGGCTCGCAAATTGCGAGAGGCTTATTAATATTAATGAGCCTCGCAATTTGTGACCCCATTGGGAATCTCAAACAGTGTTAAACACACTGTTGTACATGGCAAATTGCGCTCGCAAATTGCGACGCAAAAGAGTCACAATTTGCGAGGCGCAATTTTGCTGATCGTACATCTCGCCCTAGGATTGTTATCTAGTTTGCTAAATCATACTTGCTGGGATTATGATCACCTGTCAAGATTTCTGTCCATCTGCTTTAATGACCGGAGGTTGATACTTGCCCATCCCGTAGCGCACAGAAGTGACTCTCTAGCCGCTCGCAGGTTTGGGGTAGGTTAAACACCCGAAAGTAACTATTCCTTCGAATGTATTGCTGCATCATTTGTCTGTTGAAAAGCGCTAGTGCTGACGTAACAATTTCAGTTTGGCAGTCTGGTTTAGATTTATTATTCTTTTATGTTGACGCTCCTGTCTCACCCAAAGCCGCACATCATACTGCAGAACCAGGCCCAATGGAAGCGTCCAAACCGTTTCTGTGTGGAAGCATTTTTTACCTTGAACAGGTGTACAGGCATAATACAAAAGGGGCTCTGCTTTACAATGCAATTCGAAGGCCACTTAAAGCAAACGCCCCCGCTGGGAAAGGAATTCCCTTCTATAATATCCTTGGGTCAGAAGGTTCAATGACTGGGAGTTGGCCTTAAACTTGTGCCCCTTGTAATGGTGGGTGGTCTAGTTGTTCTGCCTACACGCACCCCTGACATCCGCACGCCAGGCGTGGCCTGTGGGAAGCGAATAAATGAAACACCAGTGTGGCCTCATGAATCTGTTCCGCGTGTCCCTGCCCACACGCTAGGCCACATAACTCCAGGGGGTCACCCACAACATTGGCGACGAGCGGAGGGGGCCCAACCCCCGCTCACACCTTTGCGCTGCCCCGGAGCGTGTCTGCCTCCTGTGTGCAGCAGCGCTGCTGCGTGTCTCCCCGGAGCCGCCGCGTACCCGCTGCTCCGCTCTGCACGCCCCCCCCCCGCCTCAGCGGTAGCTGCATGTGCGGCAGTGCAGCCCATTGTCGTCACGTGCCTCCTGCACAGCACGCCGGCGGGTCTAAGTGCGGCCGTTTCTGTTCCCCGTGACCCGCTCCTCGTGCGGCGCTCCGAGGCAGGTGCCTCATTTACATATTTGCCAACTCCACCGCCTGAACACTCCTGACCCTATGCCCTGCATAAAACTGGTGCACCAGCGCTAGTGGGCATCTTCAATCGCACTGGCTGCTCCTCATGAGGCACTAGCGTGCACTGGCCACCCCAGGAGGGTAGCTGCAACAAGCACTGGCAAAACCATTGGTGGAGGTTAAGAGAGAAGACTGACCAGCGTCTGGAGAGCCCGTTGGCTCGCCAAGTAAGGAGAGTGTGAGCATTGCCAAGTGCTAGAATACCCCGAGAGAAAGGGGGGGAAGGCTCATCAGAGCACGACGGAAGACGCCTAACGCCATCCTGTCCGTGAGCCAGCCAAGTCGTCCCGAGACACTCCCTGCTGGGCAACATGGGGTAAAATGACTACACAGCTGCGCCAGCCCGCATCCCATTCCAGCACGCAGCGTCAGGAGTCCTGCCTCCTTTTAGCGAACTAGAAGACCCCGCGACAGCCTCCCCTCGGTGGAAAACGTGGATTGAACGGCTAGACAACTATTTTGTCGCGACTTGGGAGACAGATAAGGCGGTGAAGAGATACTTACTGCTTCACTATGCAGGGGACGAAATCTTTAAACTCTTCAAGCATCTGCCTAACACATGGACAACAGACGACTACGATGCGGCTGTGACGGCGCTCAATGCCCATTTTGACCCGCAACTGAACCCAGACTTTGAAGTCTTCAAACTCGGACAAGCCCGCCAGAGAGAGGCAGAATCAATCGATGTATTCTACACATGCCTCCGGGAACTAGCCAGCACCTGCACTGATGAAGACCAGCCAAAGGAAATCAGGAGACAACTCATCCAGGGATGCCGCGACAAATCACTACGCGGCCTCATACTGCAAAAACCCAGAATCGTGCTGGAAGACATCTTGATATTAGCCAGATCACAGGACCTATCCGCGGCCAGAGCCACGGCGATGCACCAAGCCCTAACCAGGTCGCAAGGGAAACCAGAGTCCCTCAAGACAAAGCAGGCCGATGCGGTGAAGACCAAACCAAGAGGAGACTCCTTCAGGGGACCACGAGGAGATGCATCCAGATCGAAATGCGGGTATTGTGGAGACGAGCCACATGCCGCAAGAGATTGTCCTGCCCAAGGGAAGACCTGCACCAACTGCGGGATACTGAACCATTTTATATATATATTTATACTTTATTTCGGCCAATTTGGCCATAAAAGTCACATACCTACAAAAAAAATCAAGCATTAAACATAACAATATTTAAGAAAATGGTGCACGGAGAGAGAATAGCTTTTACAATTCATTTTTTAGAAACAATCACGCAATATATTTCATTTCAAGATTTTTTTTTTTTTAATTATGTAAAAAAAAATATTAGAAATGTAAGGGTTATGTAAACATATACACTTTTCCAACTCAGAGACAATGACCTTGTTTTTTACGGATTATGTAAGCAGAATATAGAAATGTACTTATGCTAAATACAATATACTGGGTTGAATTACTTTTCATGATCCTAAAAGCTATTGAGCAGGACCTAGTTCCCAGAAGGTTACACATTGGTTTCAGCCATTTCTTTCTAGGATTCATATATGCGCTACAAACAAAAAACATGTGAACCTCATTCTCAGAACAGTCATTGGAGCACATAGGGCAACACCCAGTTTTAACATTCGAAGCTCCCAGTCTTTTTTGTGCCCATCTTTCAGTATTGTAATTCAGCATAAGTATCCCATATCTGAACTTTAGGTAAAGGGTTTTTGCAATGGGTGGCTCAATCTCGTCCAGGAATGATTCAAAACGGAACTCATCCTTAAATGATAAGAAAGCCTGGACTGCGGAACCAACACTAATTCCATCCACTAATGTTCCACTCATGTGGGCCCAGAAGGCTCTTTTAACTACTAGTTTGGAAAAGGTAGGCATATTGTCTGGAGTCTCCCACATTGAATATAGGCCCAAGAGTGTAAGCCATTTTTTAATATGCACTAGCCAATGGATGGAGTTAAAAGAATCAAGAGTCATCAATTCCTGCAGGCCATCTCTATAATCTATCAACTCAGGAGTGGTCCAAAGCCTAACCCAGAATAGTAATGGCCTTAAGATAACTAGATGGTCTGTTCTCCTAAAGTTTAGATCAAGTTGGAGAGGTAAAAGGGGTGTACTATTAGGAACCCTTACAGAAGCCCGCATGAATTTATTGTCCAAAATTTGAAAGCTATTCTTTGCCCACGGGCCCCATATCTCTGCTCCATATAGCACAGCAGATTGTATTTTGAATTTAAAAAGTTCTAAAACCGGGATTACACTTTTGCTTGTGCTAGAATTCATTTTACATAAAATTGGTTTGACATTTTGGGCATATGTTATCTTACTTTTCTCGATTTGGGGTTTCCAGCTTTGCTTGGAATCGAGTACAACACCCAAATAGGAAAAGTTATCCACAGTATCTATTTTTTGGCTGTTCAAGGTCAGAAACCCTCTGTCTGGCATACTGGGATTTAATGACATGCATTTTGTTTTATTAGCATTAATTTCCAAGCCCTTTGTCTGGCAGTAGCAGCTGAAGGAATTAAGGAGTGCCTGGAGGCCCTTTTTTGTTTGGGATATAAGTATAGTATCGTCTGCAAAGAGCAGCGCAGGCACCCTTACACCATTGAGCTGCGGCGAATCATTAACACAAGCATTTAAATAATCAGGGACATCATTAATAAACAGAGAGAACAGGGTAGGGGCCAGGACACATCCCTGGCGAACCCCACGTTCAATAGGAATGTTACGTGTCAACTCGCCATTTGGGCCCCACCTGATGTTTGCGAAATTATCAGCATGCAGCTCAACTATTTGGGCTAGAAGGCATCCCGGTAAACCTATTTTTTGTAACGTTTTCCAGAGAAGACTGCGTGGGACTAAATCGAATGCAGCCCTCAGGTCAACGAAGGCTACATACAGGTGACCTTTTTTCAGCTGTACGTATTTCCAAATCAAACAGCAAAATCGAAAAATTTGGTCTGTTGTGCTGGTCTTACTCCTGAAACCAGCTTGGAATTTGGAAATTATATTCGAGACTTCAAGCCAGTCGTTGATCCTGAATAGCAGGTGTTTAGCATATAATTTTTGGAGTGTGTCCATCAGACTAATTGGTCTGTAATTAGAGGGTATCAGTCTATCCCCCTTTTTAAATATTAGCACAACCTCCGCTGCCCGCCAACTGTCTGGAAAATTGCAACTTGAGGATAAGACATTGAACAGACGGTTCACGTAGGGGGCCCAGACGTCAACTTCGTGTTTGTAGAGATCCCCGGTATTTTATCCGGACCAGGGGCTTTAGAGTTTTTAAGTTCGTTGATTGCCCTTACTGTCTCTTCCAATGTGAAGTTGAGGGGTTCAATAGGGGGGGGGGGGGCCTTAAGCTCCATTGGCTATCACTATCGTATTGTTTGTAGAGGTTTGTAAAGTGAGTTACCCAGGTCATCTCATCCAGGAATACATCTTTCACAGCTCTCCCAGCATGCCCCCCATTAGCCACTAGCCTCCAGAAGCCAACATTATCATTGATTTTTGCAGCGGCTAGCATTTCAGCCCAGATTGATTCCTCCCAAAGTTTTTTGGATGTTTTTAATGTACGTTTGTATTCCACCCTTGCAAGTTTTACTTCTTCTTTTGTCTTATTTTTAATGGCAAGCAATAGGTTTGTTTTAGCAATTCTACACGAGTGGTCGTACCATAACTTCCCGTGGTTGGCCACTCTTGAGTTTTGCTGCTTCTTTCTCGGCATTTTTGATAGATACGTTTTTAGTTCGGAAAAGAAGACTTTGTGCAGATCGACAAAATTTTGAAAGTGTTCTGGTAAGAAGGCGTAGTCAGCTGTATGTGCAAACGTTTGTTCAAAAAGAGAATACACCAGCGCTAAGGCATTACCATCCGCCAAAACACGTGGCCATCTTACAGCACGTCTGTTGTTGTTTATATGGACGTCCTCACATATGCTGACATGGGTGGATTCAGTTGTTGTTAAGGTGGTGTCACTAACCATGTTCATGTTGATGTAAAGTTCCAAAGGATAGTGATCACTTTCCCCCCTGCTTACTACTTTCAAATCAATCAAAAAGTGCCAGATGCTGAGAGAAACAAGTACAAAGTCTAAATTGCTTTTAGCTTTAGAGAAGGTTGGTTGTTTTTGCAGGTCCGATGGGAGACGGCCATTGCCTGCTCTGAGGCCGTAGTCTGCGGTAAGTCTTAATAGTTGGCTGGCCAATGTAGAATATTTAACAGATTTGGTGGTTTCAAGCTGGGGGATATTATACGCTTTGTCCTCATCTTCAAACACATCAGAGATGCCCAGGACAGGTTCGAAGTTACAATTTAAGTCTCCTCCCAAGATGACCGGGGTATCTCCAACTACATTTTTCAATAGGAGATCCAGGGCTTCAAGTGTTGGTGACACCTTGGAGTGACTGATCGGTCTGTTATAAACATTAACGATGTAACATTCGTTTCCACAGGGTGGAGTGACCCTTAGGGCCAAAATATCCGGAGAGCCTGTGTCAACAAATTCAACCTGCATGACCAGGGTGATTTTTAGCCAAATTAGTAGGCCCCCTGATGGTCTTCCTCTATCAGACTGGACTGCCTTGATACCATACGTTTTATATCCTACCCGGTGAGGAACTTCTACAGCCCAAGTTTCTTGTAGTAGACAAATGTCACAAGTGTCAATATAGTTTGCCCACTCAGGATCTTTTAGGTTCTTGCAGACACCTGCGATGTTCCATGATAGAATGAGTAAGCAGGGAGCAATGCTCTGAGTGTCAGGGGAAGGATTGGCTACACACTGTTTAGGTAGGCTGCCTACCTGCAGATTTGATATATCTTTCTCTGCAACCCTGGCTTTTTCTCTAACTGCAGTAATTAATCTCCCATCCCGACCACCCTCTGCTGTACTATAGCGTACATTTCCATCTTTATAAGGTAATTCCATTTTCTGGGGATCTGAGATGGTCCTATGCAACATATCCTTATTAGTCTTGTCATCATCGTGCAATTGTAGGACATTTTTAGGTTTGGAATTGCCTTTACCCATTCTACAGAAGGTGTCATATAATTCATAGATACAGTCAGGCATAGTGCCAAGTCAATCCACAGCATCTAGGCAACTAAATCTATTGAAGGTGGGAATGCCAGACCACATATTATAATCACCATGTCTAGCCAAGTTTGGAGCACTGCCATAGTACTGGTTGACAGGGTTCCACTTGGGGCCATGGTGAATAGGTCTAGGTGGAGGGTAGAAAAATGAAAGGGGTCTGGCTTCAATAGGGGGATTCGCACCGTACAATTTCCAATTGCAGATTTGTTCAGCACTCTGGGGTTCTTCAAAGGATATGACAATACAGTCACCCGTGATTGTTTTGGCCGTTGGCCCTACCCATGGTACCCTCCTAACCATAAGGATCTTACTTTTCGTCTGGTTAGGAATGGGTTTATATTTATTTAGCCAAAAAATCACTTTATTTTTTAGCGATTGAAAATTTTCTTCATATTGACTATCCAGTTCTGGCACCCCTGTGAGAACAGCTACAAATGGACTAGCGTCTGGTGGCAGATCTATGTACCCTCCTCTAAAATTATTGTACGTGTGGCTAAACTGATGGTTCGACTTATAGGTGGTATTTGAAAAGGATTTGTCAGGCAAGGATTGGATGCATGCAGAAGTAGTGTAAGGGTAAACAGGGGGATTGGATTGAGGTTTGTTTGAGGCTAATGCACTCTGATTAGAAGAGTGGGAAGAGGAAGGAATTGGCAGTTGGGAAGTGTTACTGTAAACCTGATTTTTCTGCAAGGATTTACTAGTAGTATTTACAGTAGTGGAAGTTGAGGGGGTTGGATTCGATTTGTTTTTAGTGCTAGTTGATTGGTTAGCATTTGTATTACTTGCTATCCCCACCTTTTTTTGCTGCACGTCCAATAGATTAGTATGTGAATTTGTTGTTGTAACCGGGACGGGGACTGGAGCTTGCTGAGTGACTCTAGGCACTTCAGTACCGTTGAGGCTTAAGCTTGAGAGGGTGATGACACTTTTCTCAACTTCGAGAAGCTGGTTCTCAATACCAGTTAGCCTAACTTCTAGTGGTTTGAGTAGTTTCTTAAGCGTCTCCCACACTAATTTTAAAAATTCTTCCCTTCCACCATCTTGATCTGCCATATCACAAGAGACTCTTTGCTCCCCACTAACTAAATGATCAGACATAGCAATAGAGATTTGTTCATCTATGCTGTTATTAGTATTATCTGCAGTTACTGGCGCTACATCATGTACAGAGTTCTCGGATGTTACAGTAGGCATACTTGGTGTTCCCCCCTTGATGTTATGGCTAAGTGCTACTTTTGCTTTTTTCCTGGCGAAAGCGGTTAGATGTTTGCGCTTTCTTTTGTGCTTTGATGGTACCTTGGCGGGTGACTTATTTTTGTTAGACTCTGTCTCAACTGGTAACCGACAGGTAGATGATGGGCTTATAATAGGTACAATCTCTACTGGTGATTTACAGGGCGCCCCATTTGGAAAGTCCTCAACACTCTCCTTTGAAAGAGTCAACTGTAATGGACTTTCTGACTCGGCCCTAGCTGAAGGCCCAGGGAGTTCATGATTGATAGGAGGAATTGTCTCCTCTACTATCGAATGCACCTCGGCCAGGGCTATAATTGGTTTTGGGCCAGAAACGCGTTCAGGGGTTTTGGAGGTAGCAATGCTGCCTAGAGAGGATTTTTTCCTAAGTGCGAGTTCAGTTGAAAGCCTCCTAGCACATTCAAGTTCAATTGATACTTTGTGCTGAAGCTTAGTTATTTCATTATCAATAGAGAGGCTGGTCCTGGTGATAAAATCGTCTAGGGTGCCTGTAGCTTTTTTGGAGGTCTTGGTTGCCTTGCTCCTGGTTTCGCGTGAGGACATTGTGGGAAGGGATATTACAATAGATATATAAAAAATGCAAGAATGCTAGCTGCAGAGACTCAAAAGAAAATAAAACCAAGAGAAATGGCCCGGTCCGGTCTTAAAACGGTCTCTAACGGCCTAAAACGGCCCTGTCTTTGCCCAGTCTTAGCCCGGGCTGCGTCCCGCGCTGCGGGAGTGAGATGTTATTATGAAGCCTCAGGAGGGCGGGGGGCGGGCCAGCAGGGAGAGCGGACCGGAAGCTCTCCGTCGGTCTAGCAGGGACTTCTGGGAATTGAAGTCCCCGCACGCTCGCAGCCCCGCTGCAGCCACACGCCCGGTTCCGCGTCCTCCTTACCGCTTCAGTGCTCCTCACAACGGCAGGTGTATTTCCCTCCTCGATGCAGGTGATGGGGCACCCGCGAAGCGGGTGCGCCGAGAGGTGAAGGTGCGCCTGGTTGAAGACGGGTGAGCCGCTATGACACGCTGGCAATGCGTTCCTCCGTTCGCTGTGCAACAATATAGGTAAAGTGAACCATTTTGCGTCCGTCTGCAGATGACGCAACAAAACCAGAGACTTCCGAGGGCAAAAGCCTCCAATGCGAGCTGTTCAACAACTATCAGTGGCAGACGCTGCGCCACCCGACCACGCCCAGAGGAGGCCCGTGAAACACCTACCAACCGTAGAAGAGTCGTCAGACTCAGATGATGAAGAAGTCTACGTAGTCTCCTTCGCAAAGGAACTAAAACAACGCCGCAGGCCCCAACCCACCTGCATAGTCCCAGTCGCAGGGACCGAAGTGAAAGCGGTCATCGACACGGGAGCGACAGTAAAAGTCATGGGCCTACAACAGTACCGAAGCCTACGCCCTTGTCCTCCGGTGGTACCATCCACAACTCGGATATATGCATACACACCACTGCCATTAAAAGGAAAAATCTCAGTACCCATCAAAGCTGATGGCCTTGAGATAATGGTTACGATCCACGTCATCGACAGAGAGATGGATACCCTTCTGAGCAGCCACACTGCTGAAGACCTGAAACTAATCACTTTTGCCAGGCCGATCCAGGTGTACCAGGTGGAGGAGTTCCTTGGGCAATTCCCTGAGCTGTTCAAAGGACTTGGGTGCATCAATTGCGAACCCATCAAGCTACACATTGACAAGTCAGAGAAAATTACCATTGCTAATTCTGTAATGTTAAAGAAGTTGATGGATATTCTCATACTTCGCAAATTAGCATTCTCACATCACACACAAAGGAAAAGCTCCCATTACCTAGTGAGAAGCCAGGCCAAGGAGGTAAACAACCACCTAAGCCAGCCAATGGAAAGACAACAGGTGGGGCCCCCCAGGCAGCTAGACCTGTGCTAAATGAAGGCCAACCCGAAGGGCAAAAAGAAAGACCAATAAAGAGGTCGGAGACTGCAGAATATAGAGTGGAAGCGGATAAGGCCATGCTAACCAGACCTCCCCCCAGATTCATACCCATATGTTATTGTGTTGGCTGGTGTCCCTGAGTGGAAGCATGATAGGGTTGAAACCTTTCAAGAATTAAAAAATAAAGTCATGTTTTGGCTAGGAAGAAACCGACCCCTTAGACCAGATCTACAAGGGGAAATTCTAAACGTAAGGAGAGTAAGCTGGTTGGGTTATCAAGCAAAGGCTATGGAAGGAGACTGTATCATAGTAAATTTTAGAGACCCACGAGTGGTACAGTTTATAAGTGGCTATCCGATTCATGATAATTCTGGTGGTATCTTTTCCTTTGATTTAAGCTACTTCTACCCATCGGCTGCCGTCGCTTTCGGCGGTCATAGGCCTCATAATTTCCATTATGGAAGCCATAATCTGCTACCAAGAACCCGACCCATTGTTCCTTTGGCTCCAATCACGAATAGAGGCTTTCTGCCAAACATCTTATATCAGGGCTGTAACTATTTTCCGGCAGGGGAGCAATTTAACTTTCCAACTAGTAATTATTTTGAACCCCTGTCTGGGCTTGGGGAGGTGGATTGACCAATAGGGGAGAAGGTAGCCCCTTTTGGCACTGAAATCCCCTCGCACCCTTTATTTTTGGTTAACAAGGTGAGCTTAGACCCCCCTGACTATTCATGTTCAACCAACGCTACCAATGAGCCTGTACATACTGATATGATTGCCAAGATTATCCCGACGGATTTAAATGTGAGTGAGGTGATAGCGGGTTGTGACTTGGGAAAGGTAGCAAATTCCCCTGATGTTATTCATAGTAAGATAAAGGACAAATGGTTGATTATCTTTTGGGACATCGCCGGACACAGGGCTAAATTAGATAACCCACTCTGGGTTAAACTAACTAACGATCATAACGGCATATGTTTACAAGAAACATGGGCCAAGGAAGCGTATCATTTAAATGGTTTTAAAACTATATTTTCCCCAGCCATAGGCTCAACACACGGCAGTGCCAAAGGGGGCTCAGCACTTATGTTTCAAATTGTTTTAAATGTAAAAGTCTGGAGATTTTTTATAACAATCGTTTTTATCATATAGTAGGACTGCATATGAACAAAACTTTTTGTATTTTGATTGTAAACTTATACAATAATATTCCGTTGGCAGATATTCTTGCAGTCTTTAAAGCCCTGAGATCTGAACTCAACAGTCTAACCTGTAACGAAAGTAAAGAATTTGTTGTTATCTGGGGGGGTGATTTCAATTGTGCCCTCTGCAGCAGAGGTGTAAATGGGAACTGTGGTCTAATGGTTGACAGGGAGTCTACACTGGCCCACTTTGAACACACAGTAACGGGGGACGTATTAAACGAAATCCTGTTTATGAATGATTTAGGTTTTGCAAATAAACTGTGTCAGCCAGAGGTACCCTTCACAGCAACTTTAATGGGTAGAGGGCTATCCTCGACAATTGATTACATCTTGATCTCTACCTGTTATGGCGACAGTGTTTCCAACTACAGCTTGCTGGAAACTCCCTTAAGTGATCATTTTCCCATTAGGGTGGAAATACTAGACCCATGTGCCGCCCCCATTACTGATGATACATCCAGGTTGAACTCGAGAGACATTGATATCTCAAAACAGAATGGATATGCCTTAAAATGGACTAAGGTTGCACCCGAAGAATTCCTGTGCAATTTAATTAAGGCCTGTAAACCGTGTTTCAGTGTTTGTTTGGATTTGGATGCTGATGACACTGAAACAATTAATAGTTTCAGGCAAATAACTACATGTATAAAGAACAGCTTATGGGTGGAAGTAAAGAACCAAAAAGGTAAAAATAGTGGCTGGTTTGACTCAGCGTGCACTAAGGCATATTCCAAATTAAAACGGTCTTTGAGTAATCCCGCTAGAGAGCAGAAGCAGATCAGGGAGCTTCGTAAAGCGTTTAAAACTGCGATAAAAAAGAGGAGGGACATGCTGAAGATGGAGGCATGGGGGGCATGGGGGGCATTAATCAAAGCTTCTCAAATGAAAGATATGACAGCCTTTTGGAAGGCAGTTAATGCACCATATTTTAAGGATAACACCATGGCACGGATGAGATCGCTGTCTCTGAAGATGACTGGGTGTGCCATTTTGAAACCCTTTATAGCACCCCGATAGTCTCTGTGGATTAACAAAGTGAGCCGATTGAGACGGACACGCTTAGTGTGTCCAAAAGCAAAGAGGTGTTGAACTTTACCTTAGAAGAAGTAATTAAGGCCATTAATTTAAGCCAAGGGGGTAAGGCACACAGCCCGGATGGCGTCCCGGTGGATATTTTTAAACATAACATATCTTTTTGGGCGCCATTGCTTACTAGAACATTTAACGCTGCCAGCCCGGTGGGACTTGTCAGTTGATTATAGTACCCATTTTTAAAAAGGGCAACAGGGCTAGTTGTGTGTGCTACCGCCCAATATCTTTGCTTGATTCAACCATTAAAATTATTGGTAGGGTTATCCTAAACAGATTGCACCTATGGGCAGAGGAACACAAGGTTATTAGCGACTTACAATATGGCTTCAGAGAGGGAGCTGGGACCATAGACCAATGTCTTAACCTTTCTATCCTCCTTGAGAAATACACTAAGGCCAAGGGAGACAGGTTGTTTTTAACCTTTGTAGATTTGACATCCGCCTTTGACTGTGTAACTCATAGCAAAACGTGGCTAATTTTAGCCCGGTTGGATGTCGAGGACAACCTTATCCAATTTCTCAGAGAGCTTTATAATGGTGCTAGGGCCCACGATTAGATACAGTAAAAGAGGGGAAAGTACCAGAATGTTTAACATTGCAAGGGGAGTGAGGCAAGGCTGTGTCCTTGCCCCTTTCTTATTTAACATCTATATCAATGACTTAGAGAAAACCTTGCTACATGAGTGCCAAGATATGCCTACGGCATCAAATCGTCATATTCCTGCACTTATTTATGTAGATAATGCCGTCCTGATCGCCATGCAAAAAATGATTTTATCATTCACCACCTTTATGACTAACTTGGACCTGAGGGTTACCAGTGCCAAAACTTTCTGTATGAACTGCGGTAGAGGAGCTAATCAGAAAAGAAGATCTATGTTTATTGGTTCCAAATCATTGGACTATACCTCAACTTTCCCATATTTGGGAATACTGTTTGATAGTACAGGCCAGTGGGGTAGCGCAGGGAAAAGTAGAAATTTGTTATTTGCCAAGTCAATAATGGCCCTCAAATTATTTAGTAACAAGCATTTACAATGCAATGGTCTCGGCATTATTAAAGGTAGAGCTATTGGCATTGCTCATGACTTTTTTATAAACCATAAATAAATAGCATTGTCATTTACAATGCCAATAGCTTAATCGCTCGCAAATGCATGACCTATTGCATTTACACCCACACAGAGCCACACACAAAGCCACCCACACACACATACAGAGCCACCCACAGTCATTCACATAGAGCCACCTACACAGAGCCACCCTCACACAGCCAGAGCCACCCACACATAGAGCCACTTACAAAACAAGATTCAGGCACACAAACACACTTATATGGCACAACAGAAAGGAAAGGCGTCCCCTGCAGTGGCCTGGTAAGCAATGCCTTGGACTCGGCACTTTTTTATTTACAAATTAAGCACTGAATTACTAATAGGTTGTGGGTGAAGTGGGATCTGAGGAGAATAAAAACAGTAACTGTAGTGCCTTTTTTAATAGAACACTTTGGAGCATTTTCCTGCATATTAAATATCTGATGTTAGTTAAGCTTAGTAGCTATAATGGCGCTCCATGTACTGACCCCTGTAAGCATAGAAGGCTGAACTGATTTTGAGGAGATGTGAACCCGTAACTTTCTTCCTGCCTCTTCTATGACATTGTGACCCTGCCTGCCTGTGTCACGAAGTCACGTTGTTCTTGTGTGGTCAGTGTGTCCACGACTGTCTGATGTTGCCTACCTCTGACTGTTGCTGTGAGTCTGCCCTTCCATCTTCCTGTCTTTTCTCTGACTGTGGGACCCTGTCAGAGTCTCACTGAGTCAGATTGTTGTTTTGTCAGCCTGCGTGTCCCATGACTGCCTGACAGAAAGACAGGAATGAAGGAGGGGTGAAGAGACTGAAAAGAGAGAAAAAGGGAGACAGGGAGAGAGAAAAGCGCAAAACGAAGTGAGAGACAGAGGAAGTGGGAGGAAGGGTAAACGAGAGAAAGATGCGGGGTAGGGGAGAGAGGGGGAATAATTTAACAAGATGGGTAGAAAGAGGGGAAGTGGGGGCGCTGCTAAAGAGAGCGTGATTGATGGGGAGCAAGAGAGAGGTGGGAGAAGGAGGCAGCTCAGAGGCAGAGAAAGTAGTGAGAAGAACATGGCTACGAATAGAGAAACGGTGATGGAGGTGTGGGCGAGAGAAAGGGGCGGGCCCAGGGGGCGACAGACTAAGGATGATGCAGAAGACGGCGGAGAGAGAAGGAGAGGGAAAATATAACACAAAAGAAGGAATGGAGAGGGAGTCAGAAAGAGCGAGAGTGGAGGAGAAAGATGTTGGATAGAGAGACAAATAAAGGATGAGAGAGGGATGTGGAAAGGGAGAGAGAGAAACTGGGGTATTGAGGTGGGGATGGATGGATGGATGGATGGATAAGTGAAAGGTGGATGGATGGATGGATTCTGTACTGGAGCCAGAGGCTGAAATATAAGGAATGAGTGGAAATGGAAAATGAGAGGAAGGTGGGGTGGGGTGAGGCGAAGCTCTGCAGCACACAGAGACTCCCGAGGGGAAAAGATGCATCAAAGATAAACGGCATCCGCCGAAGAAAACGGAAATGTGAGAAGGATAAAAGGAGAGAGGAATAAGGCCGCGTGCAGCAGCAGCAGATGCCGACGCACCACTGCGGGCTCGGGCGGTTGCCCCAGCTGCAGGAGCGCCTCATAAATGAACAATAAATAACAGAGGCGCTGGCAGGGAGACGGCACTGCCGGCTGACAGAGAGGCACTAACACACCCACGCACAGCAATACCGACGTGCAACGCCTCCCAGACACGGCAACACACACCCAAAGCCTCGCGTGTCCACAAGAGACACGCCACAAAAGCAGCGTCACGTGCGTAAAAAACTACACAGCAACACACCAGCAGCCTCCCTGGTACAAAGAGAGAGCCCCACAACACAGAGACAGGCGCACCAACACACTGCGTAACTGTCAGTGGCAAAACGCTCCCTCACACAGCAATACTCAGCAATGTAGACACCCTACCACCTAGCAGTACTGCCATGCGGCGCTACACAACACACAAAGGATGACAGACACGCCAACACACCAACACACTATTTGGTGCGCATAGAAACACACAACAAACATGTGCTCACAGAGCTACAATGATAGTCAGTCACTCAAACCAAAACTTAGAAATCATCAATAGTACAAAGAGACCTTCACACAAAACTCACACAGGCGCACCAACACACAAGATAACTGACAGAATGCACACACACAGCATTACTGAGCAACACGAACACACTAACACAACAGTACAGCTATACGGAGCTACATAACCTCATGGATGCATATAGAGAGCATGACACGGAACACAGCCCCACACACAGCGTCACACGCGCACCAGCACAGCTACACCATCACTAGTACAGTCACACAAACAACTTTAAAGACACTGACACTCGTACACAAACACGATTGACCGTTACACAAAGCACACACTGTGTTATAGAGCTTCGTTTCGTTTATTGCTTAATAAATAAAAGCCCTAACAACATGCAGGCAAAAAACAATAGAATGCAATAATGACGATAAAATCGCTTGGCTTGACGACACATTACAAGATTACCTCCAAAAGGCACTGTGTATATGTTTACAGCATTATTGATTAACGCTGACCCACAAGCAAACAGATGTACTGCCACACTGAACTACACAACATGCAAAGCATCAAGGTCTCACCACATACAGACACACACCCCGCACACAATGCATGACGTGCACATGCAAGCACACACGACTGCACACGGCCAAAAGTACCGCTGACGCAGACCCCCCCACCCCCCATAGGACGATATCACTGGTACTAAAGCAGCAATGCACTCAGCATAACACGTGCTCAGTGTCTCTGACAACAATACACTCACGGTGTCAAGGGTACACACACGTGTAGCTACACAGCATCATTGACTCACGCTACTGAGCACACAAAGCGTCACAGTTACGCCAACACACTCAGAGAGACACTGGTACAGGCACACGCGCAGTCCCATGACAAATACAGCGTCGCTGACACGTGCACACGGAGTTGTACAACATTCCTAAACATGTACCCTACATAGAGACACACACACCGCAAAGTAAAGTAACACAGACAAGCCATCATACCTGTGGCGTCACTCACACACAACCAACACACGGATTGACTGACAGAGAAGACGGAGAGATACACAACACTAAAAGTGCCACTGACAAAGACATACGCCACTGATACAGAACACCGATATACTCACAACATCGCTGTCAGACAGAGCCACACACTGCTTCATTTGCACATCCAATGAGAGAGAGAGAGAGAGAACACAAAAACCTTCACTGATACAGACAAACCCAGATACATCACTGACAAAGAAACGCGTACACGCTCTCCTCACTAATACATAGAACAGTGCAATACACCTACACAAGTGTCACGGACACACCTACAGACAGCAACTCATACACTAACACACGTCATTGACACACAGCTACACAACATAGTGCTACTGAAACCGATACAACAATATGCTTCCAGCGTAACACACAATAACAGAACTCGCATGGTATTATACCTGAGCAGTAACACAGGCGCAGCATCCCCGACAAAGACACACAACACAGTACATTACACACAACCACACAGTTAAAGGACACAACAGAACAGCCTCTTTGATACAAACACACCTGCACACTCACTGTGTCGCTAATGTGCCACAAACTGCACACAGAGCAGAACCGAGGAAAACAAGCACACTAACACATCCTCAAGTGACACAAGGCACAAAACACCAGCTGCATCTCCGACGGTAAGGAAGTCGCCATTCATACCTCTTCCCTGACAGCAACAGACACACCAAAGTATCACAGACTGCAACGCTAACAAAACACACATAGCATTCCTATCATTAACACGCACGCACAGTAACAGACATGCTAGCGCACGTACATTGCTACGAAGACACAGACTCACACATAGACAGCAAAAAGCCAAATGGTGTACTGCCAGCGCTAGGAACCCGGGCACAGTTTAAAACCCCATTTATGGCATCATCACTGAATAGCACAGACATTCATCAACACATACGCGGCACAACCAAACGATCACTATCCCACTCGAAGCAAAGAGAATTCCCCAGTGACGCGCAATCTGCTTTAACAACACAATCACATCCTCGAGTCCACCCCGCGCC
This sequence comes from Lissotriton vulgaris, assembly GCF_964263255.1. NCBI lineage: Eukaryota > Metazoa > Chordata > Amphibia > Caudata > Salamandridae > Lissotriton > Lissotriton vulgaris. The sequence continues at coordinate 1,000,655,513 of NC_141696.1, read as the reverse complement.
CAGAGCCAGAGTAAAGGCCTTACTCCGCCAGAAAGGCAGAGCTCCCGCGGCCCCTACACCAATCCTCCTCTCCGTAGACGCCCAGGCGTGGAGAAAGCTCGGAGGACGAATTACTCCAGAGGCGGTGGCGGCGAAAATTACAAACCGCAGCGACTCGTAGGATGTTTTGATTAGCACGGGCCAAGAATTAACAAATGGCGGGACAGCTTATCTGGTGAAGCGGCGGCGCCCCCCCCTTCATGATGACTGTTTGCCCTGATGGTGTTCGCACCGCATAGGACTAAAGAGTTTCCGAAATGAAAATGACCCTCAGACAATTTCTTCGTTGACTAATGCCACCAGGGCCTCCCCACTGGCGTGAGGAAACTTGAGGGCCCCCCTGCAAGGTACGTGGAGGTCCCCCCTCCGGACTCAGGCAGGATCTCTCCGGCCAGAGGCCTGGGCTGAGGGGGTCCCCAGGAGTGTGCATCCCCCCCCGCACTGGAGCTGCTGGGCATGTGTTACGCCACTGGGCCTCGTACATAGCACAGTGAAAAGCGTTAAATGTGTTAATGCCACAATTTGCACCCTCACACTGTGTAAGGATGAACACTGAGCAATAACAACTGATGTAATTTAAAAATCTGCCGTGTCAAAGAGGCGAATCTTGCACTCTGACACCCACGGTGGGCTCCTGATCGGGCTGCTGGACAGAAAGTTTCCATGAGGACTCTCCGGTGAGAATGAGATCGAACAGAGGCGGTGCTTCGGGAGTGACGTCCATGGAAGAAAAGAGTCCACCTATTAGACTGCACCTATTGCAGGCATGCCTGTCTCCAGGTCCCTTTTCCAGGAGATCTATGCAGTGTCGTTAGGCAAAATGACGCCAGTAGAATCCACAAACCAGCGCAAAATCTACCACGTGCCAAAGACGCAATAAAACCCACAACACCATGTGCTTATAAACACCGCACCCCACATACCCCTTGGGCCCCAAAGCAGTGCAAGAAACCCTTCTTTCAACATTATTGCACTTGCCGTGTTCCACTGGTGTCCCGTGCAGAGCACCCAACGTGCCATAGTGCTGCAAAAGCGGCAGTGCAGAGTCGCCAGTGCGCTAAAGGAGCGAGGGAGGCTGAGCCCAGTGCTGCACCCTACCACTCGGAGGCCACTCCGCCCCCGCCCTCCTCCAGAAGTGAAATGCAGGCGCATCAATCACATCACCAAAAAGAACTAAAACCCTTTTGCCGATTGTTTAAAAGACATGCCAAAAGGGGCGCTCGCAAGAAACAGCTGCAGACCTCCACTGAAAAAAACCCCAACTAGTGCAAGCTTCGCTGAGAGGGGGAGGTACCTGCTCCGAGCGGCGGAGGATGGACGAAGGCAGCTCGTCGGGAAGCCCAGAAGTCCCGGACCGCCATCCGCCGATACTGCAAGGCCGTACTGTTCCAGCACTGAGGGCCCACACAGGCTGAACTGTGCACCCCGCTCTTTGCCTGCAGCCCCCCAACATTCCATTACCAAGTTTTTGGGGAGCGGACTTGCGTGCGAGCCTGTAGGTGCTCGGAGGGACAGTTGCAAAATGGCGGCTGGAAGCGTCTGATTATTTTCGGAATTGGGGGCGTGGTTTTGTGGTTCTGACTGACAGACAACGTCACTGTCTAAAGAACGCAAAAAATCACGCCCCCAAATCCGAAAAAGACGGAGCTTCTTTCGAGGGACGGCTCTCTCCTCCAATGGCTGGCCTCTGTTTAGGAAGCCAGCAAATGGAGGCGAGACGAAAACAGAGGCGGGGATAAAGCAGCCTACTAAGTCACAATAATTCTCGGACTTCCGGTCTTCGACCGGATATTACCGAGACCTAAAAAGATGGGGAAGAAACCAGTCATGGAGCTTTTGTGCATATATAAAGCAAGTTGTGTTGCGGTTGCAACCTATGGGGCGGGAATCTGGGGGGATGCTAATGTCTCAACTTTACAGCTAACGGAGAATGTTTTTTTGAGATACCTTTTATCCATCCCAGAGAGTATGTCCACCCATAACTGCCACACTGAACTTGGCCTGGCATATTTAGAAGATATCATCAAGGTACAGCCGGTTCTTTTGTGGCATAGGGTGTGGACAACGGATGAATGCCATTTGAACTGTTTACTCCTAATGGACGCCCTGAAATTAGATTGTGTTAATCGGGTGAAGTGGTTGAGATATGTTAAGTCATTTCTTGTTAACATAGATCATCTTGATTACTATGATGACCCCCTATTAATGACTGAAGTCCCGAGAAAAGTACTTAAAAAATTATGCATTACTTACTTAGAGAACTGCGGGGAGAAAATTGAATTCACCAAAAAATTGGTGACCTCTCATCAGCTGATATTAACACCTCAGGTTATTCAACCTTATCTAACCCTGCAGATGAAAGACAACGTAAGGTTCCTATTGATTCAATTTAGATTTGGGATCTTATTTAGGTTACTAAGCTTTCCTGTTATTAATGACTGCTCACGATGTATTAGCAAATGTCCCTGTGATGACATGTCCACTCAATCTGACATACATATTTTGTTCTTTTGTAAATTTTATTCATTACCACGGAAAAGATGGATTATTCCCATATTAAGGTCTTTGAACCTAAGACAGTGTCGACCTGATTTTCTATTAATTCAGAAGCTTGATGATATATTTATGGTAGCGTCTGTCACGGCGTTTCCTAACAATGTTTTTTATTTACGGAAAACTATAGTTATTTAAATTCTTATCTGAACTGAGCCTATGATGCCTAACTGTTTGCTCTCTGTTCTTATTTGTATTAATTGTGTAACTAATATGAATGTTATATATGCTGTGATTATATGTATTTTTATGGTTATTTATGTAATATAACCGAATAAGTCTTTGCAATTGAATTGACAAGTCAGTTGCCCCGGTCGCCCTGCGACACAGAAGGGTCCAGTTCCACCTGCGACCGCTTATAGAAAAAGAGTTGGAGAACCTTGAGGAACAAGGGGTTATCAAAAAGGTATCTGGGCTGACACCGTGGGTATCCCCGATGGTCATCGCAGAAAAGCCCAAGCAACCAGGAGCCATTCGCCTATGCATTGACATGCGGCTGCCCAAAAAAACGCGATTAAGAGGGAACGCCACATAACGCCAACAATGGATGACATCATCGCAGATGTGAACGGATTCAAGTGGTTCTCAAAAATCGATCTAAACGCAGTGTACCACCAACTACCCCTGTCCGAAGAGAGGCGATTTATCACCACTTTTAGCACCCACCTAGGACTCAGGAGGTACAAGCGGCTGAATTTTGGGATATCCTCGGTGACCAAAGTGTTCCAAAACACCAAATGGGAACTGCTATCCGGACTACCAGGAGTTTTGAACGTGGGTAATGACATCCTTATCCACTCCGCAACAGCTGCCGAACACCAAAAACACCTCCGGGACACCTTGAAACGCCTCAGTGCACATGGAGCCACTCTTCACAAGGATAAATGCCAGTTTTTCCAACCTTCCCTTGAGTTCTTTGGCTATGTTTTCAATCAGAAGGGCATACAAGTAGACCAGAGGAAGTCGCAAGCCGTCAAGGACACACCAGCTCCAACAGCGCCGACGGAAATAAGGAGCTTCCTGGAAATGGCCACCTACTGCGGGAGGTTCATACCAGGCCTAGCCACCCGAAGTGAACCACTACGAGCCCTCACGAAAGCAGACTCAACCTGGCACTGGGGCCCAAAGGAGGAAGAGGCCTTCCAGGGCATAAAAGATGCCCTCCTCGGAGAAGCCACGCTGGTGTACTTCGACGCTGCGAAGCGGACAGAAGTACTGGTAGACGCAAGCCCAGTAGGACTTGGGCGGTGCTGGCTCAAGAACGCGAACCAGCCCAGTGGGCCGCCCTAGCATTCGCCAGCAAGTCCTTCACCCGACAGAAGCAAGGTATGCCCAGATTGAGTGTGAGGCGCTCGCCATCAAATGGGCCTGTAACCATTTTCATCTATTCCTCCGGGGGCACCCATTCACCATGGTCACTGACAATCAACCACTGGTTCCACTGTTTAAAGGGACAGCACCACATCCACCCCCACGCATTGAACGCTGGGCGGTCCTATTGCAACCATTCGAAATGGAAGTGATCTACTGACCGGGGTCCAAGAACCCCGACGATTTCCTTTCAAGACACCCCACTCAGGCAGAGAGGCTCAAAGAGGACGAAGACAGTGAAGAGTTTGCTCACTGGGTGGCTCTCACGTCATGCCCCCAGAGCATGTCCTTAGATGAGGTAAAAGAAGCGGCCGCCACCGATGTGGTATATACCAAGACGCTGGGAGCTGTCCAAGAAGGCTCGTATACAAACTATCTCCGCCAGGCCAACTCGGGGACCCCAGAGGATCAAGAGCTCCCAAGGACTCGCTGACCAGAGTTCACGCAAGTACTGTGTTGATATGTGTGACACAAAGAGACATTTTTTGAACTGTTTAAAGTGTTGAACAAACTGTTTGCAATCAAAGAACCAAGTTGGATAGGGATGTAATGGTGGGTGATCTAGTTGTTCTGCCTACACGCACCCCTGACATCCGCAGGCCAGGCGTGGCCTGCGGCGAGCGGATAAATGAAGGACGGCCACTCGTGGATGTCACTTCCTACCCAAGCACCAGTGTGGCCTCATGAATCTGTTCCGTGTGTCCCTGCCCACGCTCTAGGCCACATAACCCCAGGGGGTCACCGACAACACCCCTGAACTTGACCTCGTGCTCCTCCTGCTTGAGAAGTTCAGGAAGTTTGGGCAAATGTGGAAATAAATGCCATTGAACATTTGTGCAAACATCAGTTGCCAATGGCGTTATGTACCATCCTGTGCTAACATTGTGTGTTCTGCCTGAGCTTCTAGGTATTAAGCGGAATACATCCCTGATCTCTAGCCCTGACCTCCATCTTGCCGGAATAAGACAGAAAGGCATCAACGTTCCTTTATCAACTCCCATTAGTGCTGCGGGCCACTCATCTTGTGTTTAATTTCTGCCCATTTATACGATTTACCCAGGAACTCTGCTGCATTCGGTTGAATAATATTGCTCGGCCATAAAAGCGCGCCTGTCGCGGGGAGTTATGTACCGCATCCACACGTCAGGCTGCTTACACATTCCTTTCGGATACAACATCAAGCTGTGCAGCAGACAGTATAACGGGCAGGTGGTACTCCTGCACTCATCCTCGACAGCATTACCTTGTCATTTTTTCCTCCGGGGGAGGGTGAATAGAGTGCGCTCCTTTTGGATACCTCCATCCATATTTTATTGTTCCATAATATCAACACTACCCTGCACTAACCTAACCTAACGTTAGTAAGACAAAAAGGCATTAACGTTCCTTTATCAACTCACATTAGTGACGCAGGCCACTCACCCTGTGTTTAATTTCTACCCATTTACACGATTTACCCAGGAACTTTGTAGCATTCAGCTGAATAATATTGCTCTGCAATAAAAGTGTGCCGTGTCATGGTGAGTTATGTACCGTATCAACAGGCCACACTGGCTGCCTGGCACACGGAGGTGGCACGACCAGCACGTGATAAACATATGGCGATAACAAGGCACATTAAATTGGCCGGAGAAACACAGTGTCACCGGTATTATTGTTTTCTGATTCACTATTTCACTTCGGTGAGCGATAGAATAGTGCACAGACTTGCAGTTCGTGCAACCATCACTGCATATCACTAGTTTACCACGTTCTGCTGAATCTCTTGAGTCCCCTAGCCCCATTAGGTATTGACTTACCTTACATTTGATTCTCTCTCCGTGTCTCACCGGAAACAAATACTACCCGGATGCCTGTGCGTTCTACCCTAATGCGAGCAGCCCGCCAATTAACCCGGAAGCACCCATGACTCGATGGGGTTACCCCTCTTAACAGGGCTCTTGAGTGCACCATTACAATATACTCTCCAACCCCTGCCAATGCCTCCCACCTTTCGCCAGACACAGCTTCTGCCTTACGACTCTGTTACGCCAACTGATGTTTGTATAAGTGTATATATGAGGGATGTATGACGTTACAACGCATACTTTTACCACGCATACCATTACAACGCGGTATTTACAACACATACCGTTACAACGCATAGCGCTTAGAGGTGCTGGATAGTGGTAAGTATAATTTTATATTCCAACTCCGGTCCCCGTGGACACTAGGGAAGGTGTTGGATATAAAATTATACTTATTCCCTATCCTAGAGCGCCCCCAGCGCAATGCGTTGTAATGGTATGCGTGGTAATGCCTGCGTTGTAGTGGTAGTGCGTGGTAAAAACTTCGTTGTAAACGTTGTATACCATATATGAGTGAGTATCTAAGTGAGTCACTCATTGCATCAATGTGTGGTTGTGTGTCTCAGTAAATGTATGAGTGTGTTGCAAGGTGTCTGAGTCTATATATGAGTGAGTGTCTGAATGAGTCAGTGAATGTGTCTTTGTATTTGCTTGCCTGTGTCTGTGTATGTATGAGTGTGTCTTGGGATGTCTGAGTGTATATATGAGTGAGTATCTAAGTGAGTCACTCATAGCATAAATGTGTACTTGGGTGTCTCCGTATATGTATAGGTGTGTCCTGGGGTGTCTAAGTGTATGTATGAGTGAGTGTCTGAGTGAGTCAGTGAATGCATGAGCGTGTGCTCTGGTGTATCAGTATATGTATGAGTGAGTCCCAGGTTGTCTGAGTGCATGTATCAGTGACTCTGTGGGTGACTCAGTGAGTGTATCAGTGTGTGTGTGTGTGTTAGAGTAGGTGTGTCAATATATGTATGACTGTGTCCCAGGTTGTGTGAGTGTATGCCTATGTGTTAGACCTGGCACCATTGGCGTGGGTCTCCCTTCCATTTTTTTGGCTGTTGCCTCCTGTGTTTCTGCTATGTTTTTACTGGTCTAGATGCTTTGGGCATTTTGCCACTGCTATTCAGTGCCAAAGTGCAAGTGCTCCCTATTGTAAATTGTTGTAATGGATAAGTGACTCAATGATTGGCTATTTAATTTACTTGTCAGACCCTAGTACAGTGCACCATGTGTGCCCAGGGCCTGTAAATCAAAGGCTGCTGGTGGGCTTGCAGCACTGATTGTGCCACCCACAGAAGCAGCTTGTAAAATATGTTATGTTACATAATTTTATAACGCATGCGGCTACTCTCGCCGGTCTACCCAAGAACTCTCTGGTCCCATTGAAAGCCTGCCTCAGCACGCCAGACTCCTAACAGCTTCAAAGAAATTCAACCACATCTCTCCCCACCTTAAAGCTCTGAACTGGCTTCCTCTTGAGGCCAGAATCCAACTTGAGCTGGCTTGCATCACTCACAAGGCTCTATACTCAAATTCCCCTGCATTTCTCCCCCTGAAACTTGTGATATCTGGAGGAGCCAGAAACTCCCGATCTGCCAAAGACCTTTTGTTCCAACCAGCACGCTTCCGAAAAAAAAGAACCACTATCAGGCCTTCTCTGGGGCCGCTCCAAGAATATGGAACTCACTCCCGCCCGCCATCAGAAGACTTTCGTCTTTGGCACGCTTTAAAAAGGAGACCAAAACTTTCCTAATGGGCAAATTCCTCACCTAACGATCGTATTACAATCACATCAGCAACTTTGTACCACCCACCTTTACAGCATTATCCATGTTTTTTACGGATGATACCTTCCTGTCACCTCTGGGCATCCCACCCAGGATCTGAGACTTCTTGTTTTCTTGTATAATGTATCTACCTGTTTTTATCCCAAATGTATCCTGGATTTTAGACTGCTTGTTTTTCTTGTATAATGTATCTACCTGTTTTTATCCCAATGGTATCCTCCCCTCCTAAGTCTTTTGTATACCACCCGTCAATCCTGTAAAGCACTCTGATACCCTCATGGATCTGGGTCATGCTCTATAAAACTTTAAAATGTAACATCCTATAATCCTAATTGACGCAGGGAACAAGGCAGAAATGTGAGTTTAGTATGACTGAACTCAGAATGTTAAAATACATCTTTTAGTGAGGGTGATTTTTACATTCTGTGTTTGAAAATACCACTTTTAGAAAGTAGGTATGTTCGTGCCTAATCATCCAGTATGTCTCTGCTAGGTTTGTGTATTCCATGTCTGGTCTGTGAGTGACAGGATACTGGAGAGGGCCTTGGCTCCCGCTGTCTGATGGGTCCGGGCTGGGCTGAATAGGACCAACATTTAATAGACATTGGGGGAGGAGATTTCCTTTCACTGACCTGAGCCCTCATAGAATAAAGAGTAGGGGCAGAGATTTCCTTTCACTGACCTGAGCCCTCATAGAATAAAGAGTAGGGGAGGAGATTTCCTTTCAGTTATCTGGGCCAGTCTGCTCTCAAACAATGCTATCACCACCTCCTGCCAGGAAGCTGAACCCAGGAGGACAGAACTGGTTTTGACTAGGTACAGACATTCTCTGCCTTCAGAGAACAAAGGATTTTGCAGTATAAATATTAGGGCCCAGACCCCAGATCTTTAGATCCCTTCTGGGACTTAAGACAAACCTTTGCCAAGGAGAAGAACCAAGGGAGCTGAAGGAGGAGACTACCCCGCGATAGTGACTGCTTGGGGTTGGCCTGCAGTGGTTACTTTATTGCCAAGGAAAGGAGAAAATGAACTTTTTGTGTACTTTAATCATCTTGAAGAAGATCTCCAAGGGCTTGAAGCTGAGCTTGCCTCCTGTTCTCAAGTCTCAGGGTCACAAAGACTTCACCACCAGCTTCGTCCTGAATTCTCTGGCTGTGAATTCTACCTGCAGTGAAGTGCCTGCTGTTGTATGGGCCCTCTGAGAGACTGTGTATCGCCTGGAGCTGGAAGTGAGATACAACAAGGAGAAGCGCGTCGCCACCGCAGCAGTTGCCATCGCATCGCCGAAGATGCGTGCCGCCGCCGCAGTAGCTATTCTCCGTCACATCGCAGACGAAGCGCATCGCATCACCGGAGAAGCGTGCCGCCGCTGCAGAGGTCACCATTGCATCACCGGAGAAGCATGTCGCAGGGCCTGTAGTGGCTCCAATGTTTATTGATTTTGCCACACCGCCACGGGGCGTGCACGCATCGCATCCACGTTGTCGCATTGCATCCACGTTGTCGCATTGCATCAAAGACGCCCTTTTGTCGCACCGGATCATCGCATCGCATCAAGGCTCCATCTTGTTGCATCGTAACCAGAACGCAGTAAGAAACTGACGCTTCACCTCCTCGCCGGTAAGCAACCAACGCATCACCTCCCTTGCGCTGCAGTAAGGAACCAACACATCACCTCCCCCAAAGCAATGAACCGACCCATCACCTTCCCTGCGACCCTTTTGTTTGTTTTGTTGACACATCTGAGGTGCTTAGAGAGTAAAGTGTCGCATTTACCATCTACATTGAACTAAGTCATTTCTACCATTTTAAAACCATATTCTTGATACTGTATTGTGAATTTTTGTTGTTTGGTCTTGTATTAAGTCTAGTAAAGATTACTTCTTTTTCTAAACTGGTGTGGTGTCCATTTGTAGTGTTTTCACTGTATTACTGTATGTGTTCACAAACGCTTTATACACTGCCTCTAAGTTAAGCCTGTCTGCTCTTGCCAAGCTACCAAGGGGGTGACCAGGGGTTATTTTAGGAGTGTATCCCCCTTTCCCTGATTAGAAGAAAGGGTCCCTATTTGGATAAAGGTGCCAACCATTGCCAACTAGGGACCCCCATTTCTAACACTCTTTGTTTCAGTGTATGTAACAGTGTCTGCCTGGATGTGTGGGTGTGTACATCAGTGTGTGCCTGGATGTGTTACTGTGTGCATCAGTGTGTGCCTTGGTGTGTTAGTGTATGAATTAGTGTGTACCTGTGTGTCTGTCAGTATATGCATGAAGGTGCACCTGGGTGTGCACATGTATGTATAATGGCGTGTCAGTGTTTGCATAAGTGTGAGCTTGGGTATACCAATGTATGCAATAGTGTGTGGTGGGGTGTGTCAGTGTATGCATGAGTGTGTGCATGCATCTCTTAGTGTATATATGAATATGTACCTGGGTGTATCAGTGTGTGCATTGATGTGGCAGTATCTGTATCAGTGTGTGCTTGGGTGTGTCAGTGTATGCAGCAATGTCTGCCTTTATGTCTTATTGGATGTATCATAAAGGCTAAAGATGTAATTAGTCACCTACATTACTGTAATGAATGGCTCCATTGATCTGTGGTAAATGAGAGAAAACTTAAGAAATAAGTTATTGTCACATCTTATAAATTTGCATAGTAATGTTTAAGTTTCTGCACTAGAACTGTTCATGTTAATAATAACACATTACACCGCTGCATTGTTTTAAAGTAATTATACATTTAGTTTAAACATTTGATTTTCCCTTTTCTGTTGTTCTCAGCTTTCATACTTGTACACAATAAGCGATGTACTATATGAAGCCTCATCCTTGAACAGTGGGGAAACAACAATCATGTATATTGTGGGAAAAAAATAGAACTGCACAGTATGGCACTATAAATAAGTCAAAGAACAAATTGATTCCCTTGGGTTGTGTACCAAGAACAGCTGGAAATTAGCTTTAACAAAGAAAAATTATACTACACAAGTTAAAAATGTATACAAAATTAAGAGTACATAACAGTTTATTGAAACATTAAAATAGCATACAGTACACTTATAAATAATATGAAAGCACAATTAAAAACAAATTTATATTTTTGTGACCTGCACAAAAGTATGAGACAGACAAAACTAAATTGTAAAACATGGGACTTGAAAATTACAAGGCGTACATTCATAGGAAAAGTTTCATATGGCCCTGGTGTTATAACCTCACAATCTTATATACATCAGGGAGGGAGAACATGAATTGTACTTAAACTTGCGTCGACGCGTTTCGGTGGTTGTGCGTGTAATTCGGTGCCACCTTTGTCAAGACTGTTATTTTCGTTGTCTGTCATACAGTTGGATCCTCATGAATCTCCTGTAGGTTTCCTGTACGTGAAACTTCTTGTATATTGTAGTGGCTATAAGGTTGTCAGATTACATACCATCTGCAGTTTATTAATATCATTCCTATCCAGTAGCAATATAAGGAATTGTTTCAGGTCCGTCAATCTGTGGACACTTTAAAATGGCTGGCCGACCGCTGTGGCTGGCATGCGTCGGGCTACACTTCTGAACCGGTTTCTAGCATTAGCCTAATTAACCATTCAGTGTTTGGGGACAACTCGATTTCAAGAATTGTTTAAGGAGGCGCGGTGTGCTGCCTTGACTTGGTTATTTCCTGGGGTACTTGTGGTCATTAAAATAGTCGTATCCCCTGTTCAGGCTGTAGCGTGGCTTCACTACGGGTGTCTGTTGTTCAAATGAGAGATAAATAAGTAACACTACGCATTGCACTCACTACAAATAACTAATACATTATTTTAGCTATAGGTACTGAACTAATTTAAAGAAACATATAAAAGAAAATCATGATATTGCAAGTAATCCATTACTTGAAATAGATGTAAAGCATATTTGAATTGTAGAGTCCGTTTTGAAGACATCACCCCTGGTAGGCCGAAGGATGTCTTAAAAATGATAAGCCAGGAAGAACAAACACTGTATAACACTTTTTAAACAGTAATACTCCTTAGAACTTTGGTTGAAGATAGATGAGGTCTGAATTTGGAAGTTTTTGTTTCAATGTAAGCTTGCTGTCATTGCATTCCGTCCTTCCACTTACATTTGTTAAGTACACAGTGTAGTGTCCTAAAGTTATACAAAGTCCTTCATGAAAGATGATAGCCACTGTAGTGTATGTTCTCCCAGAATTTGAAATTTCAGTTTACATTTTTGATCCATCTGCTCTGCATCATTGTGGCATTAATATAATGTATTTCCATCTACTCTGTAACTGCAATGTAGACATACAACCTGATCTACAATTTGGGCAGTTAATATTTTGGCTAGCCTATTTGCTCAGTCTGTCAAAAGGCACAGTTTTGGAATCCAGTAATGTTAAGTAGAGAAATTGTTCAGAATTGATTGGTAAGTGTAAAATAGCAATCTTGAGACTCATGGTTTCATGTGCAACTCTGTCCAAATAAGTAATCAATATTTACTGCTTCTTGTTCCATAACTTCAAAAATTACCATTATAAATTCCTGTGCATTTTGTTGAGTATGGACAGTAAATATTACAGATCCACTAAATGTGTCTGCTAGATCTTAAATGCTTGAAACAGAATGTACAACAGTCCTATCAGTATGTAAACTTTCCAGTAAATTATGCAGTTGGGAGCAGTATCTGTTGTCTGCTTTCTGTTGAATTGTATTTATAAGATGTGGTAAATGAAAGACTACATTGTGAACAGAATTGGCATAGTAGTTGATGACACCATTACTATTTTCCAACTGGAAACCTACAATATATCCCTCATTTTCAAGTTTTTTCTTGTTAACACCTTCTTCCTTCTCTTTCTTTTGCTTCCTTTACGGAATTTCCATTGATTCTTTTGTAAGCTTCCGCTTAGGACAGGTTATCTGTTTCTCATAAATAGGATACTACCCTAAGTGAGGAGCATATACACTTCTTCCCCAATTGTACTCTCTGACACAACGTGCATCAGCATGAACTTTCTTTTCATCAAAATCAACCAAAAACAAAGTGGACAATGTTCTAACTTGGGACAATGCTACATATGCCATACCTTCTTTGAATAAAGTACTTCCAATATTAATAAAAGTTGCGGCTACACTTAAACCTTGTGATTTATGGCTAGTTCAGCATATACTAGAGAAAGTAGGAACTGCTGACGCCGGACATATGTCTTTTACAAGCAAAAAAAATACAATGCATCGGCCAATCTGTTTCATGCCATGAATTTGATAAACTTTTGTGTCTAGGAATTCAACCTCATCCCTATGTGGAAAATTCATTAAATCAATCACTTTCCCATCACATCATTTACTGACCCTTCCTCAACATGTAAATTATGAGGCAAAATGACTCTATAGTGCTTGCACACACGTTAACGCTTTTCTAATCCTGCATTCCTGGTTACAGATTTCTCCAATAAATATAATTTTGCTTTCAATTTTCCACTTAGTAGTTTTGTCACTCTCTGATGTTCCATTTTATCAATAGCTTTGAGTTCCAAAATTTCTTCTTTCTCCAGTTTTAGTATTTATTCATTAAAAATTGAGCACTTTTGAAGGGTAGACATTAAACACACTATAGATTTGAAATTGAACATTGGCTATGCTGCTGTGTCCTTAGAGAAAAAACGTTTTTCTAATAAGTCGACTTTCTATGGTAAGTTTCCCCTCCTTTGTCAGAACTCCTACTCTAATGTCCTTTTGAATATTTCCGTATTACATGTCGGATGCTTGGCGCATATTCCTCACTAGTTCCTTGTATTCAAAGTTTAGCCAAATGTTAAAATTTCCAATACTCCCTAAAGAATTACGAGTTTCATCATGCAGAAGTGTCTTGAAAACTGGCTGTTCTTTCACAGGGGTTAGTTGCAGTAGGTCACCAAAGACAATTAAGTGTTTTCCTCTAAATAGCACATTGTACTCTTTTCTTAAAATCTGTTGCATTCTCAAGTGAACGAAGGCAAGCATTAAATTTGAGGCCATGCTTACCTCATCGATATTTAAAAGCTTCAGATTCTTCAGTACTCCAGACACTGCTTGACAAGCTTCACCGGATAAATTCTGGTATGCCAGTTTATTGTCATGTTCAATAGGTAGCATTAAGTAGTCGATGTAGAGTAATATTAGGTGAAGCTAATCCAGTTGGTGCTGTTGCTACACACAATACATTTGATTCTGTTGACCTCTCTAGGTGCGCAGCAAAAACTTTAATAAAAAAGCTTTTCCTGGTGCCGGCATGACCACTGATGTATAGTAGTATTGGCTTCAAGGTAGAGCATTCTTTCTTACCTTGCAGAAATCCATGCTCTATTTTATCTTTTACTTCGAAATAAAGTTCTTTCTGTTCATTTTTTAGTAGTGATACTATGGGGCACATTAATATGGCGGACGGACTTTGTCCGCCCGCCATACCAGTGGGAAATGGGACCGCCGCCATCGGTGCGGGGGTCCCGTTGGTGGTATTAGGATGCGACCGCCACAGTGGCGGGCGCATCCTGCATTCCTAACATTGTGGCGGGCGGTGAACTCAGCACCGCCCGCCACAATGCCAGGAAGGTGCGTCATGCACTTCCATGCACAACACCGCGCTGTGCCTGCCATGTTGTGCATAGAACTGTACCCCTCATGTGCACCCCCCAGAGTCCCTGGGGGCCTGTAACGGGCCCCCAATGTCAAACACCACCTGCCTTTCTGTAGCCGCGTTGCCGCCACGGAAAGGCATGTCCCCGTCTGCATAGTAAAATGGATGGCGTTGTCTACCAGACACCGCCACCATATAAACTGCTTTTCCACCCGGTAGGCAATTGGCAGATTGCCTACCGGCGGAAAACCTGCGGACGGTCTTCCTGTTCACCGGGGTCCCCCCGCCATGGTAATATGGTGGGGGGAAATTAGTAGCGGGCGGAGGTTTTTGGTGGGCGGATCGCCACCGCCATACGGGCGGTGGTGATCCGCTCGTTATCCTAATGTGCCCCTAAATGTTCAAAATCAACACTTTCCTCTCTTGCTTGTTGCATTGAAGTTCCCACCTCATTCAGGGCTATGGCTTCCTCATTTTGAATAACTGGTTGTCCAAGAGGATCTTGAGTCAGTGGTCCAGAGCTTTGGTTGCTTTGTGAACTCTCCTTAGCTATCTCAGCAGCAATGGTTTCTTCTTGTTCAATCTCATCTTTCAACATTTGTAAGTAGTTCAGGATGACTGAACACTGAATGCTGTCTTTAATAGCGTTGAAAGAAATTCATAGCATTCATGGTCTCCAAGTTGTTCTGATTCAGCATGCCAAGACTTGAAGAGTTGTAATAGTGCCAAATAGAAGAACTCTCTTCTATCTGGAGTTTGACAACTCTTTTTTCTAAGATTAATTAAATGTACTTTTACGTGTTTCATCAAACAATTATCACATTCATCTACTTCATATGTTCTTTCTATGTTTTCTGTTACATTGCTTCTGCATGTGTTGTGTTGAATACCTTCCTAAAGGCACATGTTTTCCAGATGTGGACTCCTTCTTTTATAGTACTGATCCAACATATTTCATTTCAGAATGTCTGTACTTTTCGGGTCGAACGCTGCTAGGTACTAAACTCCCGGGAAAGACTTCCAGACTCTATTTTTTATGCTTTCAAGGCCTAGACTTACCCAAATAATTCCCCTTGACTTCGAGAACAAACTGTCTGAGCTCAACCGTCACAGCACTCATGGGAACCCATCTGCTCATGGGAAAGCATTTTTAAGCTGAAGCTGTATAATTTCTTGGTTAGAGTCTTTTCTGCAGAAATCTCCACCCACATCTCCTTCATCTCTGTCTTCTCTGATGTTGTAATATATGAAGCAACATACCGAGCAACTGTGATGGAGTTGTCTGCAACAAATTGCAGGTTTATATTTGCATTCTACATCTTCAGAATTACTGGTTGTAGTCATTAACATACTTGGAAGCTTCTGTTATTCTGAGATTGTATGTGTTTTCTGGTGATGTCCGTGTCAGTATATGTCAGACTGCAGACAAAAAGCTGTTCATTCTTCCTTGAGAAGACACAGGTCGTGGGAATCCAAATCGATATCTTGTGAAAATGTTCCTTTGCAGCTGTATTTTCAACTACAGAATTTTCCACATCTATGAGTTTGAAAGTTAGAGCTTGTTGTCTCGAACCCTTTTCATCACTGTCTTTTGGGATGGTACATGTCACACACTGTTCTCTGAAAGAAAACTCAGACTTCTCACGATCTGTTACAAATTTTGGTACATCTTTTACCCATAACAGCATGTGAATATGAGGAGCAGATTTTGCTTGGTACTCTTTTTGTCAAAAGAAATCAGTTACTTCACTAAGAGGAAGATTTCTTTTCTTGCAGATGAAAGACAGCATAGCTTGAAACCTGTAGTTAAATTATCTACAAACATTGGCAGGATTCAAGGAGCAAAGTTCTCCTGCTGTCTTGACATTGATATCCTTAATGTTTGTGTTTGCTTCTCTCAAATATTCAAGCATCTCATCTCATGCGTACTCAGCACAACTGAGTGTCAGAAACCAAGTAGGTACACCTAGGTTTCTCAACATACGTTTGAGTTCTCTATGACCAATATTCATTGGTTGGTACGCCATCAAGTTACTCAAGTTGTACCTTAAGTTTTCATTCTTTTCATGAACTTTCTCCACAAAATCCTTTGCAGAAAGATTTTGAAGGTTAACTCCTATCTTTAGTATGTGGTTCACAGCAAATGAAATTCCAGACAAGTTACTCTCAAACAGAAGATGGGAAATATATGGGATGCACAGGCATAATCTTGAATCCTCTAAATATAATTGTGTTGACCAGTATTCAGCTGTGTTATCTGTACAGGGCAGTCATCATAGCGGCCTCTAGCTCAAGTGGAAATCGTTGGGAATAGCAAGCCTCTAAGGTTTTTTCCCAGACATTCATGGGAGCTCCTTTTGCTTGTTTCTTTTGAAAGAGGTCAATAGCATCACAGACGATTTCTCTAGAATGCAGAGGATGGATGTTATGGTGTGCATACATTTCTTCTGATCTCAATTGATTCACTTTTTTAATCTGATCACTTGATAGTAATGTTTCTTCCTCCATATGTTTTATATCTTTTTTTAAGATTGTCTTGCAAACAATATATGATGCACAACCTTTAACCTGGAACCATAAATACATGGGAGTGGAAGTATAGTTGGTCAAACAGGCAATAGTCGATTCAAATATTTTCGTAGGCAGGGTCATTAAACATCCTAAAGTTTTAGGTTGCGATGACAAGGGCGTTCAGTCTCTTCTCCCATATCTAAACCAAAGAATTTCAGCCAGGCACCCCAGACCTTATAACATTTCTTCTGCACCCTCTTGCCTTGTATGTTACTTTTTCAGCACCCATGCAAAGGTACATTCCTATTTTCTATTCCTTTAAGGTGGGGGATTCTGGAACACCCGAATATTTGTTTACATCCCTCTTGGCCACTGTGAGGCACAGGTTGCAGAGTAGGACTTTAATTTGGGGGATATATCTACCTCTGAGGGTATGCCCAGCAGGATCTACTTGGTGTCCATTGATATCTTTTCCCCCAGTATCTTGTTGAGTTTCTCTAAAATTGTGGACCAGTAGAAGTGTACCTGAGGGCATTCCCAGAGCATATGTATGTATGTTCCTTATTCTGTTCTACGGTGCAGACAATTGGAGGACCCTGCCCTTCTAAATTTGTGTGGGTAGGCCCTGTCATATTATATCCTATGAAGGATCTTCATTTGGCTCAGTCTTGGTCTTGATTTAATGGCTACCTCTCTCAGGGGCATTAGTGCTGGCTCCTAATCAATGTCATCCATTTCCCCCACTGTATTTTTCCATTTGGCCCTCAAGTTCTTCAATGAGTCCGGCATATTATTAATTAGTATCCTATAGGTCCATGAGACTATTTTTCCGGCTATTTCCTCTTGAAGCAATCTCCCTTCTAGGGGCGCATATTCAGGAATGTCTCCCATGTCCAGCTTCTACGTTCCCCATGCATGCTATGCTGTAATTGTAGATATTTGAACTGTTGGGTGTCACTTAACTGGTAGTCTCATTGGAGAGAGCTAAAAGAGATCAGGGATCC
Source organism: Lissotriton vulgaris (assembly GCF_964263255.1). Taxonomy (NCBI): domain Eukaryota; kingdom Metazoa; phylum Chordata; class Amphibia; order Caudata; family Salamandridae; genus Lissotriton; species Lissotriton vulgaris. The sequence goes on along the minus strand of NC_141696.1, from coordinate 1,000,637,794 downwards.
ATCTTCGAGTAGGGCCCTCAGTCTGGATATCCCTATTGAGTCCCTTGACTGAAATCCCTGCAGTTTCCCAATTTCAGGCAGGTGTATTCCATCCCACAGTGGAGTATCCCACCCCATTCGTCTTTTTGCCCTGCTCCAGCCTTCTATTGTTCTCTGGGGTTGCCGGTAGTAATTGTCTTACCCCCTTGCCACCATAGATGTAGTGCAGATATGTACGGGCTTGGAATTGGAGCCTTTCTAGAGCATAGGTTGGGTGATCTCCTGGTAGGTGTCCCCAATCGCTGATTGCTATCAATTATGCAGCCAGGTAATATGATTGTACATCTGAATGTGCAATTCCCCAGTTATACTGACTGCGCTGATGTGTCTGTAACACCACTGTTGGATGACCTTCATCCCATAAGAGTGTACAGACTTCCTTATCTATTGTGGCAAAATGAATCTCCTCTCGGATTTTATGGCACGTATTTTGGAGGATATAATGACGTTTTGGCAATGTAACCATCTTGTACATGGCGGCCCTACCTAAAAGTTTTAAAGGCAGCAATCTCCACCTTTCCACGTCACCATGTAATTCCACCAGAACTCTCCAGATAGGCACCATAGTTTTCAAATAGTTGAAATATAGTTGGAAGAGTCGTGTTCGGGCGGGTGGCATACCGGAGAATATCGTCGGCATAAAGTGAGATTCGTTCATCTCCAAGCGCTCCCAGTTTGTCCCTAAAACCCACAATGTCACGGTGTGCTCGAACCATACAAGCCAGTGGCTCCAGAATGAGAGCAGATAGCAAGGGAGACAGGGGGAACCCTGTCTGGTGCCCCTTCCAATAGCAATTCCCACTCACGTTGCTCCGTTAACCCTCACCTTAGCCACTGGGTTTACATATAGCAGGTACAACCATGCCAGGAATTTAGATCCAAACCTGAATTTCAGCAGGGCTTACCGCATAAAGAGCCAATGGACGGCATCAAATTCCTGCTCAGCATCTAGGGACAAAAATATATAGGGGTCTTCTGTATCTTTTACTGCTTCCAGCCAGTTAGAAAGTTGACGGAGATTAAATCTTGTTGATCTCTTTGGCATAAACCCTGATTGGTCATTATAGATAAGGAAGGTTATTACTGTCAGTAGTTATGTGGCTAAAATAGTGCTAGGATGTTCGATTCGACATTCAATAATTAAATTGGATGGTAGGAACCACATTCCGGGGCAGGCTTCCCTGCTTTGTGGATCACCACTATGGTGGCACTAAGGAGATCTGGGGGGAGATATATGTGTTATATCTTGAACAACATCAGCATTTGTATAATTAGTATTATTTTCTACCAGGTATAATGTTGGGTTTTTACTTAACTAACATCTACTAACTCTTGCCAGATTTTGTTGCTTTTAGTAGGGACACCATCTATTAGAATAATAAGTGGCTCATCAAAATCTCTCTGTACCCCTATGGTTGCAATATTCATTTTGAAATCTAATGGCAAGTACACAACTCTATGTTTAAGTCCTTTCTTAAGCTCTGTTGGAGGAAATCTACCAGTTTTTGGTTCCATACAAACAATAGCTCGGAAGAAATGCATGAATTGATTTGTAATTATTTTAATCTCGAAGTTCTTGTGGAATTGAAACTAATTCAACTTGTTATGTACTGCTCTGTCTGGCATTTTATTTTCCTCTAACTTATTATAGCAGTACTTACATATAGCTGTCTGCTCAAATGAAACTGTTCTTCTACAAATAAAAATACAGCAAACTCTTGCTACTTATCCCAGTTCTCCTGCTCAGTTTGTGATTACACAACTACATTATGAGACTGACTTTTGTAGTGAGTGCGTCAACAACAACTACAAACACAGTTTGGTTTCTCTGAACAAACTGTGTTCAACTTTTCAATCTCCTGGGCAAAGTTTTCAATACTAATTCCTGTATCCTGTTCTACGCATCCATTAATCAACTGTTCATTTTCCCTAGACTCCTGTTGACAAACAAAACTCAATTTATTCGCAAACTTTTTCTACCTCTACTACTGTGCCATGCAATAGACTTCTATTCGTCTCTCCTAAATATAAGACTGGAGTTTCTACATAGTAAAGTTTCCTAACCAAATTTTGAATTTTAGAGTAGTGAACAGCTAACACCCGAAAATGATGAAAGGTGTTTCTGCAAACTTTTCTCGAAAGGCATGCCAGTGAATGTCCCTGTAAATGAGTATACTTCCTCATTTTGCCTGGATCTAATCCTTGCGTAATTTTAATTTTGTGTTTCTCACTTCTAAATGGAAAGTCGTGTATATAAGTTCTTAATATTAATAACCTTTAAAAATCTTGCATATTTTCGGTACTTGTGTGGAATTGAGGAATCTGTTTGGGCATGTGAATAAGTTCTTATCTAGAATTCTGGGTACTCCTTTCCAGCTATCACTTATGCAGATATTACTGGGTATAGATATAGGGGTGGGTGCGGTCCCGGCCTCCAATAATACTGTGTATTTGGTATTTGTAGCTACAGCTGCCCTTAGGCTACGTATAGCCTCGTGTTGGTTACAAAAAGATGCTCCTTCATTTGATGCATGGCGGACGACGTTTCTTTTTACGTTTTACACTGAATACAGCCTGTATGCCCTGAAAGGGAAGCGGAAAAGAATACTGGGGTAGCAAATCTGGGGCTTGGTTAGTACATACATGGAAGCAGATGGTTGATTATCCCTGACTTTCTCTGTACCTTTATATATTTCCATCTCATGTACCGCTATGATGTATGAGATTTCGGATGTGTAAAATTGTATATTTCATGGTATAGCGGAACTTTGTTATGTTTATAACCTCTGATTAATTTTTTAGTACTGTATCATCAGCTCCGTCCTTGCAATTTCTTGATGTGATGGTTTCTTTTGTTGTGCTCATGTACTTCTCCTCAATAAAAAAAGTATAAAAATAAAATGAAAATCTTGCAAAAATTAGTTCTATTAATAAGCCTTTTTCTTTGTTTTTCCTTCATACACAATATTGTTTTGTCTAGTGTCCTCATTCTATTCAATATTAAGATAAGTAGTTCCCTTACAGAGCAAACTCTTTGTCAATGACACTCTCAATATGTTGCTTTGTTTAAATGTAAAAACAACAGTTGATGGACAAAATGCATAAAATTGTCATACATTCACCCCAGTACAGAGATCTGGGCCTAAATCCATCGTTTTTTTGCTCACCATGCCACTCCAGTTTGAACCCAGCCACATGCAAATCAGTCTTGACCATGTGCCCCATGGGAACAGTCCAGCCCGAACTGCCAAGCCAGGTCCTCCCTGGACTGGAAACAAGCATCCCAGGACCCGTTTCAGGCTTTCAGCCCTCATCAGCCAGGATAGCTGGAATCCAGTGGCGTGGATAGCACAGGACTCACGTCTGAGCATACCCGTCCCACTCGGGGTGACAAATGCAAAAACAACAGTTGATGGACAGAGTGCAGAACAATGTCATACATTCACCCCAGTACAGAGATCTGGGTCTAAATCCATTGTTTTTTAGCTCACCATGCATTCCAGTTTGAACCCAGCCATATGCAAATCAGTCTTGACCACGTGCCCCATGGAAACAGTTCAGCCCGAACTGCCGAACCAAGTCCTCCCTGGACTGGAAACAAGCATCCTAGGACCGATTTCGGGCTTTCAGCCCTCATCAGCCAGGATAGCTTGAATCCAGTGGCATGGAGAGCACGGGACTCACGTCTGAGCATACCGGTCCCACTCGAGTAACCAATGCAAAAACAACAGTTGATGGACAGAATGCAGAACAATGTCATACATTCACCCCAGAACAGAGATCTGGGCCTAAATCCATCGTTTTTTTGCTCATCATGCCACTCCAGTTTGAACCCAGCCATATGCAAATCAGTCTTGACCCTGTGCCCCATGGAAACAGTCCAGCCCGAAATGCCAATCCAGGTCCTCCCTGGACTGGAAACAAGCAGCCTAGGACCGGTTACGGGCTTTCAGCCCTCATCAGCCAGGATAACTTGAATCCAATGGCATGGAGAGCACGAGACTCACGTCTGAGCATACCCGTCCCACTCGGGGTGACAAATGCAAAAACAACAGTTGATGGACAGAATGCAGAACAATGTCATACATTCACCCCAGTACAGAGATCTGGGTCTAAATCCACCATTTTCTAGCTCACCATGCCACTCCAGTTTGAACCCAGCCATATGCAAATCAGTCTTGACCACGTGCCCCATGGGAACAGTCCAGCCCGAACTGCCGAGCCAAGTCCTCCCTGGACTGGAAACAAGCATCCTAGGACTGGTTTCTGGCTTTCAGCCCTCATCAGCCAGGATAGCTTGAATCAAGTGGCATGGAGAGCACAGGACTCAGGTCTGAGCATACCCGTCCCACTCGGGGTGACAAATGCAAAAACAACAGTTGATGGACAGAATGCAGAACAATGTTATACATTCACCCCAGAACAGAGATCTGGGCCTAAATCCATCATTGTTTTGCTCATCATGCCACTCCAGTTTGAACCCAGCCATATGCAAATCAGTCTTGACCCTGTGCCCATGGGAACAGTCCAGCCCGAACTGCCAATCAAGGTCTTCCCTGGACTCGAAACAAGCATCCTAGGTCCGGTTACAGGCTTTCAGCCCTCATCAGCCAGGATAACTTGAATCCAATGGCATGGAGAGTACGAGACTCATGTCTGAGCATACCCGTCCCACTCGGGGTGACAAATGCAAAAACAACAGTTGATGGACAGAATGCAGAACAATGTCATGCATTCACCCCAGTACAGAGATCTGGGCCTAAATGCAGTGTTTTTTTGCTCACCGTGCCATTCCAGTTTGAACCCAGCCACATGCAAATCAGTCTTGACCCTGTGCCCCATGGGAACAGTCCAGCCCAAACTCTCAAGCCAGGTCCTCCCTGGACTGGAAACAAGCATCCTAGGACCGGTTTTGGGTGTTCAGCCCTCATCAGCCAGGATAGCTTGAATCAAGTGGCATGGAGAGCACAGGACTCCCGTCTGAGCATAGCCGTCCCACTCGGGGTGACAAATGTAAAAACAACATTTGATGGACAGAATGCAGAACAATTTCATACATTCACCCCAGTACAGAGATCTGGGTCTAAATCCATAATTTTTTTTGCTCACCATGCCATTCCAATTTGAACCCAGCCACGTGCAAATCAGTTTTGACTCTGTGCCCCATGGGAACAGTCCAGCCCGAACTGCCAATCCAGGTCCTCCCTGGACTGGAAACAAGCATCCTAGGACCGGTTTTGGGCTTTTAGCCCTCATCAGCCAGGAGAGCTTGAATCCAGTGGCATGGAGAGCACAGGACTCACGTCTGAGCATACCCGTCCCACTCGGGTTGACAAATGCAAAAACAAAAGTTCATGGACAGAATGCAGAGCAATGTCATACATTCACCCCAGAACAGAGATCTGGGCCTAAATCCATCGTTATTTTGCTCATCATGCCACTCCAGTTTGAACCCAGCCACATGCAAATCAGTCTTGACCCTGTGCCCCTTGGGAACAGTCCAGCCCAAATTGCCAATCCAGGTCCTCCCTGGACTGGAAACAAGCATCCTAGGACCGGTTACGGGCTTTCAGCCCTCATCAGCCAGGATAACTTGAATCCAATGGCATGGAGAGCACGAGACTCACGTCTGAGCATACCCGTCCCACTCGGGTGACAAATGCAAAAACAACAGTTCATGGACAGAATGCAGAACAATGTCATACATTCACCCCAGAACAGAGATCTGGGCCTAAATCCATCGTTTTTTTGCTCATCATGCCACTCCAGTTTGAACCCAGCCACATGCAAATCAGTCTTGACCCTGTGCCCCATGGGAACAGCCCAGCCCGAACTGCCAATCCAGGTCCTCCCTGGACTGGAAACAAGCATCCTAGGACCGGTTTCGGGTTTTCAGCCCTCATCAGCCAGGACAGCTTGAACCCAGTGGCATGGAGAGCAGGGAACTCACGTCTGAGCATACCCGTCCCACTCTGGGTGACAAGTGCAAAAACAACAGTTGATGGACAGAATGCAGAACAGTGTCATACATTCACCCCAGTACAGAGAACTGGGCCTAAATCCATCATTTTTTTGCTCATAATGCGACTCCAGTTAGAACCCAGCCATATGCAAAAAATCAGTCTTGACCCTGTGCCCCTTGGGAACAGTCCAGCCCAAACTGCCAAACCAGGTCCTCCCTGGACTGGAAACAAGCATCCTAGGACCGGTTTTGGGCTTTTAGCCCTCATCAGCCAGGAGAGCTTGAATCCAGTGGCATGGAGAGCACAGGACTCACGTCTGAGCATACCCGTCCCACTCGGGTTGACAAATGCAAAAACAAAAGTTCATGGACAGAATGCAGAGCAATGTCATACATTCACCCCAGAACAGAGATCTGGGCCTAAATCCATCGTTATTTTGCTCATCATGCCACTCCAGTTTGAACCCAGCCACATGCAAATCAGTCTTGACCCTGTGCCCCTTGGGAACAGTCCAGCCCAAATTGCCAATCCAGGTCCTCCCTGGACTGGAAACAAGCATCCTAGGACCGGTTACGGGCTTTCAGCCCTCATCAGCCAGGATAACTTGAATCCAATGGCATGGAGAGCACGAGACTCACGTCTGAGCATACCCGTCCCACTCGGGTGACAAATGCAAAAACAACAGTTCATGGACAGAATGCAGAACAATGTCATACATTCACCCCAGAACAGAGATCTGGGCCTAAATCCATCGTTTTTTTGCTCATCATGCCACTCCAGTTTGAACCCAGCCACATGCAAATCAGTCTTGACCCTGTGCCCCATGGGAACAGCCCAGCCCGAACTGCCAATCCAGGTCCTCCCTGGACTGGAAACAAGCATCCTAGGACCGGTTTCGGGTTTTCAGCCCTCATCAGCCAGGACAGCTTGAACCCAGTGGCATGGAGAGCAGGGAACTCACGTCTGAGCATACCCGTCCCACTCTGGGTGACAAGTGCAAAAACAACAGTTGATGGACAGAATGCAGAACAGTGTCATACATTCACCCCAGTACAGAGAACTGGGCCTAAATCCATCATTTTTTTGCTCATAATGCGACTCCAGTTAGAACCCAGCCATATGCAAAAAATCAGTCTTGACCCTGTGCCCCTTGGGAACAGTCCAGCCCAAACTGCCAATCCAGGTCCTCCCTGGACTGGAAACAAGCACCCTAGGACCAGTTACGGGCTTTCAGCCCTCATCAGCCAGGATAACTTGAATCCAATGGCATGGAGAGTACGAGACTCACGTCTGAGAATACCCGTTCCACTCTGGGTGACAAATGCAAAAACAACAGTTGATGGACAGAATGCAGAAGAATGTCCTACATTCACCCCATTACAGAGATCTGGGCCTAAATCTATCATTTTCTTGCTCACCATGCCACTCCAGTTTGAACTCAGCCATATGCAAATCAGTCTTGACCATGTGCCCCAAGGGAACAGTCCAGCCCGAACTGCCAAACCAGGTCCTCCCTGGACTGGAAACAAGCATCCCAGGACCCGTTTTCGGGGTTTCAGCCGTCATCAGCCAGCATAGCTGGAATCCAGTGGCATGGAGAGCACAGGACTCACGTCTGAGCATACCTGTCCCACTCGGGGTGACAAATGCAAAAACAACAGTTGATGGACAGAATGCAGGACAATGTCATACATTCACCCCAGTACAGAGATCTGGGTCTAAATACATCGTTTTTTTGCTCACCATGCCATTCCAGTTTGAACCCAGCCACATGCAAATCAGTCTTGACCCTGTGCCCCATGGGAACAGTCCAGCCCAAACTGTCAATCCAGGTCCTCCCTGGACTGGAAACAAGCATCCTCCGACCGGTTTCGGCTTTCAGCCCTCATCACCCAGGATAGCGTGAATCCAGTGGCATGGAGAGCACGGGACTCACGTCTGAGCATACCCGTCCCACTCGGGGTGACAAAAAAACAACAGTTCATGGACAGAATGCAGAACAATGTCATACGTTAACCCCAGAACAGAGATCTGGGCCTAAATCCATTGTTTTTTTTGCTCATCATGCCACTCCAGTTTGAACCCAGCCATATGCAAATCAGTCTTGACCCTGTGCCCCTTGGGAACAGTCCAGCCCAAACTGCCAATCCAGGTCCTCCCTGGACTGGAAACAAGCACCCTAGGACCGGTTACGGGCTTTCAGCTCTCATCAGCCAGGATAACTTGAATCCAATGGCATGGAGAGTACGAGACTCACGTCTGAGCATACCCGTTCCACTCGGGGTGACAAATGCAAAAACAACAGTTGATGGACAGAATGCAGAACAATGTCCTACATTCACCCCATTACAGAGATCTGGGCCTAAATCCATCATTTTCCTGCTCAGCATGCCACTCCAGTTTGAACTCATCCATATGCAAATCAGTCTTGACCATGTGCCCCATGGGAACAGTCCAGCCCGAACTGCCAAACCAGGTCCTCCCTGGACTGGAAACAAGCATCCCAGGACCCGTTTTCGGGCTTTCAGCCGTCATCAGCCAGGATAGCTGGAATCCAGTGGCATGGAGAGCACAGGACTCACGTCTGAGCATACC